>NW_023425529.1:7583037-8183037 GCF_014108245.1 Pipistrellus kuhlii
TGTGTACGAGCGCTGCTGCTTAGAAGATACAGATGGGCAGGTATATGGACACCAGATCAAGAAGACCTTGTATTTCCTGCTAAAGTATTCCAGGACCCTCACACCTCACCCCATGGGGGATGGGACCCATGGAAGATTCCATCAGAAGGACCGAAAGATTGGGTGTGCATATGCAGACTGGCTAACTCTGCATTCTGCTTTGGTTTTGTTTGTTTGGGTTTGCCCCATGCCATTCTTGTAGCATGACTTAGTGCTTCCACACAGTCCCTCCAAAAGAACAATCCCCTCCAAAAAATGTTAGTGAGAAATGCAGATTTTCTCATATTTGTACAATGTACAAGTTCCTACATCTGTACAGAAAGAAGGTTTTATGTGTGAGAATGCAGAGGGAGTCACATTAATGGTGCATAAAATCTCACTCCCCCAAATTACCATTCCCCCTAGTCTCTCCTTTGGCTGACATCAGGGTCCCCATCTCTTTCTCTGACAATTGCCCTACAAAGCCTTCAGTTTCTTTCAACCCTAGGTCTTTATTGGAATCCTGCTCTCCTCCTCCTCGATCTCACTCTCTTCCTCTTTCTCATGTGCTGTCCTAACACTTTCTTTCCCATTGTCTCACTCAACAATAACAGAAAAGACCTTCCAACATCACTATCTTCATACACCTTGAAAGGCATCAGGGAATATTAATTATGTAAATTAAATGTCAGTATATATAATTCTAATGTATCTATAAAATCTCACTTTGGAAGCAATGTGAAGAATGGATTAATTTGGGACAGTGATACTAAATGCAGAGAGATCAATAAGAAAGAGATTGATTAGCATCAGAAAACTATGTGGAGAAGCTGAGCCAAAGGGGCCATTGAGATGGAGGTAGAGGAGCAGCCATGACAGCAATTAGAAGGTAGAACCAAGTGGACCTGGCCATTAATCCAGTAATACTACTAAAAATAATGTGACTCCCTCAAGAAGAATAGGATTCGTTAGAATATAGGACTATTTATTGAGCCAGACTTAGGAAGAGAAGTGACAATGTGACAGGGAATTAGTTGAGCTGTTGCCATGGTAATCCTTTCACTTACCATGTTGAAAGTATCAGGTAAGACAATACATTAAGAGACTTTTTTTTTTTTTTTTTTTTAATACAAACCAGACCTCACACATCCAAATAGGTGTTGGTCTCTAAATTACCATGAGTGAGTGTCATTTATTCCAGCAGTGCTGCCATTGGTCAGTCCCTTTCTGAACAACTCTGTGGCATTTGTAATTGGAGTCAGGATATGAGACACTTAGCAGTTTGGCCTCATCACTTGATGGTGATTTTTAATTTTTCTCTGAATAGCATCAGCCACCATGAACATCTAAATTGCTTTCCTGACACCAAGACCAAGGCTTTAACTTAGGAAAATAAATTGGGATGGAAGAACCTCCACTGAGGTTCATGGTTGGGGATGAGACACAGTCAACAGACTTGTCATGAATAAATGCCAGAGCCAGTCCTGCCCACTGCTTCACCCCCAATGTCCTGAGCCCCACACATCATCAGAATGCAGTCCCAGCCTCCTTCACAGGTGTGACAGTTCATGCCTGATATGAGAGAATAAAAAAGGACACAGAAGGCTAGAAATGAGCCTTATCAAAAAGAGCTGATGCTGATTTTCAACAAAGTGAGGCTAAAAATGTGTTTTTCTTTAGCGGACATTGCTCATCTCTGTGATCTGCTTGTACCAAGGAATGATGGGTGTTTTAGAACAGTCCAGGTTCAGTGGGAAGTCTAGGCAGGTTTGGTGTGGACTGAACAGACATTGGTTGTTACAAAAGGTAGGAAAAGACAGAAACTATAAGCTAGTAAGAAGCAAATTCATTTAATACATGTGGAGTGACTAACATGATGCCAAACAATACAATTGGTTTAATTTGTACTAAATAAATGCTCAGAGAAAATGCAAATTTGTCATTGTTTGTTTGTTTTTGAATGAAAAAATAAATAATACATAAACTACTGTATGCTGGCCACAGATCCTACTGCTTCTATGTAGCCAGTTATTTTATGGAATGTCCTTTGCACAGAGGTAGGCAAACATAGGTTTACAGTTGTAATACAATAGTTAATAAGCAATAATAGAAGGATAAAGTCTGTTTCAGGTACTCACAACTGTAAACCTACATTTGCCCACCCCACATAGTGTTTTTCTCATTAGACTGGAGCTATGGGAAAAGGACCACAGAGGTAAATTTTCACCATATTATATCAAGGGTACACACAATCAACCTGACTTATCATTGTTGATGGTGACCTTGATCTTCTGGCTGATAATTACAAAATATGTCTTAAAGCTGAGTCTGGTTCTGATGCTTACTCTGATTCTTCAGACTATGTCTTCCCTTTCAGCATGCCCTATAATATTTGTAGCAAGCTGGATATGTTGCACCAGGTAATAGGAACTGAAGTAAATAGGCCTGTAGCATGAAGATTCTGTTAATCTGGCTATGAATTGTGCCATGCTTAGCATATGCTATGGCTGTAGGTGCCATACACTTCCAATTCCTCTTCTATCCTACTTTGGTGTCCCTTGTTGAAGCCTTGTTTGGGCTTCCTTCCAGACTCTCCAGATTCTAGGGTGGTGGTTTCCCCTGCAACCTCACCTCTCTGATGGGTTGATGAAAAGTCATTGATTTTCAGGTTACTTAGCTTTTTTCTTATGACTTCTAAGTCCTTTACATGTTGGAGTTGAACCCAGAAGTCTTCCCAAAGAAACTGCACATGAAACTGTAATGCAACTGGGATGGAGTACTAGCGATGGAGTATTTCCCATCTCCACTCTCATGGTCCAGTTGGGTGTCTAGGGCACCCTCTCCTCAGTCATGCTGTGTTTTAGGAGGTTTATAAGTGTTCTATGTCATTCAAAAGTGGGGTGTCTATATGGGGAAGTAAAGAAGAGACTCAGAAAAATGTTAGTGAAGAGAGAGAGAGAGAGAGAGAGAGAGAGAGAGAGAGAGAGCGAGCTAGCTTTTGTTATTGAACTTCAGATTGGTCACCACCTGTGAAGCTGGGATTGATTTGGTGGTCTCCATCTGCTTAGCTGACAGCTTTCTCATGAGGGCCTGGGCACCTGTATAAATGCATAAATCGCATCAGCTCTGTTGAATAGTCAATGTGAGTAACTCATGAGTCCAAGGGGGTGCCTACTATTAGTGCATCCAAATGGTGACAACTTGCCCCCATTTTCATGCATCCCTTCCACACTTTGTTGATGTCTCATCTTTGATAACAGCATTAATTCCAGAGAAATAACAATTCAAGGCTCACCTCTGGTGCTCTGGCTTGAGAACAAGAGAAAAGCTGGTTTCCAAGCTGTGCTTGCTTACAGGAGCGGCCCACATATGCCCTTCGCAGAATTGTATGCTGTTCCCATCTGAGGCCTGCCAGCTTCAGAGGTTAAGTCTGCAAGACTAAAGGAAAGCGGGGGCTGGAAAAATTTTGGACAGAGTCCAGAACTGCCTGGGCAAGCCAACCCAAATAATTCAGGCAAGCAAAAATGTGCTTGGACCTGAGCTGGCTGTCTAGACGGTCCTGATTGCACACAGGTATGACCTTGCACTTCATTTGGCCTGTGCTAAACTTTTTTAAAGGTGCCTGTCAATGAATGTCTCAGTTTGGGTTCCTCCAGAAACAGATTCAGAATGAAGGATTTCAGTGCAAATAATTTACTTAGGAAGCAGCCCCAGAGTATCTTGGTAGGAAATGGGGGTGTAGCATGAGATAGAGAAGGGAAAGACATGAATAGAGGGTGGGTTGTTCAGCTTGTTAACTCTGTGGGAAACTCAGTCCTTCTGGGTGACTGTCAAGTTCATTGTAGAAATGCCCCCAGAATCACAGCCCAATAAGAGGGCAATGAGCCTGAGGGGTTTGTCTATCATCAACTCTCTGTCATGGGTTGAGGGCATGCTTACCAACACTCTCTCAGGCTGAGTCACAGAGTGCTTGGTAAATAGCCTTCAGCTCATGAAGGAGACTGTCTAGGGCCTGTGGGCAAGGCGTTGCCAATGTCTGAAGCCAGAGAGTCAAAAGATAAGGCTCCCTAAATCTAAGGATTTGACCTCGTTCCTCCTAGACATTGTTGAATCATGGTCATCAAGATAAATAAGTCGGGAACCTTGGCAGGTAATTACTCCCAGTGCCAGGAGTCCCTTCTAAATACAATAATAACTACATCTCCTGAGTGCTTATGATGTGCCAGGCACTTAAATCATCTCATTTCATTTTTTAACAACACTAGGAGGTGAGAACTGTGAATATTATCACTCATGTTGCATAGATGAAGTACCTGAAGCTCGCAGACTCTGGGAACTTGCCCAAGACCATATAGTCAATGAGGAATGAAGCCAAGCTTTAGACTCAGGCATCTAACTCAAGAGCTCACACCTCAGTCTCTGTGCCTCTTTGCTAATGTCACCACCCAGCCTGTGTCATGGCTCCCACAGGACATCATGGCTTGTTCTGGTCTCAGAATGGCCTGTTAACAAGCCTGTCGGTCCTTAGGTTGAGCAGTAGTTTGCCTATTTGCCTCCTACTTCTTCTTGGCTGGGGGGAGGATGGGAGGAAATTGGCATTTGCAGAGTGCTTCCCCCTACATGCTTTCCTGAAATGTTCTGAGTGGCCTGCGAAGTTGGGGTCAGGATGCCCCACGTTATAGGTGAAGAGTCTGAGTGAGGTTCGGAGGAATTAAATGACTGGCCCACATTCCAGCACTAAAGAGGCAATGGGATGAGACAAAGGAGGGTGTGAGCTGCAGGGTCAGCCCCCTGTCAAAATTAAGTTCAAGGCCTCCCTCTTCCTGATCAGAGCCGAAGGAGCTATTACCCTTCTGACCCACACACATTCTACTTACTAAAGCACTTAGCAGACTTCCCTGCGCACTATTGGTTTACAAACATGTCTTCTCCCACAGGGGGTCCTCTGATGACCTGTGAAATACCAATTTCCATAATTATGTGTTGAACAAAAGAAAAGTGAATGAATGAAAGAGCGGGACCAGGCTTCAGTTCTTAGAACCGCCATTTTTCTGTTGAGGCTACGGACTCCGAGAGGCCTGGATTCCCCTGCCCTGGGCTAGACCTCACCACCCAGGCATCTGAGCCCCTGGTTGGCTCGTGCCTGGAAGAAGACCCTACTGGGCTGTCACCTGCCTCCTCACTCCTGCCGACCCGTCATTGGATTCTCCCTTCTCCCTCATCACCTTTAAATCTTACTTTGCCTTTTGTCCCATTCCCTCAAAGTCTAGTGAGTGCAATGCACCACCTTTGTGTGGGAATTTATATTTTAACAAGGAACTGTTAAACACCCAACGCCTTAGCTCAGCAGAATAACAAATATAATAATTAATAATTACTTCATTGCTACTACATGCCAGACACTATTTTAAGTGATTAAGTGATTTACAAGGTTAAACCTCACACTAATTATATAAGTGTTAGAATAGGCTCTCAAACTTCCAGCCAACATCTTCCAACCAGCCTGCCACTGGTGTCTGAAATCACTGATGTCTATAGTCTGGTGGTTCTTCAAGCAATGAATTGTCTCCCCATAAAGCCTGACACATAGCTGGTGTGTAGGTTCCCCAGAAGTGGATTCTGACACAAAAAGATTTGAATGGAGGCAGTTCATTTGGCAGGCAGGTGAAGAAATAATGGTGCGGTGGGGAGGTATATGAGGAAGGGAAGGTCACCTATAAAAGAGTCTGTTATCAGACCAGCTGAAACTGTGGGCTACTGGAGCTCAATCCCATGAGGGAATACTGGGCAATGGTATAGAAAGTGTCCCTTAGTGTTTTCACACCACAGGAGTGGAGGGGCCGAGGTATTTATAATTAAACTCTCCTCAGTCATTGGTGGGGATCTGCTCCCAGGGAGCATTGATTCCTCAACACTTCATTGGAGGGAGCAGGTAGAGTAGCTTTGGAGAAATCCCTCACATGAAGAGATACAGGTTCTGGCAGAGGAAGTTGGCTGGAGCGAATCAGTGTGGTAAGGTACAAAGGACATGGACAGACATCACCACATGCTGTTAGAATGAATGAATGAGTGAATGAGATATTTGTTGGTTTGGTCTGACTCTTAAGCTTTGCTGTCACCTGAGTGATGTTCCACCCTTCAGGATACTCTGCTGCAGAACATTCGGGATGCCTGGTCTTGTCCATGGCAAGAGAAGATGCTTTACAAGAGTCCTGGGAACATGAACAGAGTTCTGGTTTTAAATTGTTCAACCCCCACATAACATTTCCTGTCATACATCCGAAGCTTTCATCACAGAATGCCAATGCCGCTGCAGTAGCTATCAGAAAAGACAAAAAGGCCTCAGAGAGCAGATGTCATCCATTTTTCACTAGTGAACTGGACCATAATTCTAACCTTGGTAACACAAGGACAGTGGAAACTATGTGAAGCACATGTTTGCATTAAATTCTCTGTTGACTTCCTGTGATTTATAGGTTAAAACTGAGCCAACACAGGTTCCCCCCCACCTTACCAATTTCTGTCTTGACCTAAGTGTTCAATATTTTGCGAAACTACAATTTTTGTTATTTTTAGCCTCATAAAAATGATTAAAATTTCAAAGAGCCCTGCACAAGATTGGAAAGTAGTTTTTTCTGTTTTTGTTCCAAGAATTATTTCACATTTCTGAATTAATACAGCGCCAGGTCCAGAGAATCACATGATCTCACTGCTCTTAGACAGATTTCTCCTATTAATTTCTTCATGATATGTCAAACCAGAAAACAGAGCTTTAGCTCTTACAAGCAACAAATGTGGTGATGGCTTTCAGGTTAACAACGTGAAACAACTGCGATATGATCCTCTCTGGAAAATCCTTCATTCCCAAGGGAGATAGCATCTCCTTCTTTCTTTCCTTCCTCCTCCTCCTTCCCCTCTTCCTTTTCCTCTTTCTTCTTTTTGTTTCTAAGTGGACTGTGTGTGTGTGTGTGTGTGTGTGTGTGTGTGTGTGTGTGAAAGAGCTGTAATACACCTTGAATTCCAAGCTCATGTCTTGGAGAACATTTAGAACTTGCTCCAAAGGAGGGTCTAAAAAGATATCTGTAGCTTTGTGAAAACATGAGCAGGTTTGGGATGCTCTGACTGGGAGTTATTAGGGACTAACAATAGCTCTGTTGACTATAAATTATGACTGCTACCTGAGCCCTTTGAGAACCAACAAGCAAGAAAAGGAGAGGGCTAATGCACTGGATGGGGTGATCGGCCCTGACCACCAAGGGGAACTGAGTGTCTACTACACACTAAGAACAGGGAAGAGTGTGTCTGGAATGCAGACCATCTTTGTCATCTTTTAGTAATACCTTTCCCTTGACAAAAATGAATGGAAAACTACAAGTGGACGAAGACAAGACTACCAGTACAATTGGGATTTGGATCATTCCTCTGGACAGGAAACTATGACTAGGTATGGGGCTTCCCGTTGGCAAACAAAATATTAAAAAGATAAAAAAGGAAGAAATTACAGGTATCAGCTATGAATGATTATATGGCCAGTTGCAGAGAGTATGACTATGATAGCTATGAGCATCTATTCTTTTCTTTGATATATTTGTATCTATATTTATCTGTGTATATATATAGCACATATACACTTTGTGGCCAGATTATTATGACCACCTGATGTTTGTAGGCAAATTAGCTGTACACTGCATCATATGGGATATGGAAGCTGAAGGCCTTTTCGAACACATTTGCTGTCTTCAGTTATCAAATTAAAATGTCTCCAATTCACATAGGAACACAAGGATTGGACAGTTGAGCATTGGGAAAAAGTCATGTGGTCTGATGAATCACGTTTCCACTTGCATCATGCAGATGGCAGAGTGAGAATTTTGAGGAAACAGCATGAAAGCATGCACCCCACATGCATGAGTACAACCCTTCAAGCTGGTAGGAAGCAGTATGATGGTTTAGGGCATGTTTCCTTGGCATGATTTGGGCCCTTTAATTCATGTGGAACAATGTCTGAATAGCACAACATACCTAAGTATCATTGCTGATCAAGTTCATCCTATCATGTTGATGGCTTATCCCAATGGAGATGATTTCTTCCTACAAGACAATGTGCCATGCCACATTGCTCGTATTGTGCAGGAGTGGTTTCAAGAACATGAGGGAGACTTTACCTTGCTTAGGTGGCCCACAAAATCACCAGATCACAATCTAATTGAGCATTTGTGGGATGAAGTTAAGAGAGCCATTGGGCAGCTGGTTCCACAACCATCAAATCTCACAGAATTGGTGTCAGATTCCTCGCATCACCTTTCATCATCTCATGGAGTCAATGCCAAGAAGAATCATCACAATATTGACGGCAAAAGGTGGCCCAATGAAGTACTGATGGTGTGGTCATAATAATCTGGCCACTTAGTGTATATCTTCTTTTTATATATTTTCTTTGTTTATCCTCTTTCTCTATTCATTTACTATGTAATATAAGATGTGATAAACATGGCATTTAAGTTACAGAATATTAAAACATAAATAAGAGTCAGCTACTAGTGAAAATGAACATAACCCAAAGATGAATAAAGTATATATTCTCTTGGACAGGGTTAGCCTGTTTTCATTTGTGTGAAGGATATTTACATTATGTTATAAGAAACTATGATTTTGCCATTGTCTTTATTTGGAAGTTAAATACAAACAAAAGAGAGAGAGAGAGAGAGAGAGAGAGAGAGAGAGAGAGAGAGAGAGAGAGATATTAAGTTAATAAAGGTTGCATTATTCTGAACTGTTTCATTGTCTACTTGGTTAATCTAGAAACTTTCTCAAAATTCTCTTCTTTTCCTCTCCCAAATCTGCATGGTTCCAGATTAGAGCTGGCCAAAGGAGGAGCTTGTTTAAGACTTTGAAGGTAGAAGTAATGATGGCTAGATAATACAATATGTATTTCGGTATGGTTCTGGGGAAATGCAGAGATCCTCACTTGTCTTTGCTCTGAATCCAGTTCTTATACTTGATTGCTAACCCTCTGAAATTCTCAGCGATGGGCTCAGAGATTCGGTGGTACAAAGGCATCAACTTCTATGGACTCCTAGAGGAGTTTCCCCTTTGCTGTCCACTGCAAAGGCTGAATGTACTTGACTTCTCAAGCTGCTGTGAGTGCCAGATCCATCATCTGCACCTGAGCTTCAGGTGGACTGGTCAGTGGCTCTTCCTTTGAAGCCCTTTTCATACTTTTAGCTTCCCCACTTCTCTCACACTTGCAAAAGGTGTAGTTTCCATAACAAACCACTTAGTTTCATAACAGTCTCTGTTACTCTGCATCCCTGATTTAACCCTGACTGATAGATCTATCTAGAAGGATGCCGGGGTTCTTTTCCCAGCCTTACCAAGGGTTCAGCAATCTGGAGAAAGGGGCTGATGTGTAGATGATTAAGAAGGAGTCCAAGGACGAAAGATAATTTTGCATTGGGAGTCAGAGAATCTTCAACTAAAGGAACTGAAGACTTCCCTCCTTGACTCAGGACCCTGCTTTTATCAATACAATTTGTCCTAAGGCAAGGTGGAGATACACACTTCAAAAAGTAAGGTTTCAAAGGGTACAGAAGCATTGTCAGTTGGGGAATAGCCTACAGCTGTTCAGGTGTTGGCCAACAGGAGGCAATAAAGTGCCCTGAGCTGTATGGCAGCAGATAATCCTATTCAAATTTGGGGGAGGTGCCGTTTAGCCCTTCCAACAGATAAACTACATATGTGGCTCAGCCCTTGTCGAGCCCCCTAAGCTTCACCAACCTTTTGGTAGAACTCTTGTAATTATTACAAGGTGGAATTGGTTCTCGGCAGAATGAATTACAGAAGATGTTCCCATAATAGCAGTCATGTCCCAATACAAGGAGAAGCAATGAGGTTCTGAGGTTACCAGTAGCTGTTAGCTACGGGAGTGCAAAAAAAAAAAAAAAAAAAAAAAAAAAAAAAAAGTGGCATTCGGTTGGGGCTAAGAGGGTTCTCTAGAAATAGACTGAGTCCCTTGAGTCCTCCATTTAAAAATATCAGTTCTTATTTTCACTAAAGTTTTTCATTACTGTTTATCTCCCATCTTCTCACTGGCATTTTTTAAATATTAAAACATGCCAATCATGCACAGCATATCCTAGACAGATACATGATTCCATGATTAGTCTGTGGACTCCAAAGCCAGAAATCCTGGAATTATACTCAAAGGAAACATATAAATGATAGGTGAACTCAGGGCCACCTGAAACTGTGGACTTTCCCTCTCCATCCTCATGGCACTTCCAGCATCTTATCTTCTACGTTGGTCTAGTTTGCGGCCGATTTTCATGAAGTGCTAGAGCTGTGAAATTCTCCTTCATTTCTGGACCCCTTTTAATTCTCTAGTGAAGTATTACAACTTTTTGTGGCATATTCCACTGATCACAGTCAAAGAACCTAGATCCTATATGATATAAATAAAAATCCAACTTTTTCTTAGCAAAAGACTTTATAGGTTTCCAGGCATTCCATGACTGTATCAATCATTTATTTTATGTATTTAGGATGTAAATGTTGCAATAATGACATTAGGAATACATTGTACTGTCCTGGCTTTTAAAGTAAGGAAATGGAAGTTCTATGTAGAGCTGGAAATAGTCATGGGCACATGGCATATAAATTTACTTCTGAGCTTTAAATCCCAGCCTTGTAATTAGTGTCATACTTGTGGACAGACCTGGAGGTCAAGGGGCAATTAATTATGAGTAATTTTTCTGAAGTGGAAGCCTGAATCATCTTGTATCCAACTAATTGCTTCAATCCCCTGGTGTTACACATTCCACTTTTGAGAGCCCTGGATTATGCAAGGGCTCTCACCCCCTAAGGGGGCTTCGGAGGCAGGTGGGCTGGAGGACAGACAGAAGCAGACACATCCCAAGCCTCTGAAAGTATGTTTATGACCTCACTTGGGGTGAACTCAGCCCTTGGGGCTCTCTGATTGTAGGCAACAGAAACAAATCTCATCCAAAGCAAAAGAAGAACTTGGAGGAAGAAAAGGAAGGGGTTCTGGGAACATAAGGTAAAGCTGTGGAAGTGGAGTGTGTGTGTGTATGGGAGGGGGGTTGGGGGAGGAATCTAGGGACCAGACACGAAGGGGCAAACTCTTTAAAGAGCCACTCATGGTCTACTTGATTGAACTGCAGTCGATACCCATGAGTCACTCTGCTCAAGACTCAGACCCAGGGAGGAGGGATCATCAGGCTACCCTGGCCGGAGGCACATGGCTGTCAGACCCTTAAGACTACACACTGGGAGAGGAATGGTTTCAGAGAGAAATGGGGATGTTTTTACTAGATAGTGAGGTCACTGTGTCTGACCACTGAGACTTTGTACAGGTAATTTGAGCATGTCCAAGGCAAAAGCTAGAGCGGCCCAAGGACAAGCCCCTCCTCTCAGCATTATGCTTCCGTCTCTCCTCACTTTACTCAGCAGCCCTTGGGTGTGGGGATTACCTGACCCAGATGGTATTTGTGTCTCCAAGTGCCCCAGCCATTCAATGTCTGACAGGCCACACGAAGAAAGTTATAAAACAGAAGCCAAGTGACAGTTGGGACAAAATTTTCCAGACTTGTCTCTATATCTAGATCCCAGTTACAAGGAGCCCCAAAACTTGCATTATCTAGGCAGAAAAATCACCACAGGGGAGTTTTTTAAGATGCTCAAATTTCTTAACTGCCCAACAACTCAATCCCAAATCCCTTATCTCCTGTCAAATGCATCTTTTGGCCCCAATCCGGGCTCTTATTTACATAACTCCTCATATTTGGAGCAGCCTCACAGCCAAGCCAATGGGGCCATTTTCTGAGTCTCTTCAAATCCCCAGAGATTTCTTTCCAGAAGCTTCCAACAATGTCTCAAGGATACATGAATATGTCTGAACATTTAGTCAAGTGGATGCTCTGGGGGCATTTACACATAGTTTCATTTATCTGCTTCTGTCCTGTCTCCCATTTTAGATCCCAAGAGTTCGGAGGAGAAGGTCACATCTGGTTTGTCCCTCTGCCTCTTCCCATGGCGACACGCAGAGTGCACGCTCCATCGGTGGTCACTAACTTACATAAATAATGTGGCGAAGAGGCAACACGTTGGGAGACAGAGAGCTGGTTAGCCCCATTTTATAGCTTGCTAGCTGAGCGACCATGGGCAAACCCTGCAGCCTCCCCCAGCCTCCATCCTCTCATCTTTGCAAAGGTGGCCATGATTCATTCCATGTCTATTGCCACAAGGCTGCTGCCATGCTTGAAGGAGAGAGCCCACATGAAAGTGGCTTATTCCCAGTTGGTGTTTGAGCAGTTTGATTCCAGGTCAAGACACATGCCTGGATTGCAGGCTTACTCACCAGTAGGCAATGTGCAAGAGGCAGCCAACCAATGATGTTTCTCTCTCATTGATGTTTCTATCTCTCTGTCCCTTACCCTTCCTCTCTCTAAAAAAAATCAATAAAAACATTCCTTTTTTTTTTTTTTTTTTTTTTTTTTTCCCCGAAGAAAGAGAAAGTAGCTTGCAATAGCTGTGGACAGGCCACGTGGGTGTTAGTCTGCCCTGGCATGCCTGCGACAATCTGAATGGAGACCGGCAAAGTTCAGCCAGCCCTGGTGATGCTGGCACTCAGCTCTCCTGGGACAGTGTCCCCCATCTTTGACTTTTGGGGGAACACTTCAGCTATGAGGCCACAGAGCAGAGGCCCTGGTGTTTTATTGTGAGCCCAGTAACAAGAACATTAAAAATAAGGCCTGCTGAATGCTGGCGGCGATGAAATACTTGATCTGAGAACATAAGGCGTCCGGCTCTTCCTTTCTCAGCAGTATGTCTCTAATGTCCCGTTAGCCATCCGTCCCTACCATTGAGACACTTGTTCTCGCTTTGCCTGTTTCCTGCCTGGATCCCTGCCACCTTCTGCTGCCTGGCTTTCTCTTGTCTCCTGACTCCACGTTACTGCCAGAAGCAATGCCCCTTCTCCATTCAACTTGGAAGGGCTCCTAGGTTTCGCCCTGCCCGCCTTTTGTGTCTGCGGGAAGAGAGAGCTCTAAGATTGCCTTTCATTTCACTCCAGCGGTTCCTGTCATCCTTTCTTCCCCAATTTCGGATTTTGTTTGCTTTTCTTCCCGACTTTGCCTCTAAAAGCAAAAGCTCGCAGTGACTTCTTTACGTCCTGCTTTCTTTCTTTCTTTTTTTGTGTGTTGAACATAAATCAGTTTCTCTGTCTCTGGAAACTAAAAGCAACATGTACCCCCCTCCCCCCAGCACTGGGAGATGAGTCTGAAGCCTTGGCAGAAAGTTCTAGGAGATTAACATGAAAAGGAACTCCTGTCTTGCAAATATTTGCAGGGGAACCCCGTCATTCAGTAATCACCCCCAGTGCTGAGTGTTCTGATCTCTTGGTCCAAAACTATGCAGGAGTCTTTGCTCCAAGCTTTGCTCCTCCTAAACCTGGACCCAAATTCCTTTCTTTCAGACCATCTGGTCTCCTCATTTAACTTGGCCAAGCACAGCGTGAGGACTCTCCCCCACTGTGATGCTACAAAGGGAAGAGAAGGAGACCTGAAACCAGCCTGATGCAGTCTCCGACTTCAATTCCATGCCACTTAAGGTGAAATAAACCATCAAAGTGATATATTAGGGACCGATGTGCAGCAAAGCCAGTGCTCATTCAAAACTAAAGGCAGGGAAGAAATGGGTTTAGAGTCAATAGTTCTGGTGCTTTGGGAAGAAACGGCTGGGAATTCTATCCTGCTGTGCCTCACATCGAAGTAATAATGGCCAGCAGCATTTTTCCCTCCTTCTTCTTCACAGTCAACAGAGTGCTTTTACAAATGGACAGGCATCAAAGAATAGCCTAAAACTCATATATATTGGACTCTTTCTATTTTTAAAGTCCTTTAGGATTGGATACCTCATTGCATACTTTCCTAAATTTTAGAAGGTGGGATTTAGTCCATCCATCATTCACCTACTCAACTTGTGTTTATTGGATGCCTACAGTGTGCCTGCCACTATTCTAAGTTCTGAAGATAGAAGCGTTAAATAAAACAGATGAAGTCCCTGTCCTACTAGAAGGGAAAGAAAGATAATAAGCAAATGTGGACAAATATGACCACATCAGGTGGGAGATACAGTGGGGATAAAAGCAGGAAATAAATAAAGCAAGGTAAGGCGACTAGAGAGTCATAGGGGAGGTGTGTACTGTTATCTACTGGGTGCTCTCAGATGCAGTGATATCTGAGCAAAGACCTAAGGAACTGAGGTCTGAGAAGAGCAGATGCCTGGTGGGGAAGAGGCTTCCAAGGGAACCTTTGGGCAGGAATGTGCGTGTCTTGTTAGAAAAGCAGCAGGGAGGCCAGTGTGGCTGACACAGAGTGAGCAAGGCAGAGAGAGGCAGGAAATGAGGTCAGAGAGGTAAGAGGGACAAGACATGCAAGGTCCTGTTGGATCCTGCAGAGGCCTGAGTGCCTTGCCTGAGTGGGTGGGAAGCCTTTTCACATTTTTAAGCAGAGTCATGTGATCTGACTTACATTTTACTTTGGCAGAAGCTGTGCACCTTCCCCTAGTGCAGTGGTCAGCAAACCGCGGCTCGCGAGCCACATGCGGCTGTTTGGCCCCTTGAGTGTTCTAACGCCACTTCTTCAAAATAGACTCGCCCAGGCCGAAAACCGATTTCTGCGCATGGGCCAGGAAGTTTCAGTTGCATTGTATGTGCGTGCCTGCATGTGGTATTTTGTGAGAGAGGCACACTCAAGGAGCCAAAGAGCCGCATGGTTTGCCGACCACTGCCCTAGTGTCCATTCCCTATTCTTTGCATAATAATGGAAAACCCAGCTTTTTTAGCTGGACACATGACATCTGGACTAAAGATGATATTTTCCAGCATCACTTGCAGGTAGGTATAGCCATGTGATTAAGGCTAACCAATGGGCGAGAAGCAGAGTGTGATGCAGCGCTTCAAAAAATCATGCCTGAAAGACGGGCAGTTTGTACCTTTTGACCCTTTTCTTCTCTCTGCACTTCATCCACTGCCTGGAATGCAGATGAGATGGCTGGTCCTCTAGCTGCTACTTTGGACAATGAACACAAGGGTCACCCCTATGGGTGGGTGAGGGGAAGAGGCTGAAGTCCCGCAGGACTTGGTGGAACAGATCCATAACTGCCCACTCAGGCTGCCTCCAGGCATTTATTTTGCGGCTCTGTTTCTGGCTGAACAGCCTAGTCTCCAATGGCACAATCTTTCTGTCTACTGTGTGAAAAACAAACTATCAGGCGTAAAAGGGCAAACTCAGGGACAACCTCTAGTTCATGAATGAGAACACAGAGGCTTGAGAAGTGAATGAAGAACATTAGGATTGTGCTTAAAAGTGTTGGCTTTTAAAAGTCGGCAAACCTGCCTGTGTTTAATTCCTGACTCCAACACTATCGAGCCCATAACCTTAAGCAAATTCCTCAGCCTCTCTGGACCTTGATTTCCTTGTCTGTGGTATGGGAATGAGAACAATACTGAACGCAGACCATTATGGGGAGTCTTAAATAAAATAAATGATGTGCAAAGACTTACCAGGGCCTGACACACAATTGTACTCCTGACTATGGCCAGGAAATAACAGTGCTTCTAAGATGAGTATACATCACATACAATGAAGAGGGAATACTTTTGTTGGCAAAGGAAGGAGAGGGAGAGAGGAGAAAAGAAGCCTTAGCACATGAACAAAGAGGATGGGCTCTCAGGTTCTCCGAAGGCCTCAGCTCAGAGGAGAAAAATGTCCGTGGCAGCTCTGGACAGGTGCAGGATCTGAGGAGAGAAGGCCACAGCTCCTCCTTCAGCCGGGCGCTGTGATATTGTTAGTGCTCCCAGCTGTTCCCTTTCTGACACCCTGCTTCTCTCTGCTCTTCTCTGCCACCTCCTCTCTTCCCTCTTCCAAGACAAAAAATAGGCATAGTGAGAAGTTGGGTCAGTCCTCGGGTTCTCAGGCTGTTTTCCTCGGAGGGCCTGCATTCTTCAGTGGCTGGCCAGAAGCTGTGAGCCTGTGTGGAAAGCCCTCTCCATGTTTTATTTATTTATTTATTTATTTATTTATTTATTTATTTATTTATTTATTTTTATGAGTGCTGGGCTGTGCAATGCCAAGCAGCACTTACATGTTTCCTTTTGAGGTAGCAGATTCTTTTCCTAATTATGTTTTGCTCAGGCTAATATTAAAAGGAATTGGCTTCCTCTGACAGCAGTAAGTGTAATAATAACAGGAAATGGCCCAGAATCACACAATAATAAAAATAGAGCTGGAAGAGAAGCAGTAAGATTCTTGAGAACATTTTTTTGCTGCCATTCTTTTTTCAGTTCATTCCATCCCAACCCATCCATCTAGCTGTCCATTCATTGTTCAGAAGATAATGAGTGATCCAGAAAACCACATTTATAATGGTTGGAACGAATAGGGAGCCTGAAAAAGTCAGCTTTAGTTATATCAGAAATTTTTGAAACATCAAATGCCAAAAATTAGAAAAAAGATATGCGTGCCAGGTGCTATATAAAGATTGGCCTATTTTATACCCAAAATATAACTGTTTTGTAAGAAAAATTGAGTCAAAATAATACACTTTCTGCCTGGCTGGTATGACTCAGTGGTTGAGCATTGACCCATGTACCAGGAGATGGCTGGTTCGATTCCTGGTCGGGGCACGTGTCTGGGTTGTGGGCTCAATCCCCAGTAAGGGTGTCCAGGAGACAGCCAATTGATGTTTCTTGCTCATCAATGTTTCTATCTCTCTCTCCCTCTCCCTTCTTATCTCTCTAAAAATCTATAAAAACATATTACAAAAGTATAATAATAATAATAATACACTTCCATTAATGATATTCTACATTGAAGGCTCTGATAAGTCCAATAAAATAAAAAACAACCTGGAAAAATATGCCTCACCTAGTTGAGGCCCAAATTTATTTAGCCATGGAATTTATTTTATAATTTTTCAATGACTACTTAGACATTTTAGAATTAGGGTTACAGAATACAAAGCCTTCATGGTGTTAGTTCTCAATGCAGTGTTATATTTGCATTCTGATTGCTGCCTCCTGGCTATTTCACCTTCACATAATGCTCCTTAGTTCTGTTAGCTTGTTGTTTAGGACTCCAAAAAGAAGGCTATTCTCTTAACAATAGTATATTCTGTTCATCAATATACTTAATTCAGCCAGAAATTTAAAAGGTAAAATGCCTTTCCTTTTGCAAGCTGATAACCATCACCTTGACCTTACCTGGTCAGTGAAAATTCAGCAAAAAAGAATGGGGGTGTCTGTCCCTTCTCTCTCTGCCCAGGAAGTCCTTGGTCTCATTTCTACCACAGGACGGAACCAGTTCCCTTCACACCACACAGCCCTCTTTGTTAAAGAGAGAGATAAGAACTACTACCATCTCTTCACTTCCCCACATCTGAAGAATAGAGCATCCATTAGAAATCTACCAAGGACTGAGGGGATAAATGCATGGGAAAAGAGTCTAACCTGTGTGTGAATTAAATGAGGTGACAGGAGACAAGGCCAAGGTCAGAGTTTAGGAAAAGTCATGCTGGGCATGCTGCGTTGGCCCAGGTTTATCCAGTAGTCTTTGTACATAGCCAGCAATAATCAATAAACGTGTTTGATGAATGACAATTGCCAAACAGGATTACATAGGCTTTTTCTTAGGTGAGAGGTCCTTTCTGATCTCTGTTGCCAATTAGGTCATCTTTAGACTCAGCCAGTACTTACTGATAGCAGAAATGCTATTGAGAGGAGACACCTTGACTGCTAACTGGAAATCAGGGGCTGCTTGGGTTGTCTGAGAGCATCTGCAGCAACATCTCTCTCAGGCTGTTCCAGTTGGGCCTTCTCCTCTGTTCCTGGAATGATACAGCCTGGGTGACTGTCTAAAAACCCAGGTTCAGTGGGATCAGCCAGAGCTTCCAGGGCAAAGCTAATGAGCTCCATGGAAAATTTTATACTAAAGCATTCACGTATTTCTTCTAAAATAATACACACATGTAGTAGAAAATCGAGAATATGACCTAAGGTTTTGGGCCTGCCTGGAAGCCCTTCACCAGGGCTCCTTCAGGCTTCCTGTCAAGTTTCCAGAGCCTTGCTCTCAAAGCAGCAGTTCTCAGAAACCATGGTTTGTGGCCTACACTGCATGGACCACACCCTGAGGTGGAACTTCCAGACCTCGTTAAAACATGGGTGTGCATGATTTCTACAAGTATCTATGGACAGTTGACCCACCTGTGGATAGATGTGGCCTAAGGCCTTTAATCTTGTAATTAGAGGATCTCTGAAAGCCTCACATTTTGGTATAAAAAAGAACAAAGTTCAGAATTTCTGGGAGCTGGGTCATAATCATGAGTAAACTTATAAACATCATTCCACATCAAACCAGAAGCAAGGATACCGTGTAAAACATACTAGTAGAAGACAACGGCTCTTTGTGATGGAGGTGGTCATTCCCATATTCAGCAAATGTGCATCCATTGCTTGCTATGAGCCAGCCACTGTTCCAGGTGCTGGATGAAACCAAACTCACTGCCCGCATGGAAATTGCAGTCTATATCCAGAAAAGCTTCCTGGTGAAGGAGCATTTGAGCTGGAATAGCCTTTCTATTGCACAGCTCCAGGGGCCACCATTCACATCACAGTCTATGTAAATGCCACTCCCTGGTTTGTGAAATGTCCAAACTAGAGAGTCTTACAGGGTGACCGTGACTTGAATCTAAAAGGACAGGTTTTTACTAGGTACAGAAGCAGAAGGAGTAAGTTTACAGTTATGAAAGGGAAATAGTATGTGCAAAGGTAGCAATAATAATTTATTTAGTGCCTTCTGTTTACAGGGCTCTAGGCCCTGGGGCTAATAGGAGGTAAATTCCTGTGACCTGCCATTACAAAACTGCATCACTCCTTCAGCCATAGAGTCTTAGAAATAGTTACTGAGCACTTTACCAAGATCCAGGCTCTGACATGAAACAAAGCGGATATGGTGCCCAACCTCATGGAATTCATAATCCAAGATGGAAGACATTGAATGATTACCAAAATAAATAAATAAATAAATAAGCATTTCAAATGTAAAGTGTTGTTCTTAGGAGCACTTAAAACTGGAAGGATATACATATTTTGGGTAGTTAGGAGACTTTTGTGATGGAAGAGGATGAAAGAAAGCGACAAAAGCATGAGAGAGGGGAATGGATTTGGGTTATTTAAGAAATCAAATGTTCATGCAAAGACAAATCAGGAGCATCTTTAAGGAAAGTGGATGGCTAAAAAAAAAGATTTAATACAATTTAATACACAATCTTCTTGCTAACTGTAGATATTAAGTGTCCATGGGAATGGGTCAGGTAGGGGGGGGGGGGAGGGAGAGTTGATCTCTGTGCAGTCTTCAGACAGATGACCTTGACAGGGTGGCCATGAGTATAAGGATTACCAAATACTAAGGGAACAGACTAAAGAAGAGCAGTGATCCATGACTACAAACATATGCCATTCCTGAGATTCTGGCTTCTCTTGGAAACATCCAGGCAGAGAAATCCCACAAACACCCTCTATAAGGAGGGGAAGAGTGGTCCATTGATAAACTTGGGAGCTGGGAAGAGGATACAATGTGTTAATGCAGAAATTATGGACTGGGCTGATTTTTGAGGTCAGCCTTCTCTGAAGATGTCTGACATATGATCCAGAAGCCAGCAGAATGCACCACATTATAGTATTCATCTGGGCAAATTAACCTCAAAGTACAGCCTCCCTTTGGAGGTTTGGGGAAGATGTTCCATAGTCCACATAAGTACAGCAACAATGGCTTGGGTTCAGAGGAAAAGCCCAAACATCTCAGAGTTCTCAAACTCCAGCACACGCCCGAATCACCAGGAGGGCTGGTGGAAACAGGTGGCTGGGCCCACCCCCAGAGCTCCTGAATCAGCAAGACTAAGGTGGAGGCAGAGAATTTCTTTCCCTTACATGTTCTCAAGTGGTGCAGGTACTGCTGGACCTCATTTCCATAACCTGCATATATCATGGGGCTTTTCAGGATCTGGCCCCAAGTCTCTTCTTCACACTTCTTTGCCACAGTTGGTTACCATGATGCTCCTTGACCATCCCTCAAAACTGAGTTTTTTTTATTCACATGCTCAGAACATAAAGGATGTTTCCTCTATATACAGGGTGGGACAAAAGTAGGTTTACTGTTGTGAATATGCAAAACATAATTTATTCTTGTATTTTTATTAATGATTGTATTATTTTCCATATGGACAACTATAGATCTACTTTTACCCACACCTGTATTTGTTTAGTCTGTTCCCTACATCCTTAATGCTTCATTTCTTTCTCATGAAATTATTTAAACACCAGCTTAAATACTGCCTTTTTTTTCTGACCTCTCAACCATCAAGTTTTCTCTGACCTCTAAACCACAGAATTAAATTTTATTAATTCATCTAGTGTCTGTGCACTAATGTCTGTGATAGATTATCATCACCCCAAAGATAGACAACTTGTCAATTCAGCCATCTATTCAATAAATGTGCATGAGGTACCCATTGGGTGCATGTGCCTGGACCCAGCTCAGAGCTGAAACTGTAATGGGGAAAGATGTAAACTCTCCACCTTCCAGAAGCTTCTTTCATAGAGAGAAAGACAGGTAAATTGGCAACTACAATACAGAGTGATCAGTACAAAAGTTGCTATGGAAAGCAATACCTGGGAAAGACATTTGTGCATTGTTGGCTGATTCAGGAAAAACTTCCCAGAAGAAATGATTCCTTCCTGACTTGTGAAGGATGGATAGGATTAAGGACAAAGATGTAGGAAGAAATTATTTGGAAAAGGAAAAGGGTGACTCAGGCCAGAGATGAGAGAGGAGGCAGGGCTAAAGAGTCAAATTTGAGGAGAGGATGGATGAAAGGATGGTGTGTGAAGATCCTTAAATATCATGAGTAGCAGTTTTCATCCATTTGGGAAATAGAAACTACATGGTAGGTTAATCAGAAAAAATTTTAGGCCATGAATTGATCTCTGACATACTATGTCTGAAAATGTTAAATGAATGAACTCTTCCTCTTCTCAATGCACGCCTGAGAAGAAAAAGTAGCACTTTCCCCAGATGATTGCTTTTTAAATTTAATTTTCCATGGACTCTATTACATATACAACAACAACAAAAACACCAACACCACACCTAGCACTGAGTTTAGGGCATATTTTCCACCTAAAGCCATATTCCAGATTCAGGACTGGGCAAAGAACAACTGGAAGTTTCTCAAGCCAAGCCTCAAGGAAATCCATCCAACAATCCCAATTGCTACGAAAACCCAAACCTAAAAAAAAGGCAATTTGCACAGTGCCCATTATGGTTTCATTATGGAAGTTTCTGTACAGCTGTGGTCAGGGTCCTCCCAGTGCTCATGAAGTGATGAGTCACAGCAAATGAGGGAGCACGCATTATTCCAGAAGACTGACCATACAATACATTTAAATAATACTTAAGAACCTCCCTAGTAAACATATGGTAAATTTAGACATATCTATTTGTATGGAAAAGGTCTGGTGGAAGAGTAAATTATCTCTCATTGCCTGTGTCCTAAAGGCTTAAAAGAAAACTTAAATGAACTCTATTCTACTGGTTCAAAATACTTATTTTGGTTATAATAGGAATCCAGTGATTTAAAAACTGGAATCAGAGACTTCGGCCAATAGTTCATTTCCCTTATCTGGCTGAGAAAGAAAGTAGAAGTTGAGAATAGGGGAAATAAGTCACAGAATGCTGATGGTTAAAACCATTAAAATATTTACATGGCCTTTGGATATGTGAAAGCTGACTTCTAACAGCACTTTCTTTTGCATGTTGGGGTCATCCTCCAACCTGATGGCTCTCCTCTTATCCATCCTTCACATGTCAGGAAGGAATCATTTCTTCTGGGAGCTCTTTCTTGAATCAGCCAACATTGCACAGCCTGCACTTCCTCCCTAATGCAGCCGATACTAAGGTTCCAGCTTCAATCTTGTCCAACACCTTCCCTTCTGTCTGCTGTCAAGCACATCGATGGCTTCTACCAAGTGTAAATGCCCAGATTTTGAATACCAGTTCTGTATTTTCAGCTGCCTACCTATTGTAACTGACTCATTCTGTCTAATCCTTTAGCTCCTCTCAGGTAGGAAATAATACACCCATGACCTTTCCCATGTAACCATGCAGGACATGCCTCTAGAGTGAGGAGAGTACATCTCCCACCGCTTTGATGGTAGGCATGGTCATATGACTTGTGTTGGTCAATGGAATGTTAGTGGTCATGAAACAAGGAAAAGTTTTGACTGAGAGTGCATGGCTTGGGTTGGCTTCTAGTGCCTATGCCATCACGAGGCCAAAATAATACTTTATGTGGCTGCTGGTCCCAGAATGAGATATCTGAAGCAGAATTGAACTTTACCTGCAGCCTGGGGCTAGGCAGGGTTGCAGGGAGAGATTGTCCAGGTGTATGTGAGAACTTTTGGGGATGAGAGATATGTTCATTATCTTAATTGTGTAGTAGTTTCACAGATACTGGCAATAGTATGGTGGTTACCAGAGGGGAAGGGGGAAGGTAGTATGGGAAAGAGAGAGGGTCAAATATATGAAGACTGATCATACTTGACTTTGGTAAACACACAATGCAATATACAGATGATGAATCATAGAATTGTATACTTGATATCTATATAATTTTATTAACCAATGTCACCTCAATAAATTTAATAACAAATAAAGATTGGAAAAAAGGGGGACATTTTATCCAAATGCTGGAAACTGACTTTTTCAATCTGGGAGATAGTTATTAGTCAGTGAATTCCTAATGCATCCATTTGGTTGTCTTGTGCTCTCAATAGTATTTCTTCATGATATGTCAGGGCATTTGGATGTGGTTATAAAAATATGACAAATAATATATCATCAGTGGTTATCTTCAACAAGTGAACAAAATCATAAAGTACCGGGAATGAATCAAATTCCCAGCAATGGAAGTGTTTATACCATTTGGATTTCTTAAGTAATCCTAACATCTAATCTTTGACATTAAAATCCACGATATTTTGGAACCAATTCGGAGTATATATCATTGAGACAGTCCGCTTGCACAAGTCACTTGAAACGATATTTTAAAAAGGGTATTTTAGTGTCATGGAAAAAAAATTTATTTCTTTTATCCTTTATTTTTTTTAAAAATGGTAAGAGCACATTCTCCCTCAAGAGCTAGCATATTCTAGTGCCAAAAAGAGAATGTTATACTCACTGCTCAGCTGGTCACAAAGAAAAAGAAAAGGCTCAGATTAGACTCACTACACTCATTAGATGTGGGTTTGCTTGAACTTGGACCTTTCACCATTGTTTTTCAACCCTGACTCAAGAGCAGGTGGCATAGCGTTATGCACAGTTGCTGCACAACTTTGGAGAGTAACAGTGCTGTGGTCTTCTGAGCACAATGTTAGTACTGTTTCTTGGAGTGGTTTCTGCCAGTTGTCTTTGAATCAAGCAGTGTGTGAGCTAGCACTGGGTTCGAGCCCTTTTATTTGTAGAGTAACGTCACTGCTACTGATCTAGCCACCTTTTGCAGCCTGCACACGAATCCCCAAAATAACTATTAACTGTCTAGGAGATGTCTTCTCCCATGACAGGGACTTAAATGATTAAATGGAACAAGATGTCATCTTGCACTTCTCCCTCATGCGGTCCTGCCTAAAGGCTGGGAGCTGTTCATACTCTGCATAGCAATAGTCATCCAGCAATAAATAATAGCAACTTCTCCATCAAGAATAAGAAATCCAAAAGTGTCCTTGGTTGAGGGAACCTTGCCAAAGCCTCAATTTGCTTTTTTCCAGGGCATAATATTTTTTATTAACTTGAGGCCAGTCCTAATAACAGTCGTGGCCACAGGGTGACTAAGTTGTTTTGCTTCCAGGAATATAAATTGGGATGATTATTCAAGAGTTTTGATCTCTTCACTGCTTTTACTAATTCACCGATTTTGTGTGGAAAGCATTATTTTGCCCTTGTTCTGGAGAAACTCAATGTTTAACAGTCATATCACTAAGCTTGTCTTTGTTTAAAAATTAAGTGGTAATAGATGGTGACAGGAGATGATTTAACTTTGCGTGGTGGGCACACAGTCCAATATACAGACATTGTAACATAGAAACCCTCACCTGAAATCTATTTGTTCATGTTGGCCAATGTCACCCCAATAAATTTAATAAAGGACACACACACACACACACACACACACACACACACACACTGACTGGCCAGATCAAATTGTTCCCTTGACCAAGAGTTCAACCAGCAGGCAGGCTGGCTAACTGCCCATGTCCCCTCCCTCTGGCCAGGGATCCCACCCATGCACAAATTCATGTACCGGCTCTCTAATATGTATGAGATCATAATATATAAGAGATCATAATAATCTGGCCACTCAGTGAATATATAAAATAAAAATTAAGTGAAAATATTTTTGGCTTTATGTTTGTACTCTACCAAATTTCAAAATAGATAATACCTTGGGTGTTAGAGATTAAATACCTTTTGGATATTTATTTATTTCTTCATTTTGAAAGTTGGGATTCTTTAGGTATAATTTGCTTAGAGTAAAATGTACCCTCAGATGTTCATTTTGATTCTTCCTGTGTATACATTTAGGAAAGAGGCTATCAAAAACATCACATCAGCACACAAAGCCACTTCCCAACACATACATATCCACACTTAGACTTCAATACTATTCTTTGTAATGTTATTTTGAAACTACACCCTTATCAGCAAATCACTTTTGAGCCACTAATCTATTTATGAGAATTGTAGATATAAATCCATATAATAATGATGAAAAATGAGACTTGTACAAATATAAACAGTAATGGACAAATGAGGTGAAAACACATTCACCTAGTTAAGAGGACATTAGAAAAAACAACCTTTGGGGGGAAAAAAAACCCCACAATTATTTTTGCATTTCAAATTTATGAAAGAATATAAATAAATTTAGATCATTTTTTTTTCTTGAAAACTGTCAAGTCACTTCTAACTGCCAGCAAGATAACACTTATAGAAACAACCCTAAAGTGATTACCATCATGCTGAATAAATGAGAGAATAAACTGAATTGAATGATTTGGAGAAAGAAGTTGCCAGGTTAATTCATAGTCCCAATGAGTAAACACAGTCTTCTATCAAAGGCTAAGAATTTTTCATCCAAAAAGAGAAGCCCATTCCAAAATGAGGGAAGGGCCAACAAGGACCAGTAGAGAGCTACCATCAAGGATACAAACAGGAGACATGAGAAACTCCTTAGTGTAAGCTTACTATTTCAGCAGGTTTTAAGGAACTCTTCAGGATCATCTGAAATATAGAATAAAAGAGCAAAAATGATGGCTGCTCAGGCAGAAAATATATACACTTTTCATACCTTAAGTGATTGGTGGCAGTCCCTATGATTTCTTTGTCAGGCCTCAAAATCTCAATGGGTTTGTTGTGTTTGTTTTTTTGTTTGTTTGTTTGTTTGAGCAATGACTCTTGGTCCTTCCAAATGCATAAACATCATTTGTGGATTATCAGGTTTCAACCATGTCTCTTGATTTTTTTTCTGTTAATCTGATTGCAGTTTGCAAAACATTGACTTACACGTTCTCTATTAGCAACACTCACAGTCTGTAATTATTTGGGAGAGACAATAACAAATACAGATATTTATACCTAATTTCACAAGCTAGTGTGTACTATCTGACTTGGGATTTCAGTATCTCCACTCCACAAGATTTAACCTCAACACAAGTGAGGTTACTTTTGTTGCATCACCAAAAGTTGGTTTCCTGTGGTTGCCCCTGAAGCAACTTCCTAGGCCCTTAGTCTTCAGAGGGTTCATATTGGAGATATTTCACCTGCAAACAGTGGAAAACAGGATTCACTGTGACTAAGGTCAGTTCAGTGGGCTCACTATTTTGGGCTGACTATGGTTCTCTTGGCCTCAAGTTTACGACATGACTGTTGTACCTCCAGACAAACATCACATTTCACAATGGATGAAGGCAGATGGGGAATGAGGGAAGACCATATGAACACCCCCGACCCTTTTTTTATTTATTTTATTTTTTTTAAAGAAATCAAGAGCTTTCCCAATCTCTCACTTGTAGCCTCTTTCTGCTGACTTCCATTTCTCTCTTTGCCCAAATTATGTCATATGGCCAGCCTTGATGTAAAGGATGCTGTGAAAGTAAGTACTTAGCCATCTGGTCAGTTAGAAGAGGAAGATTAGGAAAAAAGTGCTTGGGAATGGGTGTTTAGAGAGCCAAACTACCATGTCTACCATGGAGTCTACCACCATTATGTCATCCTAAAAATACAAAAAAGGAAAAAAAGAGAAGAAAAGAATGGGCTACAGATGAGCTGAAATTTAGTCCCAGCTCTGCCACTTCCTAGCTCAGAGAAAACTGGAAAAAACTTGGGAAAGTTATTTAATGCATCTCTGCCTCCATTTTCTCGCCTGTGAAGTGACGATAGTGATAATTACTATCCCACAGAGAAGCTGTGAAAATAAAATACGACTTATGGAAAGAACTAAACCCAATACATAGTATTGAGTGGCACATCGTACTCACTCAGAGCTACTACCACCACCTTACTGCTATCATTGCTACTACTACTACTAATAATAACAATAATAATATTGATACTGATAATCATTATTATTATTATTATTATTATTATTATTGCATGTGAAAACATTTCCCCTTAGATAAGGAATTTTATAAACAATGAAATTCATATAATTAAAAAAAAACACCTCCCACTTCTCCCTTTTTAATCATTGGTGACAGGATATTATTGCAAACATTTGAGTTATTGTCTATAGACTTGGGATTTTATTCATTCGCTTGGTCAATGATTTATTGAACACCTGTCATGTGCCAGGCACTCTGCTGAACACTGAGGATATGGTGGGGACAAAAATTAGGCAGGGTCCTGACCTCATAACATATCCAATCTAATTGATGAGATAGACATTAAATAAATAATCATAAACATAAAAACGTAAATAAAATCTTGGTTATTATAAACACTGGGGGTTTTCCTCTTTTAAGAACAGTAATGCCTTTAAGTCCAAAAGTTGAGTTATTTTCAGACATCTGTGAAGCTCACTCTAAAAATCTGAAACAAATTGAAACTTTTTGCTTTTGTAGTAAGGGCATTTTAAAATTAATTTCTGTACCTTGTTAGGAATGTATTTCTTTGTATGAGAACTATATTTCCTGCAACTGGAAATTAATGTAAGATGTTGGCTGCCCTGGAATGGAACAACCGACCGTATGAAATCATTTTGTGGTTTGATACTTCATTATTAGCCAAAGGAGTCTCCACTCCCTCCCCTGCCCCCAACCGTATGCCACTGCAAATATCAATTAGTTCAAGTAGAAAAGATTACAGCCAGGTGCACTCTTTGAAGTTTCAGTTTTTTTCTCTCTCTTTTAGTTGTGGTGGGGTGTGTGAGGGAGGAGAAACCTCTTTTGTTAAGTATTTGCAGTCTGTGGGCATCCTGGTAATTCAACAGGCATCTGTGGAATCTTAGGGCATTGGAACCTTTTGTATTTAACCATCAAGCTCTAACCTTCAGGGTGTCTGCTGTGGGTTGAAATGGGAGTTGTGAGGCTTATTCACTGATGTACAAAATGACATGATCCTCTTAAGAGTTAGAATGAGTTTCATCAGATGAAGGGCAAAGACATAGTTGAGCTTAATAGCTTATAAAGGAATCCAAGAGATATTTATTAGAAATTGAATTATTATTTTATAAATACATAAGCTGTGACAGATAAAGTCCAAATAAAGCATGTTTGCATGATGGTTCTTTCAAAAAGCAGATGAACAAATACCTGTAATCTTCTCTTTAATGTGTGTTTTTAAAAAAAATATATTTTATTGATTTTTTCTTTTTACAGAGAGGAAGGGAAAGGGATAGAGAGTTAGAAACATCAATGAGAGAGAAACATCAATCAGCTGCCTCCTGCATACCCGCTACTGGGAATGTGCCTGCAACCAAGAAACATACCCTTGACCGGAATCGAACCTGGGACCCTTTAGTCCATTGGTCGATGCTCTATCCACTGAGCCAAATTGGTTAGGGCTCCTTAATGGTTTTTAAGGGTTCTAAAATTTAAATAAGTTTAAAATTTACATAACTTTGAAAATTAGAATTGAATCAATAGAAATAGAGTGAGTGATATTAGAGAGGGTCCCCTGGGATTCCAAAATTCTTTCAGGGTATTATTTATTATATCAATCTCCCCAAACTTTCCAGGCAGGACAGAGTGACAGGTTTTGAATTCCGAGTGCAAAATGAAAATTGGTCAGGAGCCTCCAAATGGTTCTGCACAGAGCTAACCTTGGGAGTCTCAGTCTCCTTCTTCATTAAATAATGGAATCAGCAGTCCCACTTCAGTCTCAGAGCATCACGAGGACAACACAAGACAAAGAAAGCACATCTCCTACTATATAGAAACCGGGAGAGCAATGAACATCCCCTCTGCCTGACCCACATATCCTAGGCCTCTTGCTCTGGGCTAGCATCTTTAGGGACAGGGTCTTACTGGTTTCTTGTCCAGCCCAAAATCTTGATCACATGACAAATGCTTGAAAGAAGGTAGTAGGAAGAAGGATCTCATAAAATGTTTAGAAAAATATAAAATCGACAACTCCCAAGTTGGTGGGAAAGCATGAATTCACTCAAAACAGAGGGTCATAGCAGAATGTGGAGCCACACAGTCCATAGGTTCAAATTCAACTTTGTCACTTTGAATTTATCAACTGTAAAATGGGGACAGTAATACCTAACTCGCGGGGGTATTGTGATGGTTAACTAAAATATTCTCTAAAAAACACCTAAACTCATTAGGAATAGGTCTAGCTGCCTGTAAGAGAAAAATCCAAAATAAGAGCAGCATAGCTGCACAGGAATTCATGTCCACATGAAAAAGGTATTTGTGGATAGCCAACTATAACTAATATGTTGGTCCTAGGAAGTCATGGGGATCTGGGGGGCTGCTATCTTTGACTCTGGCATCTCAAAGACAGAGTCCACCTTCAAGGCAAGATGGTTCCATTGTAAGAGTTGGGAATGGAGAAAGGGCTTTCCTCAAATGTCTATCCATCTTTTAAGAAGCCCTTCTGGCCCTGGTTGGTGTGGCTCAGTTGGTTGGATGTTTTCCCATGCACTAAAAGGTTAGTGGTTTGGTTTCTGTTAAGGGCACATGCCTGGATTGTGGGCTTGATCCTGGTAAGGGGTGTGCAGGAGGTAGTCAATCAATGTTTCACTCTCACATGATTCCCTCTCATCATTGATTTTTTTTTCTCTCTTCCTTTCCCTTCCTCTCTGAAATAACTTTTTAAAAAGTATATTTTTTAAACGGTAAGTTCAAAAGTATTTTTTAAATGGTAAGTTATATCTATCAAGATAACCTTGGGAAAATAACCTCTGAACCCCGCTTCTATATTTTAAAACTGATAAATCTGTAAAATACTCAGAATTTTTGTGAGATTAAATAATATGAGAAGTGTCTGTTTCTTTTTCTAAGAAATCTGAGTTGATGCAGACAATCACATGATTCTTGTGGCAACATTCTGCAGTGTCCGAAACAGAAATGTGACTTCTCCTTTGGAATGTCTGATTACTAGAGCTACATAGCTGATTTCAAAATTATACCATTGAGACTTATTCTTTAAGATGAATTCTCTTCAAGGAATGTAAAAATTTATTTTTAAATTATTTTTTCTCCCAATTTATCCCTACTTAGAAACAAAAATACATTATGAACGACATATTTATTGGGGTACTACATATTTTAAATATTCCTCCAGTGTTTTTATCTGACCTTTGCCCCTATATCTATGGCCTTCAATGGAAATAAAAATAGTGCTCAAAGAATTATTCCTCTATCAAAGTTACTCATCTGCTCCCTTCTGATTGACACACTCTGAGTTTCTGCAATGGGTAGGACTGTGGTTGGAGTGATCAAATGTCCTAGCTTACACCTGTTGTCCCACTGGAATTATTAATAGTGTCTCTTTCACTCTCATACATGCCCTGGTTTAGACAATAAATTATGTTGTCACCCATCTAGGGTCCATATCAAATGCATATTTTGACAAGAATAGAGTTCTGGAACTCATTACGTGTTTGTTTGTTTTTCTCTCTCTCCTTACCTTACTTAGATCTGACCATAATCTTGAAATACTCTTTATAAGTGCCACTTTGCTTGTATTACAAACTTAACTTTAGAGTCTCTTTATTCTCACAATATGTGATGCCTTCCACCCTGATTCCTTTCAACTCCTTTCCCTGATATGATTTTTCTGATGACCTCATTCTGTACCTATAGCAACATTAGATGGAAATAAGCCTCATTTAGACAAATGTGTGTTTACTTCCCTGAGAGTCCCACTCTGGGTGACTGAATCTTGACTACTAGCCACTGGTGCCCCTGGGCCAGGGCATGACAATGCACAGTAGTTCTCAAACAGTGAAGACCTGACGACAAAAAAAAAAAAAAAAAAAAAAAAAAAAAAAAAAAAAAAAAAAAAAAAAAAAAAAAAAAAAAAAAAAAAAAAAAAAAAAAAAGGTTGACAGTGAATGGAATGTGTAGATAGCATCATGTGTTAATGTTAGTAATATTACTTTTATTTCAATAAGAATATATAAGGTCAGCTATAGGATGATAGGCACATGGACCGCCTATACTCAAAGAAGCACTAGATGCCTCTGTGTCTCATCTCACCATCTTAAAATTAGAGGGGAACAATGCCTACATAAACATGAGTACTTATGCTTTGATGGGAGAGAGGCAGTAGGAGAGCTAACAGAGTAAGGAGAGCTAACTTGAGTATAACTATTTCATCGGCTACTCAGATGACATGTTAAAAGGAGCCACGAATCTGAATCTGGATTTAGAAAGAGGGAGATGATTGATTAGTGAAGTCTGCATTTGGGTGCAGGAAGGGAACATGGCTGCATCAAGGTCAATGCATTAGCTCGCCCTGTTTTAGGGCAATGGGTTTGGCAGAGAGATCAATGGCATATTAATTGGTGCAGAATCAATAGGAGCAACTCTCTGGTTCATCAATGGCACAGATGTGCCCTCAAAGAAGAAGTGGCTTTCCTAAAGTTCTTCAGCTCAATCAACTAGTAGCTCAGCCATTAGTGTTCACTGGGTATTCATCTATTCAAAGAGCAAAAAAAAAAAAAAAGGGTACAAAGAAAATAATGGTGAAAAACACACTTCTTCTAATTCCCAGGTTATATTTATATATAAGAAAGTAAAACCAAAACAAGGCAATGCAACAAACAAGCAAGCAAATGGTGAATGAGGCTGATTTTTAATGGGCCACATAGATATTTCTAAGTTTGAAAGCTGTGGGCAACAGATAATCCCTTAGTGAGGAAAGTTTATTTTAGAATAGCTTGGTGACAGCTTTGTCATTGAATGCAATGACGTTTTTTCTCGAGAGATGAACATTAGGATTATCCACGTCAGGCAGTATCCATGGACTATGTCCTCTGTGTGGAATTTTCCAGGAGGCACTGGAATGAACTGGGACAGCTGTGAGTGGCTTTCAGAGAACTCCCTGCTCTTGCTGGTGAAATCAGTTGTATGACCTGAGTAACCAAACTTATGTTACAAAGCAGCATGGTGCTCACTTTGCCATTGAATGCAAGTAGCCACATTCATTAATTTATTTTTGTGTGTTTCCTGCTTCCTAGAAATAAACCAGCCTGGGCTCTATGGGAATTATGGGGTGAGAGCATTCATTGTCAACTCAAGTGTCATGTTTTCCAAGCTCAGCCATGAGAAACATAAGGTAGCTTAGAAAGAAAAGGACTCCTATGACAAAGCATTGTGTATATTGCCCGATTCACAGTAAAAAGCTCCAATCCACTGACAGCCTATTTGAGGATCTCACTTAATTCAAATCAAGACTCATCTTCCACCAGGTTCAAACACCAATACATTTTTTAACCTGGGTCAGAAATTCACAGGAGCTTAATCTCTAAACATTGGACTGCCACTCATAGCCCCACTTCTGTAAATATCCCCAATTCCATAATACTTCACCCAAAGGAATTATTCCTCAGTGGTGGAATTCAGAATCAGTGAGATTTATTTTTAACTTTTAACATCAAACCAGTTAATAAATGGTTACTCTGCCCTCTTATAGAATAATTTAAAAAAAAAAATAGCCGAAACCGGTTTGGCTCAGTGGATAGAGCGTTAGCCTGCGAACTGAAAGATCCCGGGTTCGATTCCGGTCAAGGGCATGTACATTGGTTGCGGGCACATCCCCAGTCAGGGGTGGGCAAAAGGCAGCTAGTCGATGTTTCTCTCTCATCGACGTTTCTAACTCTCTATTTCTCTCAATTACTCTCTGTGTAAAATCAATAAAAATATATATACATTTAAATATATATATATATATTTAAATTTATATATATATAAAGAGTGGTAGCCTGGTGCACAAAATTTGTGAAGGGGGGGTGGGTGGGAAGGGTTGTTTCCCTCAGCCCAGCCTGCACCTTTTCCAATCGGGAACCCCTTGGGGGGTGTCCAACTGCCAGTTTAGGCCCTCTCGCAATCTGGGACCACTGGCTCCTAACTGCTCACCTGCCTGCCTGTCTGCCTGATTGCCCCTAACCCCTCTGCCTGCCTGCCTGATTGCCCCTAACTGCCTCTGCCTGCCTGCCTAATCATCCCCAACTCCCCACCCCCACCAGCCTGGTTGCCCTCAATTGCACTCCCCTACCAGCCTGATCTCACCCAGTCTCTGTCTCTCTTTGTTTTTTTAGCAGTCCTCCAGGCTTCCCTGCCTCCCTGTGTACCTATTCCTCTTTCCTGTGAGAGGGCAGAGCCAGTGGGGGTCACTCTACCCTCTGCCCACTCTCTCTTCCATCCAGGCCTCTTTAGGCCCATTCTCTTTTGTTTCCTAATTCTGAGAGAGACTATGAATGTGAGCTGGGAGGGAGAAAAAGAAAGGGAAAAAAGGCTGTGAGCTAGTGGGCGCTGTGTGTGTCTGTGCGTGTGTGGGGTTGTGAGTGAGTGTGAATGCCAGCCCTGCCTCCATCTTCAGTGCCACAAGTCCCCACCAACCAGCACTTGCTACACACACAGCCTGGGCATTAGGTTGAGTCTTGGTCATTGTGGATGTGACAGACCCAGGGTTTTTATATATTAGGATAAGAAAAACTGTCCTTCCTCCCATCATTAGGCCATGATCTGAAGAACACTTTTAAATTGGGTTCTATTGGGTTGTTAAAAATTCTAAAACATATAGGGGCCAGAAAGTTAATAAAAATGTGTGAATGGAATGAGTATTAAGGCCATGAACATCAGTGGGGTCTGAGGAACCAGATAGTACCTCTAAGGCCATTTAAATTTATTTTTTAAGACACTGATTATTAATCAAAATACTCCAGTTTGCAATAACTGAACTTCAAGATTCAATAACTAAATTAATATTTATTGGACACTTTCTAAATTACAGGCACTGAGGTGTTCACATATATTGAGTAAATAAAATAGCTACAATTATTACCTCTGTTTTTCATAAAATGAGACTGAGACACAGAAAATAAAATTAATCACGTAGTCAAAAATAGGCAAAACTGAGATTTGAAACCAAAGCCCATGCATTTAACTAAGAGCAAGAACTAAAGGTGGTATCTTTATCTCTTCAGATTTTGATATAGGATGAGGTCAGTGAGTCATTTGGAGTCAAAAGGAGTCCAGAAGGGATGGCTACCTCCCCTAGGCCAAACCAGAGAATACTGAATGGCCTTCATAAACGAAGGTGATACAATTGAATGCAGTAAGCTTTGTAAGTGTCTTCTGTGCCCTATTATAGTATTACTTTTTAAAAAGAGTTCTTCTGTTCTACTCAATTACCTACCTGCCATCCATCTGTTGATTTTTTATTCATTTGAACACTGGGATCACTTTCAATTATTCAGACATCACATGATGACCCTCCCTAAATCAAGCTATTGATTGAGTGGTACATTGCTCTGGTAATGATGTTCCTGGCTCCAGGCACCTGGCAGATGCTACCTATTGTCTTTTTAAGGACACACAGTACTTATGCGTTCTCATTAATTTCAAAGAAAAACAAACAAACAAACAAGTAACAGGTAGTCATAGGAACCCACTGATGTTCAACCCTGTGGCTGTCCAACCCTCTCCTGAACATTTCTACTTACAGGCTCTAGAGGCACCTAATACTCAACATGGTTCAAACTGAGCAATTTCTCACTCCCTTTATCCCCAGACCTGTTCTTTCAGGAATAACTTTTATGTGGGTTAACAATTCTGCTGTTTTACTGGTCTATTTGAACTCATACTTCCCCCTTTCCCTCATATCCCACACCCAATTGATCACTGGGTCTGATTTATTCTTCTTCTGCAAAAGATTTCAAATTTAATTGCCCCTTCTTTGCTATCACTACCTTATGTAGGTTCCTGGGTGTGTGTGTGTGTGTGTGTGTGTGTGTGTGTGTGTGTGTTGTGTGGGTGTGTGCCCCCCCTCATTTGAGCTATTAAAGTTACTTCTTCATTATTCTCCATAGCTCCTCTCTCTTTTCCTTCCATAAGTCTTCAACCTAGACTAAATGACTATCCCAACATGCAAGCACCCTTATATCTATTTTATCTATGCTTCCATTGACTCTGTTTCTTATAGTCTTATATTCTTAGCAAGACCTTTAACTTCAACCTGACACCCACTCCTCATTCATGGCCATCCACCCAACCCAACCCAACCCAATATGACTTTAGAACTCTATTACCATATTTACACCTTTAGGCATTTCCATATGCTCTTCTGTTTGGGATGTTTCCATGTTTGAGAAACTGATATTTATCTTTTGAGACATAGCTCAGACATTACATCCTTTGGAAAATCTCTATAGATTCTTTCTGGGTGGATTTATTTGCCCCCTCCTTTGGCTCCCAAGCTCTATGGCTATCCCTCTGTTATTCTCTTCAAATTAAAGGCTTTCAAGTCTATTTTCCCCACTAGAGGGTGAGAGTCTATACATATAAAGAACAATATCTAATTTACATTCACATTCCCAGTCAATGACATTTTTAATGTTATTAAATAAATCTATCAAATATTTACCATTCAACAAATGGTTATGGAGTACCAGCCATTTGACAAACATTAGGCTAAATAATGGAGACACAGTGGTAAAACTACATATGACCTCTATCCTCATGAAGCTTGCAATCAATTGTAGAAACAGATATTAATCAAGCAAACACAACAATACCTATATAATTAAAACTGCACTATGTTCTGCAGGAAGATATATGGCATTATTAGAATGAGGTTTGACCTAGTCAGGGAAATCAGGGAATGATTTGGGCTGGGTTATGCACTCAGAATAGCAGTTAGTTGGAGGAAGAACTGAGGGAAGATCAAGCAGAGGAAATCGTGTGTGCAAAGGTCTTGTGACAGAAGGGAATCTGGAAAATATAGCAAACTGAAAGAAAGCAATGGTGCCTGGACCAGAGAGAAGAAGGTGAGCTTGTTGGAGGATGAGGTTGGATAAGAAGGCAAGGGATAGATCAGGACATATGTTGTAGTTCATGTGGAGAAGTTTTATCTTTCTTAAAAACAATGGAAACTGTGCAGCATGAAGCCAGGGAGAGAAATCATTTTTTTAAAAATTATTTTGAGATCACTCTGATTGCAGGGTAGAGGACAAATGGGGTGTGGGAGCACCAAACAGGGAATTAGAGCAAAATCCTAAGCGAGAAAAAGGGCAGCTTGGACTACCTAGAGAGGTGGTGGTGGAGATGGAGAATAGTGGATAGATTTATGAGAGTTTTTGGAGTTGAAAGTAACGGGATTTGTGATGGATTAGATACATATAAAGAGACAAATGAGAATCAAAGGCAGGATATGTTTGAATCATTAACTGGGCAGTACAAACTAAAGATTTTCAACACTGTTCTGTGGTTTCCTACTGCAGATCGCAGGACGGTGGGAAGTGAAATACAATTAGGATTCTGGCTCTAACCAGAATCCAACAGTGAGGGGTGCAAAAGCAATAAGATTTGCTTGGCCAATATGAGGATTGGTTCAGAAGATCTGCTAGACACAAAAGTGTCACAGAAGATCAGAAAAGTGACAGTCAGCAGGGTATGCTTCCCAGGGAGGCCTGAGCTAAGCCTTGGATGATGAATAGGTTTCAGACAAGTACAGAGTTGGAGAAAACATCCCTGGCAGGAGAACATAGGACCTGGGCAAAGACAAGTGAAGGAAAAGCTGCTGCATTGCCTCCTGCAATGCTCCTTCATTTCCTTTAAGCAAGGAGACAAGATAAACAAGGTTGGTACAGATGCTAGTTAAATGATAATGCAAAATCTATGTCGGAGGGAATGAATTTGTAAAAAATGCAAAGATTGGCCTCTTTGGAGGTCAGATCAAGTTAATTTTTGTCTTTCAGAGTTTGAGGCTGAGTGCTAGAGATATTTTATTTTTTAAATACATTTTATTGATTTTTACACAGAGAGGAATTGAGAGGGATGGAGAATTAGAAACATCAATGAGAAAGAAATATCAACCAGCTGCCTCTTGTACCTCCCCACCCCCCAATGGGGATGTGCCCACAACCAAGGTACGTGCCCCTGACCAGAATCCAACTCGGGATCTCTTAGTTTGCAGGCCAACGCTCTATCTACTGAGCCAAACCCATTTCGGCTAGAGATACTTTAAATCACAGCTAAACCTTGGGCTCAGTGAGATGTATGAATATACCTGTTGAGATTCTACCGCACTACAGGTATGTGTTAAGTTCTGGGACCAAAAAGAAGAATGAGACATAGCCTCTACCTCCCTACTGTGTCTGGCAATCTAAAGAATGCTATCAAATAAATTTAAGTATAATATGAACAATACATCTAAGGCTTTCAGTGTATACAGTAGCCAAAATAAAAATTGAAAAATGCTAACTGGACAATATTGAATAAATATAAGACCAGTGTTCCTTAAAGCGCAACCTCCCTGGACTAGAAGCATGTGAAACACCTTGGAGTGTCTGCTGAAATACAGAATTTGGTAACCAACGCGGCTAATACACTCAACAACTCCGAGGGGTACGGTCTGAGACTCAACATTTAAACAAGCTCCCCAGTGATTTTCGTGCCCACTAAAAAGCGCCATTGTATTCAATCAGGAGTGAGTCTGGAAATTAGAAAATTAAAACCTCTCTTCTACTCTTTGGCCCTTTTGGGGAAAAATAAACAAATGCTATATTTAGTTAATAAAAACCCTTTATTTAAATCTTTTATTTAATAAACATTCAATTTATTGAAACAAAAACTCTTGTGTATCCAGCTTTAAGATTAAGGTCCTAAATAGTCAACAGACAGAGAATTCCAAAGTTAAAATTCTTTCCACCCTTTCTTGCCCATACACGAATAGCCCGGGCTCTGGTTTGCCAGTGCCTGTCACAGGCCTTCTTCTTCAGATGTGATGATTTATGTTGCTGTCCAGGACATAACATAAAATATAAGTCACCCTATGTGTGGCTTCTTATCAGTATGGAGTATGCACATTTCAACCTCAATGTGAAATCAGCATCCAATTTGCTTCTGTGTGGTATTTGTACATATGTAATTTGTAAACCTGTCACTTTTGGTTAAGAGAAGATGTCAATGAAATTCTGCTTTGTTGTGCAAGTTCTTTCCTTATTGCTTTTCATCTTAACTACATTAAAAAAAAAAAATAGGTGAATCCATTTCAAAGGGAAGAGCTCACTCAAATTTTAAGCGAAGACCAAGTAAGATCTACTGAGAAATCCTTGACCCATGTAGCCGGTAAATAGGAAACCATGTGGCTTTCATGTGGACAAAGAAGTCCGAAAAAGAGGAAGAGAGAAAGAAGTAAAATCTTCTGTGCTCATCTGCTTCGTCTACTTCCTGCCTATAATCTACACTGTGGGTTAATTGCCCACTACATGGTCCCAACTGAATCTTTTATATACATTGAAAGACCCAATAAGAGCTATCTCATCATTGCCCCTCCCCCCCCATAACCTGGTGGCCTTATCCTCATGAAGCAATGACTTCGTTATACTTTGTCATTTCTTAAGTATAAAAGCCAGCTAACCACTAAGATGACAACACATCCCCCAGCCTACTTTTTCCAGCCAGCCTTTCAAAGGGCAAGGCCTGGCTTTGAGGCAGGAGGGTCCGTGTGTGTGTGTGTGTGTGTGTGTGTGTGTGTGTGTGTGTGTGTGTCTATGTTCAGGGGAGTGGGGGCGAGGGGTAAGCCAGTCACAGGTGCCTGGAAAGCAGCTTTGATCACATCTTCTACAGCCCAGTAAAACAATTTGTAACTCAGAAAGCATTTGGAGCACCGTTATCTGATCCAGCAGCCATGGGCCCCTTTTCTCAGATGACCAAATGCCTTGACTATGAGACCACTCACTGCACTTGCTCTGAAGGGTAGGTCCCCCATCCCTCGCCTGATGTCATTCCTTTCGTGGGGAGAGGGGGGCAGACAGTCTAAAGAGCCTTAGCTGAGGGCTCTAATTTGGCCCTTCAGCCTCATGAGTCAGCCTTCCCAGATGAAAAGAAGGCAGGTGTAGTTTTGCATCGATGTTTCCTATCATGGGCCCATGAAAAGTTTGCATGGAAGGAGGGTGGGAAGGCGAGGGGAGAAAAAGCTAGGAAAGCAGTGAAAAAACTCATGAGGAGTATCTTATTCAATTATTTTATAACTCCTTAAAGTGAAGTTCCTTCCAGATCTAAATGGGACCTCCAGTTTTGTAATTAAACAGGGAAAATGAAGCCATTTCATGCCTTTTGCTCCCTTTGATCATTGTTATTTTTGTGACTAATGTGTAACTGGAGCTGCTTTTTCTGGGGCCTGAGCCTCGCCTGGGTAGCTGCTGGAGAGAGTCCAGGTCCCCTGTTGTCAATCTGTGGGGGCCCAGAGCGATGTGGGGCCCACAGCGTCCCAGCAGAAGGCAGACCCAAAGAGATGTGCCTGTGGTAACAAGCCTCCCTCTGTGTTTTCTTCTGGCACGTTTTTCCATGTGCTGCCTCCTTCTCAAGGATTCTATGTGGGAAATGGTATTGTTCCCCTGGAAGGGAAGAGTTGGGGTCGTTTCAGTGACAGTGCAAAACACTGCCTCTCAAGTCACAAAGGTTACCTGTGAAGGCTCATTATTTTACTTTCCAATCCCTTTGGTCCCTCATCACTCTCTACTCTTCACTAGCCCCCACGTGTGCAACACACACACACACACACACACACACACACACACACACACACAGTATGAATAGCCAGGCACACACAGTTGGAGCTCCATGACTCCTTCTAGGCTCAGGAGTCTCAATCAGACTAACAGGTACTATGCATCCACCCCTTCTCCCCATTTCCTATGGCCTTTGCTCTTGTTGGTTTGCTAGAGCGCCCTCGTGTGACACTCTGTTGTAATACCATCCAAGCCTTTTGAAGGATATAAGGATATGTTTAAACGCAGTGTCACCACAATTTAAAGTATCACTTTCCTCTTTGCACCTTTTACTACTTGTGTGGCCCCAGGAAGCTGAGAACTGCTATTGCACACGGTCTTGGTCTATCACCAGGCCCTTGTCATCTCCCAAATGTGGGTCTAGGCAAATCCTGGTAGGTCTGAGACGCAGGGCTGAGTTCAGGTTCTAAGTTAAGGCCCTGAAGGCTCTCTCAGCCATAAGCTGAGAATATCCTCTGAACTGCAGACACCATGTCAGACCAGAAGCAGCTCTACCTCCCCTCTCTTTCATTAGAGAAGCGGCCAGCATGGACTGAGCTGACCTCTGGGCCAAGCACCTGATGAACTAATTAAAGCCTCCCACAGTGTTTCAAAAAGTGATGCTCAGGGAACTGCATCACCAGAACAGCCGGAAGTGTTGTTAACATTTCACATTTCCAGACCCCACTGTACCTGTCGAATCAGAATCTTTATTACCAACTCTCAAAAATGAGATGCTTCAGTACATTTTCAAGTTGAGTTTTAGGCACAGCAAAGTTTGAGAAACCTCCTTATTTTTGTCACATCCCCTCAGATTAGATTTATAGTTTAACAAAAGTTTTTAATTCCATCAACTAATGGGTTGACTCAGATACTACTGGCAGGGCAGGAGGGAAGATATTGTTAAGTGAAGGAAGAAGGGTTTTCAGTCCTTCTTGATTTCCCCCCAGAACCAGCTGCCAATGCATCCAAAACAAAGAGCAGGCTTCTCTGTTCTAACCCTGTGCACCCCAAGGGTAGAGCACAGCCTGGTGGAGGGCTGGCTTCTGGGATGAAAGACTCTACCTAGAAATTTGGACATGGACTTGAGAGGGGAGAAGGGCTCAGCTCACCTCTAGAGGGCGCCAACCCAGGTGACAGTAGAGTACACTTCTAGTCTCTTCTGCCTCATCACTTTCTGATTGAGAAATCTTGTTCAAGTTCCCCGCTGTTTTCTCTGAGGAAAATGGGGACTGATATTTGTGCCTGACTCAATAAATACATTATTTTTATAATTAATTTGTAAGGGTCCTGAGATTTGGGGAAAAGATCCAGTCCTCAGAAATAGTATTGTGCATAGTGGATATGAAGTTACACAAAAATCTTCCACAAGCTGGGTCAGCAGTAAAGGAAAGGATATATATGATGTTTATTAAATACTAGAGGCCTGGTGCATGAAAATTCGTGCATTGGGATAGGGGTCCCTCAGCCTGGTTTGCACCCTCTCACAGTCTGGTGTCCTTAGGGGATGTCCTACTGATGGCTTAGCTCTGCTTCCCATGTAAACCTAAGCTACAGTCTGGCCTCCCTCTGCAGGAAGCGACCAGACAGGCCCATCAGGGGATCATATCGCCCCTTTTTCCCCCACATCATATTCTCTCCCTCTGCCTGCTGGCATGTGCCTTGGCTGGCCTGGAGCTGCCTGCTCATTGGCCCCACCCCCAACAACTGGTCATTCTGCCATTAGGTTGATTTGCATATTATGCTTTTATTATATAGGATGTTAAAATAAATCAAATCTATTAAAAGGTCTCTGATCTCTGATCTGCTCCATCTTAGCCCCCACCATCATTTTTCTCTATTCCATCCAGGAGGCTTCTTTGTTTTGTTTGAAGCCAACAAATATTGCTGGTCCTCATGGGGAAACTGAGGCTGGTCTTGGATGTTTCCATGGCAGGTCGATTGTATATTGGCTTCTCCTCTGCCTTGAGCACAGAACATTGGATGGTCATTCTCATTGTCATCCTTGGCAAGGGATGGGATGAAATGGGGAAGAAGAAGAAGGCAGCTTATTTCCAGCAGATGCTCAAGAAGCCCCAAGGGTGGCCATGAACAGAGCAAAGAGAACCTGAACAGGCAGACAGGGCTTATACCCAACTCTGCCACTGACTAGTTGTACAACTTTAGTTAATATTCTTGAATGCTAAGTCCTAGTTTTCTCATATGTAAAATGGTAACATCTCTAATTGTCTCATAAATATTCTGACAATTATCAGAGATGAGGTAGGTTGAGCAATTCCACTGTGTCTGCTGTATGTAAGTGTTCTATTCGTATTAACTATTGTGATTGGACTTTTAGGGACTACACTCCTTTAAGGTCTGTGTAAGGTCTCTATATTGATTAATTTTATACTATCCCATTTATTCTCCAGTATCACTCCTAGTCCCCTACTCTATCTTCTCCATTCCTGGTATTTATTACAGGTATTTAGATTTTTGTGTATACTTGAAAAACACATAGCTTCATGGTTTATGTATGTTAAAATGTAATAACCTTAAGTGATATTGTGCTATAAATCATTCTCCATCTTTTGCCCTCAACACTGGGATTTTTAGAGCTGTTTATAGTACTGTTTGCCAATGGTTCTAACTTTGCTACATAGCAGAATCACTTGGGGAGCTCTTGAGAAATACCAATACCTGAATCTCAGTGCTAGGAATACTGATTTAAATTGTAGAAGTGGGGGCTGAGCCTCAGGTCATTGCAAATGCAGACAGGACTGAGAACCACTGCTATAGATTAAGCTAGCTCCCTGGCCAGGATTTCTCAGGCCAGGGAGCTAGTCTCAGCAAGTTTCTGCTGCCAAAAACAAGTAGTAATGACCCTAAAGGCAGTGGCAAAAGGAAAAAGAAGAAAGAGAGAGGACAACTTGCAGCCTAACGGGTATGTAAGGAAGAGGAGAAATCAGTCCCACCTCTCCCCCCCTTCTGTAAAAGTCATGGATCCATATATTGTTGATTTGCCTGTTGGTCCATAGGATTTATTGAGAATCTCTATTCAACACTTTTATGAAAATCAGGTTCTTTTAATCACATAGTGTAAGTGTACTCCATTTCCTTCCTTTAGAATATTCTGAGAAAGCACAACCTCCATTTCCTATATATCTTCCCAACAGTTACAGCCTTAGCTGATAGGTCATTCCACCCCTTACTCCTACCAGGCACTCCTATGCATAACACCACCAACAATTCATTCATCTGTTGTTTGTCTTCACTGTACAGTTTCTAGCAAGGCAGTGTCACATTTAACCCCCACAAAAATTCTGTGAGGGAGGTCTCGCCTTTCATGTGACTTTCTCCATGATTTAACCCCATCCTCCTTTGATTGGAATAGCCACTCGTTGCTGCTATCAGATCTTCCAGAGGAAAAATAGGATGAGAGAAGACTGGCCTGGTGTCCTAGCGGGGCCACAGGCAACATGATGGTGAGGAGCCCAGCTTTTGTGTTGCATGGGATTCCTGATAATCCCAGGACAATCTTCACTCATCCTGTTTTCTGTTGGAAGGCCCAACAGCACAAACAGATGGTTGTTACAATCAGAATCACCCAAACAGCTGTTAGCTGGGTGGTACATTCTCTCCATACATGAAGTATACAGAGGACACCCTTTTATCTGGCCATAATTGGCACAAGGAGTAGGTTGGCTCATTGGGAAAACATGGCTAACGCTGGGCATCATTAAAAGGTGATGTACACACACACATTAAGCATCTTATTTAAACCTAAAACATATCGATGTGCATGCATGAACCAGATTTCTGATGCCAAGGCCTTTTCTTTGACTTTAAGTTCTCTAATTGGAGTTCCAACATTATCTCTAACATAACTACACCCATAGCATATATATTAGAATGTCTAGTTTCTTAAAGCAGAGTTGAACTTCATTGTTCAACTTCTGAAGAAGTCTAGGTGCAAAATTCCATTTAAATTTTTTAATTGAAAATTTAAATATATAGACAAACTGAAAGAGTAACATGGTGATCACTAAACTAATCCACTGCCCAAATGAAACAAATTGTAACCTATTGCCATAGTTACCTTACTTCTAAATACACTGAGTGGTCAGATTATTATGACCTCTGAATGCATAATAATCTGGCCACTCAGTGTGTGTGTGTGTGTGTGTGTGTGTGTGTGTGTGTGTGTATGTGTGTGTGTATGTGTGTGTGTGTGTGTGTATTAAAGGCCTGGTGCATGAATTTGTGCATGGGTGGGGTCCGGCCAGCCTGGCCAGGGGGAGGGGACATAGGCAGTTAGTCAGTCTGCATGTTGGTCAAATTCCTGGTGGAAGGGACAATTTGCATATTAGTTTTTTATTATATAGGATAGGACACTGAGTGGCCAGATTATTATGTGTTTAGAGATCATGATAATCTGGCCACTCAGTGTATATGTAAAGGTTGATGTCTACATCTATTCATTTATCATCTATCTAAACTTCTTTTTGCTAAATACTTGAAAATAAATTGCAGATATCATAACACTTCTCCCTAAATATAAAAGCACGTACCTCCTTGGGATGAGAATTGCCTCTATGTCATTTCACACAATGAAAATTAACAATAACTTTATAATTTCACCAGCTGTCACAGGTTGTCATGTATAGGTGTTTTTCTTAATCATCAACCAGTCCTGGTTTATCAGCTGCATTTTTGCGTGGGTTTGTTTGTTGGTTTGTTTTGTGTTGATTTTTGGAGGGCCTCACATTTATTTTGTTTTATCTCTCTTTAAACTTTTTAGAGTTCAGGCCATTTTGTACAGTAACCAATATTTTAGGTTTATCTGAGTGTTTTCTTATGGCATCATGGTTTGACAGCGTGGATAGATTTGGGTTAAATATTTTTGGGTAAAGTTCTTCACTGGCAAAGCTGCGTAAGTCATATGGCATCTGCAGCTATTTTTTGGTGAATGGATAAAAGCACGTAGCTCAGGTACATATCTGGCAATAGAATTGCTGTGTCAAAGATTATAAAAAGGCTCAGTTTTCCCAAGTCATTGTGCCAATTTACACTCCTACCTGTAGTATATGAATGCCAATGGGGTGCCACATCTTTGTTAACATTTAAAATTGCCACTCTATTTGGTTTGTAATGGTATCAGACTATGATTTTAATTTGCCTTCTGATGATCTTAAGCACGTATCATTTTGCACGTAGATGTGAAATGCTTCCTTCTTCTGCACATTTTTAAATTGCTTTGTCAGTTGTTTTTATAACTGGCAATTTGTACATCTTAATCCCTTCCCCTCTTTCACCCATCCACTAATCCTCCTCCCTTCTGGCAATTGTCAATTCGTTCTCTGTGTCTATAAGTTTGTTTCTATTTTGTGTGTTCATTTATTTGCCTTTTTTTTTTTTTAGATCCTACATACTGTATAAGTAAAATCATATGATATTTGTCTTTCTCTGTTTGACTTCCTTCTCTTGGCATAATATTCTTTAGGTATATCCATGTTGTCACAAATGACAAGATTTCCATATTTTTATGAGCGAGTAATACTCCATTGTGTATATGTACCATATCTTCTTTATCCATTATCTATCAGAGGACACTTAGGTTGCTTCCATATCTTGGCTATTGTAATTAACCCTGAAATGAACATAGGGTGCATCTGTCTTTCCTAATTAGCATTTTGGATTTTTTTTGGATACTCAGAAGAAGTGGAATTGCTGGGTCCTATGATAGTTCTATTTTTAATTTTTGAGGAACCTCCATACTATTTCCCATAGTGGCTGCACCAATTCGCAATCCCACCAACAGTGTGGAAGGGTTTCCTTTTCTCTACATCCTCACCAACACTTGTTGGATTTGTTGATTTGTTGATGATAGCCATTCTGACAGGCACAAGGCGATCTCTCACTGCAGTCTGAATTTGCATTTTCCTGATGATTAGTGATGCTGAGCATCTTTTTATTGTGTCTCTTGGCCATCTGTGCATATCATAGGAGAAATGTCTATCCAGGTCTTCTGCCCATATGGTTTGTCTTTTCAAAAATTGATTTGTAACAGTGGATATAAGTCTTTCATTAATTCTCTGTGCACAAACCATTTCTCACTGTGTGGGTTGCATTTTTACTCCCTGAAATGTGCCTTTTGAGAAACATAAGTTCTTAATTAGAGTATACTCCAGTTTATCAACCAATGCCATTATGTGTAGTGATTTTATATACTGTTCCAGAAATCTTAGTCTAACCTAATATCATGTAGATATTCTCTACATTATCTTCCATAAACTAAATTGTTTTTGTTCTTTTACAGGAGACCCACAATCCATCTGGATTTTTTTTTTTCAGTATGGTATAAAATGGGGATCAGTATCATTTTTCCACTTGACCAGACATTTTATTGAAAAGATAATTCTCTCTTCACTGCTTTACTATGCTCCCTTTGTCATTAATCAGTGTTCATATATGTTTGGTTCTTTATCTGGACTATATTTTGCTCAGTTGGTTTGTTGTGCCAATAATACCATGCTGTTTTAATTACTATAGCTATATAATTCTAATATCCAGTAGTATATGAGGTCCAAGTTTGTTCTTCCTCTTCAAAATTGTCTTTTCAATTGTAAGGCTTTTGCATTTCTGTAAAAATTTTAAAATTAACTTGATAATGTCCAATAAAAGCTACAAATTTTGATTAAGATTGCATTGGATCTAAGTAGATCAATTTGGGGAGAAACCATGGTATATTTCTCTATTTATTTATATCTTGTTTAGTTTTTTCTCATAATACTTTTTAGTTTTGCTTAAGTCACTTATTTATCCTAATGCATTATTTATAGATTATTTTGGATGGTTTAAGTATGCAATCATATAATATATGAAAAATGGTAATTTCTTTCTTTCAATTCTTATGAACATTTAAAAAAAATTTATGGATTTTAGAGAGAGGGGAATGGAGAGGGAGAGAGAGATAAAAACACCAATGATGAGAGAGAATCATCAGTTGGCTGCCTCCTGCATGTCCCCTACTAGAGATCAAGCCCACAACCAGGACATGTGCACCCTGACTGGAATCGAACCCAGGACCCTTCAGTCCACAGACCAATGCTCTATCCACTAAGCCAAACCAGCCAGGGCCAGCCAGACTCTTAAGCACATTTAATTCTCTTTTCTCCTAATTGCAAATGCTAGGCCCTTATAAAATGGTGAGTGCCAGCATTTTTTCTCAAACCCAATCTCAGAGGGGGAAATTTTATAAAAATTTACCATTAAATATAGAGTTTGCTGTAGAGTTTTAGAAATGTTTTTAAATTAAAGAAGTTCCTATTTCTAGTTTGCCATGATTATTTTAAGTAATGTGTGGATATTAAATGTTATTAAGTGTTTTTCTATCTGTAAATATAATCACCTAATTTTTCTTTTCTAGCAATGAACTGAATTAGAGTGGTGATTTTCTAATGCTAAATCAAAACTGTGCTTTGTTGCGGGAGGGAGGCGGAAATCTCACTTTGTCATGATGTATAGTAGGTATACTGTAAACAGTAGGTAAACAGTAGGTATACTGTTTTTGTATACTGTTTTTGTATACCTAGTTTACATATATTTTATTTAAAATATCATGAATATTCATGAAAAAGACTGAATCCTTTTTTGTAATATCTTCATCGGGTATCCAGGTTTGCTGGCCTAGTAAGAGTTGCAAAGCATTCCTACTACTTATACTCTCTGAGAAAATGTATATATAGTGTTATTTTTTTTCTTAAAATATTGGAAGAATTCGTTAGTGAAACCATCTGGGCCTGGATTTTTTTTCATGGGAAGATTTTAATTATGGATTTACTGCTTTTAATAGATATGAAATTATTTAAATGTTTATAACCCCTTGTGTTTTTCTAGGAACTTATTCATTTTATCTCAGTTGACAAGTTTACTCATAAAAATGTTTATAATAATCTATAATTATCTCTTTAATGTCAGTCCTCTATTTATACTGGTTATTTGTGCTTTCTCTTTCTCTTTTTTTAATTATTTTTTTTCTGGGGGGTTATTAATTTTATTAGTCTTTTCAAGGAAACAAATTTTGGTTTTGCTGATTACTTTCTTTTGAATGTTTATTTTTTTTTCATTTCATTAATTTCTGCCCTTATCTTTATTATTTCCTTCCTTCTACTTTCTTTGGATTTAATTTGCTGCTTTTTTGCCAACCTTTTTGATAGGTATTTAATCACAGATTTTTGGTCTTTCTCTTTTTGTATGTATTTAAGGCTTTTAACTTTTCTCTATTGCAGCATCCCATTTTTTTTCTTCTTTTTTTTTTCTTTTCTTTTCTTAGAAGGGTGAGGAAGTATCCTTCTCATGGTGGAAATGTTCTCTGAGCTCCACTCCCCAAGGCCCCACAGCCACTGAAGCCCTGCTGCAGAGTCCCACCAGTCCCCTCTGTTCTCTCCCTGACATTCTGAGTTGAGGGCCTTCGTGTAAATCTGATTTCTGGATCCAGCTGGCCCATCCTTCTCTGGGTTGCAGATCTTGGAAGTCAGTTGGGGAAACATCCAATGAACAAATGAGGGACAAGTGGACATCCATGCATCATCATTTAATTTGGAATGTTTTGTAAATCCCAACCTCATTTTCTTAAAGTTTGACCGATGGTTATTTTGAAGTATACCAGGTACCTTGAAATTTCTACTTTAATTCTACTGTGGTCAGAAAACAGTCTCTGGATAATTTGAATACTTTCCAATCTGTGAGCCATGCTTTACAGCTCAGCAGATGGTAAATGTTCCATATATACTCGAAAAGATTGTGCTTTGGTTTCTTCTACATCATACTGACTTCTTTTTTTGTGTGTCTTCTGGCAATTACTATGAGAGATGTTCAACTCTCTAATTATGATGATAGATTAATCTATTTCTACTTCTAGGTCTGACAACATTCACTTTTTTTTGATACTCTGTTATTAAATACACTTAAGTTAGAATTACTATATATTTCAGTGAATTGAATCTTTTATTATTACAAAATGTTCTTTTTTATATATATTAATGCTATTTGTCTTAAGGCCTCCTTTAAGTTAGTATTTAGATGATATGTTTTTTTTCTACCCTTTTCTTTTAAATTTTCTGTATTCTTGCAACAGTCTGACAGTTTTCCCAATGGTGTGTAATCACTATAATGATGTTTATTCCTATTTCTTTTTTTTTAAATATATTTTATTGATTTTGTACAGAGAGGAAGGAAGAGAGATTCAGAGTTAGAAACATCGATGAGAGAGAGTCATCGATCAGCTGCCTATTGCACACCCCCTACTGGGGATATGCCCGCAACCAAGGTACAGGCCCTTGACCGGAATCGAACCCCGGACCCTTCAGTCCCCAAGCCGACGCTCTATCCATTGAGCCAAACCGGTTTCGGCATGTTTATCCCTATTTCAATTGATCAATAATAAGAAAAATAAAATAGACTTTGGCACAAAGAAAATGACCAAGGACAGAGAGGGACATTACATAATGATAAGAGGGTCACTCCATAAAGAAGACAGAGAGATCCTAAATGTATATTCACCCAACTGATTTATGACAAAGAGATAAAACCAATTCAGTGGAGGAAGGACTGTCTTTTCAAAACACGGTGCTAGAGCAATTGGAGATCCACAAGCAAACATGAATATATATAATATATATATATAATATTATTTATTGATTTCAGAGAGGAAGGGAGAGGGAGAGAGATAGAAACATCAATTATGAGAGAGAATCATCGATTGGCTGCCCTCCACACGCCCCACACTAGAGATCAAGCCCACAACCCAGGCATGTGCCCTGACTGGGAATTGAACCGTGACCTCCTTGTTTATAGGTTGACTCTCAACCATTGAGCCACACTGGCTGGGAAGCCTCACAGATTATAGAAAAAAATTACCTCAAAAAAGATCATAGACATAAGTGTAAAAAGTAAAAGTATAAAACTTTCAGAAGAATACGTAGGAGAAAGTCTTCAGGACATAGGGCTTAGAGAAGTGCCCTTGGACATGACACCAAAAGCAGGACCCATAAAAGAAAAATTACTTCATCAAAATTAAAAACTTTTGCTCTGTGGAAGACCACACAGCTGATGCTGAATAACTCAGCCACTGGCCCACAAATAAGAGTACAGCATGGAGGGGAAGAGTGGTAAGGCATGTTGTGCAGCTCAGCAACCAGTATGTACGGGTAAAGGATGAAGAATGACGAAAGGGCTCCGATAAAGTCCGGATAGTGTGTCATTTTCGCTACGGCCAGAAATCCATTGGTTCCTTAGTACAGATTAAGAAACAACCAATAAAGAAAGTGGAAAAGGGACACTTTCCTTTGTATATTTTGAGTCCAATGGAATCACACCATTGAATATCATTTCGGAGAGCCAAAGTGAGTATAAGTTTTCAGGATAGAAAAAGAAAAAAAAAGGAGGCATGAAATTCCATTTGGCTTTTGAGATATGAGCACAGACACTCACAAACATTCCTGTCCCCAAATTTCTGCTTGGAATGCAGGGTCCTGGGAGGAACCGGTCCACAGAGGATGTCTTAGATGAATTCTATAAAAGGAAACCCTTCAGAAGCCGACATTGTTAAAACCAGTTCAGAAGGTTGTGGGGAGAAAGAAAGCATACCCTGTAGTTAGCTTTTCTGTAGGAACTCGTGTTCCTTTTTGTCTGTAAATATTGGTTACCATATTTATACACGTGTAATTAAGTTGCATTTTAATCTTAAACTTACTGACTGTACAGAGACTACTTATCTAGACCACTTCTTCACACAAAACAAGTGTCCAACGGGACTTATAAATGGATTTCAGGGCAGAGTGGACAGAGAAAGGACAGGCCTATTGTTGCTCTAACTTTGAAACTTTCCCTCTCTGTTCCTCCCACCTCCCTCCTACTCCTCTTTCCTCCTTCTTCTCTTCCTTCCTCAACTGAAAAAATCAGTTATTCAAGGTGATGTTGTATAAAATATTCCTTTTCAAAATAAAGTGAGAACTTTTCTATTAATTATTACCTTTAAAAAAAAAAAAGAAATTAGACCCCTATGGTCAAGAATACTAACCATCAGTTGTTTGATGCTTGTTACATGCCAGCATGGCACAGTCCTGGGCCCTTATCATTGGGTCACCTACTAGCTCAGCACAGCACGAGAGGCAGCCTGGGTTGGTGGGAAGTACACAGACTTTGGAGTCAGTCCCTTGAAATGAAGGACCAAGCCACAGTTCCATTGCTCACTCCTGCGGAGCATGGTAGATGAACCTTAGACTCTAGAACCACACTGCCTTGGTGCAAATCCCACTCACAGCTTACCCCTCTGCCTTTCTGTGACTCGGTTTCTTTATGTGTAAAAGATAAAGGGTGATAATAATTGAGTGCTTATCTCTCCTGTTGTAAAAATGTAAGAAAATTACATTTTTCCCTGGCCCAGGGAAAGTGTCTGCACTGGTCCCACCCACCTCCAACCTCTATATGGTCCCTGGGGAGAAGCACTGTCCAGTAGGCATTTCTAAAGGGCGGGAGTTCACTGTAGCCTGTTTCTTCATTGATTAAAGAATAACTATTTCCACCTTCCTCCTGCAACTGGCTTTTGAGGATTGCCTCCATTCATAGATATAAAAGCACCCGGACCCTTACCTGGCACATGGTTGGTACTCAATAAGCATTATTATTATCCACCTATGATCTGAGCCTTGGCTTACTTCTCAGCCTAATGGGTAGCCTCAGGAAGCCTCCTGGTATGATCATTCAGTCAAAATGCTGCAAAAGCTGTGAAATGCTGTTCAAAGGTAAGTTGCTATGACCACCCTGTGGTCTTCCTCAGTCTCCAGTCGCTCCCTCCCTCCTATTCCCTCTGCCTCCTGGCTTCTATCCATTGTTATTTCCCAGCTGCGACTGGACTCCACCCCTTTCCCCAGACAGGTCCTCTCCCTGCACACATGTCCTCCGCTCTCTGGGCCAACTGTGGCCTTCATGCTCCTCTTCCTTGCCCTCTGGGCTGCTGGCAGGAAGCCCTTCCCTTCTCTCTCCACCCTGTTCCCTTCGGTAACTCCCTCCACTCACAGGATTATTTCTCTTGGCAGCAGGTGTCAGCTGTCAAAGAGACAGAGCCATCTTGGCCAGAAGGAGGCAGGAAGGGAGGTGGGGAAATGAGACCCAAATGGAAAAGGCACCCCCAGCCAGGAACTCTAAGAAATGGAAAGGGTGTGCAAAAATGTCACTGAATCTGGAAGGGTGCAAGGAAGCAAATCACAGAGAAATTGACCCCCAAACAACCTTGAGCCTCAACTCCCCAGTCTGTGAAATGACAGTCTTGCCACTATGGACTGAATCGCATCTCCCCTAAATTCATATCCTGAAGCATTAGTGAAGCCCCCGATATTTAGAGATGGAGCTTGTAGGGACGTGATTAAGATTATATGAGGTCATAAGGGTGACGCCTGACCCGATAGGATGGTGGCCTTATAAAAAGATGAAAAGGAAAAGATCTCACACACACACACTCATACACACACACACACTCACACACACATGCACCCTGTGAAAAGCAAGAAGGGGGCATGCTGATCTCCGACTTCCAGTCTCCAAAACTCTGAGATCAGTGTCCATTGTTTAAGCCACCCGGTCTATGATATTTTGTCATAACAGAGCATGTAGACTAAGACACTGGACATGAATAGCAACAGAGAGGTCTACCCTCTCTGTATTTCCAAGCTAAGGAAATAAAATGAGAGATGAGAACAGGCCACATTATGTTCTACAGTGATGTTCCTTCCCATCAGTTGGAGTGAGAGCCCAGCGTCATTTTGAGGTCATCAGCCATCTTTCCTTAGTGGGGATACAGAGAGAAAAAAGGCTGGCTGTGAGAAAGATGTGTAAAACAGGGGCAGTGGGTGTGCAATGTTGCCTCTGTTTCAGACTTTGGAGTTAGAATATCTAGTTCAAAACCAGCTCTGCCATTTACAAGTGTGACTTTGAACAAATTATTTCATCTCTTTGAGAATCTATATTTTGGGATGAATCAAATGAGTAATATATAGAAGCCTGAATAATTTGTTAAGATTCTCCTATTTGCAAGGGATAGAAGCAAACTCAATCAATGTTATAAAAAGAAGAAGAAGAAGAAGAAGAAGAAGAAGAAGAAGAAGGAGGAGGAGGAGGAGGAGGAGGAGGAGGAGGAGGAGGAGGAGGAGGAGGAAGAGGAGGAGGAGGAGGAGGAGGAGGAGGAGGAGGAGGAGGAGGAGGAGGGAATACGGTGGCAGGAGCAATAGTCTGAGGTCTTGAAATGCAGGCTCTCTCTAAGATCTTGACTGCTCCTTTCCTCTCTGTTTTAATTTCTTCTCTACCACCTTGACCTTGTATTCCTTCAACCTTTTTTTTTTTTTTTCTATTTCAGTCCTTAATTCTTGCCTTTAGAGTTGACCTGATTTCCTTTCACCTAAGCTCTGTTTACTTTTGAAAATGTGTGTTTTCATTCCACAGCTCCCCACCACCATGCACGTGGTTCCATGAAAAAGACAGGCCATGGAAATCAAAACCTCATAAACCCCTTGACTGGGACTTTCACAGACTCGCTTAGAGATTTTGAACCCTAACCTCCAGTCATTTCCAAAGTTTATTCCTCAAGGAGGTCAAGCTACATATAGTGAATGTATATTTTGAGTCCAAATTCCTCAGGGCACCAGTGACTAAGCATTTAAACATCAGCTTTTTGAGAAGTTTCTAGAAGGAGAGTCAGATCCAGGCTACAAAAAAGGTATGGCAATCCATTTCCAGCCCCAGATTCCATTCTGGAAACTCGGCTTCAGTATCCCTGTTTAGTGTTTCTTCACTTTTACTTCCTGTGCAATGCCTGACCCCACTCCAACACCAGACACACAACACACCAGGTACTGCCTCGCCATCCCCAATGGAAAACCCTGATTCATCATCATGTCCTGGCTTAAACAAAGGGTGTGCAGCTCATCTCCCAATACCCATGTTCCTTTTCTTTCATCTCAGTTTGCTTTAACATATTATCATATGGCCATTTGTTTAATTGCTTTTTTTTTCTTATTATAAACCCCTCAAAGTCAGAAACTATCTTAGTCACGTACTCCCCCTAGAGCTGAACACATAGTAGGTGCTCAATGAATATGCGAAAAATGAAACAGAGGAATTCCTGGAAGGTTATTACATGGGAATGAGCCCTGTACCTTACATATATGACCTGCTGGTAGAGCCATCTTATTCCATTTATTTACAGTATAACAAAAATCCCCAATACATAGAAGCTTAAAACAACAACAATCATTGCACTACCTCTTGCAGTGCCTGTGTGTCAGGAAATACTTGGCTGGGAAGCTCTGGGTCAGGATCTCTTACTTGGTAGCAGTCTGAGAGTGGTTGAGTTAGAAAAGCATGGATTTATAGCAACTGTAGGTCAGGAGGCTGGAGTATGGCTGAACATCTCTGTCCATGTAGTTTCAAGGTCTCTCCAAGTGGCCTGTCTGCATGGCTGGTTGGGCTCCCTCCCAACATGGCAGGCTCCAGACAGGTGGACTGCTTATACGAAGTCTAGAGGATTCGAGATGAATCCCCACTTACAATCTAGTCATATACCATCACTTCTTTTGTGTTTTGTTAGCCCAAACAGTCACCAAAGCCTGTCCAGTTTCAAGGTAAGGATCCATAGATCCCACTTTCCAAGGGAGGAGTAATGAAACACTTGCAAACACATTTTAAAACCACTAAATGTAAGTGCAAAGTGAAAAACTGGTGAAATGAAATAAAATCTAGAGTTTGCTTAATACTGGTGTACCAAACGGTAATTTCTTAGTTTTGACAAAAGTACCAAGGCCATGTAAGATATTCAGAGAAACTGGATGATGGCTCTATGGGAACTCTTTGTACAACTTTACAACTTTTCTACAAACCTAAAATTATTAAAAATAAAAAGTTGAGTTATAAAAGTATACTACACGCCTCCTTCTCCCTGCTCTAGTTGCTAATGGAGAGTAACTAGTCTTAAGCAAAAAAGCTCATGTGGTAACTAAGAATTGACATGGTAGTCTTTTCTATACCAGATAAGCAAGATTTTCCACATCCTCTACATTTACACTATTCACCAAGTTCTGGAATCATCTACTTACATGCCCATTTCCCTTATGGATGTTGTACTTTTTAGAGGACCTTTTCTTAGTGTTGTTTTCAGTACCCAGCACACTGCTAAAATGATGAAGTGGATGGAACCATATGAAACTGCCAGTTTTGTAGCTCAAAAATAGTTGAATAGTGGCACTTAATCTACAAACAAAAGTGACCAAATGGACTTTGTGTATATTATTCCATGCTTTTGCTCAAAGAGAATAACAAGAGTCCAACTTTCCTGAAAGAGTAACTCAGAAAAAATAAATATTGACCTACATTTTTCACCCGAAGCTCCACAAAGACCTTGGATTCCTTACCCATTGGTTTCTTCAATCCTCTCTGAGTTCTGGTCTCCAGAATCAACGCCTTTGCAGGGCTGAGAAAGTCCGCCTTGCTCTAGTAGGCCAACAGCCAAAGGCCGCGGAGGCCTCCAGCTGCAGACACGAACGTGCAGGGTGGGGTGCATGATAGCAGAGTGTCCAGGCCAAGCTGGAAGGCAGCCATGGGTGCTGCTGGAGCGGGAGGCTGCAGGAAGTGGAAGAAGGAGGAAGCTATCTTGTTGGCAAGCCCCACCCCTCTTCCATTTCCCAGGAGGTCAGGCAGATGTCATCAGATGAATTTTGCCAGACTTGAATGGAAGCTCTAATAGGATTCTAGCAGGAGTCAGGGATAGAGTGGTTCAGGGAGGGTTACATTTTTATCACTTTCTTCCTTTTTCTCTCTTTAAATACACACTTAGGAGCAGTAACAGCTGCCCTGATAGTGTGTTAGCTTGTGCATCACTCTGCAAGGCTCTCCATAAGCAAGAAATGGTCACCAAAAGGACCGAGGTGACTGACAAACAGCCTCACGCATGCTGCTTGGCTTCCTCCAGGATGGGATTGAGACATATCTGAGGGGAGAAGGTAGGGAAGGATGCTTCGGCCAAATACTTCTGCCAGCGTGATGGCTTCCAGCTAGTTGCTCAGCCAGATCCAAAAATGCATTGCCTGTTTCTCTGTTTATGAATTATCCTTCCCCAAACAGAGCAGCTGGAGCGTTCTGTTCTCCATTCTTTGAGTACGGCTGGGCTTTCCAATTTCTTGTTCTCCATAGTTTAACACACACGGTAATAAAACTGAGAGGCATTTTCTGTCGTATTTCTTTCATGATGCAGTATCTGGCAGCCTCTCCTCCTTTACGAAGCCATCCTTGGGAAAGTTCTCATTCAAACACTCCAAAAGTTGTTTTTAACCAGCAAGTCCCAAGACTTCAACATTTTTGGGGGGAGGGAGAAGGGGTTCAAATCTGGTTCTTATTTCAGCTGAAACTAGTTTATTCTCCTCAGAACAAAAGAATGCCAACAATTTGGAGGTCCCTTGCCCTGCTACGTCACCAGCCAGAGCTTTCCTGCGCTCTGAGAAATAGCATGGTGAGGCTTCAGGAGGCTAGAAATAGAGAGAAGGCCTGATGGTGGAGTGGACCATCTGTTTTTCATTGGTCTCATTCTTTACTTTCGTGGGACCGTGCAGGCAGTCTGGAGTATGCTGAGACCCAGTGTACATCACAACAGAGAGCCTCCAGGGCCAGACATGATCACGAAGATGAGAACATGGACATAGTCCATGCAGGGCTAGCCAGGGAGAAGGCATTTTCGTTCAAGATTGCGAATGCATGTGGATCAAGGGCCTTGATGCAAAATGATCTTTTTGAAAGAACATCCCTGCAGGCTGTCCTTCTCAGGAGACCACACACCAAGGGGTATTGATAACACTACACTCAGGGATTTACCTGATAATCACCTAAAAAATGATAGGATGGCTGAAACCAGTTTGGCTCAGTGGATAAAGCATCAGCCTGCGGACTGAAAGGTCCCAGGTTAGATTCCGGTCAAGGGCATGTACCTTGGTTGCAGGCACATCCCCAGTAGGGGATGCGCAACAGGCAGCTGATAAATGTTTCTCTCACATTTGGTGTTTCTAACTCTATCCCTCTCTTTTCCTCTCTGTAAAAAATCAATTAAAAATATATATTTAAAAATGATAGTATGCCCTGAGCTCCTGGATCCCATCAATAATCTAAAATGTGCCTGCCCTTTATAATTACATCTCAGTCTTCTGATAGCTTAAAGATGGAAGAATTTTTATTGTTTTAGGTCATCATCCTAGTCAAGATGACCCATGATGAGTCATTAGCCTTATCCTAACTCTCTCTGCCATTTTGCTCCTCTCTTTTTCCTATTCTTCTTTTCTTCTTTCCCTCATTCAGTGGTCAAAATATATTCACTGATTATTTAATTGTGTGCCTAATTATCCTTGGGCACTGGAAGATGGAGCAATGCATCTGTCTGAATAGGCTACACCATGTTGCATTAAAACATAATCCTGAGAATTTCATGCCTTAAGTAACAAAAGCCATTCTCCTCATGCTTGCTTCCTCCTATTGAGGGTTGGTGGAGTGCACTGATCACCAAGTCCTTAGTCAGGAACCCAGGATGACAGATGTTCCAGACTGCCATGGAGGGCAGGAAATTTTCAGAGAAAGCACCATGAGGATCAAAGAGAGAAACTGGTGAGGCACGACTCTGATTGGGTGGCCTCTCTGAGGAAGTGACTATTTTGTTTTTGTTTTTAATATATCTTTATTGATTTCAGAGAGGAAGTGAGAGAAAAGAGAGATAGAAACATCAATGATGAGAGAGAATCATTGATTTGTTGCCTCCTGCACACCCCCTACTGGGGATAGAGCCTGAAACCCTGGCATATGTCCTTGACTGGAATCAAACCCAGGACCTTGACACCACAGGCCAACACTTTATCCACTGAGCAAAACCAGGTAGGGCAGGAGGTGACTGTTGAGCTAAGACATGCAGAAGGAAACAGCATTGGGGAGATCTGATGGCAGGCACTCTGGGAAGGACCAGCAAAGTTAACACTCTGTATTAGAAACAATCTCAGCATCCAAGAAACTAGGAAAGGGCTAGTGTATGGACCATGGTGAGTGATGGAGGAAGTGTCCAGACCCTATTGAATCTTTTTTTTTTAAATATATTTTATTGATTTTGTACAGAGAGGAAGAGAGAGAGATTGAGAGTTAGAAACATCAATAAGAGAGTCATCAATCAGCTGCCTCTTGCACACCCCCTACTGGGGATATGCCCACAACCAAGGTACATGCCCTTGACCAGAATCGAACCCGGGTCCTTTCAGTTCCCAAGCCAACACTCTATCCATTGAGCCAAACCGGTTTCGGCCCCTATTGAATCTTATAGGCCAAAGCAAAGAGTTATTTTATCTTGGTTTATTTTATCTCTAAATTTATCTTAGCAAACAAAGCCCACATAAGCTTCAGAGATGTTAAGCTCTTTCAGAGTTTGGACCTTTGTTGAGATGCTCTCCTTCATCTCCCAACTCAACTCACTCAACTGCCACCTCCTCCAGGAAACCTTCTCTAACACCCCACTTTGATTATTATCTCAGATCACTGACCTATCAATTATGAACTTGCTTTGAAGAATCCTCACTACTACAAGCTCCTTGAGGGCAAAGATCGATCCCTAGCATGGTACTGGACAACAGTAGATCCTGAGTTGAGGATGATCAATTAATGAATATTCTCCTTGTACTTTGTGACATGAGGTAGTATATGGGACAGAGCTTGGTGAAATGATACATGCATATTGTTATCATTACCACATATTTTCCACATGATCTAGACAAGTGCTTACCATAGATAAAGTGATTAATGAAGACATTCTGAATTGATTCACAAGAGGCCTAGCTTACCCCAAGAAGATAGGCAAAAGTAGGAAAATAAAGAGGCTGTATTGATTATAATATTTCAATATTTCAATAATCAATCATCAGCTCCTCTGGCCACTTTATCTCATTTAATTTTCACTACAGCCCTACAAGATGTAACACTAAGGCTCAGAGAAAAATTAGTAACTTAAATAAGTTGAGACCTTCAGCATAATAGGTACTATATAAACTTTAGCTGCTATTATTATCATTGTTAGTATTATTATTAAAGAAAATAAGAGGAGTTTGGGGCAGTATATTCCACACTAGGGGAACAGTATGTTCAAAGCAGAGAAGAAAGACCAAGTGAGAAGAGCTAAAAAAAAAAATAAATAAAAAAATAAAAAAATAGGAAGAGATGACCTCGGGCAGAGAGCCATTTACTCTCTGGAGATCTGGGACTCCTTTGAAACTGATGAATATCATGGACCCCAGAAATATATACATACACACAAAGTTTGCATAATTCTCCAGATTTACAAACACACAAAAGCCCATCCATGGATTCCAGGATACTAAGTAATAATGGTGATGATATAATGCTAACTCTGTGCCGGGTCCTAGTCTATACACTTCATACAAATTCTCATTTAATCTTTAGAGCAACCCTAAGAGTGAGAAGAATATGATGATTGCCTTCTTTGTAGATGAAGAAATTGAGACCAAGGAGTTAACTAACCTGCCAAAGGTCACACTAAAGTGTGAAAGTAAGTGACAATGCCTAGGATTTGAACCAAACTGGTTCTAGAGGAAGTACACCTACCCAGCACACCCACTGCCTCTTAAGATCTTGCTCCCCAGAGAATTCTGAGCTCCCTCCTGCATTCAAAGGAGAGACTTGCTCTTATAAGAGCAGACTCTTTGACCAATCAAACAAAAGCATAGCCACCTGTTCCTCTGACCTGGCACCATTAGACCAAGATCTTCACTCTGCATGACCGTGAAAGTAAAAGCCATTTGATTCTATGGCCATCCTAACTGAGAAATAACTGGTTCCAGAGGTGTGCTAAGAAACATGCAAATCCTTTGAAATAATGAGCTGCCTTACTCAAGCAGAAACTCCCTCCCCAGCAGTCTCCTTATCCCCTCTCCAGGGGAGTGTGCAAAAATTTCTTTCCACCTCAGAGTATCAGATGTATTGATGGCTTCAGCTCTCACCCAGAGTACACCTTCAAGTTTACTACCATTCCTACTCCGTTAAGCCCAGCAGTGTAACAGAGAGGAGAGGCCAAGAACTGTGGGAAGGTCTCAACTTAGTAGAGACAGGTAGCACACCCACAATTAATTATACATTTATTGGAGAGCTGGTAAGCAAATCAATGTCATCGATGATTTATTCCCTAATTTGCTTTGAGTATGCACCTCATAAATCAATAATAGAAAATGGCATTAAAGCATTGGTGTTAACTGTCAGCAGAAGGCAGTGTACTGATTCTTTTAATTAAAAGAATGTGTGTGGTGAATATGTCCATGTGTTATATTAGATATGTAACATTTTAAAATTGCTTTTTCACATCAAAAGAAATGCTCGGAGTTTGGGAGAAGATGAAGAACTGTAAATTCACAGTAAGTGGCAAGAGTCCTGGAGTTCCTGGGTAATGAATGGTAATTTGACATGTAGCCTCATCCAAGAGCATTCTGGGAATGGAGATAATGTTCTCTGGTTCCAGGCCAGGCTAAATGAATCCAGAATGAGCCATTGCTGACACACTGTCAGAAAGTCATAAAGGACAATGAGATGTGGCATCATATCTTTTTTGGATACCAAATAAAATTGACTCTATCTTTCCTAAAGAAGAATATGTGGACATTACGTGGTTATTCAAGATTAAGACAGTCAAGATTAGCAATGTTTTTTCTCTTCTTCAAAGTTCTGAGGATAACGTTTTTAGAAAAGAAGCCAACAAAAATTCATATTAAAAGTTACACTATTCGCCTGGGTGGAGAAGGAAAGAAGCCATTACAGCAAAGCATGAATTTTCCTTTCAGTCTTGCCCCAAAATGACAGCTGCTGTGAAAATATGCTTTTAAAAGAAGCCTGTTACTATTATAGTATGAGGGACACCCATGTCTCCAGGAGAAGAAAAACTGCCAGTCAATCAATGCTCCTAGCCTGAGAGCAGTCAGGCTTCCACAGGGCAGAAGCTGTGGGTAAGAGGCATTGTAGCTGATTGGATGTGAGCTCAGAGTCAGGTAGACATGGATTAAAATCCTGGCTCAACAAAATACCAGCTGTGTGAGCCAGAGAGAGAGAGAGAGAGAGAGAGAGAGAGAGAGAGAGAGAGAGAGAGAGAGAGAGAGAGAGAGAGAAACCCCAGATTGTGGGGTTCTATTCCCAGACATACAGGAGGCAATGCTCACTTCTCTCTCTCTCTCTCTCTCTCTCTCTCTCTCTCTCTCTCTCTCTCTCTCTCTCTCTCTCTCTCTCTTTCCCTATCTCTCTCTATAAAATTAATTTAATTTTTTTTTAATTTGCAAGGCAGGAGAAGGAACTGGCATGGTCCCCTTAAGTAAGTCCCCTGCCTCTACTAACACCTTCTTCTAAATATTTTCTCTCTGCTTGGGATGCTCTTATTACCCTGGATCTCTCTCTCCCTGCAGAAACTCTTCCATATTTCTTTCAGAGTCTAAAGGAAATGGCACCCTCTCCAGGAAGTCATTTATGTTTCTCTCAAATAGATGAAGTCTCTCCCTAATCTTCCCCTGCAGCACACTGTGCTTCTCTGCGGGCATTCATTGCATTCTCATCTATGTTACAGCTCCTGCCCAGATGCCTCCTAAGGGCTTATCTATCTAACTGTGGCTCCATGGCAAAGGGAATTGTGACATTTCCCTGCAGAGTGAGTGGTTAAGAGCTCTGGAGAGAGAGGATCTGGCTGTACCCTGCCTAACTGGGTGATCTGGAGCACATTACTTAATTCCCCATGTGGTTTGTCATCCATAAAATGAAGACACTAGTACTCCTGTTTGGTTATCACCCCTGTCAATGCTCTCGTGGTATCCTGTACTTCTTTCCTTTATGGTGTTACCAGAACCTCGATCTTTTTCCTTGAGCTCATCTGCTAAAGCCTCTACTCCACAATGATGTGTAGGTTAGAGGTTATATAAGGCAAAATTACAAGACACCATAGGAAAGGAGTTCAGGGCTGCGGGGGAGTGTTGGCAGCTGACTGGTCAGAGGTGAAGTACAGATAATGAATCATTTCTTGAGATCTTAAGGACAGTTCTAAGTTCTTTTCAGGTGTCTTTCTGTCCTCTGTCCATTCTCATGGGAAAATAGCCATGGGATCATTCCACCTTAGGGCTCAGGAGCTGAAGTCTAACATAAGTCAAGATACGATCTTCAGCCTGCCAGAGGTTTGGACCATGTGACCATTAGTCAGGTCCAGGCCACTATCTTCTGCTGCCTTGAGGGTTTCTAATTATCAGAGGGAAAAGGCTATTTCTATGAGGGGGGAGGAGGGAGACAGAGAGAAAAAGAGAGGGTGGGGGGAATTTCTAGAGCTAGGATTTAAAGCTAAATTTAATCAAAGTAATACCTCAGTTTCAATGGTACATATCACAAAGTAGTTAAGTCATTGATTAGGTAGTTAATGTTGAATATATGTTTTCTCTATTAGAATACAAACTCTATTGAGGTAGAGTCCACATCTATAAAATTCACTGATTTATTTCAAGTTTCTAAAAATTGGTTAAGTGAATGAATGAATGAAAGAATGAATGAATGAACATATGTATGGATGAGTTATATCGTTGTCATATTCTCCTACTAGAAGATTAGTCTTTTGAGGAAAGACTGCATATTTCTCATCTTTATATCCCTCATAGTGTCAAACCTGGAATAGGTCTTGAATATTAAGAAGACCTGAATGGAAGGGCCAGTTCTATAGAGAGACAGGAACACTCTGAGGAGCACTGAAAACTCTCCCCATAAATCCTTAGTGTCCTTCTGAGGTGGATCATTGTCTTCCTGCTGTGTTTTATTTATTTTTTTCAGCATCTCCACCTGTAAAAGCAGAGTAATTGGCCCATGCCATGCAAACACTACATAACTGTAACAGTACCCCAAGCTGTCAGCTCAGAATCTAGGGCAAACCATGTCTAGTTCCCATGACCTCACTGAACAAAATCATGGTGCAGGGGGGACCACACCCTCATTTTAGCTCACTAGCATGAGCTCAGAGCAGACATCAGGGCTTCGATCATCCTTGCTCATTCAGTGGAGTTTCAGCCTCAGCCACACTCTTGGGGTTTTATTAAAACAACAACAAAAAATTGTGTTGAGTTATATTATAGGCCATTGCTTCAAGTAAACCCACCTCAGACATACTGACTCTGAGACTCTGGATCTTAAATTTTTTGCATCTGTCATATCCAAACATTTAGATGTAAGTTGGTATTTATTATTCTCTCTATATAACTGTATACAGTACTAAACCTGAGACCTATAAAAAATCTAAAAGAACATATACATACAAAAGTATAAACATATGGCTGTAGATACATTTTAATTACCCACTCTACAACAAACATAGTACTGTGCCAAATACAAACATGACCATGAAATAGACCCAACTCCCACTGATCTCACTAATAAGCAGGGGAAATGGTACCATAAGAATAATTTGTATCAATTATAGTGTCTTTGGATTTAAATATCAAAAAAGTGCTAATTAAAACTGGCCTTAATAATTTGGGAATGTAGCAGCAAGTCCAATGGGCTGTGTAAAATTTAGAGATGAGTGAGTTCATGGATGACAAGATCATCAAGAACCCAAATCCTTTCCATTTCTCTGTTCTGCATCTTCAGTGCTCCCCTCTTCCTCAGTTTAGGAAGTTACTGAATTCCTTTAAGACAGTTTCAGATGTAACATCTAGACATGATCATTTCCACGGCCAAAAATGAGGTGATCTCTTCTATTGTCCTCTTTATAGGAGAAAGGATTCCTTTCCTATAACTTCATCTCCCATCTCATAGTTCAGATCTGGGTTTCATTCTGGTCCCTACTCTAAATACAGGCAAAATGTGTATGGGACCATCAAACTGAGGAATACCTCTTGAGGCTATGAATGTGGTCCATGTGGGAGACATAGACAATAAACCATAATTCAGGCTCAGGAAAAAGGGAGACTAGGTGGCAGGAGGGCAACCAACAACATCTATAGACTAATGTTAACTTGGCATTTGATGATATTCAAATTCTTTTCATACTTATTATCACTTGAATTTAAACTCTGTGAACTCAAGGATCTTTTATAAGTTCCCTTTTATAAGTTCTTGAGCATGTAGAAAATACTAATCACATAATAAATATTTAAGCAGTATTTGTTGAATAAATGAAATATTGACCTAATTATTGCACCCTCACTTTACAAATGTGAAAACAGAAGTAGAGAGTGGTTGTGTGGGTTATCCAGTTACTAGTGACACAATGTTCTAAGAAGGGTTTGAACTGTATTTGCTAGATTTCAAATTCAGTGTTTATGTGACTCATTTTGGCTTAGATGCTTTGTTTATTAGAGAGGTGCAGATAAAGTATTCTGGAATTTCCAAGGACATAGGTATTCTTAGTGGGAAAGTTAGGAGGTTTCATGTGGAAGGCACACATAATTTCTACATGGAAATTGTAAACTCTTTCTAGCTGGGATCAAGTCCAGAATTCTAATTTTTCACATAGTAGTCACAATCACATGATATTTATCTGAGCATAACAAAAACATTTTTATTATATTTTTCTTCTAAATTTTTCATGCTATTTTCAGCTACTGGTTGGATTTTTATCAGCTTCTATCCCATTATATCAACATTTATCTTAAAGTCGTAATGTGAGGTTGGCTTCATACTCTACACTGGTGTGCCTGGACCATTTCATTCAGCAATATAGTCATTCAACAACTATTTACGAGTGCATCATGGGCCACACAGTGTTTTAAATGCAGAGGACATAGCAGGAAACAACACTGGCCAACCATCTGTTTGTGTACCACGCCAGGTGGTGGTGAAAGCTATGAAGGGGAATGAGGTCCATGGTGGTGGGGGAAGAAGAGGATTTTTTTTTAATACACAATCATTAAACACAGTCTCTAAGCTTAGGTGATATTTGAGCAGACTTAAGTGAAATGAGGGCATGAACTCAGCAGTTATTAGGGTGAAGAATATTCTAGAATGCAGACCAGGGAGCACAAAGTCCCTGAGCTAGGGGAATGCTTGATGTGTTTGAGGAACAGTGAGGAGACCAGAACAGGTTTGCGGGGTAGAATGATGGTGGGAGGTGAGGTCAGAGGTCCCCACAGTATGCTGATGAAGGTTCATAGAGTGACAAGCAGAGCCCAAGACAGAGAAGTTAGACGAGTGTACATGCCCCTCCACTCAACTCACTCAATTCCATAGAGGGGAGAGGACACTTTGGCAAAGGTGTCATATGTCATACAACATCCTCGGGTACAGATGAAATTATTCCAGCTCAGCATCTGAGGAAAGCCACCTGGCATAGCAGTGATGAGGCTGGACTGGAGAGTCAGAAAGGCCCGTGACAGAATTCAGGTCCTGTCATCTACTCATCATTACACTTTGTCCCTGGGCAAAGGTGTAGAGAATTGATCTTCCAACCCCATACCTCAGTCTAGCCTCACTCATCAGAGCTGCACCTGAGTCTGAATTTTTCATCTTAAGGTGTGATGGTCATACCTACCTCATATTGCTATGAGGCCTAAGTGACATAATGCATGCAATGCAATGCAGACAGTGTCTGGCATATAGCAGATGTTTGATTAAAGCTCACCATTGCTATAACCATCATTACAACTGCGATTATCCACTGGCATACAGTCAGCATCACAGACACACTCAGTTAGTTAGGCTCTTCCCAAGCCATGCTGACTATTCAAAACTGAAAGGAGTTTTCCAAAAAGCATAAACCATGTACACGTACAGAAACAACAATGATGTCCCTTAGCGAAAGTCTGGCAGCTAAGAAGCTGACATCCCTGAAAGTGAATGAGCAAAGGACGGCCACCAGAGGCTGGGGGGATGGGAGGGGACAGGGGGAAGATGAACAAAGTGCCCTCTTGGACAGCTGAGGTTGCTGCCTGGGCTTCAGCACCTAACAAGCCTTCTCAGGGCATTCTCTCTGCATCCTGAGAGCAGATGGTTGTCCTTACATGCTCTTGAAAGAGCCTAATGTGACTCATCCAGACCAAACACCTGAGCCTGAGGTTTGGGCCAAGGTGGAGGGCAAAGGGGCTGGGAGCCACCGTAAGGCCTGGGACAGATGCAGGTGACCTCGATGTGGGTGATCCCAAGGCTGCCTGACTGCAAAGCCATCCTGTCTCCCTGCACTGTCTTCAGTAAGCATAAAGGGAACCCATATTTTTTCTTCAGCTGGGTCCAAGGAGCTTCACATTAGGGGTTGGAAGATGACTTGTACCTGAAGCAACCAGGGTATCAGGCAGAGGGAAGGGAGATGACACAAGAGTGAAAGACACAGAAGGGTCTGGGCCCTGAAGGGTTGCTGTTTGCAACGTGGGGCAACATGGAGGCAGAGAACGGCATCTTATTCTAATCCCTGGTCCCAGCTCTTCCTTTCTGACCAAAACAAGGGAAAACAACTTTTTTTTTTTTTTTTTATTGTGGCAGTATGCAGTTTAAAGCATATTTTGGGACAATCTTTTATTAAAAATGGTGTATCAGTCCCCTGGATTCTTTCCAGCCAGGACTCTTACTCCTACTACATAAAGGCTCAGTCCTCCCCTGGTCCCAAGCCAATCCTGACTTGTGGAGGGTTCCTTTAATGTATTTTAACCAATATCTGAAACCTCCTGTGATGGGCAAGCACAGGTCCAGGCAGCAGGATGCAAAGGTGCAGAGAACTGAGCCTTGCAACCCCACCTCTGACTAGCCTTACTCGTCAGAGCTGCACCTGCTCCTCCCATCCACAAACACACACCTCCTGGTTCAGTGGGCTTCCTAACAAGCTCTGAGTTCAACCTGATGCATCCACTCACCAGCTCTGTGATCTCAGGCAGGCAATGCATTCTCTTAGACCCTGTTTTCTCATCTGCAAAATGAGAATAATCACTTCCGTCCCGCCCACCTCAGCATGGTTGCTGTGGATCCTTGAGACAACAGTCACAGAATATTTTCAAGAAATGAAACATCATATGAACCCCAAAATCTAAAAAGGGCTTCCCATTTCTTGGGCGGCATGCATAGCAAATATGGAGGATTTAGGACAATGGGAGGGCATCAATGAGGTTCTAGAAGCCTGCAGCCTCTTTCTCAGCTCTATCCCAAAGTGTTGATTAAATCCATTGGTCACACATAGGGACTAAAAGACTATCCAGAACCAAAGCAAGTAGCCTGAGCACCCACACAACCTCCTTCCTGTCTCTCCTCAAGTGACTTGTTTTTATTGGAAGCAGGTTTCCTCTTCCTGTCTGGGAAAACCTGTTTACAAAAACTAGCCCATAAGGAAAGCAAAAAAAGAACACTTTTCCCACCAACTAATCTTGGAATTTCACCAGGTTATCCTTCTAACCTGAATCAAAATAGGCCATGACTCATCATGTGTGCTTGGGGGCTCCATTTCCCTGTATCTTCCAGGAGATCACATCCTGTGTGATTACCAGGAGCACAACAATGACAACAACAAAAAACAAGCTGTAGAGTGCCTCCATGGGGGGGAAAAAAGAAAAAGGAAAAAAAAAAGTGAGGGAAAATTTTATTTTGGAACACTCCATTTTTAACACATTTTTAATATCTAAGTTCCCTTCCAGGTGATTTCCTGCCATCTTATCCTCATCTAGCACGTTGTGCTCCCCATGCTGTGTCTGCTCCTCCAACTCAATTCTTTCACCTTCACTCAAGTCTACGAATTCCTGGCTATGGGGCCCTAGATGCAGTTCTTCAAGCTTTAGTTTTCTGACCAATAATATGGGGCTATTAAAGATAGTAATAGCCTACCTACATCAACAGAGTTTATTGTATTTGTCACGTATTCATTCATTCCACCCCCCTGTGATCTTCCCCTCAGACAGCCCAGAACAGGCTGTTTGAAGATTATTCATGAAAAAGTTAAAGTGCTCAATTTCTGAGTAATGTGAAGCATTGAGGTGGGATCTGCCATTTTCCAGATGGTGCTTTAGTTCAAAGGCACTCAGCCATGGGCACAAGTACCATTAATGCAACTCAGAGTTTCTATAACAGCTGCTAAGACACCATGGTTCTTGGTGAGAAAGCAGGGTTGTTATTTTCACAGAGTGAATATTCCTGCCCTTACCCATCATCTGCTTCTTAATCTCTTTTCATCAAGGAATGAGAGGTCTCTCTGACAATGAGAATGAGAGAACAAGTAGGTGTGCTATCTCAGCCTATGGATTCTCCATTTTCTGATCTGCCTGTGGAGAGAAGATATCCTGGTCCCCTAGCATCCTGGGGAAAGAGGGCTGTGGTTGTCCAGGTAGCCAGTCAGTGACTATTAGGATAAGTCTCTAATCCAAGGGATGTACTCAATGCTTACTGTTTCTCAGAATCTAAACAGGACCAATCCAAGTTGTATCAATAATAAAAATTTTCTTGACCTCTGTGGTAGACATTAGTGCTATATACCAAATATTTCCTCTTTTTCCCCTTCTGGGCACAGGCTTGAAGGACACTTCATGGACCTCTTGTGATAGGCAGTCATGTGACTAGATATAGTCAATGCTTTGGGAGTGGAAGTGACATGTGTGGATTGTGGGATAAGAATTCAAAGTTCAATGCAGACTCCTGGTTTCTAGTCCAGCGTATAAGGAACTTACCAGTCTTTGCTCCATCCTAACAATCAGCAAAAAGCTGAACATACTGAAAAACCGCATCTTCTTAGATCAGTCAGAGAAATGAAGTCACAAAGCAAAGCACTGCCCCAAAATTAGAGAGGCAGACAGGCAGATACTTGCTGAAGTAGAAGCTTCTGTGGGAAACAGTACCTGGGAAGAAAACCTGATCTGCAATTGACCAATTGCTGGAGACTCAGTGTAGACAACCCTGAGAGATAAAAACTGCAGGGCAACCCAGTTACAGAAGAGCCCTTACACTTTTGTAAGTGTTATCTCTAGGAACTCTACCAGGTTCTCCCAGAGAATATTGGAGAAAAATGTCCTGGCGGGGAAAGAAACATTTTGCATATGCCAGAGCATTTTGTTATTCTTAACAAGACCTACCCTCAGGAAAAAACTGTTCACCAGAGCCTAACCTGCTGGGGTGATATCAAAACCTAGCCTACCTGGGTGAAGGGATACTCAACTCCAGTCCCCACCAGTCATCTTGTCCCACCTAAAGAGGGAAAAAAGATGAGAAGCATGGGTGATGTTCACAATCCAATCCAGGGGTGCAGGCTCACCCAGAGACTGAAACTTTAATCCGTAGATTATGGAATGCATCTCTTTCCCCCGATGCCTTACCACTACATTAGCAAAGGCCTATTTATGATCATTTTTTTCACCCTGTACATTATGTCACAGTTTCAACAGAAAATTATAAAGCATACTAAAAGGCAAACACATACCACACACACACACACACACATACACACACACACACACACACACACACACACAAAACACAACATAACACACATTTGAATACTGACTAAGGAATGAATATCAGAACCAGAATCAAATGTGGCAGTGACATTAAAATGAACATACCAGGAATTTAAAACAATTATGATTAATATGTTAAGAACTATTTTTATATATAAAAGGCTAAGAGAGACTGTTCAACCATCAGACCGGCTGGTACATATGACACACACTGACCATCAGGAGGCAGATGCTCAACACAGGAGCTGCTGAGCTGTGGTGACTTGGAAGCAGTGGTTCTCAGGTGACGCACCCTGGAACCAGAGAGGAGGGAGCCCAATTGCTCGTGGGGCTGTGCAATTCCACCTTCAGCCATGGTTTCCACGTGCATGACTCCATGCACTAGGCCACTAGGAATTGATAAAGTAGACAGTATGCAAGAACAGATGGGCAATGTAAGCAGAGAGATGGAAATTATAAGAAAGAATCAAAAAGAAATGCTAGAGATAAAAACACTATGACAGAAATAAAGCATGCCTTTAATGGCCCCATGAGTAGACTGAACACAGCTGAGGAAGGAATCTGTGAGTCTGAGGATATGTCAATAGAAACTTCCAAGAACTGAAAGCAAATAGAAAAAAAGACTGAAAAACATTGAAGAGAATATCCAAAGAACTGTGCAACAACTACAAAAGTATAACATATGTAATAGGAATACTTGAAAGAGATCACCTATAATAAGCAAAGGTTAAAAACTAGTTCCAGGTTCTAGCATAGTTTGATCACAGCATATACCTGGTGTATCTAGCCCTTGCTTCTATCACATCAGTGGTTCATGTGTGTAAATATGCCCATTGGGGCTTGGAAATGGGTTGTAGGATATCAATGCAATTTTGTAACCTACATTGTGTCATTTGCCAAATAACTTAAAATACATGACTTTCAATCCTCACCAGTACCCTGAAAACCAAATGCAATTTTTATTCCCATTTTACAGAACTTGAGTTCAATGGCAAGTTTCTCAAGGTCATGTAGTGAATCTGTGATGAAGCCAAGTTTGAACACATACTCGTCTCTCTTCAAAGCCTCAGTGTCCTTAACCACTGTGTTCATCTGGCTTTTAATTTATCACTTCCTGCACTGCCTAGAAAGATGGTCAACACATGGCTGGGCCTCAATAAATACTTTTGCATTTACTGAATCTTAAGAGAAATTACTGTTAAAGCTATTTTTAAAACACTTGTTGTGTTATCAGCACTTAATCACAGTGCCTAGCACATAGTAAATGTTTAATAAATAACTTTTGTTTTAAATATGCAATATTACATCTAAGTGGGACATTGTGCTATAGACTGTGAAGACTCATGTTTAACAACAGATGTCATTTTGTGTCCCTATTTTATTTGCATTATTCTTTGTCTATTTTAATATTATGTAATGTTTTTATTTTATATATATATAAAAAGATAAAGCATAGCAGAGTGGGAAAGAATACTTCCTTTGACCAAGTGTATCTTCTTAACCAGAAAAGTCTATTTACTCAGCCCAAGAGGCACTATCTTCAATACCACTTATTTCCTCCTAGCACAGGTAGAATATACAATGATTTTGAGAGAACAAACAGCCTCCTGAATATTGACAAACTTGGGACAAGTAGAAAGAAGAAAGGAAGTGAAACTCAGTGGTCAAGAACATTCAAATTGTTTTATAGAGAACTAGCCCTGCTCCACTCTCAGTCTATGTGCTCCTGAAGATTCACCCATCCTATCTAATCCTTCTCCATCAAGCTCCAGGAGGAGGCATCTCTCCTCAACTTGACCTTCTGACCTATTGCCCGGCTTTATGGCACAGTGATTTGTACCATTGGATGTTTCATCAGAGCTAGCTAGACCAACGTTGCTTAATTCTGGATCTTTTATTGAAAATATTGAATATAAACGGTTTTCTCTGTTCTGGACTGGAACCTTATAGGATAGAAGCCTTGAGCTACTAACAGCTCATCGTGTCACACCAAGAGGGAGCTGGCCTAAGAATGTCACCTGTGCAGAAGAAAGCTGTCATTTTCAATGCTAACACTTGGGCCTATAGAACCAGCCTCTCTTGAACCAACATCATACAGTGTCCCAACAAATTCTCTGTTATGCTCAAGCCAGTTTGAGTTCCTGTTATTTGCAAATCAAGAGTCCTAGAAAGAAGGGGACCAAGCAATCACTGTGGCATATCATTTCACTAAACTGTCACAACATCCTTAGGAAGTATGTATTTGTCTTCCCTTCTTAATAAATAGGAAAACTAAAATGCAGAGAAGGTAAGAAACTAGGCACACATGATCAAGAAGTAATTGAATTTGGATTGACTCCTGCTTCACCTGGCTCCAAAACCCAGGTTCTTTCCACTACTGAATATAGCAGGAGCAAATTTATTAATTTCTGTGATAAATCACCCTTTCTAAACAAAATCCTGGCTTTTTTTTTTTTTTTTTGGTCTGGCTCACTACCATACCTTTCATATGACCTTGGGCACTTTTCCTCTAAATTTCATTGGGTTTTGTTTTTGTGTTTGTGTTTGGCCTATAAAACCATGGGGTTTGGATAGGATGGTGATGGTTTAAGTTCTTTCCAGTCCCCCAAAAATGCATAATGTCAATTCTTGACTATTTTCTTGAAATTCCCAAGTTAAGTACTAGAATAACCAGACGTTAAAGCAAGCCAACAGGCAAAGGGTCCCTCCTTAAACCTTCTCTCCTAATTTGGGCAAATAAATGAGGTATGTGTAATTAAAACTGCAAAAAATAACAAGCTTCTAGCCAAGTTCTACCCTTACTTAACCATACTCTTGGGGTTTGATTTCAGGGGGGGATGGGGGGGTGGAGTAGCGGATGTTGAACCCAGAGTGGAATTTGGCCTGATATGTGGATTCTTATAATTTCCAAATGATGTCAGTGCACTTACTTGAAAAACTGAGAAAGTGCTGAGTTTAGTCTATGCACCTCCATAAAGAAAAACTGGAAACTGCTGGGCTAGGGCCAGTGTCGACCAACATTATAAAGCTAAGAACACTTTTGGCAGGACAAAGTCATTCAGGGAAGATTGTACCCAATTTATGTAGATTTATGGTTGTGGCCTTTCTTTTTGATTAATGGTTTGTTCTAAGATAGGGAATACCATCAACTGGCTCAGAGAAAATGGATCTGCTAAAAAGTTTCATCATCTGTTGATCCCGGAACCACTGAGGTTATAGAAATTTCAACAGCAGCTAAGAGGGATCAGAATTAAGTGCTCATTCAGAAGAGAGTCAGCAAGCTATCGGAAAATATCTGTCCAGTTAATGCAACTCAAAATAGAGTTGTGGTTCTAATTAGCCAGATAATGAATTTGAATTCCTGGGTCCTTTTGCCTTCAAATTGGCCTCTATTGAGGTTCTAGGCAGTTTTATGATATGTAGATGGTGTATATACAGGGGACCCTAGAACTCCAACATCCTCTTGATGGTCCATCCCCTTCCACAGACAGTTTTTAAGTATAGTGGGTAAGAGTAGACTCCTAAGAATGAGGTATGAGTAATTCAAAGCCTAGGTTCAAATCTTGCTTACCCACTAGTGAAAACACCTTGGGAAATTTTTTCATCTGGAAAAAAAAATGAATGATGACAGTACTTTCCAGAGAGCTGTTATAAAGATTATACAAGCTGCTTTGTGCATAACACTCACTCTTTTGCACATGGTATGCATTCAATAAGTGCTAGATATTAATCCCGAAGATCCTATACATATAGGAAACAAGACCAAATATATGCAATGTAAAACTCCACTTTTATTGGGACCCATGCTAACATATCCAAAGCGGAACTCTGGGAAGACGGAGGGCAACTTGCTACCTAGTTGAATTGCCTACAAAAGGCTCTTCCATCCCAACTGAAAAATATCATCTTCTGGCTGGGCTGTAAGACACAGGGAACTAGAATTTTCATGACAACATTTTGAAAAGCATGCAAAACAAAGACAGGATAAAGTAGTCAGGGAGAAAGGGGTCTTTGCTCTGCTCACTGATGTCACATCACAACAGCAGCAAGAAGCAGAAAAGAAGGTAGGAAATACAACTACTTGACTTTGAAAATATAATGATCATGTTCATTAGTAAATATAGCCTAATTTGTATCCCAGAACTGGCCAATCAGATAAGCAACTCCTCTTTTACAGGACAGTGGGAGATGGGCAGGAAAGGAAACAAAAAGGGACTTAGACATCCTTCTTCCTTACTTCAGTGAATCTCAAAAGGTGGTGGGTGAGCCATCCACATCAGATGCACCTGGGATATTTGCTACAAAGCAGATTCTTGGCAAACATGCTGCATGGTTCATCTTCTAAGTCAACTTGACAGGGCCATGGATGCCCAGGGAGCTGGATCTCTGAGTGTGGCTGGGAAGATGTTTCTGGAACAGACTAGCATTTGGATCACTGCACTAAGCAGATGGCCCTTTCCAGTGTGCATGGGCATCATCTAATACTTTGAGGGCCTGAATAGAATAGAAAGGTGGAGGAAGAGAGAATTCTCTCTTTCTCTGCCTGACTAGGATATCAGTGTCTCCCACCTTTACACTGGGATGTACTCCTTTGGTGTTCCTGGTTCTCAGGCCTTTGGACTCTGACCAGAACTGTGTGCCACTGGTTTCCTGGGTCTCCAGCTTATAGATGTAAAATTTGGTATTTTTCTGCCTCCTCCATAACCAAGTGAGCCAATTCCTCACAATATATATATATATCCTAAACCAACAAATCTTTTTATATGTGAATAAAGAGATCAATAGGAAACATAGTTTTTTCTACTGCTTCTGTTTCTCTGGAGAACTCTAATGCACATACTGAAACTGGATCTTTTGGGGTGAGGCTCAAAAATCTGGATCTTACAAGCTCCCTGAGTGAACTGACATTTAAGAATCACTTATTTAATTCACTATAAAATCATTGAAGAGTGGAGGTGGTATTATAAAGTGCTTTGAAGCAGCCATACTGGATGGGAGGGGTACTTTAATAAGGAGAGAGGAGCTGAAAGGCCTGAAGTCACTCCCAGCCTCAGCCAGCTGGTTCTGGTTCTGGTCTCCATCATAGGCTCAGTCAGTCCAGAGCCTGGACAGGTCAGGGCTCTCCCTCATCGCTCTTTTCTCATTTATCAACATTGAAGAGAAGCTCTCCCTTGCTTTCTGCATAGGGTTGTTGTGAACATCAAATGAGCTGATTGTGAGAAAGCCTTTAAAACTTAAATAACCCAAGGAAACATGTATTCCTGTGAAATCAGAACTAACCACGCTTCCCCATTTCCCCTGCAGTTATGGGGAACTGGAGGTTTATTTTTCCCTCCCTGGACTCTCCACAAAGATCATATTCACTGGATAATTGCAGACTTGATTTTCTTCAACTTGTGGAATCAGTTTATCCACAGGATAGATGCCCATAACTAATGGAAAAGTACTGCACCATTTCAGGCGAAACTTAATTTAAAAAAAAACTATAGCCCTAGCTGGATTGGCTCAGTGGTTAAAGCATCAGCCTGCTAACTAAAGGGTGGAGAGTTCGATCCCAGTCAAGGACATGTGCCTTGGTTGCAGGCTCCATTCCTGGCCCCGATTGGGACACGTGTGGGAGGCAACCAATCAAAGCATTTCTCTCACATCGATGTTTCTCTTTCAGTCCCCCTCCCTTCCACTCTCTCCAAAAATCAACTGAAAAAATATCTTTAGGTAAGGAGAAAAAAACAAAAAACAAACAAACATAAAACACATCTATATTATCATTATATAGTTCCTGTATTTTAACTCTGCCTCTTGAGCTCTATGCCTAGATTTCCCGTTGTACTCTTGTCATCCTCCCTGGGTATGCCTCTACTCAATCTCAGACCTTCTGTGTGTCCCAAACTAAACTTCTCAGATTCCTCTTCTTGACTTCTTCATTCCTATTCCTGGCTTCATTCCATCCCAGCACCTCCAACTGAAGAACCCATAGTCAACTCGGACACCCCCTTTACCCCCGCCCCCGCACATCCAATCACTCTCCTCCAGGAGAGGGTGTCTCATCACAGATTGTTTCTTCTCTAATCCCACCACCACTGCCCTCCTTCTGGCCCCCATCTGTCACGGCTCAGGGTCATGGCTGTGCAGTAGTAACAATGTTGTGAAATAAAGTCTAGGGCATCCACTCACCGCTGAATCATTCTTAAATAAGTGAGCATAATAAGACAAGCCATTATTTATGTTGCATATGTGTTTGCCAGTTGACAAGATGCAGGAGAGGATTTTGGAGGTCTTCCCCCTTGGAGCCTCTTCGTTGGAACATACTGAGAGAAGCTTCTAGCTAAAACCTGGAGCAACATCTCTCCTAGGAATCCTGAGATACGCTGAGTGATTTTGCTTGTTTATCTCACCATGGCTTATACCCTTTCCTGAAAATAAACTACATTCCATCGAGATTTTGGAGGTTATGTTTTTGTCCCATAACAACCCCCTAAGGATGCAGAACAGGAAGCTGAAAGGAACTGGTCCACAATGGCACCCCTGAGCCATGGGGATGGCCCTGGCCGGCCTCCTTCTGGAATTCTGGTCATGTACCATGAATAACTAGGTCCTCACTTGAGCCATCATTGACCATGATTTCTGTTGCTTTCAACCAAATGCAACTGGACTGAGAGTGAAAAGATGACATTGGAACTCAAGCTCAAATCTAACCAACTTCAATACCTGTTCCCTTAACTGATACTTTCTACTATCTATGGCTTATCTGAGACAACAGCTATGCAAATGGACAAGAAATGTGTCCTAACTTGGCCAGAGAAGGCCCAGCTAGCAGCTGATATTCTATAGCCCCTGCTCCCAAGATTTTCAACCTGGACAATCACTCTGAAAGGTACCAATTCCAACTTCAGTGCAACTGTAAGCATGCTAGGAGCTAATTCAATTGTGTCTCAGGGATGGGGTGGGAGTAAGACCCTGGTTTGGTTTTCAAAACTTTCCATGGCCCAGCCAGGCCCAGAGCAGCCAGGCCTGGAGCAACCAGGCCCAGAGTGTTGTGGGGTCGAACCCTGGGTTCAAAATGAAAGGAAAGAAGGAGCAATACAGCCAATTTGGGTACCAGAGTGTTATGTCCGTCATCACAATGGACTCAGAGAAGCTCCTGTGTTCCTTCACCAAAAGGACTGAGAGTTGCCCAGATGACAGAAAAGTGGGAGAAAAAAACTGAAGGCTAGGCAAGGGACTGAGGTGCCAACATGGAGTCATCTGAAGAAATTAAAGACTGAAGTGGAAGCTACTTCTTTAATCATGTTCCTGCTCATGCTAGCATCTGTTAGCTTCCAGTCTTCTGCAAAGTCTTGTGCAGCAAGTCTAAGGACTCTGAGTAAATCTACACCAGCAACAAAAGAGACTCATCTAGTAGCTTAAAATATTAATATGTCCATAATTCTGATTTCTCATTTTGTTGTTTTGCATTGGCATTGTTGTTATTATTTAATAGCCAGAGTTTTGCTCTTGACATTCAAGTTTTGAAAGTAACATGTATGTGGCTTAGTTTTTGCATTGGCAAAAAAAAAATAAAAAAAAAAATAATGAAGACCAGAATAAACTGGTGAATAATCAGGGGCAAAGAAAGGGAGTGGATTGATAATTATCAGGGGGAAAGGGGTGTGGGGGTGCAGAAAGAGACCGGACTAAAATTGTATAACCTATGGATGAGGACAATGGTGAGGGGTGGGGAGGAGGTAAGGGCAGAGGGTGTGGCAGGAACCTGGTGGAAGGAAGCTATGGGGGGGGGGGGGGGAAAGAAACAAGTGTAATAATCTGAGCAATAAATACTTATTAAAAAAAAAAAAAAAAAAAAAAAAAAACTTTCCAGGGCCAATTCCTTACCATTGACTTTCCCCAGGGCTTCAAACCTCCACCTCTGCCTTGGGAAATTTTGTGAAATCAGGACCTTAATCATCAAAGGCCCAGCCTCCATCAGCATTTGAACCAGATGGTCCTGCCATTCTGTGTGACAGAAAGGGGTCGTCTTTGCCTCCTGTTTTAGGATATAAGTAGCTCTCTAGTTTGATCAGTATCTGATTCCTGAGGCCTGGCACCAAACTGAAAACATGGATAAAAATAAAAACATAAGGTGGGCAGTTTTGTACTAATCAGAACCTTGCTTCCAGGGCATGCCTAGGGGGTCAGGATGAAAGAAACTATCATAGCACAAAAGGCTGGAAGGAGTTGGAGAGAGAAAGAGAGAGCAGCCAGCTGACTCACTACAGAAGAATGCACCATCAGCTTTTATCAAGACTGACATGGCATCTGTCCTCTGTAGCAGGTTCCATTCTCCTGTGTTTACACTTGTCACATCTCTTTTCCTTCCAAAGAAAAGGTTCTTGACAGTCTGAATGGATAATTTGTAAGGTGCCAGGGTTCCTCAGCCATCCATGCATATACATTTTTGGATGGGGAGAGGTCAAGTGTAGGGCAGCAGCTACATTGGGAGGCAATGAGGCCATGATATCCCCTGAAATATGTCTAATGAAAACTAACAAATGGGGAGCCATTATTTCCATCGTGAAAAACTAAGTTAATGACTCTCACCCACAACACAAGCCAGTGTTTATCAGAGCCCAAGACGTCAAGAATGAGGCTCAAAACATATCTACAGGAAATTTTAGTGATGTTGACTTTCTGCCCAGACTAATAAACTTCATGTTGGCAAAGGGCTCATTTCAGTTCTGGTTGTCCTAGCCCCATCTATTGCATGAAAAATCAGTTTACATTGCTCCCTTTGGGTGTTTAGAGTTAGGGATTTGCCTTCATTTTTGCACGAGAAGTGAGAGGGGTATACTAGTATGTTTGCTGCATGAGGTATAAAAGCCCTTTTGAACCTTGCATTCTTGATTCGTTTGGGTCACGATAGCCGGGCCTGATCCAGTTTATTTTCAGTTTTGCAAATAATCTCTACCTGTTGATCAGCTACTTGTTTGTTTTCAATCAGACCCACCTAGGAATGCCAACCTTCCTTTGTTCAGCCAATCAGCATATTTGTTGGAGTTATTGTTCAGATACTAGACATGACTAAGACAGAAACCAGGCCTTTAAGGGATGACAGGAGAGACGGGGGAGCGGGGGGGGGGGGGGGGGGGGGGGGGGAATGCAGTTTTATGTGGAAGTTCATGTGTGAATTTTACTTGGAAATGACTCATTTACACAAGATTTGCAAAGGAATCTGGATGCAGTGAAATGCTTTAAAACAGAGTATTGCCTAGTGGACTCTGGTGATGACTGACATGCTTGGGCAAGGGCAGAATCTCCATGAATTTTGGTTTTCTTATTTGTGAAGTGGAGATGACAAGGTGAACTTGTTATGAGGATTCAACAAAATAATTCATATAAGCATTTAGCATGGTGCTTAGAATACAACAATACATTTTTGCTCTCATGACAAAGGAGAGAGAAGAAGAAAGAGGAGGAGGAAGAAGAGAAGGAGGGAGAGGAAAAGGGAAGGGGCAGAAGGAGGAGGGGAAAGTAGAGGAAAAGGTGGAGGAGGAAAGGTGAAAAGAAGGCATTGGTGTAGGGAATTTTTTTGAGACAGAAGCACACTTTGTGAGCCCCATGGGCCATTCTCTCCTTTATCCTACTCTTGGAAATAAGACCTGACTATAAAGTACTTAATTTTCATTTAATTTACAGTAGCTTTAAAATGAGATGAGCTACCTCTGCTTTACATGAAAAGATTGGATATTGTTAAAAGGGATCTAGCATGAGAAGAATTTTAGTCTAATGGAATTTTGCTGAAAACAGCAAAACAAATAATTTTAAAACCATGTGAAAATTTATTTCTTTAGTTACCAAGAACAAAAACAAATGTGCATGGAGCCATTTTTATTTGTATCAGAAAGCACTTAATATATACTAATTTATGCATAACAATTTTCTAAATCAATTGATCTTATACATAAGAGTATCAGGGACAAAGAGGTAAATATGGAATATGGTCATTGAAACATATTCACAGGATAATACATTTGTAAATCTCTGTGCAAGTTTTCCAAATGTACTTATATGTGTTCTCATTTGATCTGTCAATGTTTTTTGTGAGGAGTATGTAAAATCTATTATTGCGATTAATCTACTTTATACATTTAAAGTTTGGGAAGTTATTACTAATAAGCAGAAGAGCTAAAATTTAGATCTAGTTCCTTCAAATTTAAATCTTATCTTCTTAGGGTTCACATGCTACAGATAAGGTAAAATATTTATGCTTTTTAACACAAGAGTGAATAATTTGTATATTGGATAGGGTAATAGTGCTACTGTATGTTCACATTTATACATGGTGAGATTGGGAATGCATGTGTGTGCAATGTACATATGACACACATGCATATATTTTTATATATGTGTGTCTGTGTGTAGTGCAATATACTTGGAGATACACACACACACACACACACACACACAGTTGGGAAAAATCTTAAATTAAATCTTAAATTTTATGAAGACATAAACTGATTGCATAGAAAAGAGATGAGTGATATAAGACTTTGGGAGAAGAATCAGAGAGCCAAAAGGAAAAAATAGAAGTAAGAACTTGGAAATGGTCCCTGGTGCCAGTCATTCCATTCAATGAAATATAAATAGTTTAGCACTCAGGTCACCATGACCTGCACATCCATGGCTGACCTTGCTCACTGACTATGGCACTCTTCCCCACTGAGCCTGGTACAATCCCAGTGCTCCTCAAAACTGTGCTCTGAGCAGCCTTTTCTACTAGATCAGAGACAGCACCTAAAAAACCTTCTCAACACTGCCACGGGAAATGCTCATTGACACTATTCTCAGGAGCATGTTTAATTGGACATGGCAAACCATAAGGACCTCCCATTGAAATTCATTCATTCCATTAATCATGGGGCAGTCAATATGCCCTGCCTAAAGCTAAATCCAGTTTGTTTGGTGCTTCACTGAGATGCCACATCCTCAGGAAAACATCCTCTGGAACCCTCTTTTTAATATAATAGTCCTTCCATTTCTTTATCTCAGCACCCTGTTTGCTTCCTTTGTAACTTTTATTTTTATCTGGTTCCTGTGCTTTTTGTCTCCCCCATTAGACTGAAACATAGGACGTGACTACCGCGTTCTCCCTTGAATCTCTAGCAGAGTATATGCTCACTGAATACTGATTCAATGATTGCACAAGAAAATGAACAAATGAATGAAGCTTGGCTCAAAAGCTAGGGCAAGAGGCTCTTACGTGAACAGATAAACAATGCCAACAAGCTCAAATAGTACATGGAGCAAAGTGCTAAGAGAGACCCAAGAGTTTAACTGGAAGACTTCCCAAAGAGAGGATCCTTGATGGATGGGTAGGGATTGGCAAAGCAGAGAAGACAGGAAGGATAGTTAGGTTCAAAGGGAAATTTTAAAGATTAACATTATACCTGAAACCTATATAATTTTATTAACCAATGTCACCCCAATAAATTCAATAAAACTAACTAACTAAAATAAAATAAACTGAGGATGAACCAGAGCTTGAGTGAAGCTAAAACAAAGGAAGTAATCACTGGGTATGGATGAATGAGTGGCTGGTGAGGGGCTACCGGGGCTGGAGGGGCCACATCTACAAGGGCTTCCAGCTGCTTGCTGCTTCTGTCAACCATCCTCCCCTTCCCCTCCTCATATCCCACCCCCAGCCTGTCTCCCAATCCTCCTCCCCTCAGACTGCCTGGCCAGGAATCCTGCTCATTTTTACAATGAATGTGCTTCTGGTAGACAGTCTAAGCCCAGAAATGGAATAAGATTATCTTTTGTTTATTTTAGTTTCACTTTAAGGATCTTATCTCTAGCAAATTCACCATCACGGTTCACCATAGCAGGACATGATAAGAAGAGCCACTTAAAAAAAAAAAAAAAAGGCAATTATTTTTCCCAACCCCATTAAACTGCCATGAAGTTATTCCTTATTTACCAGTGCAGATGCACTGCTGTAGTCCACATAGGACCCAAGCAAGGGGAGCAGAACTGAAACCCTGAGGTGCAGGGTAGTTTTGGTATCTGGACTTTGAAGAAAATTTTTCAGGGTTTTATGAAGAATTTGCTTTGTTATTGGACTTTATTAAATTCTTACCCCTGAATTCTTTCCCTTTTGGAAAGGACCTTTCAGCCATTAAGCCTGGAGAATGGTCCATGACAAATGAATTCCAAATTAAATGGAGTGGACTGTCTAGAACCATCTGTGCACAGACAACAGAGGTCGCATTAACTGTATATAGACTCTCCTGACAAAGCCTGACTCACTCAGTAGAATACCCCAGGAATGGCACGCAGAGAGACTGAAGGGGGCAAGGCCTGGTCCCAGGGGCATACACAAAGAGGGCTGCCAGGAGAAAGCAAACAGCACTCCCCCTCATGACATTTTCTTTGGCCAATTGCAAAATGGGAGGGGGAGGGGGGAATCACTTGGAAATGCCAATTAGGCTCACTTCTTTTTGTCCATGTTAATTCCTTTTCCCTTATCAAATCAAGATCTGTGACGGCTTAATTTCAGCTCAGACACTGGGTCAAATGTTTAGAGGCCAAAAGTGCTAAAGCAAAAGATTGAGGGAGACCAAGGATTTAATTTACTTTGATGCAGTAACTGCATTGGTAGCATATTCAGAACAGAAAGTGACATCAAGTGACAAAAGAACAGATGCCCCTGCTTTCCCCCCCTGCACCCTCCCCAGGAAGCAGAAAATAATTAACTCTCAGTTGCCAGCCAGCTACAACAAATATTTTGGGACTTTTTTCGGGCTCTATTTTTTACTGTAGGTTTCTCTTAAAGTATGGCAAGTTTTACAGAGTGACTAGACAAACTGCTTATTCTCTTTGCAGACTCAATAAGCTTGGACTAAGTATATTCTGTGAAGATTGATTTTAGCACAAGAGAATAATCCAGAGGGTCATGTGCAGAGGGGCAGGCCTGCATGGTGAAGAGCTCCTTGGAAGCAGAATGAATCAAGAAAAGGTTCTTTAGCTAAATCAGTACTGAGCCTTTTCTTGACATTGGATGAATAGTCCCTATTAAGATGTGTCTTCTACTCTCAGACCTAAAACTTCTTCACATTTTAATGTGTCTTGCAATTAAAGTATTAACTTACTTAGTGTAATAGTGTTTCTTTTCTTTGTGAATAGCTATTATGAAATTGACTTATCAAACGTACTCATTATATGTAACACTTGAATATTAAAAAAATTGTTACCATTTATTATTATTACTAGAGGCCCAGTACATGGATTACTGCACTGGTGGGGTCCCTCAGCCTGGCCTGCGCCTTCTCACAATCTGGGACCCCGTGGGGGATGTTGGAGGCCCGGTGCATGGATTTGGACCCATCCCAAAAGGCCAGGCTGAGGGACCCCGTGCACTGGGTCTCTAGTAGGCATATAAGATCTTAGTTAATCTCTTCCCTCCCTCCCTCTTCCCCCTTCCCTCTGGGATTCATCAGTCTGTTCTATGTTTCCATGCTTGTGCATTGAACATCTGCCCCCTGGTGCTCAGTGCACATCATAGCTACTGGTTAAATGGTTGAACTGTCACTTTATATAGAGAGATTTTTTTTTAAGTACAGTGAGGAATTGACACGGGAAAAGATCACATGGGAAGAGACTCTGATTGGTGGATTAGTACAAGGTCAATTAAGTGACTAGACCTTGAGTACAATGCTTAGACTTTGTTAATTTATTGTCTGCAGTGTTCAATCTGAGCAAAGGAATGGCCCACATAGAGACATTTCCAATAGGGACACGGAAGGAAGAATGGTAGAAAGAGAATGTAGAGGCAGAGATAATAAAAGCTTTTGAAAGTATCCTGACAGAGCTAAGAGACCTGAGCTAGAGTAATATCAGTACCCAAATGGAGAGTAAGAGCAAGATTTGAGACATATTTAGAAAGTAGAATTGTAAGGATTTGGTGGCTCACTGGATGTACACAGCCTTCCTGATTTCTCACATCTGACAGACATGGGTGTTGAGTTTCCTCAGTGAGCATGGAGTTGGAAACGGAAAGCTCCACGTGGGCCTCCAGGCCATGGAGCTAGTATAACCTTTGGAAGCTCTGTGTTCCACAACAACACTAAATCTTTCAACCGTTCAGCCTGGGACCCCAGCGCAGAACAAGTATGTCAATGCCTGAGGTGTCCTTGAAGACAGAGAAAAAGTTGCCCATGCAGCAGAGACAACCCTTAAAGGTACCATTGCTTGTGTCAGGAGGCGATGCAAAGGGAGAAAATAACCTACTCACCTACAAACTTTTTCATACAATCATCAGGAACAAAGATGCAAACTTTTTAACAAAATATTATCAAATTGAACCCAGAAAGTATAGATAAGAGATAACAAGTCATGTCCAAGTGGAATTTATCCTGTAAATTCAAGATTTTAACATTCAAAAAGTAATCAATGCAATTTTACATCTTAAGAGAATAAACGAGAAAAACCGGTGTGATATTTTAATAGATTCAGACAAAGTGATTGGCAAAATTCTACATCTCTTCTTGATAAAAATTCTCAGCAAACCAGGAAATAGAAATGACTTTCCTCAATTTCATAAAGGACATTTATAGAGACTGATCACTTAAATCACTCCACAGTAAAATAGTAAACCCTGGTTCTTTCATATTCATAAAAGACAAAAATGTCTCATCATTTATATTAAACATTGCACTGGAGGTCCCAGCCATTATGAAAAGGCAAGAAAAAAAATCAAATGTATAAAATGCAGAAAGCAAGGAGTAAAATTGCATCTATTTGCAGATAGCTTTGCACATATAGAAAATTGTAAGAAATCTACAAAACTTTTAAATAAGTGAATTTAATAAAGTCACATATAAAATATTAATAAAATCAAATTTATTTTGTATACTAGCAACAAGCGATTATAAAAAAAAGGCATTAAAATATGAATAATTACATTTGTAAAAGTGTTAAAGAGCTTAAACTACTTTGGCATAAGTTCAACAAAGAACATACAAGTCCTCTGTACTAAAAAATACTATGAGAGAAATTAAACATGATATGTATAAATGAAGAGCTGTATCAATGTTCAGGGAATGAAAGCCCCCAAGGAGTTAACATGTCAGCTATCCCTAGGTTGACTCATAGAATCCTGCAGGTGTTTTGTTTTGTGGAAATGGACAAGCTCATTCTAAATTCATAGCAAACTCAAGCTTGAAAAAGAAGATAAAATTAGAGGAAATGGTGTACAACTTCTTTAAAAAGGCCAAACATCTTCAAAACACAAGTCACATCTTCAAAACACAAGTCATGGGGCTTTCTATCATTCTTCTACATGAGTAATAATAATATAATATTACTAATCTACACTAATAAAAAGGAAAGATGCAAATTGACCATACCTTCATGACACCCACCAACCAATCAGGAATGAGTATGAAAATTAACCCAACAAAGATGGTGGGTTAATTTGCATACACAGACATCACTTAGCAGCCAGGGGCGGGACACTTGCATCATTGCCATGGCAATGATGCAGGCATTATGCACCACCCCGGCAGCTCTGGGCCTCTGGGCAGTGAGGGAAGGCGGGAAGGCGGAAAGGCAGCTATGGGGCCAGAGCAAAGGTAGTGCCAGCAGCCAGGGGAAGGAAGAACCATTCTTGCATGAATCTTCATGCATTGGGCCTCTAGTAATAGTAATAATAGTTCTTGATGGCTCAAAAATGATTTATTCTTCTAGAGAAACTTTTATACTCAAAACATTTGTGCTGTTCACTTAATATGATTCCCCTTCTTTCATCTCATATCATTATCCCCTTATTATTATTACTAGAGGCCTAGTGCATGAAGTTCATGCACAGTGGGGAGGGAGAGAGTCCCTCAGCCCAGTCAGTGCCTTCTTGAAGTCCCAGGAGCCCTTGGGGGATGTCCAACAGACTACTTAGGCACGCTTCCCCTGGGGAGCAGGCCTAAGCTGGCAGTCAGACATCTTTAGAGCTGCTGTCACAGAGGCAGCATAGGCTCCCGGCACTGCCACTATGCTTGCCAGCCATGAGCCTGGCTTCTGGCTGAGCAGTGCTTCCCCTGAGGGAGTTCACTGACCACCAGGGGTCAGCTCCTGCTTTGAGCATCTGCCCCCTGGTGGTCAGTGTGTGTCACAGCAACCAGTCTTTCCCCTGTTCAGTGAATTTGCATATTACCCTTTTATTATATAGGATTTTTTAGCCTCTTCCATGTGCCAGGCACTGTACTTAGGTGCTGTACCTAAGTAACAAGAAAGATTGACACTCTTCCTGACTTCAAGAAGCCCAAAGGCCGCTAGGACAGCCTTGAATTAGCTACCACAATAGGAGCAGTAAGCACCACTCATTGGTTAGGGAAATACAGAGTACTTGGGAAGGCTGGCTCCTAAGAGGAGGGTCCAGCAAGACTTTGCAAAGAGAGCTATAGTTAAGTTCAAGCTTGAAGGATGTGTAGGAATTAGCCAAGCAAAGAGGAAAGAAAGGAGTTCTCTGGAGTAGACGAGGGAAGGGCTTGGGTAATGGCCAGCAACAAGAGGAAGAAGGAAAAGCTGAAAAGGGTAAAAGAAGCCCTGTGAGACTGGGGTGACCCAGAGGCAGGCAATGGCCAAATAATGAGGGGCCATTAGGCGCCCTGCTTAAGAAAACTGGGTTCCAAAGCTACCGAGAAATCTGCTCAGGGGTACTGAGCAAAGTAAGCACAGAGCCAGTCTAGACTCCCTCCTCTCTGGATTTTAAACTGAACCTTCCCACTGCCTTCCCTGAGATCAGACTGAGGGCAGATATTTCTGCAGAATGAGAATGACACGCAGGGGACCTGAGCCCAAGCCTATGTCACTAAGTACAAACAGTAGGCGAGAATGCTTTGGTCCTTATCACCCACCTGGGACTGTCGGGGCTAATTAATCATCGTGACAGCTCCCTGGATGCAGTCTGAAGGGTTATTTTTTCCCTGAATGCTGCTAGTTTAACCTGCCCGAGGCAAGACTTCACTTTGCGACACCTACACCAGGATGAAGCCCTGTTGAAAATGATGAATGCCTTTTGGAAAAGAATAACATTTTGATAAAGGCCCGTGCAATCAGCCTCCGGGTTCGAATCGAGTGGTTTTCCTTGTGTGTTTTCACAGTCATCTTACAAGAAAGCCAGCTTTATATCTGCGCTCCAAATCAGCTAACCTAGAGGAGGCCTTTTATAGATGGAAAAATCAAATAAATAATTGGTCACCGTATCTGTTTTTTTGTGAGTAATTATGAGTGGAGCTGCTTCTGAGATTCCAACTTCCGTCCAGAGCCCTGTGTGCATCTCATTGCTCTGGTTTCTGACCCACCAACAGCTCCTGGAGATGACCATTTGGGTTTAAGCCACAAACAGGGCCTCTCCATTGCTCAGAAAACAGATGTTATATTGAATCAAAGAGGCTTTCTGCTGCCCATTGTTATTTCTATCCCTGTTTTTATTCTCCCTCTTTCATATAATTCTTCATCTTCTTGTTTTCTTGCTTCAGCATGAAGAGGAAGAAGAACAAAGAGATGGAAGGAGCAGGGAACAAAGGGAGAGAAGTCACCTCCGGAAAGCATTTGACAGCCTACTGATGAGGGGAAGAAACACTTCCCTTTGTATTGCATGCAAGTAGGGATGCCTCCACCCTCCAAGGTCTGAGATCTTCTGGGGACCCCCAGTAGCTTCATAGGGGATGAAGTGGAGCCAGAGAGATGCTCATCTGGGAAGAGCCCTGAAAGCCAATGCTGGCAGAAGGTGCCCTCAGCTCCAGCCCAAACTCCAGAGCTCCATACTGACTTGCTAACTCCACAAGCCATTACTGGAAATGCAGAACCCAAAGTGGGAAGACAAATTCCGATGTCAGAAGCCAGGATATGGAGTAGGGTTCTGCAAATCAGCCTGGAAAATAAGGGCAGAATGGTGGGTTGGGACTGAGAAAGGAACTGATGTAGAAGCAAGGACTGTTGGGTTATTTGTCTACCTGAGGGAATCAGCAGGACATATACGTGCTCACAAGCATATGTGTGTAGCCACACATGCACACACGTGCACATAGGTATACACATAGTGCCTGAAGTGCAACAACCAGCTAAAATATAACATGATTGAGGACTGAGCTGAGCCAGACTTTAACTGTATCTGCTTCCTTTGCCACATCTGTTTACAAACAACTTACTTATACCATAGAATATCACTACTAGTCACTATTAACACACACAAAGCTTTGAAAACAGGGCCTTATAATAGTATATATTCTTTATTGACTTTATATTAGGAATTTATACTAAGGCTATAACTGAGTATACCCAGATTTGTCGACAAGAGTACTGCTATAGACTGGATGACTGTGTCCTCAAGGCATGGTATTAGGAGGTAGGACCTGTGAGGGTGATAAAAGAGACCCAAGAGAGTTCCCTTGCCCCCTTCTCCAATGTGAGGACTGAAGAAGTCAGTCTACAACCCCAAAGGGGGCTCTCACCAGAACCCAACATGCTGGTATCCTGATCTTGAACTTCCAGCCTCCACAACCATAAGAAATAATGTGTGTTGTTTATAAGGCACCCAGTCTATGGTATTTTGTTATAGCTGCCCAAATATCCATCACAAAGTAATCTATATATATATAAAAGGCTAATATGCTAAGTGTCCCTCTGCCAGTCTGACCAGTTGCTATGATGCACACTGACCACCAGGGGGCAGACACTCAACGCAGGAGCTGCTGTGATGTGCATTGGCCATTTATAAACAGCAGCATGGACCTGGTGTTGACAAAGCAAGACTCAGCTTCCCTCAAGTGGGACACAGGCACCACCACCACCCCAGAGTGACAGCCCACCAAAGCACAGATGATGCTGCCAAGACCCCATGGTGCAAAATGTGCAGCCTACAGGCCAGCCCAGCCCAGAAATGGTGACTGTGGATGCTGGATAGTAATATCACATAGCAGCACCTGGCTTCCTTTCCCTAGTGACTAGCCTCTTTGCAGTTTCTTCAGCCCAAGAACATGACTTGCTTTATAGCCAGGTAGAAACATTTACACTTTAACCAAATGTCTGCGAAGCATTTTCTCATGCCTCATCTCATTTGATCTTCACAGAAGTCCTGGAATAGGTAGACAGCAGACTCGGTGGAATCCTATTTTCTTTTCATTAGCCAGAAAACAGATTTAGAAAGCTTAGAACCTTGACCCAACTGAAAAGAAGTAAAAAAAAATGGTGGACCTTGAAAATGATATTAGGTTTTCTCACTATGCAGAATATAGTCAAACACTGCTGCAGTTAAATATTTTACCCTTTGTTCTCCCTACATGATCTACAATAATAATCTGCTTCATGTTGATATTTACTACTGTGTTGCTAACAATTACCTAAAACAGAAGTTGGGGTGCTTCACTGGGCTGGAAAAAGGTTAGCTAAATCAGAAAGCAGGTCTAATTAAGCAAGTTTATTTTATATCTATAAAAAGCTAAGTTGACTCATGCATTCACAATACATATAAAGCTCTCACTGGCTCCAATCTTATGCATGTGTTTTCATCTGTCATTGTCAGTTGTGAATGTGGTTGATACTTCCATTATAGAGAAAGGGTGAATAATGATATTAAAACATTTCTTCTAATTAATTTTCTTTCAATGTGCACAAATTTGTGCATTTGGTCACTAGTTTATAATAGAAATATCCAATGGAATAGGATTAAATCACGGTACATCATAAAAATCAAATATTGAGCTATTAAAAATTACATTGTTAGAGAATATTAATTTATTTAAGCAGACAAGAAATTTTATTTGACACTGTATAAAATATGATAAACAAAGTGGAAAAATACAGCCATTTATAAAACTATAGTCATAATATTCTTGCATTTTTAAAAAATGTATAAATATGTGCATTAAAATGTCTAAAAGATAGAAGGCAAACTGTTAGCCTATGTCATATTGGTAGGGCTATAGATCATTTTAATATTTTACTTTCATTTATAATAAACATGTATAAATTATATAATAATATAGGTAATACTTTTTTTCAATTCAAGCCAATTATATTTTTTACCCATACACAATAAATCTGATATTAAAACCTATAAAGATTTTGAAATTAAATACCATTTGATTTCTTATCAGCTGTTTATGGCAGGTCCAATTCCCTATAATCTAAAACCTTAGCCATTACTGTTATGTGTGTTTTTAATCTGTACCAATTTGATGGAAAGCAGGTGAATAGTCACTCCATCTTTTTAATCTGCCCTTCTATGATTTTTCTAGTGAGAGTGAATGTGTTTTTAAATTTTTTAATTGATTTTTAGACAAAGAGGAAGGGAGAGGGAGAAAGAGAGAAACATTGATGTGAGAGTGAAAAGTACATCGGCTGGCTGCTGCACACCCACTACTGGTGATTATGCCCACAACCCAGGCATGTGTCCTGACTATGAATCAAACTGGCAACCTTTTGGTGCATGGGATGATGCCCAAACAACTAAGCCACACAAGGCCAGGGCAAGATTGAATGTGTTTTCATATGACTACCAGCCATGTATGGTTCTTTTGTGAGTAAAGGATCATGCTCTTTAGGATCACAGAAACTTCCCCCAAATTTGGATGCTTAGATTCTGAACAGCTTAGCCCATATATCCAGCCCTTGAATGCCACCCTCAGCTTCACCCTGGGGTTGGATCAATGGTTCAGCTTTGGCTACACATTGCAAGGACCTAGGGCTTTAACCATACTGACATTTGGGTCTTACCTCTAGAGTTTCTGATTTAATTGGTCTGGGTGCTGCCTAGGCATTAGCATTTTAAGCTCCCCAGGTCATTCTAAAGTGACATCACAGACACAGGAAAACTGCCTCCCATTAGCACCTGCACCTACTGTGAAGAACAGGAAAATGAGTTGCATATGAAAGACAGAGATTAGGAGAAAACAAATAGATTCATGTCCAATGTCATCTCATTCATTTAACATATTGACTCAATAAATATTTGGGCATCTACTATGATAATAATGGCACACATTTTTGAACATTTACTATAAGTCAGGCTCTCTTCTAATCCCTTTACAGATATCTCTTCCAAAAACTTTAGAAGGCAATATCCTCCTTATCCTCATTTTACAGGTAAGCAAACTGAGGCACGGAGAAATGAAGTCATTTGCTTATGGTCACACAGCAAGCAAGTGGTGAGGAAGGATTTGAACAAAAAACTGGCTAGCTTTGAAGTCCTTGTCATAACATCACAGGCCAGATGCTGTGAAGATATAGTTGATATATCACAGAAAATAAAACAGGTAGCAGGCCCTACTCTCACATAGCTTAAATGTTACTACTAGAGGACTAGAGAGTAAATGAATAAACACAGGGGATCTAAAGTAAAAGACCAGGTGCTATAAAAGAATATAACCATATACCCATGTTCATAGCAGCATTTTCACAATAGCCAAAAGACGAAACAACCCACACCTCCATTCATAAGTGAATAAAGAAAAGTGGTATATACTTACAATGGAACATTATTCAGTCTTTAAAAAGAAGGACATTCTAACACAGGCTAAAACATGGATGAACCTTGAAGACATTATGCTAACTGAAATAAACCAGCCTAAAAAAAGGACAAATACTGTCTGATCTGATTTACATGAGGAATAAAAGAGTCAATTCTTAGAGATAGAAAGAAGAATGGTTGAGTTATTTAACGTACTCTTTAATGAGTACAGAGTTTCCACCTTGGAAGATGAAAAATGGTCGGAGATGGGTGGTGATGATGGTTGTATAAGAATGTGAATGTGTACTTACTGCCACTGAGCTAGCTGTACACTTAAAAATGGCTAAGGCGCTAAAGTTTGTTATGTATCTTTTACCACAAATTTTTAGATTAAAAAAAAATAATATATTTTTAAAGAGCATAACCAGAGGCCCCAAATTAGATTGGGGAGGAAAACAAGAAAGGTTTATTTCAGGAGGTGACATTTGAACTGAGACCCAGGGATCAGAAGAGCGGAGAGGGGCTATGCTGAACAGAAAGAACAGTATGTGCTCTGGGGCAATAAGAACTGGGGGAGAAAGAGGTGTAAGTAGAAGTGAATTCCTGATACGCTGGGCACACGTAGAGTCGATCTGTGGGCCCAGCAGCAAAGTAAGGTGTAGAGTTAGAGTCATGAGGTCCTTCTTCCAAACTCCGCAAAAACAAACAAACAGACAACAACAAAAACTCAACTCCATTCTAGAAGCCAGAAATAAACCTGACACAACCAATAATGGCAATCACAGTAGAAGAGGAGGGAGAATTTCCCAAGTAGCTGAACAGGCACCGGCCAACTGAAAAGGGGCTTGAAGTAGGCAAGAGGTTACAAGGCCTTTGGACTTTTGGACTAGAGTTGTGATGTTGAGATAATGCATTGATCATCAGTGTGCCTGTCACAGCATAGCTGCCCCATACATAATAGGAAAAGTCGGGGGCATTTTTTCATGAGGAGGGTTAAAACTACTTATGCTTAACCCTGAATGATGAAAGAAATATATTGATTGGGATCATGTCCTAAGGGTAACTGAGGTTGTGACATAAGGACCAGAGAGAGAGGGAGTTGCATTCATTTGGGGGCAGGAATCCGAGGAAGATACAGCATTTCTTTTCTGTAGCCCCAGTCGACACACTGAACATTTCAAGCATGAGAAAAGCTGGAATTCAGCGAGGGCATTTTGACAGCACTGAAATTTATGTCTGGCTGGGAGGAGATAGTACCCCACATTTTTAAACAGTTTTGGTCAGAGGAGAAAAATGTAAAATTGGTCCCTAGCTAATGAGGGCTGGTCTTCCTTTTATGGCGCTCTGGTGTGCAATTAAGGTTAGCTTCATGTAAACTGCCAGTGCACTCAGACTTTTAACAGCCTTATGTATGTCAGGAAGGAAAATAAATAGTCCCCTGTTTTTGCTTTATGTGGGGAAATTATTGAGATAAACAGCTTGGGCCTGGCAGGTGTGACTTCTTGCAGCTTAACGTGATGGATTCGCTAATGGCAGCTGAGCTGATAGCACCAAACTGTGGATGGATGAGAACCATGGTCAAGATTCTGACAGTTATGTACATGCCAGGGCCTGGCAGGGTCTGACTTTTGACCGTGAGGCACTCAGGCTTCCAGCATTGGGGAGCATGGAAGGAATCTGGAATTCAGAGGTGAGTGAGGCTGGTTCTGCAGAGTAGGTGGAACCCTTGAACTCCAGAGGAACCCAGGAGTGGGGACAGGGAGGCTTAGCAAGGTGAGGGGACTTCTGTACCAGCCGTTCAGTACTGGACATCATGTCTGCCGGCCATGCTATTTCCACTATCCTAAAGTGCTTCTAAGTACCCTGCATAATTGTGAAATGATGAATTCAGACCTGAAGTCCTGGTTTTGCCCCTGCCTCCTTGCCTCTGGTCATCTTCTTCTGTGGCTACCCCTCCACTGTAATCTAGATGTAAGCATGTCTCATATGTCTCATACTCTTTCCCCTATTTAAAACTCTTCAATGGCTCCCCTCTGTTATTAACATAAATTCTTAACCTGGCTTAGAAGAACCTTCACAAGCGTGGCCTATGCTTACTTCTTCAGCTTCATAATCCCCAATTCCCACCCACCCAGACTCTGTGCTCTAGTCATTCTGAATAATATGCTCTTTCCCAGATAAAGTACATGATGTTGGTGAAAATGTAGAATTCAGAGAGACAATAAATAATTTCTAGTATAAGTATGTTTCATGAAATATTTGGGACATACTTATCCTAAAATAGTATTTGCTATCTATCTGAAATTCAAATGTGACTGGAAGGCCTGTGTTTTAATTTGCTAAATATGCATAAACATGGCCATCCTACTCTAACTGGACCCTGCTCTTCTTCACTTTGGGTCTATGTTAAATGTACCATCCTTTAGCTAGAAAGCCATGCATTTTCTCTGTCATTGATTGACTAACTCATTGCGTCAGGGCCCTCGAAGCTCCATGTCCATCTTCCATAGTGTCAACTTATTGCTGGGCTGTGGCTACCACGCCAGCAACTGTATTTTCAAACTCCCTGTATCCAAGTGGGACCATGTGACTAAATTTTACCAGGGGAATGTGAGCATGTCATTTCTAGGCCAAAATGGTTAAGAGGCAGGAATATCTTCTCCCTATTTCCTCATCTGCCAACTGGAAGTAAAAGACTCCAAGATCCTAGAAAATGGTAAAACTGTAAGATGGAAGGAATCTGAGTCCCTGAATCACTGGAAGGGCACTCCCAGGCCAATCACATTGATAGTTACACGATGAGAAGTAAACTTCTACCATGTTGTCACTGAAATTGGAGGTGTGTTTGTTATAGCAACTAGTATTATCTTAGAAAATATTACCATTCTTTGTGTCTTAGTGTTGATATCTCTTCTTCATAGATGGTCTCTCAAACTGGATTAGTTGCCCCTTTTATGTGCTCCCATAACACACTCATTTTTACTCCGTTAGCAACCTCTACTATGCTATATTGTAATAGACTATTTACATGTCTATGCATTTTTTCCTACTGGGCAAAATATTTCTTGGAAATAGAGACCATGATTGTGTTGGCCACAGTTATATCTGCCAACCATAGCATTGCTGAATGAATGACTACGCAGAATCTCTTCAATTCAATTGGCTGGGTTTCTTATATTTTAAATTGAAATGGCAGACAAATGATTTCTATAATCTCCCCAAATCTTTAATTCAGGAGTTATGACTATGACTGAAGTAGAAACCTACTGTCTTTTACTTCCCAGAAACAAAATTTTCCATTAGGGAATGGCACTCCTTTCTTCCCATGTGGTTCTCATGAGATGAGAATCATTGCAATTCATGGCACCCAGCCTCCAACCTCTCACCACCACAGAAGGGGTCAGTTGGCCCAGGCCTGACTCGTGTTCCACCCTCTTACTGCAGTGAATGGTCAGGGTCAGGAACAAGACCCAATGGGAATTTCCCTTTAGTTTATAAATGCATGTTGAAATACAGGTGCTATTTTTTTTTCACTGGGGTTCCTATGCCAGAAGGATGTATGAGGGAGCCTCTTAGTGGCAATTTGCTTCATTACTAGAGAGTGAGGGTCTACAAAATGAACCTAGCATACACAGGAAATCAGAGCCAACAAATGAAGAGAAAAACAGATTCCCAATAATATTTTCTGAGTTCCTGGATCTAGCTGTGCCTATAGCCAACTACCTCTGGACTTCCCACCATGTGAGCCAATAAACGCTGATTTTGGCTTAAGCCAAATCTTAGAGTCTGTCACATGCATCTTCACCTCACCCCCAAAAGTCTTGACTAATGTAAAAATCATAGTTTTAAAAACAAAATATACCCAGCACAATACTTTGCTTTACATGGAATAAATATAAAATACACTTTATTGAATTGATTGGGGTGCAATAACAATAGAGAAAATTGGTGTCTTAATATTTAACACAAAACATAAGGCTTGTGTCTGCACTATTGTCTATATAAGTGAATTAACTTACAAATGCATTTTAAAAGTTCAATTTTCTTCAACCCTCAAGAACAGTTAAATAATGTAATTTTGAAGATTTGGAGAGTCCTTGTCCTTATTTTCACACACTACTGGAGGAGGGTAGTTTTTAAACAAAATTTCTAATGATTTTCTATAAGGAAACCAAATTAAGACAGCTCCCAGTTTATGATAATCCCCTAACAATCAAATCTGTGTCACCCCCACTCCCCACCAAAGGCCAATGACCCAAGAGTAGAAATACCTTACCAATTTGGAGCCATCAAATCTGTCTACCTAGAATTTAAAGCTTGAACCGAGAGACACAGACTGCAATTTGGGTTGCTAGGTTGCAGGAAGAGCCCATCCAACTGAAATGGAACATAAACTTTCACTTCTGTGTTCCAGTGGCTGTATTTGCTTCCACTTCTCTGACTCTTGGTTGTCTATTTTCTCCTCCAGTCCTACGAGCCTCTCAACATATTTGCCCAGAGTGTTTTTGCTTTAGTTAGACAGTGTCAGGTGCTAGGATGGCAATGACAGAAGTGTCATTAATTCAAATGGAGTGAGAGAAGAGGGCATCTTCAAGTGGGAATCAGATATCATTGCTTCCAGGTCCATCAACTCTGCCCTCCCACTGGTACCCATCCTGACTGGAGCGCTCCTCTGCCCTCCACCATGTTGACAACCAGCCCACATCCCACCATCATCAGGGTCCTGAAATCCAAGCCCCAACTCCCCTCAGGCATGTAATACTTTCCAGAGTTGCAACTCATTAGGTTATTCCGCATGGTCAACAGAATAGGTTAGCTGTTCTGTTGAGCTGCTCTTGGTCTCAAACTTCTCCACTCAAAAGTAGGGTTTTCATTTGACCTTTGCAAACTTCAACATTTCATGCTTATTACAAAATAAAAGACCAACCTTACTCCAGAAATAAATTCTGCTTCTATCCTTATGGAGTAAATAATTGTGGGCAGCTTTAAACAATCAGTTTGTTGCTGCCTCTAGCCTTAAAGAGTTCAGAGCCATTGGAAGTCAGATGCATAGAACACCTAGTTTGCAGCCCTTTCTTGGAACACTGTGTGATTGCTTGCTTCCTAATTTTCTTACGAAGTCATTTCCCTTCCTTGAAAATCTGGTGCCTCCCTGGATGCTTCTAGCTTCTGCTATTGGTCACATGACACTGTAGATCATCTAGATCTTTTGTTTCCCTCCAAGTTAGATTAGTAACTCAGAGCCAAGGAGAATAATCCAGAAGAGAAACACTCCCTCCAGGCATCTGGTGTTCCTCACGCAGCTGAGGTAGACAGGCCACGTGGCAACAGGCAAAGAGGAAACAGACCTCCATTTGGGTGGTCTGACGCTTGACTGTCCATTGTAGGCCAAGGAGCAGTAACAGCTGTCCAGCAAGGAGGCCAACATGTCCCCAGTGCAAAAGTGACAAAGCAGTCCACCCCTTAGGCTGCTTCTTCCCTCAGCACCAGCCAACTGGCTGTCTTTCTTCACCAAGTAGGTCCACATTGAGAGAGTTGGCAACAAAAACCTCTTGAAGGCCCTGTAAGTCCATACTTGGACAGTCATTGTGGCTGAGGGGCCAATCAATCTGCAAATGGAGAAACTCACTCAGGCATCTTAAGATTTAGAAAAGAAATGGAACCGATGAATGGCTAATTGGCTACGCCATAGTATAAAGAGGTCAGGGCAGCAGTCCCTCTGCTCCATCAGCTGTCTGGAAATCACTTCATATTTGGACTACTTTCCCAGCTATAAATTGAGATGGTTTAACTAGATCTTGGAGTCAGGATAGTGAAGAATGAGAGGTCATCTAAACCAACCCTCTCATATTACAAATGAGTAAACAGAGGTTGATTCTTATATTCAACTTGTTTCTTGAGCCCTACTATGTGCCAGATGAGCTACTAGGAGCTAGGGATCACATATTGAGCAAAGGTACACACAGCCCCTCACCTCACGGTGCTTGCAATATGGTGGGTAAGAGAGACACCAATTGAATAATCACATGTAGGTGTATTAACACAAATTAATGAGCTCTGTGAAGAGGCAGACAGTGTATAAAGCAGCACTATAAGGATGTCTTTTCAGATTTAAGACCTGAGGGAAGAATAGGTTTTAACTAATAAAAGGGGTGGAGGAGAGAGGCATAGATGGAGTATATGCAAAGGGCCTGAGGCAGGAGAGAGCAGAGGACTTTCAGGCAAGTAAAAGCAGCCAGGGGGTGATGGGGCTAGAACAGAGAAGAGGGCAAGAGTGAACACTGAGTAGGCAAGTGGCAATTTCTGACCTTGGGGAGAACTTTAAAAGCAAGAAAGCAGGTGGATTGGGCAAATTCAGTAGACCAAAGGTACCAATTAAGTAAAATAATATAAAGGATCTAAAGGGAGATGAATTGAATAAGCAAGTTAGCAGGATAGGAAGTTACAGTGAAAAGAGGATGTTTGAATTAGTAATCTGGGAATTAGAGAAGATTCAAGTTATAACTAGATCAAGGATGTGAATAAGAAATGACACAGCTAAGGTGGAATGGGAGAGAAAGTCAAGGAAACTTGTAATATCAAGGCTGAAGTCATTCCAGATGAGTCAGGACTTGGGAAGGATAGAGACATTGAACAAGGAGTCAGCATGTTTAGAAAATGAAGAGTGCCCAACAGGTCAGTAGTAAGAAAAAATGAGGAAGAGAGAACCTTACTTAAATGGAACAAAACTCAAAGGGTCATGATTTTTAACAGCCATCTCTAGACCTGGTAAGTGTAGGGTATGTTTGAAAATAAAAGAGACATTAAAAAAAAAGGAAGAAAAATAAAAGAGCTATCACTTTTGAGGGCTGCAAAGAAGCATGTCCTCAGAAGCAGCAGGTTAGTGGATGAGGAGCTCAGAAAAGTGATTGGATACAAAAGGGAGTTGGATTTTGAAGATATTTCTAGAGGTCAGAGTAGAAGGCATTGGGAGGTGCAGAGGGAGAGGAGGTCCACAGAAGCAAAGAAGTACACGCTCCCTCTGGGACAAGGGTGGAGGAAGTGATAAGTGGTCTGAAACTTTGAGCACCAATTAAAAACAGGGATGAGAATACAGATTAAATTTGGTATTTTTTAAGAGGCAGGGCTCTGGGTTAAATGGCCAGAGAACTTGGCTCACTTCACCAACAGAAGTTGGGAGATGTCCATGGTCTCAGAGCCATATAGTGTCAAAGCTGGGACTGGAACCCATTTTTTCTGAATCTCAGCTCTAAAATCAGTAATCCCACAACCTGAGAGCAAGCAAACTATCTCTCATTGGTCTTCTTGTGTTAGTCCATGTGTTCCAGGGGCCAGCACCAGTCCTATCCTGTTTGGAGGGCTCTCCCTGGAGTTGGGCCACTGGATGGTACCGGTTCAGTCATATACCTCCTTCATATGCGTGACACTTTACAAAATGGGCAGCTGGCAGGGCATGGGCTTGTCTTCACCTCACTGACAGATTGTTTCAGGAAGATTCTTTCTAGAAATTAGGATTAAGTAAAAAGCTTTTCCTTCTATCCTTGCTTCCATTAAACTATGAAAAATCTTAATGCCATTAATTTCTTTTTTGTCTTATTCTCCAGGACACTTATACTTAAAGCTAAGAACCCAATTGTCCTACATTCTTAAAATGATTATTTCTCTTCTAAATCAGCTAAAAACAATTTCATTGAAAACCATTTTATGTTATATGTATCTTTAAACTATAAACCACACTTAAAATTATTTTTAATAATAAGCAGAACATACATTTTTTTCTTTTTTAAATTTATTTTTATTGTTGAAAGTATTACAGATGTCATTTCCCCCCTACCCCCCATAGACCATCTATTATACTTCCCTCTCCTATCTCCTCCCCAGGCCTTTACCCCACTATTGTCTATGTCCATGGGTGGTGTATATATGCACATAATTTCTTTGGTAATATTCATAATTCAAAAATTGTTAAATAAGAATACATAAAAAGCTCTTAGAAATCAAGAAAAAGTAGAACATAATAATAAAAATATTACAAAGATAATAATAGGCAATCCAAAAAATGAAAAAATAAATTTAAAAATAATCAACCTCAACAATAATAAGAAATTACAAAGTTTAAAAATCTAAGAAATAGTTTCTCTATATAATACATTAGATTATAAAAGATTAATAAGTTTGATAAAATGTAATTTTGGATAAGGGGTTGGAAAAGGGGTATTCTCATGAAGTATAAAAAGGAGTATAAATTAGTAAACACTTTCTGGAAGGTAAAATTAACCTCAAAATAATAAAGACCATTTATGAAAAATCTACAACTAACATTATACTCAATGGCAAAAATACAAACAAAAACAATGAAAGGTTTTTCTCTAAGATCCAGGAAAAAGCAAACTTTTATTTAACATAGTACTGGAACAATTAGGCAAGAAAAAGAAGTAAAAGACATCCAAATCAAAAAGGAAAAAGAGAGATAAAATTATCTCTGTTTGCAGATATCACTTTATATATAGAAAACTCAAAAGATTCCATAAAAACAATGTTAGAACTAATAAACTAATTTGGTAAAGTTGCAGAATACAAAATCAACATACAAAAACCATTTGTACTATACTAATAACAAACTGTCCAAAAGGACATTAAGAAAACAATACCATTTACAATAGCATCAAAAAGAAGAAAATACTTAGTAATAAATGCTAACTAAAGAGAGAAAAGACTCATACACTGAGAACTACAAAAATTGGTGAAAAAAATTAAAGAAGACACAAATAAATGGAAAGACAACTTGTTTCCATGAAGTAGAGGATTTAATATTATTAAAATGTTCATACAATCCAAAACACTCTACAGATTCAATGCAATTCCTATTAAGTATTAAATTTAAATGCTCTTTTTAAAACCAAAATTCCCCATTTTGGAAGTTAGCCTATGAAGATAATTACCCAAGCACAGATATATGATCATCACAGAATGTTTCAGAATGGGGAGAAATTATCAACAACCTAAGTGCCCATCACAATGGTACAGTGGAATACTATGTAGTCATTAAAGTGTTTAGGAAGTTCTACATGAACATCCTAAAATATTCACAGCAAATTACTGAGTGAAGCAGCTATTACAGAGCAGAATATACACTATGTTCCCATATCTGTAAATGTACATATTTCTATATAGGGATATTTGCATATTTACGTATGTCCTAAAGCTCTACGGTGAGATTTGTGATTTATTCTTTATGATTTCCCCAATTTTGAAATGATGAACAATAATATGTTTTGTAATCATGGTTTTTTAAAGTGATTTTATTGCCGAAACTGGTTTGGCTCAGTAGATAGAGGGTTGGCCTGTGGATTGAAAGGTCCCAGGTTCAATTCCAGTCAAGAGCATGTACATTGGTTGCTGGCACATCCCCAGTGGGGGGCATGCAAGAGGCAGCTGGTCGATGATTCTCTCTCATCGATGTTTTTTTTTTCTACCCCTCTCTGTAAAAAATCAGTAAAGTATATTTAAAAAAATAATAATAAAGTGATTTTATTTTGTAGCGAGTGTGCAAGTGAGAGAATAAGGAAAACGGCCCACACAAGCATAACTGGAATGTGACTCTCAGCAAGAACAGCCCTGTAAAGTGATGGTGCATGAGCCCTGTCATGCATGTCAGAAGAGGACTTCTGGAGAGACTGGCCAGACCTGGAATCTCCCTTCTCTCCATCTACCCTAGTTCCGCCTCAGATTCCTCATTTGTCAAGCAGAATTGTTGTCACTTGCCTGTAATCATGGAGATAACAAGTGGAAGAAAACTGAACTTAAACCCAGGTAGCTGACCCAGAGCTCTGCATGACTGCTCCCCTGACTGCCCCGCCCTGCGTGCCTCCCTCAGCCTCTTACAGATTCCTATCACAGCCCCTGAATACTTAGCTGCAGTCCTTTCTTTATTATCAGTCATTCATGTTAGACTCGTAGAGTCACATGTGGATATATACTGTATGTTGAAATTAATTAAAATTAATAACATTTTAAAATTCAGTTCCTTGCATAGTACTCTCCAAGTCTATCCATGCTGTCACAAAGGGGAAAATTTCCTTCTTTTTTTATAGCCAAATAGTATTCCACTGTCAATAAATTCAATATGGATAAAGCCATAGTACATTTACACAATGGAATACCATGCAGCTGTAAAAAAAAAAAAAAAAAAAGGAAGGATCTCTTACCCTTTGAGATAGCATGGATGGAGGACCTGGAAAAAATTATGCTAAGTGAAATACTAGTAAGCCAGTCAGAGAAAGATAAATATCACATGATCTCTTTTATATATGGAATCTAAGGAATAAAATAAATTAACAAACATGATAGGACCACAGGCATGGAAGCATGAAACACATTGCCAGATCTCAGAAGGAAGGTAAGAAGAAATTAACCAAAGAACTTATAAGCTTATATGCATAACCCATGGACACAGACGATAGACTGGTGAAGGCCTGGGGTGGGGTGGGAGATGGGTAGAGAGGAGCAAAGAGGGGGATGGGGAACAGCTAAAGTACTCTCAATAATAAAACAAATTTTTAAAAAGAAAAATAAATTGCCCAGCTGGTGTAGCTCAGTGGTTGGGCATGGACCTATGAACTAGGAGATCATAGTTTGATTCCTGGTCGGAGCGCATGCCGAGTTAACAATTTGGTCCCCATGGAGCGGTGTGCAGGAGGCAACCGATCAATGATTCTCTCTCATTGATATTTCTATCTCTCTCTCCATTTCCTTTCCTCTCTGAAATCAATAATACATTTTTTTAAAAAGAAAGAAAGATAAATAAATAATAAATAAATAATAATTTGGTTCTTTAGTTGCACTAGGCACTTTTCAAACACTCAAAAGCCACACAAAGCTAATGGCTATTTTATATTGGAGAGAACAAACATAAAATATTTCCATCATCTCAGAAAGAGCTAAACTCCAAGAAGCCAGGAACGGTGCCCAGTTCACCACTGCGCTCTCAATAGCTGGGTGAGTATCTAGTACCCCAAGGCCCTCACTGAGTGAGAAATGAATGATTCAATCCATCAAGTGCAAGCACACTGATGTGAGGTGGGAAAGGCGGTTAGCAGGAGCTAACTTTTCAGCCAAGTCCTAAAAGTAATTATACAAATGGGTGGGTCCAGGGGAGGGGAGAGCATTCCGGATGGGAAAAGACATTCATTTAGTGAGAAATGTGAAGGGAATTGGCACGGCCAAGCTATTGTTCTCTAGCTCTTTTCTTGCTGCCAATTCAAAATCATCTTAGGCGGTGTTTTCTTATCAGACTTCCTCCAGTGTGCACTCGCCTCGAGTTGGTATTATTATAAGGTCTGCTCTGACTAATTGGGCTCTTGGCAGTTCAACAGTCAGGGCATTTTTTAAGTCTTTTAATTTTATTTTGTTTCATTATTAATTTTTGATGGGAGGTGAAGGCATGAACCCCAGAGAATTACAAGGAATTTTCCAAGTAACTTTCAACCCAAATGCCCACTAGCTGCAATGTTCATATAATGATTATTGAAATGGCTGTACACTCGATGACTCTGAGGTAGAGGAGGGGACAGCTGAATTCTTAGCAGGAATGCTGTTCATTCTCAGGCAAGAGATTCTAAACCAGTTCCTACTAGAGGCATAAAACAGAGCTGGTTCCAAACTAATTCTAAGAATCATCTCTTTTTTTTCAAGTTTAATATAAGCCAGACTCTATGAAACCCAGTTCTATTACTTACTAGTTGTGTGATAATCCTGAGCCTCAGTTTCCTCTTCTGTAAAATGGGGACCATAGAAAGGTTAGGAGTATTAAATAAGCTCATGTAAAGTTCTTAGTACAATGCCAGGTATATAGAAATTTAACTACATACACAATAAGTAACTACAATGTACATGTTTTTGCCATAGCTGTGTCTATAATTGACTAGTGTTATTAAGAATATAATAACCTTTATCATAAATACTATGTTAGCTGTAATTTATTAAGCTCCTGCTAAACACTAATCTTTACAACTTGGAAATTCATCATAACAATCCCACCTCACTACTACCCTGATCCAATCCATCATCACTCCATGCTTAGACTAGTGCAGTAGCCACTTGTCTGGTCCCCCAATGTCCACTTTGACTTCCCATATGACATTAGGGGTATCTTTTTAAATAGTAAATCATATCCCCTCGTCTCCCTATCTAAAACCCACCAGTGGCTACTCATTGAATAGAGTAGCAGAGCAGGAATTCAAATTTGTTAGCAATAAGAATTTAATTAAATATTCACTATATACAAAGCACCCGGTGTCTTATATTACTATTGTTCTTTCATTAGGGTGAGGAAACTGAGGTTCAGAGAGAATAAGTAACATACCAAAAAGACTGCCCTGCAAATTAGGGACAGGTGGGACTTGAATTAAATTAATTCACCCACATGAATCCGCAACTCTTGCTCTTATCACAGTGATGGATGGGTGGCCTCTAATCTCTGACTATAGAATGCAAGGACCTCATAACACAGGTATCCTCAGCCCATTTTCAGGCTGAAGGCCTGGGAAAGTCCATGTGAGTCTCTTGATTGTCCTGCTCCTTGAAAAAACCTTTCACAGAGAGGAAAAAGGATATGGGGTGTTCTCTTTGGTCACAGTCTCCTGTCCCTAAAACTCAGTCCTCCAGTCCTGTCTCAACTTGACATTCCACTGCCCTGACTTTGTGCTTTATCCCCATAATGTTCTTAGATTCAACACAAAGGAAATGTCTATGGCATGACTAACAACCATCTGAAATATCAAGCATTCTGTGTCCAACTTAGCAGGAGGCGCTCTGAGACACAGACACACCACTCATTTGTGTTTATATTGTCTTTTGCAGATGGACCAACTTGGAATTCAACTAATCCAACCTCCAGTGAATGGTTCTGCCATTTTGGTATCCACTAAACATTGATCACTTCTCAGGCTGATATTATGTGTTCTTCGTTCCTGACTATTACCAGTAACTTAATTTCACTATATGCCTGGTTACACATGTATATAATTTTCTATTTAAATATCTATATATATGTATATGTATTTATGTATTGAGTATATCCCATGTTTTCATGTCTATGCCTATACCTTCCATTATTAACTAGATGCTGACAACTCCCAAATTTATATCTCTGTCCCAGATATTGCTGCTAAATTCCAGACCCATATATCCAGCAGCCCACTCACATCTCCACTTGCATGTCTCACAGACACATAAACTCAGTAAGTCCAAAACTAAACTTATGATCTTTCTTCCAGACCCTGCTTATCCTCTCATGCTCCTTATCTTAGTAAATGGCAGCTGCCATCAAACCAGGTGTTCAAGCCAAAATACCTGAAAGCCATCCTGGACACCACCTCTCTCACTACCTACCACATCCATTTATCCCAAGCCCTGAAAACTTTAGCTCTTCAGGTTGTTTATTAATTAATCTATTCATTTATATAATAATCACTTATTCTGCAGCACTATATGAAAAATGGGTGATAACATGGTAAACAAGAGAGATACATTCTTTACCTCTTAGAACTATTAGTCATAAACCACAACAGCACATTTTATTGAATGAATGAATGAAGTGCGTACATGAAGATAGTTTTATACAAATAGAGACTTGAAATAATCTTACTAATGTGCAATTGCATATTTTGTACTAGATCTTATCAAGAGTCATTTATAGAGGGCTGTTTATCAGGTAGTAAGAGAAAATATTCATACTGTCTGCTCCTTTGATATAGAATTTAATAGTTTCTTATGGTTTTATATTATTATATTTGATTTTCACAAAAACCTTGAGAGAGGTATGCAGGATAGTTACTTTAATTCCTATTTCATAGAAGAAGAAACAGAGGGTCAGAGAAGTTGATTCCAAGTCAGTACTTTTTCTGCTATACCCAAGCACAGGGCTTTTCAATTATGCCTTTTTCTTATTGGTCCAAAAGTTGTGACACTACACTAAAGCACCCTAGTTTTATTTTCTATATATTAATTTTTCAAACATCTTCCTACTCTTAGAGGGACTCCCTACTAAGCGATCCTTCAAGAAAGGTCAAAGAGAACTCCCTGCTCTCTGACACCTGGAACCAGGCACATGACCTAACATCAGTCAATAGGAATTTTCCTCCCAGGAACACTGACCTAGGATCAGCCAGTGGGTTGTTCCAACTCAGGCCTGTGGCTATTGAGTAAGCAATTCAAAGACACAGAGGAGTTGAAAGTTTTTACCCAGAGGCATCAAGGTTCAGTGCTGTAAGCCTCGGGGTCCAGTGGGGGCAGCAGTGGTCATGTAGTGGCAGCGTGCTAACAAGGAACTTCAGGTTTGGCCTTACCTTGCTGGAATACATGTATTTCCTAAGCTTGTTTCTTTAGTCTTCCATTGATGTTTGGAAGCTACTCAATGTCTTTTCAATACATGCACTTTCTGTTAAAATCTGTTTCATGCATCCGATAACTCTGAGTGATACTCCTAGAGAAACCTTTATATGGAGAATTTAGATGTTCTCTGTAACATACTTGCCTCAGAGCAGGATTTATGGGTAGGTTGGTCTGGCTTGGGCCCTATCCAAGTTCCAAAATCTGAGGATGAAAGAGCTTTGAGTCACCTACAGAGTAGGCCCATAATAAAGACCACAAAAACCAAGGGCCAGCCAGTCTCTTATGTCCTCTGGACTCCTATCCATGCTATAAATCCGATGGCTGCATAAGCAACCTCAATATTTAAACAATTCATTACTAACCAGTCTAGTAAGTAACTGACTGAAAGGATATTGTGAGAGGATATTTACAAAATGGCCTTAATGAGAAGCTACCACTAAGAAGGATATAGACATAAACTTAGAGCAAAAGAAAGGCTGATTTATTAGAAAGACTAGTGAAGACTATTTAATAGGAACTTACTTATGCAGAGCAAATGTTGCATGCTTTCTGGAATTTCAGAGTCTTCAAATAAGTCTTGTTGTTAATCAAGAGGAAAAGACCCATAAAACTGAAATTAGCCTACAATGGAATCTTCCCAATATATTAAAACCTATCAACCATGTGGCTTACAGATCCAGTTCAAGCACTGAATCACTAACCTTTCAAAAACAGTTCTAATAAGATCACTATTATCATCTCTTCATTGTTTATTTTGCAGAAAAGGAAGTTGAAAGTCAAAAAGGTTAAGTGATTGGCCCAGGGTTACCCAGGTATTAAGTGGCAGAGCTGGGAGTAGAGCCCAGGTTTGCCTGGATCCAAAAGCCACATACCATTCTCTCCACTAAACCATGGCGTTGTTTTCCTTCCCAAGGCAATTGTCAAGATTGTTTGCCAAAAAGTGCTAACTAACAACTAGTGTCTTTGACAGTGGAATGAACAGGAAGTCTCTCAGTGGCCCGATGACATGTGGGAGTGGCTGCCATGAGATAATGGGTTTGTAGGGATGGGTCTGGCTGTCAGAGAGATGGGGTGATTTCTGACTTGGTTGTTTTTCTCAGGAAGTCCTTATTAATTCAGGAAGGGTGAGGGGGAAAAAAGGGGGGGAGGTTAGGAGTAGGGGAAGAAAAAGAGGCAGAGGAAAAAAAGAAAGAAAAATAGAAACAGAAAGAGATTGAGATATTGAGAAAGAGAGAGACTTTATTTTCATTTGTATCCTCACTGCTGAATGGAGTTCACTGGCCCCAGTCTAAACCAGCAGGTCCTCTCCAGAAGCAGCCCAGCTTCCTCAGCCCACCTCAGAAGCTTTTCGTCAGGGCCCTGTCCTGACAGATTCCCTTCATCACTCTTGTCTCTTGGCTGGACAAGAACCTCTTTGGAGCGACAGGATGTAATGCAGCTACATCTAATGGGATAAGAAATAGGAAATGGAATAACATTTTAGCCTTGATCAGAATGTTCTTAGAGATAATTTAAATAATGTATTATTTGTTTCATTTCGTTTTTTTAAAATATATTTTATTGATTTTTTACAGAGAAGAAGGGAGAGAGAGATAGAGAGCTAGAAACATCGATGAGAGAGAAACATCGACCAGCTGCCTCTTGCACACCCCCTATTGGGGATGTGGCCACAACCAATGTACATTCACTTGACTGGAATCGAACCTGGGACCTTTCAGTCCACAGACTGATGCTCTACCACTGAGCCAAACCGGCTTCGGCTGATTTGTTTCATTTCTTCATTTCACAATTTTCTGAAGGCAACGTTACCCTGCCCACCAGCAGCCCAAAGGGAACACTAGAAGATACAGGGGCTGGGTGGGAAGGGCAGCTTCTGGAGGGGGAGAAAAGCCATCCTGACAAAGGACTCACCTCCCCTGGGGAGACAGCACACCCCATACTGACTATGGGTTGACTGGGACAGAAACACAGGGAATGTTCCAGGGAGATGATTTTCCCCCTCTCTACTTGATCACTGCTATGAGAGGGATTTCCCCTGAACACTCCTGGTCTGTGTCCCCCCTCTCATTACTCCCTGGGGAGACAGAGTCAGTTACAAGGTTGGCAAACAAGAGCAAAATTGTCTATGTTTCTTTAATGGGTGGTACTACCTATCAAAAATCCCGTAGGGTAGTGGTCATCAAACTCATTAGTCAACAGAGCCAAATATCAATAATACAACGATTGAAATTTCTTTTGAAAGCCAAATTTTTAAAACTTATACTTCTTCTAATGCCACTTCTTCAACATAGACTCGCCCAGGCCGTGGTATTTTGTGGAAGAGCCACACTCAAGGGGCCAAAGAGCTACATGTGGCTTACAAGCTGCAGTTTGCCGACCACGGCCCTAGGGAATCATTGGCCTCTCTTCCCTGTTCTCCTCTACCTAGGAGAAGTGTGGGGAGTCAACCCAATGTTCACACAAAGTGCTTGCTCCTGTCATAAAGGTGACCATTTGGCCTCATCCACCTTGCACCTCTGTCTTGGTTTTAGAATCAGATAATGACTGTGCCCTCTCAAAAAAAAACTATCAAAAATTATGATTATTGCCGAAACCGGTTTGGCTCAGTGGTAGAACGTCGGTCTGCGGACTGAAAGGTCCCAGGTTCGATTCCGGTCAAGGGCATGTACATGGTTGTGGGCACATCCCCAGTAAGAGGCAGCAAGAGGCAGCTGGTGTGCAAGAGGCAGCTGGTCAATGTTTCTCTCTCATCGACATTTGTAGCTCTCTATCCCTCTCTCCTCCTCTTTGTAAAAAATCAATAAAATATATTTTAAATTTTTTTAATTATGATTATTGTTATTAATATCATAATTTTCTTGCTTCTGAGGCAAACCTATTAACAACAAAAACATAGGATTTTCATCTCTATTGGTTTAGTCAGAGATGTCCCAATACCACTGCAAACAGCCTCAAAATCAGCACCTGTCCCCTCATTTCAACTCCTCTGCACTTTTCACCCCAAACCACCCATCCATCATGCCACACCCACATATCTTCCTGTTTCTTAGCACATAAACTTTTCCCTCAGAAACAGGGTACTGAGGTCACTTACAATACAAAGAGAAGCTGTCATAAATAATGCTGAGATCCACATTGTCCCGCTGTCTTGGCCAGGCCTTGTTAGGTCAGCTTTGCAAAAGCCTGCCAAGCATCTAGGAGGAAAAAGGGTCCTACCCTATTGCTGCTCAGTCCCTGGAGTGCTTGCAGATATTCCTATCCGATGACGTAAAGGAATTAGACAACAATATGGTGTCACAGGGTACGTGGGGATATGTGTGTACACAGAAAAGTGTTTGGGTGTTTGCAATAGCCCAGATATCTGCATCTGTCTGTGCCCAGGTCTCTGACAAACCCAGTGCCTCCATTTCCAACTAAGAACCAACTGTTGGCAACTTCTGAATTTATAAGGAACCAGAAGGAGGGAGTGATGGTACAGAATGTCTAGTGGGCTGAGGCGACAATCTGGTGATGGGAGGCAGGGGAACTTGAGGAAGAAGTGATTGTACAGAGAACATGGGGTGCTAACAGAGATTTGGGGGAACACAAAGCTTTCCAATGCCATATTGGCCCTTGGCATTGTCACCATCTGAGGGACTCTTCCCAAGGCAATTATAAGATGTCCCTCATAAAGTGTGTGTGCGCCATTTCTATAGAACTCAAGGATTGATGTGATTTTCAAGGACAGGTTTGGGTCTGAGTCACCTTATACCCCAGCCCCCAGCAGAGCCTGGCACAGGTTAGATGCTCAGGAAATGTTGGTTGAGGCAGAGAAGCATCTTGCTATGTTGAAAATGCATAGCCACTCCTAATCAACAGCATATCATTTCAGACCACCCCTCCCCCAGGGGGCTCCACAGTGAATCATCTGATATATAGTTCCTGTCAAAAGCCTGGCTGAACTATGATGCTCCAGAGGAAAAGAAAAAGATTTACCAAGATTTCTCCAAAGTTTCCACCATCACAAAGAGGAGAGGGGGTGAAATTGTGATTCATTTGAGAGTTTTCAGACACCACCTAAAAAGCAGCCTCAACCCCACTGCCCGATAGAATTATTACTTGAAGAGTGGATGTCTCATTTCACCCTCGGCTTTGTTGAGAGCCAATAAAGCAACCAATAATGCATGGAATGTCTCTGTATTAAAATAAAATACTGCTATTGTGGACATCTTCCATTAGGGTGGCCAGTGTCCCTTTTCTTTTGCTTTAGGCAAACTCATAAAGAGATGAAGTAAATCCACATGGTGTGGAGTGCAAGGGAGGCCCCAAGTGCTTAGCCTAGCAGAAGCCAAAGAGGCCTTTTCATGGCAATGTGCTGTAGCAGCCAGGGGGGATGGCAAGTAAACTGGCAAAGACAATACATAGTCAAAAAGGGACAGGTGGCTGCAGAAATACATGAGAGAATCACTGATGCAAGCAAAGGAAATATTCCTGGAGAAAGAGACAGCTAGGCAAAGAACGTGAATATTCCATAGAAGTTGAAAAGGAAATGGGGGTGGGGGTAAAAATTCCTGATAGAGGGAACAGCATGGAAAAAGGCAAGGAAGAGTATGCCTTAACTAAGGAAAAGGAAAACAGCTTACTATGTCTGGAATAAATAAGTGAAAGATGAAATAAAAACCATAAACAGGGTTTCTCAATATGGTGAGCAACATGTAAAGCTTTTTTCAAGGACAAAGGGATGACATTGGAAGGTTTCAATTGGGGAATTACTTACCCAGAGAGACATTTTCAAGATATTTCTTTGGCAGCAATGTGGTCCGTGAATGCTGGGTGTGGGGAGAAGAGATCTAAAAGGATGAGTGTGCGGTATTGGGAGTGAGGTTGCAGCAGGAAGGTGACAGAAGGGATGGAGAGGAGCAGATGGGTCTGAAAGATATTTTAGAAGTAGAATTGATAGGACTTGGTGAATAGTTGCATATGGGGCTGAAAAAAAGAAAGAAGTCAAGGTTGACTCCCAGCTTGTAATACAGAGGACAAGACTTAGCCATGATTTCTCATGCTCAGGGTCACTGTGAAAGATCAAGAATAAGACATATGCCAGGCATGTTCTCCTGAACTTTCTATACACGAGGCCAAGCCTAGTCCATCTCATCAGCTCTGTTCCAGCTTCGCATGTCTGCCACTGGATGGATAGACAAGTGGGCTTTTTTTACAGATCTATCTTGGCTTGGGGGGGTGGGGCACTGGAAACCTGCTTAAGCTTCCAGGTCTTCGTCCTGTACCCCAGCATGGCTTCCCGGAAAGTTCTGAGTGACAGCAGGGATGGCGGTTGGTTGATGTCCTCAAGCCACAGCAGCAAGGTCTCCCCCAACCTCCCCCCCCACCCCAATCCTAAGAGTGGGACCCACCCAAGGCCCTTTTGAGCAGAGTCCCTCTTCCAGCCTTACAGGGAACATTCTGACTCTTAGCAGAATTCCTGACAAAGGCCCCCCGGAGTCCATTCCTTGGATCTTATCCTAGCTCTTAAGGAAACTGGAACTTGGTGTAACCACTTAAAAACTAGGACAGCTGCCGAAACTGGTTTGGCTCAATGGATAGAGCATCGGCTTGGGGACTGAAAGGTCCGGGGTTCGATTTCGGTCAAGGGCATGTACCTTGGTTGCGGGCACATCCCCAGTAGGGGGTGTGCAAGAGGCAGCTGATCGATGATTCTCATCGATGTTTCTCTCTCCCTTCCTCTCTGTACAAAAATCAATAAAATATATTAAAAAACAAACAAACAAAAATAAACCTAGGACAGCTGAGAAGGTGGGGTGTGAAATAGGGAGTCGGCCACTGTGCTGTAACACCCCAAGGGGCACCATTGGCACTGTAGCTATGGGAGCCCTCTGGAGTTACATGGTGCTGGCAGTCTAGCTCAGGAATTAAGAAATCGGGACCCACCCCCAAATGTTTGATCTGTCTGCATCATCCCCACCCCATACTCCACATACATATCACAGACCTCAAGCTTTGCCTCTGAGTGCAGGGCACTGAGTTCCTTTCACAGGTTTCACATACCCTGACATTCTATATCTAAGACACCGTGGTGTTTCCCAAGGTTGCAATATGCAGCACATTTGTACTGAGAATGTAAAGGAAAGTCCGAAAGGAAAAACAAATGTCAAAACTGAAGAGCCCAGGCTTGACAAAGAAGCTAGGAAAAGCAGGCCTGGGACACGAGAGCACTCTGCCCCCTGCCAGGGCTGCAATTTCTGCCAGAGCCCAGCCTTGGACTGCTCACCCACCCCTCCCATGTGTCCTCTGCCAGCGCCCCATCTGCTCACCCCCACCAGGGCTCCTTAATGACAAGCCCATGCCTCCCTGGGCTCTTTCTGAGCCAGAGGGATGCATTGTTGACATTTATCTCTGGGTCACTCGATGACATGATCATAGGATACACAAAGGAGGCATATTTGTAATAAATCCTGAACAACAAAAAAGACACTAAAAAGTTGGGTTTCTCTCCAGTGCCCTTGGCAAAAGGAAGCAAAGAAAAGCTGTCTGCTGGTTGGTTTCAGCGTCTTTAGTTGGCTCCCCACTCCTTCTCTCTGCTATGGACCCAGTGTTTGTGTCCTCGAAACTCATGTTGAAGCCTGATCCCCAGTGATGACTTTAGGAGGTGGGGCTTTGGGAAGGTGATTAGGTCATGGGGGTGGAGCTTCATGAACAGGGCTAGTGCTCCTATAGAAAGAGACACAAGAAAGCTGATATTCTCTCTCTCTCTCTCTCTCTCTCTCTCTCTCTCTCTCTCTCTCTCTCTCTCTCTCTCTCTCTCTCTCTCCCCCATGTGAGAACATAACAAGGTGCCCTCGCCATTTACCAAATCTGCCAGCAACTTGATCTTGAACTGTGAAAAACAAATGTTTGTTATTTAAGACACCCCCTTTGTGGTATTTTGTGGTAGTAGCCAGAACTATGACATTGAAGAATGTCTCCAACTCAACCTGTGGGACCATGGGTCTGAGGTTGCCCCTAAACCCTCAGGAGTTCCCTTATGCAGCCTCTACCTGAAGGACTCAAGGCAACAGAATTTTGAGGCAAAGTGCAGGGGAATTAAATAATGAAGACAACCAAAAGGAAAGGCTGGCATGTGAATGCTACATAGCTTCTATGTGCCAGTTAGCAGGGCAATGCAGCAATAGGCATGATCTCCTCAGCAGGATGTTCACTCTGAGAGACAGAAACCAATTCACTCTCTCATTCCCAGTGCCCAGAACAGAGCCTGGCACATTGCAGTAGCTCAATAATATTTGTTGAATGAATGAGTGAATGAATTTCTCTTCATTTTTATGACAATTTTATGGGGGATTATTGTACAGATGAGAAAATTGAGACTAAAAGGTCAAGTAGTATACCCGACGTATAAGCTTATAAACCTGGCACACAGATCTGACTCTATCGACACATAGAAAAGATGTAATTGGCTGTCGATATAATTTCAGGGGCTGGATCAATCAAACACAAAGCTCTTCTCCAAAAACACTTAGGAGAGCATTTGTTTTGTCTATATTATACTTTAAAAATTCAATCCATTATATTTATAGCAACGTGAATCTATCTCTCCCTTCTTTATCCTATCATTACACATGAAATGTAGCAAAATTATGCTATTTGTTACACTTCATTGCAATTATTCTCTAACATCTCACTTGACTGTGAACTCCTTGAAAGCCCCTTGTCTATATCAGCATCTCCAGCACCTAGACAAATCTTCACAAAATTGTGCTGCATGAATGAATGGATAGATGAGTGAATGTGTGCAATACCTTGCATTTCAAAACTACTTTCATTTACATTATCTTGTATAATCTTCACATGAGCTCATGAATTGTTGGGATCATTAACAAATGCATAAATTTCATGTGGAGGTATAATGGTTTTTTGTGGGAAGATGCTTTGAAGTGCTTAAAGTAGGTGCCAATTGTGAGGGGTGTGTTGACCCAGACAATAGAGAAGGGAGAAGCATTTTGACCTTGGGCAAGAGGCAAGAGCATGAGTTTGCTGGCATCAGTGCAAAGAAGATACACTAGAGCAGTGGTCAGCGAACTGCGGCTAGGTTGACTAATGAGTTTGCCGACCACTGCACTAGAGGATAGGTGATAGAACCCAGAGAGAGAGGGAGGGCAGAGAGAAAGAAAGGGAGGGAGAGAGAGAAAGAGAGAGGGAGAGAGAGAGAGAGAGAGAGAGAGAGAGAGAGAGAGAGAGAGAGAGAGAGAGAGAGAGAGTGTCTTGGATTGGGTGAGCAAGGAGTCAGCAAGACCACCTGTGTCGACTGGGTAGCTGAAGACTACCATTTTATGGATGTTATAATGACTACTATACTTTGAAGCCGATTCCATTTCTGCCGTGTAAGCCCCTCAGCTCTCTTTTCCAGGCCAAAACAAACAAACAAGGCACTTTGGTTATTTCTTCTAACCTTACTATTGCTACATTGTAAGTGGGCTTTTTTAGAATCCTCAGTGACCCAGCTTCGTGTTGGGTCGAGGTGGCACAGAACACAGGTGCATGACAAAGCTGGAGCCCAGAATTTACACATGCCAGAGATTACTGTGGGCTGTGGAAGGAGAAGGTAGAGCTTTACGTCTCCTTTTCTACCATCTCATTGACAAGGTGGCCCTAGTTTCCACATGTGTTATTCTCTGCAAAGAAACTGAGGTCCAAAGAAGTCAAGTGCCTTGCCCAAGATCATACAAGTAACAGTTTATAAAAACAGAACCAAATTAAATTCAGGATACTTGACCTTAAATCCTTTGCTTTTCTTTTTTCTTTTTTCTTTTTTTTTTATATATATATTTTATTGATTTTGTGCAGAGAGGAAGGGAAAGAGATAGAGAGTTAGAAACATCAATGAGAGAGAGTCATAGATCAGCTGCCTCTTGCACACCCCCTACTGGGGATATGTCCGCAACTAAGGTACATGCCCTTGACCGGAATTGAACCCGGGACCCTTTAGTCCCCAAGCCGACGCTCTATCCATTGAGCCAAACCGGTCTCGGCCCTTTGCTTTTCTTATATCTTGATGCTACCGCACAAAGATTTCTGTCACCATCAACAGGATCGAAGATGAGGCTGGTATTATTTTAGGGGCCTGTCTTTTGAGTGGCATGAGCCAGGGCTCAGGATCAGCTCACCATCTTCCTCACCACGGCCAACACTATTGCAGTTTGCCTGACGATTATCACCAGACCCTTGAGTGCAGCAGTATAAAAGGTACCTCCCAGAGAACTCTAATGCCAGCTCCTACCTCAGAGAGATGGGAAGAAGGGGTTCAGGAGAGCCTGTCCCATGGCTTTGCAGACAACTCCCCCAGCAGGGAGCAAATGTGGCAAGCGGAGGCCCCCACTGCATCTGTCAGAGGCCCTCACACACACACGGGCTTTATTAGGAACAGGCTCTGGCAAGAGCAGGCCGGGACAATGTGGTGGAATGTTTACCCGCCTGTCTGCCTGTCCTCTCAACACCCTGTCCTCACACCAGACAAGGCACAGGCTGAGTCTCCAGGAGTGGCCAAGCCACTGTGAGCACCTCACCTGGCTTCTCCCTGGCTCGGCCATTGCCACAGTAACAACCAGGCTGGCTAACCCTCAGGAGGAATGAGCTGCTGAAACTGGGCCCAGACTCCACAGGGTTTTCCCAGTGCTCCTCTGGCTCCAACAGTGCTCAGCAATCACTTGGAAAGACTGTGGAATGAATGAGTCCATCTATCTCGCACAGGAAGGGACTTGAGGAATTCCCATTCCTCCCATCCAATCCTCTTTCTCCAACAGATGCCTGGAATGCTATGAATCCTCGTGAAAACTTGACTATCTCCTAACTGGGACAACACTAAAAAATGGTTTAATCAGTTACTTATAACTCGTAATGATATTTCATCTTTATTAGTCACCACCTATAAGCCAACCACTTTACCTACAAAATCTTTGCTCCTCACTATATATAGTCTAACAAAGTGGGTATTATAAAGGCAGCCACCAAGGCTCAGAAGATTAAAGACATGTAGCTAATAAGTTGGGAGGGAGGGACTTAAATAGAAATCACAGAGTTTTTAAATCAGTTCATAGTTGTAACAGCTTTAAAAATATAAGTTAGACACATTGCCACCTTGAAATTACAGTACTTATTAGACCCACTGCTGATTCTGGTTATGTAATATGTTAATAAAGAACCAGTTACAATACTATATTTTTTAAAAATTAATTTTTTAATATTCTTAATACTGTATTTATACTAATTAAAGGGTAATATGAAAATGGTCGAGACACCCTCATGCATAATGACCTATCAGCTGGAGGCTGTGTGTGCAGCAGGCGCGGGTGGGTGGATACTTGCAGCATTGGGTTCAGGGGTGGGGCGCAGCCGAGGTCTCTTCATGTGCCTGAGCTGGGGATCTGCAGGCCTCCCCCGGCTCCAGCTTATCTCTTTGGGCATTCCATCAAGGAGCCCTGGATGGGTGATTGGGGCCTACCTCTTTGGGGTGATGGATCTCGGGGCTCCAGCACTGTGACAGGGCACAGGCCAGGCCGGGGGACCCCTTCACCAGAAGTGCACGAATTTCGTGCACCGGGCCACTAGTTTCAATATAAATGGCTTCCTCTGTAATCCTACATATTTTATTTTGTGCATTTAGGACCCACATTCTATTCTGAGAAGGATTTGCCTACTTTAGAATATTACATACTCCACCCCTCCAACCTATGTTTCCTTAAATGCCCTCTTTAGCCATCAATTTTTTGTTAAAATGTAGATTTCCAAGCCACACATCCAAACTGCAAAAGTAGGATCGTGGGCTTGGAACCTGGCACTCTTTGCTTCCACCTGCTCCCCAGTGGAGCTGCCTTGTATGTTGCCCCTTAGTGGACGTGGCTGCCTGGAGTAGGCTGGACCCCCTTCTGGGTGAGAACAACAGCTTCACCTGGGGGCTCTGACCCTCCAGGTTTCCAAGACTTAATGAAGTTTCTCAGTGAAAGAGGAAAAGTTTAAAATTGCTGATTTTGGAGTTTGGGTATCTGTTTCTGCATTTTAGGGACACCTTAGTTTTTTGGGCTGTCATTACAAATTGCCACAAACTGAGATGGCTTAAAACAAGAGAAATGTATTCTCTCACAGTTCTGGAGACTGGAAATCCAACATCAGGCTGTCAACAGCATTGATTCCTTCTGGGATTCTGAGGGAGAATCTGTTCCATGCATCTGTCCCAGCTTCTGGTGGTGACCAGCAAGCCTTGCTGTTCCTTAGTGGTAGACACATCTGTCTCCATCTTCACATGGAATTCTTCCCCGTGTGTTTCCATCTCTATGTCTGTGTGTCTCAATTTCCCTCTTCTTATGAGGACACCAGTCCTAATGGATTTAGGGCCCCTTCAAATCCAGTGTGACCCCCTCTTAATTTGATTATATCTTCAAAGACCCTGTTTCCAAATAATATCAGTTTCTGATGGACATGAATTTTGATTGGGGGACAGGGGGTGGGGACACTAGTCAACTCAGTCTAGGAGAGATCTTTTGGTTCTGCTTTTGTTTTTGTTTTAAATGCTAATGGCTAATCTACCTCCCATCCCCTGGAGAGAACTCTGTGATTTAAAACAGTGCTTCCCAAAGCATGGGTCCAGGATTGGCCTCACCCGGGAACGCATTTGAAACCTAATTATCAGGCCTCCGGAATCTGAAACTCCGGGGTTGGCCCAGTCATCTGTGTCTTCCCAAGTCCTCCAGGAAACTCAGAGCCTGCTCACCATTAGGAACCTCTGCTCTGTAGAGAGTGTGTACGATATGGGTGATCTTCCCTTCAGATTGAATCATTCGTTTGGTTTTCTGTTTTTTTGTTTGTTTTGTGTATTTTAAAGAAAAGCTTAAAGAAATGAGATATTACAGACTGATTCATTTGCCTCTCAGCATAACCATTATTGCTTGTCTCATTTTCAGTTCTTATAAGTGTATTTCTAGTATCACATGATCTCACTCATCTACGGGAAATGATGAACAACATAGACTGATGAATAAGAATAGACCTGGAGTTAAGGAAGCATTAATCAGACTGTCGGACCTCTGAAGGAAAGTAGGGGAGGGTGGGGATAAGGGGGAGAGATCAACCAAAGGACTTGTGTGCATGCATATGAGCCTAACCAGTAGTCACGGACAACAGGGGGATGGGGGCATGCATGGAGAGGGGTTTGGGATGGGATGGGGGGATGAGGACAAATATGTGATACCTTAATCAATAAAGAAATTGAAAAAAAATAAAATAATGAAAATAAATTTTAAAAAGAAATTAAATTATGAACTAACAGAGAGAGGAGAGAGGAGAGAGGAGAGAGGAGAGAGGAGAGAGAGAGAGAGAGAGAGAGAGAGAGAGAGAGAGAGAGAGAGAGAGAAATGAGATAACTGCTTTGCCTGAGAGGAGATGTATTTGAAGGGTAGAAATACTGAGAGGTGACTCAAGTGGAGGTGTCATGGGTCTCCCCTGAGATTGGGAAAGGGACCGTGCCTTGAAAGTACCACAGCACCAGATGGGGGAGGGAGAGATGAATTTGGGGTGTGCCTAGCCAGAGACATGAGGCTGCCTGCCTGGGGAACCTCTGCCCAGATGCCTTGGCAAGACTAGGGATGGAGGGGAGTGTCAGGCTCCCTTCAAAATGGTGCTGGCAGCCCAGGAGCAAAGAATTTCTCTAAAACGGAACCAAGACAGAAACTTGCCCCTAAAATTTACCAAATGACCTAATTCCCAGGGCTTCATTCTGTTCTGAAGGGAGAGAGAAAGACCATCCCACCACATAACTAGGAATGGGTTTTCCTGCCAGGCCTGGCAGGTGGAGAACCAAGCCAGTGTATTTGCTTTAGAAAAATAAAGAAAACGTGCCGTGACACTGCCCACACCCAAGTGTCTCAGAGCCAATCGGCACAGGTTGCAGCTGGTGAGCCCTGTGCTGGGAGTGTAGCTGCCCCATCTTCCCTCCAGAGAACAAGGGCCCCCGCCTCCACACATCCCTTCTGGCCTGGTGTGGACGAAGGCACAAGGCAGCTGGTAAAACTGCACTCATTAACTGGAGTGCGCCTGAAAGATGATAACAATAATTTATATTTCTCCACCACCCTCGTTCCCCCACGAGATTTCCAGATTTTATGGCCATGACTCACCTCCACTACTGCTGTGGAGTAGCGGCCGCACTTACAGCACACAGAATTTAGGCAAAACATGAGAAAAAAAGAAATCCCGCCTGGCTAATTGCAAGAGGAACCCTCCCTGTCATGTGCAGTCCATCTGACTTCATGCTTGGGCGGCAGAAACGCGATAAAACTCCCAAGTTGGTCCTTAGGTTTTTTGTTTGTTTTAAAGTCAGATTGCTCAGCCATGATCTCACAGTCGTGCGCCCCAGCCAGTGGCCCTGAGCCAGTCTTTGAAATATGACCTAAGAGGGGGCTGGTGACGGAATGGCCATTTCTGGCATGGCTCATCAAAAGTCAGTTTTCCTATGAGACCTCATCCTTCTCCAGCTACCCAGGAAGAACCCCTACCCACAGCTGCTGGCCTGACGCTGTGGCCAGGCCACCTGATGGCCCCCCAGCAACACCAATACCATCTCAGAGGCGATCCACTCCTCTCCAACTCCTACGGCACTTCCCTCTGGTTGGCCCCTTGGCATATAGCCACACCTGCTCCTGTATTGTTATTCAACCCCATTCAATCAGCACATGTCTACTGGGAGGCACAATAGTGTAGTGGCTGAGAACAGTGTCTGGATTAAGAAATACTAGAGGTTTGTATTCCACGTCTCTCTTATTACTCACTGCATGAACTTGGGCAAGCAATTAAATCTGAGCCTCATTTCCTCATTTGTCATGAGGAGGAAATCTCACACAGCCCATATGGGATGAGGCATAGGGATAAATACTTAAAGTAGTGAAGACAAAACATGGTTGATTACACCCCACCAGCAACAGTGGCTGTCTTCCGGGTAGAGTGGGCACCCGTGTAAGAATCTGCCCAGTTTCAGAGTGACTGGCACACCCTGGTTTGGTGGTTGAGGTAATCAATGGTTTCTGGATGGTTCCAAGGTTTGGGATCTGGGAATTGTTTTTGGAAGCCACTATGGTAACTCTTCAAATGACCAAAACAATCTGTATATATAAAAGCCTAATATGCAAATTGTCCCCATAGGAGTTCGCTCACTTTGTATGCACTGACCACCAGAGGGCAGCACAGAATGAAGGAAGGCCCCGACTGGCAACTGGCAGCTGGAGAAGGGAGGCCCTGGCTGGCAGCTGGAAGGCCCCAATTGGCCCTGATCACTGGCCAGGCCTAGGGACCCTGCATGAATTTTGTGCACCAGGCCTCTAGTTCATCAATAAAAGCCTATGCTCAGGACATTGATCAAGCCGCAAACCAATGGTCAAGATTGCCTGGAAGCTAACCAGACCGTGAGGGCCTTGGGTCTCATGTTCTTTTTAGATCCTCCTGAGGTTGGTCACACCTGTGGTGCTAACATCCTCCCTAAAGAAGAACATCCTGCAGATTATCTCAACCTATCCTCCATAAGACACATTGCCAGATCTGGCTATGAAGATTGAGACTTGTTGTAGGTCACACAGCAGCAAGCAGCAGTGGGTTTTAGTGCAGGCTCTCAGAGGCCACATCTGCTCCACTGAACACAAACTGTGCAGTGGGAGAAGCCCAAGAGCAAAAGAACTGAAATCTAAGGCTGGTCCAACGTGGAAAGGCCTGAGTGTAATTGCTCTCCAGAAATCAACAAGTTTGTGTTGACTTCTTGTGAAGGGTCAGATATGGATCAGGCTTCTTAGAGGAACCAAAGTATCAGCTAAGATCCCCACCCTCTAAGCATCTTTCATTTCACAGAGCAGACAAAACTCCGGCAAAAACAAATACCAGCATAATGAGTACATGATGCTCTTATTTTCTTCATAGCACTTAACTCTAGCTGGATGTATCCTACTTCGATGTGTGAGTGTTTTCTGGGTGTCTTCTCCACTGGCAATAATGAAGGACAGCCGTTCCTAGTGACTCCCCAATGTCTAGAAAAGTGCCTGGCACCTAGTAGGCACTTAGTAAATGTCTGTTGAATAAATACCAAGAATTTGGCCAGGCAAGAATGTGGGAGAGAAGCTGAAAGGAGCAGAAGGTGGGCTAAGAACTCACAGTGAGGAGGAATATGGAGAATTTGAAGATCCAGGAGACAATGCAGAGAGGTAGATGTAGGTCAATGTCAGCCTTTGGGAGGAGAGCACCACTTCTCTTTACCTTTTCTCCACCTATCTCCAACACACCTACAACTCAATGCCTTCTTACCCACCCAAACCCATCCCCAAAGAGGAGACATATTTACCCACCCAAACCCATCCCCAAAGGGAAGGGGAAGAATGAAGCCAAGATATGATCTCAGCTTAAGCCCAACCTCACAGGAGCTCTGCAGCAGGAATTATAACTGAGTGGATTTCACTTTGGAATAGGGATCAGCCTGTTGTATCCCTTGTTGGTTAGTTACTCATTGTATGCAGGCTGCAGGGTGCAGTTGGAGGAGCTCGTATCCTCCCAAGTCTGGAGCCAGGCTCCTATGGGTGACAAAAAGTCTCTAGAGAAGGCGGCAGCTGTGAGCCCTTAGCAGACATCACTCATCGGAGTGTGGGTGCACCCACTGAGTATCAAGGTGCGGGGTGGGCATACGAACTACATCCACTCCAGACTCCTCATGGCCGCTTAACTTTAGAAAAGGAAATTTCCATGGGGTAGAACCTGGATTCACTTGAATTTGCAACAAGGTTTTGGGGGCAGAGAGGTAGATTTACTTTTATAGAGACCCATTCGGGAGGGGTTCAAGTACAAATGGACTTTTGGCCTGACACCATCTTAGTCTCATCCCTAAACTGCAATATCACTGAAGCATCTCATTTTGATATCACCTCTTTGAGAACTAACCCTAACAAGAAAAACAAAAAAAAAAAAAGGATGTGTTCTCTGTCTCTATGCATGTGGAGACCTGACTATATTGGGGGAGGGGGCATTTTCATTTGGGGAGGTTGATTTTTTTTAAAATATATTTTATTTGATTTTTTTTAAATAGAGAGGAATAGAGAGTTAGAAATATTGATGAGAGGAAACATTGATCAGCTGCCTCCTGCACACACCCCCCCCTGGGGAGGTGCCTACAACCAAGGTACATGCCCTTGATCGGAATCGAACCTGGGACCTTTGAGTCCGCAGGCTGATGCTCTATCCACTGTGTCAAACAGGTTAGGGCAAGGGAAGGTTGATTTCTAAGTGGAAAGTTCTTAACCTTCCAGCTAACTACATAAATTGGTTGCAAATACCCTACTCAAGGAAACTAAAATAAAAAGACTATGGAAAACTATAGTACATATTCTTACCCCCCAATAAAGCTGCTTCAGTCACCCTGTCAGGTCACATTGGACCAAATAAGGAGAAAAAAGAGCTACAACACCTTTGAAAAGAAAGCTGAGAAGGCAAGGAGGGTCTGGGGGAGGGGGAGGGAAAGGCGGAGCTAGAGGGAGAAAGCTAGGGAAAATTGGAAGTGACAGGAATTTCCAAAGAAAGAGTTTAAGATAACAGAAATCAACACAAGAGCCGGCATGACTTCGAGACTGAGGTGGCAAAGCTGAGGAGTAGGAAACAGATACCTGGGGAACGGTAGAGGGTCTTCTCCTAAAGAGAGGAAAAGCTGATAAGGATATCCATGGCTGCTCCAAGGATGAGAAATACACTGTAAGGTGTGAAGAGCAAGTGAGGGAAAATGAGGTATCAGGGGCTATGGGCTTTGTTTAATACATACCCCGTGGTGAGAGGCATGTCTGAAATGTGGTGACCAGATGCTCAGGAGACTTCAAAATTCCCACCAGGAGAGGAGAAGTTCAATGTCAGCCTCAATTGGTTCCACTTTTCCCTAATCCATGAGTCTGACTTGTGACTCAGGTAGAGATGGGTATATCCTGCTCAGTGCTGGGAACAGAGGTGTTTAGGCCACCGGCCATTCATTCAATATAAAATAAAATTAAAGACCAAGCAAAGGAGGGGGCAGGGGAGTGGCCAAGTAGACAAGCAAACAGCTGGGGCTCTCCCCAGCTCACCCTGATACTGGACCCCTGGACAGCAGGACCAGATCCACAGACCACCTGTGGGATCCTTCTTTGCCTGACCTGGTAGGGACAGAACCTCCAAGTGAACAGTCCCTGGCCCCAGCCCTTGACCTGGGGGGGAAAGGAGGCTGAATCTGTACCACTGCACAGATTGTCTGTGCTAAGCAAACTTCTCAACCTGTTGTCCTCAAATTTCACCTCATTCACTCACTTTATCAATCAAACCCATAGGGCCATATTTCAGGCTCTGGAGCCAGGTAAAGCTGAGTGTGCATTTTACATCTCTACTTCTTAGCTGTGTGTTTTTGAACAACTTACACAACCTCTCTTAGTCTCTGTTTTCTCATCCATTGCAGGGACATAATAATAAAATGATCTCATTGGGTTGTCATGAAGATTAGATGACACAGGCATCCTGCCCAGAGCCTACACAGAGTTAATACTTAGTAACTTCTGTCATTATTATTATTAATTCTGTTATTATTATCATTAATTTTAGAACCCTTAGTGTGGAGGTGGAGTGTGCTTCTGCCTCACTCATGATGATCCCTTCCATGTGGGAGAGGTTCCACGTCACTCTTGTTTTCTCTCTGTCCCTTCACGCACTGGCTCCCAGGGGTGAAAGGGTGATATGATTTTGATTCTGATAAATTTGGAGGGAGACATCAGGAACATTCACCAGCCCCTTTCCTTACACTTCCTCTTGGGAGTGAGCCTGTCTGCAAAGAGCATGCTCAGTATGTTTCAAGGCCTTTCCAGAGCTGCTGGAACCGGAGACAGTGAGTTTTTTTAGACTGAAGGCTCAGGGGCAAGAACTCCACCAGCCCACAAATATCAACTCCATGTTCCGCTTTATCAGAAACAAAGATGGTCTGTATTTGGATCTCCAAAGACTTGGCCAAGTCTTTTATTTTACTTCTTAATTATATAGTTCATCACTGGGGTGAAGAAGAGAGGTGCTACGTAAGTGGTACCCCTCAAAGCCCAACAATTGCAAATAATTATTTGCATATGCATAGCTGAGATTGAACCGCCTTGGTTCAGTGAAGCAGTTCAAAGGGAGCATTGAATTCAAATCCACAGCCTTTTTTTCTTCCCTTGAATCCCTCTGCTCCTCCGGCATCCCCATCAACATTCCAGATACTTGATGACCCTTTGATTTCAAACAGAAATTTACAGTTTCATTATATAAAAGACAAAAATAGGGCTCTGTGCCCATTTACTCTTCCTAACCCATTTCCCCCCTGGAGTCAAGGTTAGCCGTTTTCATTACCACTGCTTGCTTTCTGTTTAGATCACCCTTCCCTGCTGGATTCCAGATCCTTATCCAGGGCCTGGTTCGGGAAAGGGCTTCTTTTATGTGGTTTTTCTTTATGGGCTTCTAGGGCTGAGCTACCTTTGCTCAACTAAGAGTGCCTTTGGTTGCCTTGGCAATCACCAGGGTTTCATTTGTGCGGGCTGACTCTTGTTTGGAAATGGCGATTGCGAGAGCAGAGAGATGCTGAGATTAGGGGGGCTGGAGCATTCCAGCTCAATAAATCAATCCCCTTTTAATTGTGCCCCCGTCAGTCAACATTGTAACAGAGACTGGAGGGCAAGGAGCTTGTTAGCAGAGCGATTCCTCGCTGCCCTTTGTGGGCTGAGCTGACTGTCCATCAGATTAAGACACAGCAAGGAGAAGCTGTTGCAGAGGCTGCCGCCTCTGCTCCTGTCACTGAAAGAAGCCAATCAATACTCTTGGCTCCATTGGATTTTAATCTCCGTGTAAACAACCGAATGCTAACCCCACTCTGAGAAACTGACCAGCTCACCTTGCATACTTTTAATGCCTTTCGGTTAAAGATCGTTAAATCTTCGGCTACATTTTTCCGAGTAGCCTCCAAAGGTCGTTAGATAATAAAACTTCTATTTGGCATCTAAAGTTATCTTTTCTCAGAAGAGAGGTGTTTCTGCCTCTCTTGACCTTCTGACAGTAGGTTTACACCCACAAGACGAATGAAAAGCTCAGCCATGTTACCATGATTAACCACATTATTCGCAAAAGCTAAACATTTCAACCTATTGAACATTGTTTGGTTTTTTTTGTTTTGCTTCTCAAATGTTAATGCGCATAAGACTCACTTGGGAATTTTGTGAAAATGTAGCATCTGATTTAGGGGGGCTGGAGAGGACCCCAACAGTCTGCATTTCTTTTCTTTCTTTCTTTCTTTCTTTCTTTCTTTCTTTCTTTTTTTCTTTCTTTTTTTTTTAATATATTTTATTGATTTCAGAGAGGAAGGAAGAGGGAGAGAGAAACATCCGTGATGAGAGAGAATCATGGATTAGCTGCCTGCTGCAAGTCTCCCACTGGGGACTGAGCCCACAACCCGGGCATGTGCCCTTGACAGGAATCAAACCTGGGACCTTTCAGTTCGCAGGCTGACGCTTTATCCACTGAGCCAAACTGGCCAGGGCCAGTCTGCATTTCTAAATTCTCTTACATAGTGAGACTGCTGCTGGTCCGTGGACCAGACCTGGAATAGTATGGCTCTAGAATTAACTTATTCTTTCATTGGGATAATGTACAAAAATTCTTTACAATGTCCCCTTCGCCGGAGCTTTGGAGTCTCATAGGCCTGGACCAATGAGCCCATACTCCTCATTGGTGTCTCAGGACATAGTGCATGAAAGTACTTGGAATAGCACCTAGCACAGAGCATGCACTTAAGGGATAGCACTGTCTATGAGCATCAGCGTTGAGAGCTCGGCAACCAGCCTGCAGCCATATCTGTCCAAATTACTGCTCTTAGGAATGGTTTTATTAGAACACGGCCACGTTCATGTCCTCCTGTACTGCCTGTGGCTGCTTCTGCACTGCACTGGGAGAGTTGAGAAGGTGCCACAGGGACCATGTGGAACACAAAGCCCAACCTGTTTACCGTGGGGCCCTTCACAGAAAAAGCTTACCAACCTCTGATTTTCAACAACAAAAATTTACTCAACACCTATTGTGTACCAGATAATGAAAAGTCTCTTCTGCTGAAAGATCTCAGCATCTCATAAATACTTAATTAACCCCTGTGATAGCTCATACATGCATGTACCCCCAGCCCCTCATCTTTCAAATGGATGTATAATAGCACCTACTCCAGAGTGTTTACAGCGTGGACAATGCCTAGAACGTATTAAGTGTCCAATAAACATTAGCCATAATTATCATGTTGGTGTTTTCATTGAAATTTTATGCCCATGAGAGTATTACCATTGTTATTTTATAAATGCAGAAACTGTGTGCACTCAGGACCCTTGGACTTATTAATCTAAAGCCTCCCTAAGTAATCAGACCACACATACCTTCCCTGTCCCCAGTCCTCTCCTACAGTCTAGCCCAGGACAGTCCTCAAGTTTGGTACAATAATGATAATAAAAATATCACCCATAGCTAATGCTTACAGGGGCTAGCCATAGGCACCACGTGGAGCACATGACTTCAATGAACCACATGCTATGAGATAGGCAACTTCTATTGTCTACAGCACAGATACAAAAAGGGAGGCTTCAAAAAGATTTGTCTCACAGCTAAGAAGTGATAGAGTCGGTATTTGAACCTAGTTCTGTTTGACTCCAGGGCCCCTAGAACAAGCTTGACACTCTACTGGGAACATCAGACAATCCGTGAGTGTGCAATCAACATTTGAGGTATCCTGGTAAATGGCACATATTACTCCAATGCTCAGTAACATCACACCCCATGAGTCAACAAACACCATCCTAGGCCTTTGGTTTGTTGGCAACAGATGAAACAATCACCTGGTCAGACTGACATCTGCTCCGAGGAGAACAAAGCAGAAACTGAAGGTAGTGGATAACCAAAGCTGTTCATCAGCCTATGTGGCCCAAGGTGAGGAGCAGAGACTTCAGATTCTGATCTCAATTGATAAACATACCTTTACCTATAGCCTGAGTACTTGACCTCACCCTTGTGAACAGGCAATTACTGGTAGCTGTGCAGGCATAATGAGGAGCTTTGGAATCAAAGACAATAGGATTAAAACCTCAGCGCCAGCCATTCCTGGCTATGGTTTCTCAGGACCTCGGTTCTTGTTCTGCATAACGAGGTCCATGACAGTGCCAACTTTGTAGGGTCAGTGTGGGGATTCATTTACATGAGGGGTGTCACATGTGTCCCAGGGAGCTTATGAACATGTAAGCCCATAAAGTGCCATTTATTATTATTTTCACAACCCCAGTACAGCGCTAGCCCCAAACAGGTCTCCAACAAATGTTACTTCAAATCCCCTCTTATTTCCCTGATGGAAACCTAACTGGAGACATATGCAACAAGTCCTTCCCATCCGGAATCAAACCTTCAGATATTTTTAATGAATTTTTCCTTTAAGTGCAATTTTATGGCGAGAGAAAGTAGGTTTCCTCTAAGAGGTAATGGATTAAAAATACATTGTTGCGTGTAACAAATGCTTGACTCAACTCTTCTCCATTGAGTAACATTTTCATTTAGACCTGCTTTTCTTTTGCTGTTGATTGATCTTTATTCAGTCAACAAATCCTTAGTAAATGCCTGCTCTGTGCTTAGCACTGTTCTCAGTGTTGAGGATACAGAATCAAAACAAATCAGACAGCAGGCTATTCTCATGGAGTCGACATTCTTCTGGGAAAGAGACAATAAATACGTGGACGAGTTAAGTCACGTAGCTTCTCATGTGGTTAGTGTTCTGAGGAAAATAAAGCAGGATTGTATTAATAGCAACTGGGGTGAGAAGATGGCTTTAGACTGTGTGGTCATGGAGACTGAATTATAAGGAAAAGTGAGACATGCAAAGATGGGAATGAGCATTCAGGCCAGTGGAAAGACCATGCATGGGTGAGGAAAAACTTGTTCTGATCCAGAAACACATAGACGTGATGGGGAAGCAGAAAGTATTTTGATTGGAGAAGGCCATGGATGAGAGGCAAGTCTCAGAGAGCAATCTCAGAGGACCTCTGGGCTATGAGAAGGAGTGCAGATCTTCTTCCAAATGTAATGAGAAGCCACTGAGGACTTAAAGCAGGAGAGGCACATGATCTAATTTGACTTTTAGAGCAATCACTGTGGTTATACACAGAGAAAGGGCTGGAAGCAGATGGACCAGATAGGAGGCTACTGCAGCTGTAGGGGAGAGGAGTTGGTGGTGTGGCCAAGAGTGGGGCCAATGGAACAGAGAGGAACAGAGAGAATTTGGAACATATTTTACAAATCAAACTGACTTGTCTAGTTAGATGTAATTAAACAGAGAAAGAGAGCCTTTCATTGGCAGCAGGTCCTAATGTCTGCACCTATCTGCCATTGATCGTGACTTTAATCTGGTCCATTACAAGGTCTGTTAATTCTGAATTATGAGCATTAGAAAAGCTGGTCACTTTAAGTAGAAGTAGCCTAAAATGAGAAGTTTCTCTGAAGATATTTGTAGATACCAGTATACCCAAAATATCTGGGTGCCACTGAAGACAAATGCTGATCAAGTCTCCTGGTTGAGTCTCTATCCTGGGAAGCCCCTCATCCCTGCAAGGCAGCATGATGTAGTAGAAAGTGCATTGGCAGGGGGGCACCCCCAGGGACCCGTGTTTTCACCTCAGAGCATCTCACTTCCCAACTGCAGGTCCAGTTTCTTAATCTCATTGTGTCAGGCTCATTAAAGAGTTAGTGAATGCATTCTGTCCAATGCATAGTCACTGCTCAGTAAACTCTCACTGTCTTAACAGCATCGCTTTTAATAACCAGTGATTTGGTTAGCTTTCCTGAATTTTTTCAGAGCTGATGCTCCCTGAGGCAGGCAGGATTCAGAGTAAGATAGAAGTATCCTACACTACCACACTCCTGCTAGTTTATTTGCTGTGCTAGTCTGAGTCCTCCAAGAATCAGTCATCAAGATTGGATTGAGCATGCAATAATATTAGGGGAAATACCTTCTAGGGACAATGGAAAGGGAACAAGGTGAGTCTGGGAGTGTTGTAAGACCACAATGCAGGTCTGACCCCTAGTGAAGGAGAAAAGGAAGGAGGGTGGGCTGAAGTGTCCCAGAGAGCAGAGCCACATAAGAAAGTTTGCCAAAGTTGTCGAGGAGACTTCAAGTGCAAGGTGACTTTCAGAGGAGTCTCGTGTCCCCAGGAATGAACCTGTGTTGTTATCCCAGCAGCTCTCAGTTGCTGACTGGGAACAATCTTTGGGAGGCACCTCAAATCTCCAAAGAAGCTGGCACCCGTTTGGCTCAGTGGAAAGAGTGTTGGCCTGCAGACTGAAAGGTCCCAGGTTTGATTCCGGTCAAGGGCATGTACCTTGGTTATGGGCACTTCCCCGGTAGGGAGTGTGCAGGAGGCAGCTGATCGATGTTTCTAACTTTCTATCACTCTCTCTTTCTCTCTGTAAAAAATCAATAAAATATATATTTTTTTAATCTCCAAAGAAGCCAGGCTGGAGATACTGGGATTATTGACCAAGGGTGATTCCTGTTGACACCACTGTTTGGGTGCTGGGATTCATAGGTGCTTTATTATTTTTTTTAACATATTTTATTGATTTTTTACAGAGAGGAAGAGAGAGGGGATAGAGAGTTAGAAACATTGATGAGAGAGAATCATTGATCAGCTGCCTCTTACACACTCCCTACTGGGGATGTGCCCGCAACCACGTTATATGCCCTTGACCGGAATTGAACCTGGGATCTTTCAGTCCTCAGGCCGATGCTCTATCCATTGAGCCAAACCGGTTTCAGCCATAGGTGCTTTTAAAGCCTCTCTTCTCATCTGAATGCTACGTGGTCTTTGGCAGTTCTTTGTTATCTGTGCCCATGGCCATGCTCTTGTGGCCTTTTGTACCACTTTGCAGTCACTTGCCCCACCCCTCCCCGGGTAGGCCTGGAGACTTGGGAATGCTGCTAAGAAAGGGCGCCAAATATACCCCTCCCTTCTCCTCAGTCACACACAGGCTGCTCACCACAGCATCACTGGGCATTCATACCCAAGAACTGCAGTGGTTAGTTTGTAAAGGTTCCACCCCATCCTGGAGATCATCTACCAACCCTCTGGAAAGTCCCCTTCCTTCATCAAAGACTCTGGTACATGGCGCTGAGTCCTTCCTCCTCCTAATCCCTTCCACCAACCTGGGTGACTGTCACACGGATTATCTTTTCCATACTTTGGCCTTTTCTCCACCTACTTCCCCTGAACTCCTGCTATAGTCATGCATTCTTGTGGCCACATCTGAACCTTGGCTTCAGGAGGGATGGCTCCACTTCTGAAACCTTAAAATCAGAGAGACCTCACTTTTTGCACAAAGCCTTGCATTTCAGAAATTGTCCAAAGGTGGTGCATAGACCCTTTGAATGAGAACGTCCTGAGATATTTGTTAAATACGCACATCCCAGACTCCACCTCAGACCTACTGGTTCAGGATCCCTAAGAGAGGTTCTCAGAAATCTGGATTATTGGCTAGTGGTGATTCCTGGTGACACCACTGTTTTTGTGCTGGGATCCATAGGATTAACAAGTTCCCTAGGTGATGCTTATGTATAGTTGAGTTTGGGAACCCCTGCCTCTCAGTGCAGGCCTGGCATTACTGTCACCACATGCCTGTCCTTCAAGTCCACAGAGCTCTCCAGCCCTTGATTCCTCTGAATTTACTCTATCAGCCTTTCCTGTCTTCACTTCCCTCCTATCCAGCATACACCCCATGTTCCACCACTCAATCTCTAGGCAATTTCAATTTTCTTGCCCAAATGGTTCACTTTTGTCCAGCAAAACCCCAACCCTAGAACAATTCAACTGTACTGACATTTTTTCATTGGGACTCATTGATTTATTTATCCTTTCACTAAAATTTTGCTCAAAGTACAAAGTATTACAGTCATTACATAAAGTAATAGTGCTTGTTTGATTGTTGGTTTGCTTGCTTGATTGATTCATGATCATTTGCCCTTGAGGAGCTCATGACTAAATGGGTAAGAGCCATAAAATGCCAGTTCAGTGAAAGAAGTAAGCATAGGCCCCTATGAATGTGAAGGAAAGGATCCCAAACCAGTCGGGGTGGAGCAAGATTAGGAAAATCTTCTGGAGGAGATGTCTCAGATGAGTCAAAGAACGGTGAAAAGGAGGTAGACAGATAAACTGGAGGGGGAGGCATTCCAGGCTGAGGGTTCAGCATATGCAGAGGCAGGGGAGTGAGAGCAGCATAGCAGGTGTGGGATGTGAAAAGCAAGTCAGTACTGCTGAAGTGTGAAGTTCATGGCATGGATCGGTGATAATATTTTCCAAACAAAAACTCAGAATATATGGCCCCAAGGAGGCAGAATGTTCCAAATCAGGAATGTCTCAGAAAATACCAGAGATGATGTAACCAATATACTGGGTAGTTAGGGCTCAATCTACCGCCTCTTATACATAATCCTGCCTTTACACACCCCTCAAATCCTTACTCAAAACCACCAGACCATAAAACTCACCATAAGACCATAAGACTCTTCTCACATCAACCCTAGTAATTCTTATAAGAGTGAAAAATAAAAAATAACCTAACCATCCATCAATAGGAGATTGGTCAAATCAATTGTGGTACATTTAAATACCCTATGCCATCATCTTATACTTTATTTAATAAAAATAATATGAGTAAATCCTCACAACATAAAATTATTTTAAATAAAGCAAGCATATTTAATTTCTTCTTCCCAGTGGCTTCTTTGGAAAAAAAAAAAAGTTTACATACAGAGTGGGGCAAAAGGAGGTTTAAAGTTGTTCATAGGAAAAATAATTTAATAAATTAATAAACAAAAATACAAGACTACACTCTTTCACATACTCACAAATGTAAACCTAATTTTGCCCCACCCTGTATATATGGTAATATGATATAATATCATCATAGAACAAAAAAATAGAAATAAATTGTTAGATTCCAATGTTTTTCAACAGTGTGATTCCAGCTCAGGGTCTCTCGTGAGATGTTGACATGGGCTGTAGTCACCTGAAGCTTTGACTGGGGCTTGAGGACTTGGTTCCACGACAGTTCACTCACATAGCCATCAGCTTTTCACTAATTGTATGTCTTCATTGGGTTGCTTGAGTGTGTCATCATGACATGGCAGCTAGCTTATCCCAGGGAGAGTAAATCAGGAGAGAAAGCAGGAACATACAGACATGCAGCATCTGTCTTAATCCCCATTTTATTTGTAAGGAAACACAGAGAAGCCAGGAAATGTGTCCAGCGTCACACAGTTAGTTAGTGTCAGAGGCAAGATTTGAACCAGGCAGCCTGGCGCCAGAGCTCTTAATCATTATGCTATGCTACCACTCTAGGCAAATCTGTGCATATTTGCCGAATAAAAGAAATATGCTCCCCTAAATTAGCTCATTTCGGGTTCATTTATACTATATGTCAAGCACTGTGCTAGACTCTTCAGGACACACTTCAGGAATGCACATCACCCCCGAGAAAAATCCCCAGATTCTAGGGCATCCTAGAATCCTTTGCCCTTTGATCCAGTTCCTTGAGAAAGGCTGGATTTCTCTGAGGAGGTCACCTGAACTCAGCTACCTTAGGCCTGTTGGGCCAGCAATGCCCTGCACCACCACTGCTGACTAAGGCAGTTTGCTCACCCCTCAGTGCCTCCACCATGGGAGATGAGGCAGTGACCTGGGTGTACAGAACAAGGCTGACAGCTGCAGTTTGGGTCCGATGATTTCACTGGATAACTGTTTTACAGCTGCCTTCCCCAGGCGGCAAGCAATCTTGGAGTGAAATCACCAGTGAGGCGCCAGGCACAATGGCACCCTTGTAAGATGTAGCTTGTGATCTCATGGATCTAGAAACACTAAGCCATAATCCCTGCCCCAGTCCAGCCCCACCCGGGTACAGCCTGGTACAGCCTGTGATGTCCATGAACTGGTATTACTCTCTCCTCCAAACCAAACCTCAGAATAAATGAGGAGAAACCAGCAATATTCCCTCTACAAGAATTTGTCAGCTCTCTCCTTGGGTTAAATATCATAAAAGGGGAAACTGAATGTCCTCCCACTGAATTACAATTCATCTTAATCTGAATATAGAGGTTATGCTTATTCCAATACACCATTCATACTAAAAGACAACTCTTTATTCATTTATAAAATTTTCTTCAACTTGATGGACCTGTAGAGTATTATGCTAAGTGAAATAAGCCAGTCAGAGAACAATAAATATCACATAATCTCACTTATATATGGAATCTAATGAACAAAATGAAAAGATAAACATAATAGACCCAGAGATATAGAAGTATGGAACAGACTGACAACTTTTAGAGGGAAGATGAGGGTAAGAGGTGGAGATGGAGAAATTAATCAGGGAACTTATATGCATATATGCATAACCCATGAATACAGACAATAGTGTGGTGAAGGCCTGAGAGAGGCAGGTGCAGGGTGGAGGGTGGGTCAATGGGAAAAAAACAAAGGGGAGATCTGTAATACTTTCAACAATAAAGATAAATTTAAAAAATGTTTCCTCAACTTATAAAGAGAGGATTTACTAGTAGGATTTAAACACGCACAACACAGCAAGAGGACATAAATTATATCAGCATGAAAGAAGAGAAATCAAGATTGAAACATTAAACAGAGCCAGGAATGAGGCAAATACAGAAAATGTATTCTGTGGATCCTTTACATTCAGCATAGATGGTTATACTTTGCTTCTGAGATTCCTAGCAACTAACGTAAAGAAGGAAACTCAGAATTCAGCAACACATATTGCTAGTATATTTTACTTCGATTTTTTAAAATTATAGTGTTCACAAGATTAAAACCAGCCATTTGCTTCAGTAAAGCACAACTACCAGGAAAAAAAATTATTCCAAGATTTATCATAATGGGAATGTTAAATAAAGTGGTAAATAATATTCTCATAAAAAAAAAAATCTCTTGGTGAGGACCAACAGTATCACTCTAAAGATCAGGTGTTGGCAAACTATTACAATTCATGAGCCAAACCTGATCCTCATCCTACTTTTATAAATAAAGTTCTATTGAATCATAGCTATGCTCACTGTTTATATGTCATCTATGGCTACTTCTGTATTACAAAGGCAGAGTTTAATACCTATTATAGGTCTTATAAAGATAATATACCCTGATGTGACTCCTGCTGTGAGTCATACCCTTGCACAATCTCCTTCACTTGAGTATGGGTAGAATTTATGATTTACTTCTGACCAATAGATTACAGCAAAGTGACAGTCTGCTACTTCCTTGATTGAATTACATCACATGGAAAAAGTGATGCGGTATCACTCCCATGATTGTGTTAATTTATGTAAGACTACCTTATCTGATTGAGGAGAGAGAGAGAGAGAGAGAGAGAGAGAGAGAGAGAGAGAGAGAAAGGCTCTCCTGGCCTTGAAGAAGCAAACTGTATTATGTGAACAGCCTATAGAGAGGGCCTCAGTCCTACAACCACAAGGAACTGAATTCTGCCAGTCACCATGTGAACTTGGGTGTGGCTTCTTCCCAAGTCCAACCTCCAGGTGAGAATGCAGCCCAGCCACTTACTAGGCTGTAATTGTGAGACCCTGATCAGTGGGCCCCATTAAGCCATGCCCAGACCCTGGTCAACTGAATCTGTGAGATAACAAATGTGTGTCATTTAAAGCTGCTAAGTTTGTGATAAATTGTTACTCAGCATAGAAAACCAATATATCATGTAGTTTACACAGCCTGAAATATGTACTATCTGTCCTTTTATAGAAAAACTTTGCTAATCCTAGCTCTAAGACATAATTCATGGGGAAAAATGATTCTGCAGGGGGAGTATAGGGTTTTCAAAATATATATGGATAGAAGTAATAAGACTGTTTAGAGGCCCTACTCTGAGCTGGTATTGGAAGAGCCTCTAATATTGGAATAAGGGAGTATATAACGCAGTGGAGCAGGGCTCACAAGGGCAGCTGAACCAAATAAAATAGTTCCCCCCTTATCTGTGGTCTCACTTTCTGAAGCTTCAGTAACCCATGGTCAACTGTGGTTCAGAAGTTTCAAATGGAAAATTCCAGAAATAAACAATCCATATGTTTGAAATTGTGCACTATTCTGAGTACCATGATGAAACCTCGAGCTATCCAGCACCTTTCTGCCCACAGTGTTGCTCCCTGCTCTTTCTCTCACACCTGGCATAGCAGGGGCTGGATGTTTGACCATGTTGATCCATTAAAGCAAACAGTGACAGGAAAGGAAGCGTGCTCTGGTCTCGGGTGCACAATTCCGTGAAAGCAGCACCTGCCCTGTCTCTCTCCTCGGACTCAGACTACACCAGGACCACGTGCAGAAGGGTGGTTAGCAGATGCTTCTACAGGACGATGATTTGAAAAATTCCTCAAACTTAACTGCACCATGGATTCCGGCATCTGAAAAACTCTCCCTGGCCTCCAGGAGAAGAAAGTCTCTCACCACCATGGCCCCCCTTTTGTTGCTGGAGTGGTAATGTTTGGGAGAGCCGAGCAGACGGAGCACTTCACCTTTCTTTCCATGACATAGAGCGTCTAAGAATGTGCGGTTGCCCCAGCCGGCGGGACGGCTGTGGGCCGGGGTGTCAGCCCCCCAGCACATGCTCTGTGGCTGCAGCACCGGCTCGCTGGTGAAGCAGCAGGGGGGCTCCCCCGTGCACGAAGAGAAGAGGCTCCAGGCTTCCCACAGCTGAGAATGTGAGTTAGCTAAGATGTCTCAAGAGGTAACAGCATCTTGTCACCAGCTCCCAATATACATACATGCACACACACACACACACATGCACACAACTGGAAATGAGCAAGTCTGCAGTGCCCAGACCGCTTGCTTTCATGCCCTCTTTCCTGATCCTAGCCCATATTTCATCAGTCAGGTGACACTACTGACGCATTAAGACGGGCCCAGCTGGACTCCACATTGAGTGCTGAGTTTCTGGTTTTGGTCTCCCCCACCCCATCCACACCCAGCTCTGGTTCACCCCCTGCAGCTTCTCCCAGTTTCTCCTCTGGACCCAGGTCTCAGCTTCTGACACCCTAACCCACATGTGTCAAACACAAGGCCCGCGGGCCAAATCCGTCCCGCCAGGCCTTGCAATGTGGCCCGCACTGCGCTGCATTTCCATCACAATGACAGTTTATGACTGTTCAGTAAACCATTCGGCCCGCGATTTAGGCTGGATTTTAGATTTTGGCCCCTTCTCTGATTGAGTTCGACACCCCTACTAACCAGTACTCATCCCTAGGGCTAAGTTATTTGCTCAGCACCAGCCACTGCATCCTCAACTCACAATCCCTCAGTGCCTTCCAAACAGAAGAAAAAAGAGACCTATCCCCATAGTCAAACAGGCAGAGCCCACTAGTATCACCTTCTGAGGGAGCATTTGCACTATGAATCACAGACCCAGGGCCCACCAGGGAAAACAGGATCCACCAGGTCACTGGGGTCCCTTATGGATACCTGTATCTGCAAGGGGCACTGGGATCCACCATGGAACACCAGGATCCTCCAGGGATGCCTGGATTCACCTGAGACAGAGGGGCCCCCAGGGACAGTGGGATCCACCAGGGATATTTGGTTTCTCCAAGACACAAGGGTCCTCAAAGGACACTTGGATCCTCCAGAAACACTATGTTCTTCCAGGTTCACCAGGTTTCAAAGTCCACCACAGACACCTGGTTCCAGCAGGGACATTTGGATCCTCCAGGACATAGAGATCCACCTGGGATACTGGGTTCCTCCAAGGAAAACTGGGTCTACCAAGGACACCAGGGTCCTCCAGGAAGAGTGGGTTCCACCAAAAACATCTGGATTCAGAGGGAAACCTGAGTGCTTTGAGGACATTCAAGTTCCCTCTGGGTCTCTGGGAGTTGTGGGAAGGAACGGTCTGTGCTTGGACCCCAAGGCTCTTTAGAAAGATGGAAAGATATTTTGTATCTTAACTACGGTAGTAACCACACAACTGCATACATTTGTCAAAACTCACTGCTCTGTAAGTACAAAAAGGGTACATTTTACTGTACATAAAAGTAAACCTTAGTAAATCTGGCCTTAAATTCTTTTAAGATATTTATAAAGAAGTCTTTAGTTTTAGCTCTCTCATTCTTACACACTCCAGCCAATCCTAAAGCTTGATGGAGAAGTGTATCCTCCTTCCTATCTAATAAAGATAGAATATGCAAATTGACCATGACCTCATGACAAAGATGGAGGCACCCAGAACCAATAAGGAGGGAATATGCAAATTTATGTGGCAAAGATGGCGGTGGCTGGGCCAGGACACTTGCATCGTCACCATGGCAACAATGCAGGTGTTCCGCCCCACAGCAGCCACTCTGGGCCTCTGGGCAACACACAAAGGCAGAAGGTGGCAGCCAGAGCAAAGGCCCGGATCCTGGGTGCCAGCAGCCAGGAGAAAGAAGGCCTATTCTTGGACAAATCTTTGTGCAGCAAGCCTCTAGTTTTAAGATAATAATGAATCAAGTGGTGCTTTCTGAGCAACAATCTGCTTTAACAAGAGCTCTTTGGGTCATGATCTTGGTAACACCTAAGATCAACATGAGGGGGTAGTAAAGGAGGCAGGAGGGTGCTGAAAATGTTACTCCCAAGATGAAATGCTCAGAATAAAGGAAGATCCTGGGAGAAGAGGGAATAAGAGGAAAGGGAGAAAGGCGGATCCCTAAAAAAGGAGGGAGAGGGAAACAGAAGGAGAGAGGACTCCAGACGCCCAGGAAAGGGAGCTTCAGTATTGCCTAAAAGCCATCTGAGAAGAAGAAACGTTTGCAACTTCTTCTGGTCCTAAATATGTCCCCAAGCACTTAGGATCCCTGTGCCCTGTGCAAGTGCAGCCTTGGTAGCCAGGGTTGGGTGTATGATTGCAAGGCTGCTGTTTAACCAAAGAATAGAGAAGTCATGATGGCACTTGTCACTGTCACACCAAAGCGGGAGATGAACTTGAGCACAGAGATCTTTCTATCTTGACCCAAATGCTAATTCTATGTCAGCCCAGGCTGGCTGCGATATAGCTCTGGACCAGACATAACAAACAACCCCTTGAAGATGGGTCTGTCACCTTCCAACTCTGCTGATTAGAATATAGTAGGGTCTAGAGAGAACCTTCAGTCTCAGAAGACAAACTGATGGAGATGTTTGTAAACTCCTCCCTGGATCCCATTCCCTCCAGGAAGTGAGAATGAATTGAAATGCACACCAAGAAGGAGAAAGGAAAGGGAGGGGGTGGGTGGAGCAGGCTGGACAGATGGACAGGACCCAGCTCTGAAGCCCATAGTGCTGAGGTCAGCACTTCTCAGTGTAGTGCCAGAAGAGACCTCCCCTTCTGAAAAACACCCCCGCCCCATAAATTCTTTACAGCCATTTAAACCCATCTACCTCTGTGAATCTTTGCAGTCCATAAAGACTTAGTGAAAAAGAAATGAAGGGGAAGTCCAGAACTCTGGCCGATTCTTCATAGAAGAGAGACAAGAGCTCTCCCAACAATACATGAATTCTTGCATTTTTTAAAACATTGGGAAACTGTATTTGACAAAACATAGTGTGAGAAAGCATATTTTTTCAAGTACATAGCTGCCAAATTACTGTAGTGGTGACAACTGCACTCCTAGTCACATACCCATGAAAAGTCAGTGCACAGGCCCGCCAGAGGACACGCAAAAGAATGTTCATAGCAGCATTATTTGTTATACATGCCCACAGTGGAAACAGCCCACTGACCTATCAGTAGTACAATGGATAAATTAATGGTAGCTTATTCAGACAATAGATTGCAATACAGCAATATAAAAGAACTACCGTGTTTCCCTGAAAATAAGACATCCTCCGAAAATAAGACCTACTTACAGGTTTCCTTCTGAGTAAAATATAAGGCATCCTCCCAAAAATAAGCCCCCCCCCCAGGCTAAACATGAGAGATTTGGTCCACTGACTCTGAAAGAAATGGTGTCACAAGAAATTCACCAGGAAATTCAGGAATTGGATTGTTATGATGATGTTCCAGAAGATGATGACATGATTGTCATTGAATAAATGAGTAAATTCTTGATACTGTAGGATTCACAGTTTGTCTGGTTTGTGTTGACAACTACCGTACTACCGTACCGTATACAGGTAATAAATTTCCTTTATTTTCATTTAACAATAAATGTGTATCGTATTCTTCTTCATGGAAAAATAAGATGTCCCCTGAAAATAAAACCTAGTGCATCTTTGGGAGCAAAAATTAATATAAGACACTGTCTTATTTTCAGGGAAACAAGGTACTCGGACATGTATGACATAGATAACTCACACACATAATGTTGAGCAAAAGAAGCCAGACAGCCCTGTCCTGTGTGGCTCAGTTGGTTGGCCATCATCCCATGCACCAAATGGTTGCAGAGCATATGCCTTGTCAGGCACATGCCTGAATTTCAGACTCGATCCCTGGTATGGGGCATGCAGGAGGCAGTGATAAATGTCTGCTCTGACATAGATATTCTCTTTTTCTTTCCCCTCTCTCTCAAAATCAATTAAAAATAGAAGAAGAAGAAGAAGAAGAAGAGGAGGAGGAGGAGGAGGAGGAGGAGGAGGAGGAGGAGGAGGAGGAGAGGAGGAGGAGGAGGAAGAGGAGGAGGAAGGGATGGGGGAGGAGACAGGAGAGAAGGGGAGGGGCAGAGGGAGAGGGAGGGGGGAGGAAGAAGGAAGGAGGAAGGAGGAGAAGGAAGAAGGAGGAAGGAGGAAGGAGGAGGAGGAGGAGAGGAATCTGGGATAGCCCAGGCATAGAAAGTGGGGCTGGTGATGAAAAATGGTTGACAGATTTCAGTTATTGGAATAACAGCACCAGCCCTGATGATAAAAACAAACAAAGAAACAAAAAAGAAAAACAACATTAAAAGTAAGCAAAAACAATAACAATAAATAAAACCTTTAGTGGCCGACAATAGCACACATTAATCCATATACTTTTATATCCCTTGCTCCATCAACATCACATTCAAAATTAGCCCATAAGGCCTCTTTTAACTTGGAATACAAATATTTTTCTGTATCGTATTAGGCAATCACATCAAGCATATTGGGAGTGATGTGCTGTTTATCCTAATGGTTAACATTTATTGGGCACCTGCCTCTTGTCAAACATCCCTCTCAGCATTTATTTGAACTGACTTATTTAATCCTCATAACAATTCCATTAGGTAGATGCTGTGATTTCCCCCGTGTACAATTGAGGATGTCAGACAGACAGAAGCAACCCACATTCTCTGGCTTTTGAAAGGTAGGTACAATAGTTTGGTGCTTGACCTGCATCTTAGCAAACACACTCTAATTCTCATGATCAAAACATTCTAATGATGTTGATCTTTTGGGAACCTTTGACTAACAGAGTAACTTTCTGGAATATCAAAGAACACAGGACTTTGTTTGCATTTTCGATTTGGTTAAATGAATTGTTCTGTGGTTTCCTTCATTGAAGGATAACATTCCTGGAAGTTAAAAGTCCACTGGGAGCTTTGGACAGCTATATGGTGGGTGCTTTGATGTTCTTCACGACACATGAATCAGTCATACCAACCGCTGGTGTCTTTGATGAATCTGTGCTGAATTCCAGGATATTTAACAATTTCAACTACTTTGGTGGCATTGCCTGATAGAAAAACCTGAGAGAATTCAGCGAGTTCCTGTTTCAGTGCTAATTCTTGCATATCCTTTTGAGGTAGCTTCATGAAGGGGGCAACATTGTTATAAGGTGCCACCAAATCCAATAATGCAACTGAAGTGGCAATCAGATGAGTGGAGGAAGGTAATGCATGTGCTGAAAATGACAGGTCTGTCACAGAAGGCTGCAGTACTGGCAGCTACAAGTTTCTTTTGACATCAACTGTAAGCTTCATCCCCTTTTTACAAGAACATAGAATATATGAAATAACAAATTTCAGATGGAGGGAAATAAGATATTCTGGAACTAAAATCTCCCATTTCTTTAGGCAAGAAGTCCATTTCCCACATGGTATCAGGTAGCACAGTATCATCTTTTATTATAGCCATTCATTAGCCTTGTGAGTGTCAGCAGATAACTATGAGTTCAGTTTCTCCTCCCCCCCCCAAAAAAAAAAATGAGACTAATAGTACCTACTTCCCAGGTTCTTAGGAGGATGAAATGAGAGAGCACATAGGAACGAGGTAGCACATAGTCCTGCACCAGTAACTTAACAATGAACGTTGAATAGCTATTATTACTATTGCTATCATCATCATAGTGGTATATCTCTTACCTCTTACTAACCAAGGCCTTTAGTCAATTGGTTAAATGGGAAAGTCAGGTCAAGTGTGAAATTAATAATAAAAAAGATCTATTCAAATGTCAATTTCTATCTATTGAGAATATATTGAGTACCTTCCAGCAGGCAACATTTCTGCCAAGAAAGAGTAGAAAAGACAATTAAAATGCAAAAAATAAGTCTGCTTGAAGTGATGAGAGAGTTTCTGACGCAGCCAGTATGTGATGAATAAAGATCCCAGCAAGAAAGGGGCCACAGAGAGATGAGCCAATGCTCTCCTCTCTCTTTCCCCCATGACATGTGCAAGGTACCCAAGCAGAGGACAGCTGTCAAGAGCAGAAATGCCAGGAAAGTTCTCAAAAACTTCATAGAGCCGGGGAGATCAAAATCACAGTTTGGGGCTCCCAAGGCAGCAAACAATTGAGGGACCAAAATCTCCAACAGTGAGCCCACCACTTGCTCTCAAAGCATTTATGAAGAGCAGACACTCAAAAAGCCAAATAGAAGCATGCTGAAAATGTTAACCCTACAATGTCTTGTCTGTTGACTGTTTAGGATTTTGATACTGGAGCTGAATAAAAAGGACTCTTGTTTGCCTTTAAAATTCATTTTGGAAGAGGACTAGAATAGAAGAGCATCAGAGTTCATGTTCTTAACTACTGGGCTGTGTGAATACAGTGACTTACACTTTAATGTTGATATCTTAACACGTTCTGGCTTAACTGTGTATTTTCAGAAATAGCAAAGAATTATGGAATCTACCTGAAATTATATTATATATATCAAATTTTGAAATTGCATCTATAATTAAAAACTTTCACTAAGAAACCTAGGTCCAGATGGCTTCACTGAATTTTTCTAAATATTTAAAGAGGAAATAACATTAATTGTAATGTCCTTCAAATAAAAACAAGAAAGTAAACACTCCACAACTTATTTTACCATGTCAGCATAATCTTGAAAACTAAACCTAACAAGCACATTATAAGAATCAGAAATTATAGGTCAGTCTCTCTCACAAATATAGATAGAAAAAAGTGTAACCAAATGTTTCCTGCCATATTAAAAAATAATAATATATGACAACCAAGTTGTGTTTATTTCCATAATGCAGAGTTGGTTTTACATTCAAAATTTAATCAATCAATGTAATTCATCACATTAGGATAACATAAGAGAACAAGCATGAGACCAGATCAATAAATGAATGAAAGGCATTTATAAAGCAAATATTCATTTGAAATTTTTTTAAAAATCTTAGAAAATTAGGCCTGGAATCAAATTTTAAAAATTTGATTATATATATATATATATATATATATATATATATATATATATATTTTAAAGCTACAGAAAACATACTTAATATTATATTATTGAAAGTTTCCATCTGAGATCATGCATGAGACAAGCATTTTAGTCAACATTATACTGGAAGTTATATCCAGTATAATAAGAAAATAAAAATAAATAAATGAAAGGTACAGGAAGGCAAATATTGAAATGGAAGACAAATATTGCCTTTTTTGACAGACAACATAATGGTGTACTTAGAAAAACCAAAAGATTCTCCAGACAAATAAATAAACTTAAAAGGAAAGCTGGAAAGGGTTAGCAGATATGTCAAATATTATAAAATGGATATTTTAATATATAAACAATAAGCAATTGCAGATTTAAAGCTACCTATTAATATCAAAAATATCAATTACTTAAAATGAAAACAAAATATGTATGGCTTTTAAAATGAAAAGCACTGAAATTATAAAAGACCTACATAAATAGATATTTCATCTTTTATTTTTTTAATTCTTCATATTTTCTTTTTTTTAATTTAATATTTTTTTATTGATTTTAGAGAAAATGAGAGAGAGAAACATTGATCAGCTGTGTCCTGCATTCCTCCTACTGGGAATTAAACCCATAACCCAGAGTGCCCTGACTGGGAATCAAACTGGCAACCTTTTGGTGCATGGAACAATGCTCAGCCAACTGAGCCACACTAGCCAGGTGCATCTGCTATATTTTAATAGAGAGAGGACTTGATAATTTAGCTGTCCCTTAACTTGCTAACAAACACTCCCTGTGTACCCTCAGCTGTTCTTTCTTTCTGCTCTGGAACAAGGCTCAGAACATGTCTGTCTATTCTGCCACCATTTTTTTCAGACTTGATAATTTAAATGTATCAAATTTCCCAACTAGATCTACAGATTCAATGAAACTTGCAGCAGGTGTTAGAAAGGGGGCGGGGGGATTGATCTGGTGTTCTAATATTTAAATGAAAATGAGGACTAAGAATAGCCAATATAATTTTGAAGAATAAGAAGAAAACAGTACCCTGACCAGTTGGTTAGAGTGTCATCCCAATACACTAAGGTTGCTGGTTCAATCCTCAGCCAGGATACATACAGAGTCAACCAATGAATGCATACATAAGTGAAACAACAAACTGATCTCTCTCTCTCTCTCTCTCTCTCTCTCTCTCTCTCTCTCTCTCTCTCTCTCTCATCATCATCATCATCATCATCATCAATAAATAAATAAAATAAAATTTATTGGAGAAGAAAAGGGAGGATTTACCTATCAGATGTCAAGGCTTAAAACTACAGTAATCAAGATAGTATGCTAATGGTGAGTGGTAAGACAAATAGACCTGCAGGATTGAACAGAGACTCCCCTGAAGATGAAATGCATTGAGTGAGGAAAGGATGGTCTTTTCAATACAAGGAGCTTGGTCAGTAGGATATGCATATGGAAAAAAATAAAGCATCTTGACTCTACCTCACCCTACACACAAAAATCAATTCCAGGTGTATTATAGATCCAAATATGAAAGGTAAAACAATAAAGCTTTTAGAAGATAGCATAGGAAAATATTCTTATGATCATAAACAGGACCATAAGGGGGGGGGGAGGGGGAATGATTAACTGTACCATGATAAAATCAAGAATGTCTGTTTTTCAAAGATGTTACAATACAATACAATTATAATGTCTAATACAATAAAAAGACAGGCTTCAGACTGAGAGAAGGTATTTGTGATACATATATCCAATGAAGAACTCAAATCTAGAATGCACAAAAAGAAAAGATATCTATAAATCTCTAAGAAAAAAAAATAGACATTCCAATAGAAAAATACAAAAAAAAAAAAAAAAAAGACTTGAATAGGTGCTGCATTAAACAAAATAGTCAAATGGCCAATAAACATTTGAAAAGCTGATCATCTTCATGGGACATAAAATTAATGCAACAATGAGACAGCACTGAGATCTTAATTTCTAAATATTGTTTTTTAATAAAAGGAATCAGGGCTCCATAGAGAAATTAATGGTGCTAAGATTGGGGCAGAGAAAATACAATATGAACTGTGAGTATCTTATAGCACCGGAAAGCAAGAAAGTGCTTTAAAAATGGGGGGGGGGGCATTAAAAAGACATAGAATCCCCCTGAAAGAGCTCACAATGGCCAAAGGTAGAAAAATTTGAGCAACAAATAACATAGTATTGGATTATAAAAAGTATAAAATTAATATACATGATCCCCTATGGAAGGAAGGAAGGAAGAAAGGAAGAAAGTAAAGAAGGAAGGAAGAAAGGAAAGAAGGAAGGAAGAAAGGAAGGAAGGAAGGAAGGAAGGAAGGAAGGAAGGAAGGAAGGAAGGAAGGAAGGAAGGAAGGAAGGAAGGAAGGAAAGGAGGAAAGAGAGACAAATATTTCTTGCAGAATTCCAAATAATTTATGTACATACTCCACCTTCCAGAAGGTGAAACTTAATTCTTCCTCCCCCCCACACCCCTCCCCTTGAGGGTGGGCTAGACTTAGTGATTCATTTCCAAACTGTAGACTAGGAAAAGAAGAAATAGTGACTTCGCAGTGGAGTAATCTGGCAAACACAACCTTAACCAAGTGATGAATGTTGACATCATCAGCGATGTCGTGTGACTGGTATGTAGTCCTTAATTATGGTGTCAAGAGAAGAACACTTCACTTCTGTGGTATTTTTTCCAAAAACCTTTAACCCCATTCTATTCGTGATATCAGACAGACCCAGATTGGGGGATATGCTACAGGATACCTTGGCAGTATTCCTCAAGACCATCAAGGTCATGAAAACAAGGAAAGACTGGGAAACCGTCACAGACCAGCAGAGGTGGGAGACACGATAACTAAATGCAATGTGGTTCCCTGGAATGGCTCCTGGAACATAAAGAGGACAATAATGAAAAAACTGACGAAATCCAAGTCAAGTCTGGAGTTTACTTCACAGCACTGTCAGTTTCTTAGCTTTGACCAATATACTGTGGGAATGTAAGATGTTCACAATGGAAAAAACTGGATGATGCCTGTATAGGAATTCCAGAAACTCTCTCTTGGACTTTCCCACAAATCTAAACTCATTCCACAATAAAAGGGCTTTTAAAGCCCAGCCAGTGTGGCTCAATGGTTTAGGATCGGCCTAAAAACCAGGAAGTCATGGCTCTATCCCCAGTGTGGGGCACGCAGAAGGCAGCCGATCAATGATTCTCTTTCATTGATGTTTCTATCCCTCTTCCTTCCTCTCTGAAAGCAATAAAAAAAAATACCTTAAAAAAAAGTAAACAAATAAAAAACAATGATATACCACTTCACCCCCACAAGAATAGCTACAACTAAAAACCACAACAACGATGTAAATGAGACCTACTATCAGCAAGGGTAATGGAGTCATTAGAATTTTCATAAATCAATGACACAGCCACTTTGGAAAATACTTTGACAGCATCTATTAATACAAAACCTAAATATGTGTACAACTTAGGACCCAGCAATTTCCCTAAGAGAAATCCATGTGTACGTTAATCAGCAGACCTGTATGAAATATTTATAACAGCACCATTTGTAATAGCCAGACATTGAAAAGAACAGAAATATCCTCCAATAGTAGGAAGGGGTATTCATCTCTTCCAACGCACCATGTTAACTCAAGGTGATGGACAGCTGACCAGGTACCTTATTTTGGCAGAGGTCACTTACATCTTTTTGGCTGCCATGTTTGAGTGTTTACTGTGTACCACCACGTAGCTCATTGAATAGTGCCCAAGTCTTCTCTACATGAAATAGCATGGATGGATTTTACAAACATCAGACCCAAACAAAAAGCATTCTGCTTGGTTGATTTAACGGGCAAAAGTGATCGATGCTTATAGAAGTCAGAGTAGTGTTCATCTTTGAGGTGTAACTATTGGGTTGAAGCTTGAGGAAAGATTTTGGGGTGCTGGCAACCTATTATTTCCTGTTCTGGTTGCTGGTTCCAATGGGTGTTAGCTTTGTGAAAATACCTCCCCCTAGACTCTTAGATCTGCACACTTTCCTCTAAGAATGCTACACTTCAATAAAACCTTTTCTTAAAGCTAAAAAAAAAAATGAGATGTAATACTTCAAACCTGTTTAATTTTAACTTAAAGCATATAAATGCACATTCATTCACCACTCTTTTGATGTGGAGCCAAGGCTTTTCTTTGAGAACGGGTCTGCTAACTGGAGCTTCTTGTCATCTTTCTTACATAAACCACACCCATCATGCATCATCTACAATTTCCAGCGTCAGTTTCTTTGAAGTAGAGAGAAACCTTAAAGACCCTTGTAAAGCAATCTGAGTGTAGAATCTTGCTAGAATTTTATGATTTTCCCAATCCTTTCATTGTCTCAGCCACACCCAATTTCATAGCAATTTTTCCCCCCACTAATTCTCCAAAGTCTTTTCAAAGCTTTTAACTCAGCATTCATAGACACATTTCTCTATTCCTTTTTTTTTCCACACACTTATTTTAAGTTTTGGCTATTTCATTAAGTAATGAACAACGAAGAGTGACATAAATAGATTGGAAGCAAACACAAATGATCCTTGATAGACATACAATTCTACTGATGGGAGCAGACAGACATGGGTGTTCTGGAGAGTAGCCCAAATTTGCAGGCAGTTCCCATGATATGGGCATGCATTCACCGATGTGCTTTGCAGAGGAAGTGAAGGGCTTTAGTTAATCCTTAGTATTTGTCAAGTGGAGAGGCCACTCATATTCTTAATTGCCCTCCTAAACTCCCAGCTCCTACCACTATCATTTTTGGATCATCTTCCACCTGAGCCTTTATGAAGGCCCCTTCAGAATTTTCCACACAGGTACCTGTTTGCCCCTGTAAATTACAAAGCATACACCTGTTTCTGGCTTAAAGCTCTTCAGATATAGAGTGCCCTGTGTATAGCATATAGTGGGTGCGCCATATATAAGAGCTGAATGAGGCAAATAACTCAACAAATGGGTACATGAGTTTTCAGCTCCATCAGGTCAAAGGTCCAGTTCTTTGGACTGTCCTACAAGGCCCTTCCTGTTCAGATCCTTCTCACCTTCCCAGCCAGTTGACCTTAGGTCTCCTCAGTGCACCCTGCACTGCATTCCCACTGAGCACCTCCTGATCAGCCACCACATGCTGGTCCTCTGTGTGAAGTGCTCTTTTTTATTACCTTACACGGAGTCACCTATGTAAGACCCACCCATTCTCTCCTTCTTGAAGCTAAGCTTTCCCTTCCCCATCCCAATGGAGTTCATCAGATCTCCTGATTTACAAATCCTGTTATCATTCCTGGTCATGCTCCTGTCTCTCCCATAGACCATGCAACCGAGAGACTTGAGGGCTGAGATTCAAGCCCTGTTATTTGGCTTCACAGTCTCAATGTCTAGCACAGACTTGGCATAGAGTTTGGTGCTCAACACAGGCGTGAAGGCAGGAATCAGCTGGCCTGGGTTCAAGTCCTGACTCTGCCACTTGATAGCTGTGGAGCCTTGGGCAGATTCCTTTGCCAGCACTCAGTTTCCTGTCAAATAAAAGCAATGATACCTGCCTCTCAATGTTCCTGTGAAGACTGAATGAAATCTATGTCAAAGCACTCAATAAAGAGAATATAAAAACACATTGGAGTGCCAAATCTCAAGCTCTAGACAGCTGGGCACCTATGTCCACCCAGACCAATTACAAGTCTGGGTGTGATAAGAACCCCAGTATCTGGATGGGGTAGACAATCAATAAATATTTGTTGAACAAGTGAATGATGCTCTTCCATCCCTCATTCCCTTCTTTTGTCCTGCTCTCCTCTTTGCCCCTACCACCATTCTCCATAGCCAGGCCCCAGCTCCGTAGGTTATTTGAAATTAAAATCCCAAAGTTATTTTTCATAAGCAAGAACAATCATTCTTGGGTCTGCTGGCACAGCATCCTGACAGGGGGCTGGCAACAGCCATTTCACAGTGAGCCCTGCCAGGGGGCTGTGCACATGCTTCTAAGAATAACTCAGTGTCCAAGAATTCCGCCTGTTCTATCGCAAGCTGGGGGCGGCAGGCAGCTGGTTTGCATTAGCGTTGAGAGCGATGGTATTCCACTTTACTACAGCAAGGCCAATGCACCTCTTTCCCTTCCTCTGCTCCCACTCTGGGCTGCCATTGAGCGGGTGTCTTCATTTAACAGTCTTGAAAGCACCAGGAAGAAGTCTGGCTAGAGGTAAACTGCAGAGTGGGTGAAGTCTGCCTCTGGGTCCTCTCATCACACATCTGGGACATACATCACAGTTCCATTCGGGGTTTCATTCTGAGTCTCCCCATGATCTCAGTACTCCAAGGCCACAGGATTATCTCATCCAAACTTACCCTCATAAGAGCAGCCAATGCCTGGGCTTATTCCTGACCTTCTCAACTTTGTTCATTCACTCATTTATTCCTATGCAGAATTGTTGAACACTGAAGCTAAAGGGGACCTCGGACATCACTTAGGGTGGCAGTTTGGTCTGTAAAGGTTCTTAGCATCAAGGAAGTAGTACACTCTCCTAAGGACATTTGAAAATACTTGAGTACTTATTTTGGGAGTGTCACAAAGAGAAAGGATGCTATTAACACTTTAGTAGGTGAGAACTAAGGATATAAAATACCCTACAATGCATAGAATATTCCTACATGATGAAGAACTATCCAACCAAAAGTGTCCATGGTGTTTCTCTTGAGAAACACTGTTGGAATGGGTACACATCCTCTCCTCTCTTACCACATAGCATATTACCCTGTTTTTCCGAAAATAAGACAGTGTCTTATATTAATTTTTTTCTCCCAAAGTTGCGCTAGGTCTTATTTTCAGGGGATGTCTTATTTTCGGGGAAACACAGGTAGTTGTGAGTGCAGGCTTCCTCATTCCTGGCCTCTACATAGCGTGGCCTCAGGCTCTTAAAATAGATTTGTTTTATGGTGCAGAAAAAAAAAAGACCATGGGCCATGTAGTCAAAAGGACCAAGACAAATACTCTGTTTCTGCCCCTCCAGCTACAGAAACTATTGATTCTCAGACCCCAGGCTGCTCATCTGTGCAATGGTGCTCACAATATCTATGTTATAAAATGATTATGAGTATGGTTTCCATATTGCATAATTCCTGGGATTGAGTAAAATAGCCCAGTGGTGAAAATTAAACAAGAGAACTTACATAGAGTACTGGATTCATAGTAGGAATTGAATATACTATAGATGTTACATGTAATGTGCCTTATGCTATGCTTGGCATGTAATAGAGGCTCTAAAAACTGTCAATCTTTTCCCTCCCTCTCTCCTCCTGTAGATAACACGTGGCTCACTGAAGGTCATCTATGATTCATTGAATAAGAGCTCATAAAAAAAAGGCATGGTTCCTAGTCTCACAGAATTTAAAATTTAAAGTTTCTGATTAAGTCGTGTGTGCATGTGTGTGTGTGTGCATGTGTGTGCATACAAGAGTGAGACAGGTGTAAAAATATATTAAACTATAAATATTTAAAGTCTCTTCTGCACCTCCCACTATCCCAAAAGAAATTATCTTTTGATTATTTGGTTTATTACCGAGCCTTTGTCTTGCTGACAGAAGGATAGTAGAAGCCAAACTGCTCTAAATATGGCAGGTTGAAACAGAAATGATGAGGGAAGAGAAAGGAAACACCATAGGAAGTGAGAAAAAAATGAGGGGGGAAAAATGAGAGGTAGCTTCCTGGAAGAGTGGATCCATGGGACAAGAGATTCCTGTACGGGTTTGGAGATTACCAAATTGCTGTCGCTGCTCTACTCTACAGAGACTGTTATCAGGGCAACCCCATTGTGAGCCCCTGAGAGATGGTTTTGATTGGCTCAAACTCCCAAAAGATTCCTCCCAAAGATTCCTACAAAGTTCTAGTTTAGTCATTGGATCCAGGTTCTTGCTTCCCTCCACCCATGCTTTCATCTTCATGCCCATCAACTCAGATATAAAACCTGGCTCTTCAATTTGAGTGTGGCAGACTTTCTTAAAGATGAGAAAAGAGATTGCATCAACCTAGCACCAATATTAGGAGGAGGATCAGACAATCCTGTTTTAAAAGGCCCTTGCCATGCCGAAACCAGTTTGGCTCAGTGGATAGAGTGTCGGTCTGTGGACTGAGAGGACCTAGGTTCGATTCTGGTCAAGGGCATGTACGTTGGTTGCGGGCACATCCCTAGTGTGGGGTTTGCAGGAGGCAGCTGCTCGATGTATCTCTCTCATCAAGGTTTCTAACTCTCTATCTCTCTCCCTTCCTCTCTGTGAAAAATTAATAAAATATATTTTTAAAATAAAAATAAATAAATAAATAAATAGCCATTGCCACCCACCACATGGAGGCTGCTCTGCACTGCTTAGAGGCCCCCCTTTGTCTGATCTCATTGGCTTCTCCCTCTCTTCCCCATTCTTTCCCATCACCTCTCTTCACTTCTCTGCCCCTCCCTTTTAAGAGCAGAAAACAAATGCCTCTCTTTTTCTCAGCCATCTCTCCATGTGCCATGAACCCACCAAAACCCATGTGTTTTGGACTTGCCTAACCCCTTAATGGGCAAATTCAGGTGTTTATCATCAAAGCAGCCCCATCTCTAAAAGAATGATGTTAGATCATAGATGTTTCACCTCATTTTTTTTTTCTATCTACCACTTAAATAACAAACCCAAATTGTTGAGAGAAGCAAAGTGGCATGGAAATCCAATGGGCTGGACTAGGAGAAGTCCCTGGACAAGGCTGACTTGAAGGATAGATGAGATTTGGAGAGAACTGGAGAGGGAATCCAATGGTATCACAACATCAATAAAAATGTGAAGGCTGAATTGGCACAGAACTAACTAGGGAGATGAAGGATTTGTTCAGGCCAAAGCCAACAATCCATTGGCTCACAGTAAAGGATAAAAACATGGGCATTAAGGTGGGATCATGAGTGGAGGACTCTGAATGTGTCAGGTTAAGAATCTGACTGAAATCTGATCTCTGTTTTGGGATAGGCTAATCCGTCCTTTAGGACTTGGCTATTGCTGTTGAGAAAATGATATCAATGATCCTTTTAGATATGCAAAAGTAAAGCAAGAACATCCAAGAGAAAAATAAGAATTAAATACACCTAATTTAATTTAGACAAACAAGCTGAAAAGCTCATTTGGTTATGCTCGGAGCCTCCCACAGCTACATCTCTGTGACCTCTATTGGGGGGTGGGGCTAGAAAAGTTTCTATAGGGATTTGTCTACTGTACAATGGAACATTATTTTCATTCTTTCGAAGTTCGGTGTTTATTCCTTCAAACAATCATCTGCAGAAGGATCAGAATTCAAACAGACAAGTGCTTGAAAGGAACAGGCAAATGTGCCCTTTCATCCTCACACAGGGATGAGCAACAAGGAAAGGGAGTTGGATTGTGTTTGGTGCAACTCAGCATAGATCTCACATGATAATCATCAAGATAACATTGTGGTTCTCACAGCCTGACTTTGTAGTGCTTACTGTAATCACATCAACCTTACGAAGTAAATTCATCCTAAGAAAATACTGCTGTATTCATTTATTTTAATACTAGAGGCCCGGTGCACAGATTTGTGCATGGGTGGGGTCCCTCAGCCTGGCCCACAATTGAAGCCTATTGGCAGCTGGCCAACCAAGGGAAGGAACCACGGGAGGTCGGCCAGCCAGGGAGAGGGGCTGCAGGAGGTTGGCTGGCCATCCCCCTCACCCTAATCAGGGCTGATAGGTGGGCCAGCTGTGTGAGATTGGCTATGGGAGGTTGGCTGTGAGCGCACACTGTCCACTAGGGGGAAGGTCCTGCATTGAGCATCTTCCCCCTGGTGGTCAGTGTGTGTTATAGTGACTGGTCAACTAGACATTCAGGTTATTTGGTTGTAATGGTCACTTAGACTTTTATATAGAGAGATTTGAAGTCTCCTCATTAAAATTTAATTTTTGTACTAAAGAATTCTCATAATCTTATTTTTTTCTACCCAGCATTCATTTCCTCTGATTCTAAAAATAGTACTCCAGTTTTCCATCTGAAGCCCCCCTCCCCCTCTCTCAATGTTGCTCTGCCTCCATGATACAGGGGGCAATAGCAGCATTACCAATCATTTATGCCCCTTGCTGGTCATGGTGACTGGTGGCCTGTCCTCATCACCCAATCGGAAGTAGAAACCTAATCACTTTTAATCAGATCTCCCTGTTTTAATTTTAGAGCTCTTATTACCTGATGTATTATCTTATTGTTACTTATTTTAAATAAATTAATTTTGTTAATTCTCACCTGAGGATATTTTTTCATTGATTTTTACAGAGAGTAGAAGGAAAGGGGAGAGACAGAGAGAGAGAAACACTGATATGAAAGAGACATGTCAATTGGTTGCCTCCCACATGCACCCCTACCAGGGTTAGGGATAGAGCCTGCACCCTAGGTATGTGCTCTTGAACAGAATCAAATCAGCTAGAGCCTTTTTTTTTTAATATTTTTTATTGATTTCAGAGAGGAAGGAAATGAGAAGAGAGACAGAAACATCAATGATGAGAGAATCATTGATCTGCTGCCTCTTGATGCCCCACACTGGGGATTGAGCCCAAATGTGCCCTGATTGTGAATTAAACCGTGCCCTCCTGGTCACACCGGCTGGACTATTTACTTATTTTTTGTTGTTGTTGTTGTTGTCTGTGTGTGTACGTATCTACCACTTTTTGCTGGGATCTTTTATGTCTTTTTAATGCCATATGCACTGTAACCTAAAATGCTGCTGGAACATGGAAAGCAATCAATGTGTTTTGGTTGAATAGTTTAACAAGCAATGAACCACTAAAATGGTTCAATGGTGGAAATGTAACATAAGTGTGTCCAGTAAGAACTAATCCTAGAAATGTTGCTGGCATGGTCAAAGAAATGCCATTCAACCATGAAACTATAAACCTAGATCTGCCAAGGTTGTCACAATAGTAACACACACCCCACCCTAAGAATGAAGTTAACAACAAAAAAGATAGAGACAGAGAACAACTTCCTGATAAAATCATCTGAGCACCTAGACCCATCTATTCCTGAACTCAGTTACTTTTTTTAAAATATATTTTATTGATTTTTTTACAGAGAGGAAGAGAGAGGGATAGAGAGCCAGAAACATCAATCAGAGAGAAACATAGATCAGCTGCCTCCTGCACTTCCCCCACTGAGGATGTGCCCTCAACCAAGGCGCATGCCCTTGACCGGAATCAAACCTGGGACCTTTCAGTCCAGAGACCGATGCTCTACCCACTGAGCCAAACCAGTTTCGGCATCAGTTACTTTTAAGTATTGGGGTGGATCATTAGGACTCTCAGTTATCATTCTGCAGGTATGCTTGCTGGCCTCTGTGTCATAGCCAGGCCAGTTCTACAAAGCACTACAGGCCAGAGGCTGGGAATGTATTCTCCCTCTAGAAAGGACAGTGTCTACATTGTATTCTTCCCAGACATTTTTCCTGAAAAGAGGGAAAACATCAGTGAGAAACATTAGCACATATACTGCGGCCTGGGGGAACAGCTCAAACCTCATGGAACAAGTACAGACACAACAGACATCATGGCCCTGTGCCCACAGTCCACTTCCCTCCACAGGAAAACTGCCTGAAGAAGGAAACCAGACATCACCTTTTATAAACGTGCACAGCACTCCTTCCTTTTTTCTCTCCTGTGGCCCAGCATGGTGTAAGGACAAAGAGCATTGATCCAAAGGATCTGGGGCCTAGTTTCTGCTCTGTCTTGCTCTTTACACCGAGGCCACAGAATCTGTCCATTGTTCAATCAACATTTACTGTGCACAGTCCTGGGAGGGCTATGTTCCTATGATTCTTCTTGTTGAAGACAAATGACCCAAATTCAGATGAGCTAGTTTAAGCCAAAGAAAGAACAAGGATATTTATCATCTCTGGGAATCTTAGGAAAGGTTTTAACAAAGTCCAAGTTGGATTAAGTGCAAGACTAAATGCCCAAGTCATTCCCTAAAAACCTGGCGCACTTCAGAGAAGGAGGGTACTCTAGCTGTGGCTTTAAACATCAAGACATGAACAGCTCTTTATATGACACTATATAAAGAGTTTCTACATACCCTCTCATGTCCTAGGGCTCCATCATCCCTGTGGGCTGACTGGAAAGAAAGAGCACAGAGACCTAACCTATATAATAAAAGCCCAGCAACTGAATGGCTGATTGAGCAGTCACTATGATGTGTACTGGCCACCAGGGGGGAGATGCTCAATGCAGGAGCTGTCCCTTGGTGGTCAGTGCACTCTCACAATGGGAGTGCAGCTTGGCTGACCAGGATGAACAGAGCTCCCACAGCAGGCTGATCCCTGCAGGCCACGCCCCCCCACCAGTACACCAATCCCATCCAGTGCACTCAGCCTCCAGTTTGAACATAATGTGGCCTAGGAAATATAATCCAACCTGCAATGGGAAGTAAGTTTGGAATACAATGCTGAAGTCAGATTGTTATAGATGTTTGTGTTCATTTTGTTGAAAAAATGGATAATTATTTCATGCAAACAATACTCCTTTATTCTATACTATTTACTAAGCAATTGTATACACAAGGCTCTGTACTAAAAAATTAATGATAAATAAGGCACAATCCCTGATGTCAAAAGCGTTGCTATCTAATATGGCAGTTGAAAGATAGATCTAGAAACATCCAGAATAGCACTGTTCAATAGAAATATAATGTGAGCCACAAATGTAACTTGAAATTTTCTAGTACCCACATTGCAAATACAAAATGAAATGGGTGGAATTCATTTTTATAAAATATGTAACCCAGCATTTCAAAATTATTTCAACATATAGTCAATATAAGGAAATTATTATGAAATATTTTACATTCTTTTTTTCTTACTAAGTTTTCAAAACCTAATGTGTATTTTATAATTCAATTTGGACTAGGCCCATGTTAAGTATTTAATAGCCATATCTGAATAATAGCTACCATATTAGATAACAGAAACTTCAAAGATGTTTGTGAGAAAATCAACTGTGAACATGTTTCTTCTCTAGTTCAACTTTTTTCCTTGAATGGTGCCCTGATATTTCTCTCCAGAGCAATTTATTCCTTACTTATATCCATTTTAGATGGAGTTTGATGCCATGCCAGATCAGAGGGGACTACTCAGGTGATTATATGACTCTGGACCTAGTGGTTGGTTCAAGGGGGCGACATATGGCTCAAAGAATCACTAAAATACAATGATTCTGTTCTTGCAACTTCTAAAAAAAAAATACACATCCTCCTTTTCTGCAGGTCTTGAATCTGAGAGGATGTGAGCCTTAAGTGCCTGCCAAGGGCCACCATGAAGAGCCTGAGAATGCAGCCACTATGTTAAGGGTAGAGAGAGATGAAGGGCAATTCACTTCTCTAGGCATCAACCTAGCTCCTAGAGCATTGAGCTTTTCAAATACATGAATCCATAAACTCTTTACTCAAGTCAATTTGAGTTTGAATATTTCTTGAAAAGGGTGGTGATAAAAGAGGGAACTTCCACTCCACTCTCCAGGAGAAATAGTATAGCGTGATTTCACCAGTTTGTCTTTCCATTTCTATATCCTCTACCTGAGAAGAGAAGTAACTTTACTGTTGATACCAGTGAATCCTAACATCCATTGGGCTACATGTATCAGGAGGCAGCATCACTACACCATTAGTGATAAAATAATAATCCTTTTAACAAATAGCAATAGGGCTTGTCTCTCATTCTCACTTGTCTCTTCCTCTCTTGGATCACTGATAAGGCCAGGAATCTGCTCTCTGTCTCAGCTTCTCCTCCTGCAACTGAGTGGTTGAATCAGGTCAGTTCTGGGGGACTGACTGCATTTGATTCTTGCCTCCTCAATGGTGTCTGATGCATACCAACAATGCATTAACAATTGTGATGTATTGCCTCAGTTTCCCCAAGACAACCAACCAAACAATGCATTTTTATAAAAAGAAGATGAGTTTTTCTCATCGGAAAAAACTCTGTCTTTTTCTGAGTCATGTCTCTATAGAAAATTCTCAACAAGTTTAATTAAAAATTTCAATTCCTAAACATCACCACTAATTCATCAAACTTTTAAAGAGTACCTATTGTATATAGTGCATGGTAATAGCCACCTAGGGTACAAAGATGAATATGTCACTGAACTCAAGGAGTCAATGTTTAGTTTATGAAAAATATCTTTTAAATAAGATAATGTAATGAGATAAGAACATGAAGGGAACATTGAGATATGACACTTCAAAAGGTCAGGGGTAGTAACTACATTAAATTTAAATAGACAACAGAATCCAATTTTTAAAAAAGGCAGCAGCTGGCAGAATGGATGGGGGAAATTATCTATTCTATGCTGAGCAAAAAGACACACTTTAGATTCAAAAACGCAAATAAATTAAAGTAAAATGATGGTAGGAAATACTATGCAAACAGTATCTGAAAGGGAGCTGAAATATTTATATTAGTATCAGACAAAATAGGCCTGAAAACAAAAATTGTTAGCAGAGACAGAGAAACATTTTATAATGCTTTAAGGGGCAATCCATCAGGAAAATACAACAATTATAAGCATGCATGCATCTAACAAGTGAGCCCCAAAATACATGAAGCAAAAGCCAACAGAACTGCAAGGATGAATAGACAATTTAACAATAAGTGGAGACTTCAATATCCCACTCTTTCCATAATGGATAATGCATCTATTTTTTATGGATCCATTTAAATAATAATCAAATATCAATGAAGACCTAGAACACTTGAATAATACTGAAAACCAACTACACCTGAAAGACATCTATTGAACACTCTAGCCAACAGCAAAATACATATTCTTCTCAACTTCACCTGGGACATTGGTGCTGGGAAAACTAGATATTCATGTGTCAAATTATGAAGTAGATCTCTTCTTTATATCTTATACAAATGTTAACTCAAAATTAATCCTAGACCTAAATGTAAGAGCTAAAATTATTTTTTAAGCTATAAAACTCTTCAGAGAAAATATGTGACTAAATCCTTATGACCTTAGATTAGGCAATGGTTTCTTAAATACAACCCCAAAAGTACAGGTGACAAAATAAAAAATTACATCAGAACAGATGATATAATCTTGCATATAAGAAATCCCAAGGAATACACTTAAAAAAATAGAATAAATGAGTACAGCAAGGTTACATGACACAAGATCAGTATACAAAAATCAATTGTACTTCTATAAATTTGCAATAAACAGTTCAAAAATAAAATTTAGAAAACAATTCCATTTATAAGACCATCAAAAAATAAAAACAAAATACTCAGGAATAAATTTAATGGAAAAAAAACCCACAAACCTTGTATGTAACAACTATAAAACATTGCTGAAAGAAATGAAAAAAAAAATTGATAAGTAGGAAGACAATCCATGATCATAAAATGGGAGACTTACTATTGCTGGGATGATAATATTCTCCAAATTGATCTACAGGGTCAACACAATCCCTATCCAAGTTTCAAATGTCTTTTTTGCAGAAATTAATAGGCTGATGTTAAGATTTATATGGAAATTCAAGTGACCAAAAATAGCCAAAAAAAATCTTGAAAAAGAAGAACAAAGTTGAAGTATTCAGACTTCTTGATTTCCAAATTTACTTTAAATCTATAGTAAACAAGACAATATCAAATTTATAGCAATTGGAATAAAAATAGATATGTAGATCAATAGATTATAATAGAGTGTCTAGAAGTCATTACTTAGATTTATGGTCAATTTGTTTTCAAGAACAGTGCTAAGAAAATTTAGTGGAGAATATAAGTGCATTTTTAACAAATAGTGGTGTCCATGTGTCCAATCATGAATTAGATCCCTATCTCCTATCATTTACATGAATTTAACTCAAAATGAATCATAGACCTAAATGTAAGATCTAAAACTATTTGTTAAACTGCAAAACTCTTAGAAGAAAATGTACAAGTAAATAAATCTTCATTTACTTGGATTAGGCAATGGTTTTTTAAATATAACTCCAAAAATACAAGCAAAAAAATGAAAATCTTTGCTGCTTTAAAGTATATTAGCAAGTAAGAAAAAACAACAATAACTATGCAATAGAAGAAAAATGCAAATTATAAATCTGAAAAGGTACTGAATATATATTTTTAAATCACAAAAGACCAAAAGCCGGTGAAAAGATATTCAAAATTATTAGGGAAATGCAAATCACAACCGCAATGAGATTCCACTTCATACCCTGTAAGATGGATATAATAAAAAAGTGGAGAAATTGCTGGTGGAAATATAAAATAGTGCAGCCTCTTTAGTTTGGCAGTTCCTCAAAATGTTAAATATTGGGTTATCACATGACCTAACAATTCTACTCCTAGGTCTATGTCCAAAAGAATTGAAAACATCTGCACACACACACACACACAAACACACACACACACACACACACACAAAAAAAAAAAAAAAAAAAAAAAAATCTTGTACATGAATGTTCTTAGAAGAATTATCCATAATTAGCCAAAAAGTGCAAAAAGTGGAAACAACTGGTCGATTGAAGAATGAATAATCAAAGTGTGATGCATTCATACAATAGAATATTATTCACCCATAAAAAGGAATAATCAACTGGTACATGTTATTACGTGGATAAACCTTGAGAACATTATGGTAAGTAAAAGCAGCCAGTCACGCACACACACACAAAAGAAAACATATTATATAATTAATTCCATTTATATGAAATTTCCAGAATGGACAAATTATAGAGACATGAAATAGATGAGTGGTTTGCTGCACCTGCCAGTGTAAGAAAAGGGGATGGAGAGTGAATGCCAATGGGTACATGAAATATGCTTGAATTAGATAGTGGTGATGGATGCACAACTCTGTCAATATACTGATGACTACTAAGATATGCACTTTGAAAGGGCAAAGTTTATGGTATGTGAATTATATTTCAATGAAACTATTTTTAAAAAGACTTTATGGGCTCAAGGAGGACTTCCTAAAAAGATACCCTAAAATCTATTTTAATGGGGAAATTTGTTATTATAATTAACCAAGGTACATTTAGAAAGGAATTTTCTATGTAAGTTTACATAGCACAAAAGTTATTCCCAACTGGTTTGGCTCAATGGATAGAGCATCATCCTGTGGCCAGAAGGCTCCCAGGTTCAGTTCCGGTCAGGGGCTTGTACCTTGGGTTGTAGGCTCCTCCCTGGCCGGGGCTCTGCTGGGGGCTTGTGCAGAAGGCAACCAATCAGTGTGTTTCTCTCATATCAATTTTTCTCTCTGTCTTTCCCTCTCTCTTCCACTTTCTCTAAAAAGCAATGGAAAAATACCCTTGGGTGAGATTTTTTTTTTATGAAAACAAAGCACTAATATTAAATATTATTTTTTTTAAATGAGTATATATACACTCTAGAAGCTTGCACTCTAATTGAGGACACACTAGCAGAAAATAAAATTCAGGTTACTTAGCACTTGCTAAGTTCCTATTATAGCAACCTTTTTAAACCCATGCATTATATTTTTTTATTTATATCTTATGACATCCAACTTTAAATTTAAAAACAGAGAATATGAAACTCAGAAAAGTTGGTTGAATGTCCAAAAACATTCAGCTACCAAACACCTGGGTTTGAACCAAGGTCTGCCTCAACAGCTCACCACATGATGAATGTCAAGGTCTTATTGAGTCTTGGGCTATAGACTTCATAATTTATCTTATCTGACCTACTATACCTATTCTCTTCCAGGGTTATCTGGTAGAACATAACAGAGACCCAACTGCACCCATAGGCTGTGTGGGTCCCCTCAGTAAAAAGACCCTACCCATTCAAGAATATAACATACCAAACTCTTCCTTCCTGACACATGGATGTATTTGGCCCCACCCCTGTACAAATGACTTCTTTCTTAAAAAGTGTTTGCTCATATATAGCTACAACCTTTGTGTTTCCAGCAGAGATGTCATGCCTTTGGATTCTGATCCCATTTCAGTTGTGAGTCAAGGGATCCTGGTTGATGTTCAGTACATTAAACAGTAACCAAAATAAATATCCTAGAAGCCAGAATCCTAAGGTTGCCTCCCACTCGGGAAGTTGGGAGGTTTCCGTTGTCAGTGTATGTTTTCCTTTCCAGACAAGGCAAGCTATGTATGTGCTAAGTAGGAATGTTACATGATCCACTACCCCCACTGGTACTAAAAGGAAAATATGGGTCTATGAGAGAGAAAAATGGCGCCAGAAAGAAAGAAGAGCCAAACTAAATTTGGCATTTCACCTTCCATTTTTTCCCCCCAATGCTGCCTATCCACACCCCAACTCCGTGTCAGATGTTTCAAATGTTTTCATTGTTCCTTCCCTCAACCCAGCTTCAAATCCCAGAAAGAAAGGGGAAGGGGGGTGTGGGGAATCAATGCCATACAGATGTGTTTATCCCCTCTTGCCTGGATAAAAGGCTTCTTTCAAGTGTGGTGCATACCTTCCAGGCTGAATCTCTGCATTTTTAGGGATGCCACATGGCAGTTAGGTCAGGCTGCTCTTTTGCTGTCATTTTTATGTCAAACCCAAGCTTTTGTTCTCTTATGTCAAGCTTGACAGATGTGTTCTCGGGCAGCCAGCTCACTGAAAACACATGGCAGACTGAATCCCCTGGTCTTCTTGGCTAAAACACAGCTAATGACATTGGTGAAACAATTCTATAATTTCCCCAGGGGCTGTGGGATTCACTGGGGTGGAGATAGGGTGAGGTGAGAATGATGTAAGGTCAGGACCATACTCAGGAGAGCAGAAAGGGAGGAGAATCTGTGGCGAGTCCTCACTTCTTCCTGGGGCCTGAGGGTGTTATCATTTGATCTGGTATGTTTGGGGGGATTTTTATATTTTTTATTTTATATTTTATATTGTTATAGCAGAGGCTCAAAATACCTTGTATTACTCGACTCCATTTCTGATGTGCACATGCAAGTATAAAAATGCAACTCTATCTCCCTTCTTTCTTTTCATCCTTCTCTCACGCCTTCCCTCCCTTCTTCTCTCCCTTTTTCATTTCCTTCCTTCTTCCTTCATTTTATCCACCTTTATTTCTTTTTTTTATCCTCTCCCAAAGGCCCTTGGTTCTTTCCTCTCTCCTACTCACTTTTCCATGTTTATCTCTGCTTTCCCTCCCCATATCTCTCTATTCTCTCAGACACCAGTCTCCCTCTCCTCTCCCCCCCCCCCCCCCCCCCCCACCTCCGCCACACACACACACATGTCCTCACCAAGTCTCAGAGACTGAAACATACTGAAGGCTCCACATTTCTGCCCTTCATTAGTTCTGGATCCAGGTGGCTTTTCCCAGAGTTCTGAGCTGCTCATGTCGGTGACTGGGGCTGCTCTGGCTGCTCTGAATGTAGGTTTGGACCACTTCATCTATTTCAGCAGCAAATCATTTTACATTTACAGATTAGATGGAATTTTTACAAGTGTCTTATTTTATAAATATCTTATCCATTCCTCCCACCACTGATCAATCTCATTTCTTTTTATTGTGGGCAGTGTAATGCCTCTGCCCTGCTCCAAGGGCAGACAAGGTTTTCCTCAGCAGGAGAGACTCAGTAAGAAGGCCCAGTTCTCCCCCAACTTTATGCTCACCCCTCCCTGTCTGTGCTCTTGTCAATTTGTCTAAGTCTGGAACTTGCTAGCAGCTTCCCCTTGTGACCAGAATTTTTCAAAAAATTTCCTGAAGAACCTAATAGAAATGTAATCTGAATTTGTGATGCTATAGAGAGAACACAGGTATAGGGACCAATGCATCTTTACTTGAACCTTATAGGAAAGGCAGTGTTACCTTAGCATGACAGAGCCTGCTGGTTGTCCCCTGAGGCGCATTTTCCCTTTATTATTCCACAGCAGAATCCCCCAAATATTGTCTGGGTATATAGCCACCAGAATCAATACTATACTCTCCAAGCTCTCTTGCAGCTAAAGATGGACATATCACAAATTTTCACCAATGGGTTGTTAGTGAATATGACTCATGTGGTCCTTATGTATGTAAACCCTATATACACAGTAAATCCTCATGTATGCATAATATGGTTTGTATCATATCCATGATGTATACTAAGTAATATGTCCGTGTCATTCTTTTTCCTTTTCCTCTTCCCTGGGGGCTGGACTGTAGTGGAAGTCTTGTACTGAGGATGAGAAATCAATAAGGTTGGAAAAAGCCTAGTTTCCCAGATGGTCATGGAGCTACTTATTTCAGCCCTGGGCTGCTGATGTTTGTGTGGAAGTAAATAATAACAAGATAAACAAATGTATCTTGTTTAAACCATTGTTTCTGGTAGGCAAGAAGGAATGTTATGCCCCTCCATTCCCCCAACTCCAAAAGGAGGAGATCAGAATAGCTGATGACTAAGTCCATTCCAGGTCTGAAACATCAATGGTTCTAGTTAAAAGTCATGGATGCATTTACAGAGCTCAAATTTCTGACTTTAGCTTCAACTTCAGCTATAGGTCAGAATGGCTGGCACAGCTTAAAAGAAATCCACAGCTTTGATTTCTTTACTCCTCAACACTCTGTCTACTTAGTGGCCACGAGTCCCCAGTGTCAGGCAGAGTAGAGATGAAACAAAAGTAAAAACAGTTACCGTTTATTGAGCCTTATAGTGGGCTTCATTTCATCTGCACAACAGCCTTAGGGAGTTCTGTCATTATCCCCTCTTATGGTTGGGGACACTGAGGCTCTGCTAGAAAGTCAGCAACAGGCAGGATCCAATCAGGTTGTGTCTGTCTCCCACAATGACATCTCAGTATGGGACGGAAACTGAGCTAGGGTGCATGCGTGTGCAGGAGGAGGACTAGGTGACCACTTGATGTAAAGCCCAAGAAGGAAAACCAGCCCATCCCAAGTCCTTCTCCCACGATCAAAACCAGAGGTACTATATGCTGAGTCCTTTCCCTTGAGCATGATCAGCTGGTGTAACAGGGATGACATAGTCCTATGAACTGAGGGGGTGTTCTCCTCGGGACAGGGCACAACGTTGGCCAATGGGAGATGTTGGGGCTGGGAAATGCACCTGCCGATCTCCAATTAAGGAGAAAAACGTGTTGGTTGTTCAGACAAAGCCAGACTTGCCTTTCCCTCCCTCTTGAAATAAATTCAACCCAACCTCATTTCTGTCCATGCCTGGCAGAAATAAGCAAGGCACGGGCCCCTCGCACAGAGGATACAATGCTATGAACCACCATGATGGGTGAGGTCCGCATGGGTCCTCTGAAGGAAAGGGTTTGTGATCCCCATCCTACAAACCAGGAAACTCACTCTCAGAGACAAAGTGACTTGCAGAAAACTCATGGCAGAGCCAGGATTAACATCCTGGTCCAAAAGCACCAAAACCCATCAAGCTCCATGTTTGAACATCAGCTTCTCAATTAAGATTAGGACTCTTTTAAGGAGTTAGGTCCGTGAAGAAAAGGTAATGATTTCTTCCAGTTCTTGATTGTAGACATGATTCTAGGGTCATCAACTTGCATGGCTGAAAGGTACCTTAGAGAGTCTCTAAACCAACAGTGTCCCCTTAAAGAGGAGGAATTTGCGTCCTAGAGAAATAGCATCCTTACTAAGAGTCTCACAGCTTTCATAGCAGAGTTACCATCAAACTTAAGGCCCTGACCTGAGCTGTACCAACTTGTGTTTCTATTGGAGAGGAGGCTGCAGTAACTAGTGGCTCGGCCTGTGAGTTCTGGAATCAGACATCCTTATGTTCAAATCTTAGCCATGCTCCATCTAAGCCATGTGACATCATACCCTTTCTTTATATCCTACTTCCCTATGTTCCCTTGGAGATGATAATAGTACTTGTTGTGATGCACAAAGGAGGTGCTGCAGGTAAAGCAATGAGCATGGTCCCAGCCCACATAGCTTCTGGCAAACACCACTGTCTTATCAACCAAGCTCATGCCACGTACCTCTCAGCAGACATGCCCTAAACAAGGGAGACCAAGGGAAACAGGGAAGAAGGATGAAATTAAATCGGCATGGAGAATGCGAGCACTTTTTCCCCATCTGGAGCTGACAGCGATAAATAGAACCTAGTGATCCTATCATATCTCAGAGAAAGAATTCTAAACAAGGAGACCTCAGATCAGAGCACTGAGCCTCCCACGTCTGGCCTCACTTTCTTCTCTGCTGATGCCTCATGTAGCATGTGCCTTCACAGTCACCCAGAAGGGTAACAAGCAAGTCCCAGACCTCTCTCCTAAGTGAGGAATTCCTCATTCCACAAGTGCTAGGATTTCCAGGGATTAGTGTGAAAGGCAGGGAAGCATCTAAATCCCTCAGAATGGAGAGAAGATAAAGCCCCACTCACCTCCCCCTTCCCACCTCCCAGGCTCCCTTGCCTCCTCTCACATAGCGTCACCCTTGCATACTCCCCTGCCCTGAGTCTTCTCTGGCAGCTAGTGGCTGGGAAGGGGGCACTGTCTGAGCAGAGAGATGGTTAAAGGCAACCACAAACCCACAGCAGTAGAGATGGGAGGTTGTATATGTCTTACACAGGCTTGAGAACAACTCCTAAGCTGGCTAGGGGCTTCTGTTTTACCCAGAGAGGGAGAACAAGCCCCACTGGGCTCTGCCTGCTGCCTACAGAGCAGGGGACCCAGAACACAGGCAGTGAGACAAATGCAGGCATCACAGGCAGACAGACCTCAGGTTCCCACTGGCCCCCCAGTACCTGGGGAGGGTGGCCAGTAAATCACCTGCAGGACTTCTGATCCACCAAACAAGGAGACTCTTGTAACCAGGGCCAGCAGAGGCTTGCGCTGCTGGCAGTGGCAGCAGCAGAGGGGTGATGGGGGCATCGCCTTCCCCTGGTTGCCAGGTCGCCTCCCGCCCCTGAGGGCTCCCAGACTGTGAGAGGGGGCAGGCAGGGCTGAGGGACAACCCCCCCCCCACTCCAGTGCATGAATTTTTATGCAGTGGGCCTCTAGTATACTCATAAACCTGCAAATTCTTTCTGAGTCAAGGTGAGAATAAATAGTACCAAGCAATGTCTGCAGCATTGTTTTTAGAATTATCAATATATAATACAGGGTAAGGCAAACATAAGTTTACAGCTGTGAGTCCATGAAACCCAGAGTTTATTCTTATATTATTTTTTATTAATTGTATTATTTTCCATACAAACAACTGTAAACCTACTTTTGCTTCACTGAAAAGAGGACCAAGAGGAGCCTGACTAAAGCTCGGCCAAGGACAGGGTCTTTGTCAATCCCTTGAGCTGCCATATGGATAGCCTACTGCAGGGCAGAGAAGCGAGGAGCTGGTCAGGATGCTGTCACGGGCAGGGGGGAGGCCCCACAGTGATGAGGGTGGCTCATTGCCAGTGGTGCATGAATGAATGAACAAGCCTTTGAAATGAGTCTCAACATATAAGTAGCCAGATTGGGCAATGTGGCATTCTAGGGAGAAAGAACAGAAGAAGCAAAGGCACAGAGGTGCAAAGGGAGGTTAGGGGTGGGATGGGGGGGCAAATAGGTGGCTCCCCAGTGAGATCAGGGGGGGCCTGTGGGAGAGGCTTAGGACATGAATAACTTGGATATTTGCTTGAGAGAAGCATGTCAGTCCCCTCCAGCTACACAGTTCTACTTCCCATAATGCTCTGGCTTTGCTCGGCAGTTCAGAACTGACACAGTGATTCTCAAACTTCCATCATCAAAGAGCTTTTCCTTCTAGTTCTTTTATCAGAGGGAGGGGCTCCGCTTCTGCAAGGTCTTGCTGAGGCGGAGCCAAGTCCTTCATGTGTGTGCTTCCTTCTCTCCTGTGCTACCTCCAGTCCATATGCAGGCTCTCTACTGGGAGCTGAGGGCTTAGGGGTGAGCAGACCCAGTGCGTGTCCTCAGCAGGCACACAGAGACAGCTGCCATCAGAGGGACGAAAGCAGGGATGGGAACACGAAGGCCGCCACGCGCTTACTGTCCATTTAAAATATGAACCTGATCACGTTACCTGGGGCATTATATCCTTCAGCGGCTCCCAATTGCCCTTCAGTTTCTCCAAACTCCCTATACCGGTTTATACAACCCTCTGTGACTGGGCCCACCCTCTCCCTGTCTCATCTGCTGCCACAATCTCCTCTTTTTAAGCCCTCTCCTCCTAGGGCGAACTGGGGCTCCTGAGCCACATGCGGCTCTTTGGCCCCTTGAGTGTGGCTCTTCCACAAAATACCACGGCCTGGGCAAGTCTATTTTGAAAAAGTGATGTTAGAAGAAGTTTAAGTTTAAATATTTGGCTCTCAAAAGAAATTTCAATTATTGTACTATTGATATTTGGCTCTGTTGACTAATGAGTTTGCCGACCACTGTCCTAAAGCACTTTTTCCGCCTCCCTGAATAAGTCCCGCTTGGTCTCACTTGCGGGTGTTTGAGCTTGTGTTCCCTAGCCTGTCTCATTGATCATGGAGATCACATCTGAAATAGCACTTCATCTGCAACTTTTCTCCCCACCTCTCAGGTCTCAGCAGGTGTCCTTAGCGCCTCTGGTGCTTCCCAAGTTATGGCATTTGTCCAGCTGCTTTCTACTTGCAGGTTTGCTTGCTATTTCCCCTAACAACCAGCAACCTCTGGACCGGAGGCACCGGCCCTGACTCCTGTGATCATGTGACTGAAGCATCCAGCTCAGCATCCACCCTGGAGCAGGAGGTCCATGCGGATTTGTAGAAATGAATGCAGGGGCCTAAAGCTCGCACTGAGAGCCGCCTCTGCTGTGGGCCCGGCTTCTCGGCAGGATCGAAACTGCTCCTTAAACAGACCAACTCTTTCGTGTCCATCTGGACTATCTTCACAATAACATAAAGCTAGACAGGGCACCCTTCCTGCACGGAAGAAAACAGGATCTTCTTAAGAAACCCACAGATCTGCCAAAACCAGTTTGGCTCAGTGGATAGGGCGTCAGCCTGTGGACTGAAGGGTCCCAGGCTCGATTCTGGTCAAGGCACATCCCCAGTAGGGGGCGTGCAGGAGGCAGCTGATGGATGACTCTCTCATCAATGTTTCTAAGTCTCTATCTCTCTCCCTTCTTCTCTGTAAAAAATTAATAAAATACATTTAAAAAAAAGAAGAAGAAGAAAGAAAGAAATCCACAGATGATGGCTAGCATGAGCCAGGGGCTTGTACAATCTGCATAAGATCCCTCTGGCCACCCGTTCTCTCAGCAAGAAAACAGAAAAATCAAATCACTGGTTTCCTCAGCGAGAGTCCATGGCACAACCAGGACGCAAGCCCAGGGTCACACAGTAGGTGAGCCTCTGTTTCCATGCCTCTGTCTAGGGCAAATGACCATGGTCACAGGATACCCTCCCCTGGGGAAGAAAGGCTCAGGGAGAGTAGGGTCCTCCTTGCCTGGCTGGTTCAAACAACTTGGAAACCATTTCCCTCCCTGGTGTCTGTAGAGAAGGGGAGGAAAGCACAGTGCATATTGAGGATGGCGGCGGGGGCTCCAAAAGTCAAATTTCTGCCATTCCTGCGTTGGGGCTAGGGCGACCCCCGGGGACCCATAGCAGATCCCATGCATTCCAGCCAACGGGTAATGAAAACAACCTGGCCTCTGGATGCGAGGCTCTTCCCAAAAGGGTGCAGGCCCCTCTGGAAAGTCAGGACTTATGTTATTTCTCAGCCCCTCACAGAAAGTCAAATGAGGCCGAAGAAAACCAGGGGCCACCGCGGAGGGCGCCTTTCCTTCAGGCCAGATTCTCATTCCACGAAACCCCAAGTGAGATGCCCTTGGGAATCCTTCCTTGTTTGGAATTTAAACATCTCAGACTTTTCCCAGACGTGGAGAAAGTATTCGTGAGGTATGCCAAGAATTAACCAGCGAGGGCATCCATTTAATTGTATTTGAAACAGAAGCTAATGCTGTTAGCACACTGACCACGTTGACAGACCAATAGCATGCAGGAAAGTAGGGCTATGGGGGGTGGAGGGAGGGGGGGATTACACAAATATGTGAAAATAGAGCCAGCCCGGAGCAGAGGCCGAGACCAGAGTGCTAAGATGGCCATTGCTGCCCCGCATTCATCTTTACATTAGTAGGGAGAGGAACCTCACTTTCTGTTTACAGTCATTGCGGGCGTTGGGAGGCTTTGATCTCCCAAATCAGCAAGAATCCCAAAGGGAAGCTAGCAGTGTTTCTGATTATTATCTTTAAAGTCTAAAATTCCTTAGGTGAAATTCAGTATGAAACGCATCCATGCAATAGGGAAGGTGAGTGACTGTGTCAACATCTGGGCCTTATTAAGGGCCAGCTATTTTCACTAGGCAGTGAACTGGAGAAACCAAATTCCTTGATAAAGCTAGAAATTTCCAGGAACTGCCTGTAAGAGGCATTTCTTATGTCTGGTTACTTTGCATAACACACAGTGCAGCGGCAAGTTCCTGCCCAGCCAGGCCATGGAGATAAAAGGCAATATCTGTTTGTCGAATTTTCTCTAAAAGCTTTAATGCTCTGGTTCACTGTTCGACTTTGACCTTGATAGAACTCTGTGCAATTTGCAGCGCCTTTCCACATACCTCCTGCCTTTTGATCTGCCCAGCAGCCCCAAGAGGGAGCAGACGCCAATGCCATCTTCATTGGACAGTTGAGGAAACTGAGGCCAAGAGAGATCCTGAGGGGTCTTTTTGGGGCCAAGCTGATGAGACAGTGTTTCAATGCCAGGTGATGAGCAGGCAAATCATCTACTGACCCAGTCGGTCTGGGGTCAAGACCACATTCTGCACTTCTGGCAGCTGATATGAATGCTGCTGTTTCCTGGACTACACTCTAAGGAGTCAGGAATCAGCGGCAGATTTGGGACTAAAAATGGAGTCCTGTAGTAGGTGAGGTTAGAGGTGAGACAAGGCTAATTGTGTATTTACAACTGCTAAAGCCAAGTGATGAAAGCATTTGGATATCTTTTACTACTTTAAGAAATAAAAAAATAAAAACATATATAACATATACATACATTTATATCTATATATGTAAAAGCTTAAGCAACTTTTAGACCAGTTGCTATGATGGCACTGACCACCAGGGGGCAGATTCTCAATACAGGAGCTGCCCCCTGGTGGTCAGTGCACTCCCACCAACCTCCTGTGGTCCCTCCCTTCACTGCTGGCTGGCCCCAATTGGCCCTGATTTCCAGCAAGGCTGAGAGATCCAACCTGTACATGAATTTGTGCATCAGGCCTCTAGTCTAAATATATGTGAATTTATATACACATACATATGGATACACACTTGTGTATGCATACATATGAATATAATGTGTATTATATACAGTAGTAAGTAAAGTTAAAATAAGTCTAACAAAAATGTAAAGTTTATTGTGAGGAAATAAAATTGACTTTATTAAAATAAATATGTAGAAATATAAAGATATTGATGGAGTAAAAGATTCAAAAATTTCAAAAAGTTAATTTATTCCAAGTTATTTATAGCTGATATTTATGTAATCAAAATTGCACAAGGAGTTTTACAAATTTTGATATCCTTAATTCAAAATTTTACATTAAAGAGAAAAAGGACAAGAATAAACTATGTACAGCATCATGTCATCTACGAATAAGGACAGTTTTACTTCTTCTTTTCCAATTTGGATGTCTTTTATTTCTTCTTATTTGATTGGATTGGCTAGTACTTCTAGTACTATGTTGAACAGGAGTGGTAAAAGTCGGCATCCCTGTCTTGTTCCTGTTCTTAGGGGAAATAGTTTTAGTTTTTGCCCATTGAGTATGATGTTGGCTGTGGGTTTGTCATATATGGCTCTTATTACGTTGAGGTATGATCCTTCTATTTCCACCTTGCTGAGAAAAAGATAAAATAGGAAACTTTGCTTATCTAATTTCAATATTTATGTAGCTATCTTACATTAAGACTCCTATAGCTATAGCAATTAAGATAGACAATAGAACCAATAGGACAGAATAGAACACCCAAAGACAGACACATGCTTATTTGATCAGTGCGAAAATGATGGACTGCCCAATAAATTATGCCCGGATAATTGGTTCTTCATATACAAAAAAAATATATCCTTATCTCACATCATAGAGAAAAATCAACTCCAAACAAATTAAGGACTTAAATGTGAAGGGATAGTCTTTGACATCTTTATAAGAAAATATAGAAGGCTATCTTCATGAGCAAAAATAGGGAAAGAACTTCCTAAACAAGATATAAATCATGAAGATGGATTCAACTACAAAAAAATTAAGGAAACCATACAAGTACAACTGTATTAATCAGGGTTCTTCAGAAAAACAGAACCAACAGGATGTATAGAGAGAGATAGAGAGAAAGCGATTTACCTTAAGGAATTGGCTCTTGTAATTACAAAGCCAAAACATGAAAAGTGCTAGATCAATATCAGTTCAGTGAATGAATGAATGAATGAATGAAGGCTTCTATAAATAATAATCACTAACAATTGTGAGCATTTTTTTAGCTAAAGCCTCACAATAATTTTGTGAAGTGGATGTTTCCCATTTTAACGACGGGGAATCTGAGGTTAAGTAATTTGCCCAAGTCCAAAATCTGCAGGTTGAGCTGGCAGGGGGTGGGACACTACAGGGTGTAAGTTCCCTCTTATCTTTGGGGAATATATTCCTGAAACCATGGATAGTACCGAACCCTATATGTACAGTACTATGTTTTCCCTACACATACATACCTGTGATAAAGTTTAATTCATAAATTAAGCACAGTAAGAGATTAAAAACAATAAATAACAATAAAATAGAACAACAATAACAATATACTATAATAAATGTTATAGTAATGGCTTTGGGGCCATTTAAGGAGTAACATAAGGGTGACTTGAACACAGGCATTGGGACACTAACAGTTGATCTGATAACCAACAGGGAGTGTCCACAGCATGGATAGTGGACAAAGGGATGATTCATACTCTGTTGGGATGGAGCAGGACAGTGCAAGATTTCAACACGTTACTCTGAATAGCACACCATTTAAAACCTAGGAACTTTTTATTTCTGGAATTTTCCATTTAAGATTTTCTGAGCTCAGCTGACCACAGGTCACTGAAACTACAGAAAGCAAAACCACGGATAAGGGAAGACTACTGTAATCTTTCATGGGACCTGGGACACTCTTAGCACACCCGCTACATTTGCCAGACACTGCTGGAAAATGTACATACAAATTGCTCCTCCACCCGCAGAGTAACCTCACTGGGGGTGAGGGAGCTGCTGTAGGAAAAGAGCTGTGTGTGTGTCTTCCCAGCACAGCAGTGTCTCTACACCCCATGGGTGGCCCTTGGTCTGGGTCTTATGCTTTCGACGTGCAGGCTGGAGCTCAGTGCGAAGGTTTCTTTGCATACAGGACATCTTTGAGGCTGAACTGGAAGAGACCCAGCCAGGAGTCAGCCTGTTAGTGAGGGCAGTTTATCTTCTGTGCCCACCCACTTACACATTTGGGAAATCTGCCTACCTCCTGGCTCTGTTCAGAGTACCAGTCTGGTTAATCATCTTGGCTTCAGCTGATAACTAAGGTGTTAGCTGATAACCAAGGTGTGAGCTGAGGACTGCAGTGCTCTCAGATAAGAATGGAAGGTATGTGACATGAGGAAGTAGGAAAGAGGCAACCGTGGGGCAGACATGGAAAGGGAGGAGAAGAAGGCAGTGGATGGTAGAGGCAACTGGGGTTTGAATTCTGATTCTGCCCCCTGATAACTGATGAAGAAGAAGCCACTCAACATCTCTGGTGATGATGATGAAGCTCTGATCTCCTAATGCAGTGGTCGGCAAACTCATTAGTCAACAGAGCCAAATATCAACAGTACAATGATTGAAATCTCTTTTGAGAGCCAAATTTTTAAAACTTAAACTTCTTCTAATTCCACCTCTTCAAAATAGACTCACCTAGGCCATGGTATTTTGTGGAAGAGCCACACTCAAGGGGCCAAAGAGCCGCATGTGGCTCGTGAGCCCCAGTTTGCCGACCACGGTCCTAATGCAATGAAAAGACCTAACACATATCACAGATCCCTTTCTACTCCTTCCTCTGACAGGGCTACTCCAAAAAGTCTCAAGAAGTGGTCGAAATAAACAGTAAAGAAGCCGGTGGGCAGCCGTTGGAGAACAATCATCTTCTCACATCATGCCACTTGCTAAATCCGCAATCCTGGCCTCCACTCAACGCTGTGCCTGCCTTGGGAGCAAGGTCAGGAGGGAGAACACTGACATGCAAGCTTGTTCAGTGCTCTGTTACAGGACCATCATCCCCATCATTATCACTGTCATCACTATCACTATCATCACCAATATCTCCATCATCACCACTAACTAGTACCACCACCATCACCATCACCAGCACCACCACCACCACCACCACCACCTAGGGTTAGGTGCCCTTCTGTTGTGCTCCAAAGCCTGGTACACACATTTTTCAGAGTCTTTTATAAAAACCTGTGCACATGTTTGTCTCTCCCACTGAGGGCTGGCCGCCTCAAGAGCAAGAACAAGGACTCACCCTTATGCATCTCCTACACCTTGCACAGCAGCCGAAACATGAAAAGTGCTAGATCAATATCAGTTCAATGAATGAATGAATGAAGGCTACTATCTACACTAATAAAAGAGAAAAATGCTAATTGACCATACCTTTGCTACACCCAAAGCCAATCAGAGCAAGTATGCAAATTACCCCCAACAAAGATGGCAGTTAATTTGTATACGCTGAGGGAGGGAGGAGTGAAGACTGAAGACAGCATAGAAGGAAGAGGAAGGAAAAGTGGAAAGCAAGGCAGCTGCCAGAGAGAAAGCATGGGTGGGGTGGGCGGCGCGGGTGGCAGCAGCAGCCATTTGCAAGAATCTTCCTGCAGGGGGCCCCTAGTAAATGATAATAACAAACAGTTTGAGCATTTTTTTTCGCTAAAGCCTCACAATAACTCTATGAAGTGGATGTTTTTACTGGCCCTATTTTAATGACAGGGAGTCTGGGGTTAAGTAATTTGCCCAAAGTCACAGGGTTAGGAAAGGTGTGAGCCCACATCCTCCGACTCCAGGGCCTTGGTGACTAATCTAATATGATATCTGGCCCAGCTTTTCTTCTCCAATGAGAACCTCAAAATCCTCAGAATGCGGAGAATCGTTTTGTCATCGGCCCAGCATTGCCTGGGACCTGACTTGGCAGCTTAGCTACTCCGAGTTGGGCTGTGTCCCTGAACATGACCCTCTTAGGACACACCCCTGGTTCCCAGTGGACATTTTCAACTCTGGGTTAAAAGGTGATTGTTTATGCTTGTTCCTAATGAGCTTCCTTTCTAATGTCTTAAGAAACAAAGGCTATCTCATAAACACAGCTGACTCGCAAGGCCTGAAATGCCTCAAACTCCTAAGGGAGGAAAAGCAATTGTGCGTGAGGGTGTGCAAACTCACACGGGGCAGTAGAATTGAAGGAAGCCCTCACAGCGTCCAGATTTCACAGGAATGCATCATTTGCTGCCGCAACGCTGGGTCCTGGCACAGCTATCCCGGCATCTGCCCTGACATTTACCTTGGTTGGGGGCCGGAAACCCAGAACGGGGTGTAACAGTTAGTGGTGACACATTTAAAACATCTTCTCCACATTCCAGGGACTGCTGAAGAGGGTGTGTGCGTACGTCGCGTGCGTCTACAAGAAACACCCGACTTATTAAGAACTCTCTACTCCTTCAAGCCAAGAAATGTCACCAAGGGCCTACCTACAGTGACCAGGCCACCAGCCCAGCTCTGCTTCCTGATTGGGCCTCCTGGAAGGCCGTGTCCCTTGGTGCTGTCCCCACTCAGAGACGCCACCGTTGCTCAGCAAGTTATAGAAGCCACAACCCACATCATGGTTTGTGTTTGTTGGCATTTATGGATTGTTTATGTGTTCCATGTGGTGCACTAAGCATTTTCCCTCATTGTCCCAACCATGACAACCCAATCAACCAGATAGCACTTACATCCCTCTTGTACAGATGGGTACCAAGGCTGGAGAAATAAAGACCCTACTGGGGATCATGTGTCATCAGTGAGGAAACCAGATTTCCATCCAGGCCTTTTGATTCCAGAGACTGTGGTCTTAGCCACCTGTCTACACCGCTTCCCCACGGACTAATGACAGGGTCTTTCAGCGTGAACTCCAGGTACAGGAAAAGGGGACTTTGAGGCTTCCGTTGTTCGGATTTGAGCAGGAAAGCATGTGCACAGAGAATGAAGTGCCAACTTTACAAGCAGCTCCTATGCATGTCATTAAAGGTTGCCCTGTGTGTGGCGTCTCTCCTCGGGGGCCATAAGCCCCTCAAGGGCAGGAATTGTGTGTGATATTTTTGTGTATGTCTTTAACACCTAGCAAAGTTCATGGTACCTTGCTGGTGATGCAGAAGTGTGTTTTTCAAAGGGGACAATATGGCCCTGGCCAGTGGCTCAGTTGGCTGGAGCATTGTCCATACACCAAAAAGGTTGTGGGCTTGACTCCCTGACAGGGCTCATATTTAGGTTGTGGGTTCAATCTCCTGGTTGAGATGCATATGAGAAGCAACCAATGTCTCTCTCTCTCTCCTCTCTCTCTCTCTCTCTCTCTCTCTCATCAATTTAAAACAAACCATATCCTTGAATGAGGATTAAAGGGAAGAAAGAGAGAGGACTGTGAGGATAAGGGTAATAATTCTGCATTCTGGGCCCACTTGATCTTTCTGGCCCACCTTTCCTCAGGCAGCCCATACTCTAGTCAAAATGACCTTCTCTCCCAGTTGCAAAAATGCACCGATGTTTTCCCACCTCTATGCTTTTGCCCACAGTGTGGCCTCCACCTGGAGGGTTGTCCTCTGCCCCCTATGCTTCCTTCAAGACCCATCTCAAATGTCACCTCCTCTGTGAGGCCTCTCAGCTAGAAATAATCTCCCCTCTCGCTGAACTCCCTGAGTTCCTGTTAGTTCCTTCCTTTCCTCTCCCTCCTCCATCTCAGAGGCTTAATGTGACGCTTAAGTGAAATCCTATTCTAGAAAGCTCTTTGTAAGCCAGGAGACACTATCCTGAGCGGGCTTATGAGGTTCATATCTTATTGACTGAGGAGTAATTTCATCAGTGGTGTCAGGTTCAGCATTGCCCAGCACTGAATCTCACACACCCCAGGCTCAAGGAGCCTTGGCTGAGATTCTAGGAGTCACGTTTATCTCCTTCCAATCAGGGCAAAGGAAATTCTTCTTAGAAATGGATTGAAAATCCCCAGGCGAGGAAAAAATGTTAATAACTACTGAACACCTCCTCTTAAGGACTTTCATATACCCGGTGATTCCCAACTCGATTATATCCAGTATCCGCTTTTTGTAATAAATATTTTATAGCTCCCTTTCCTATTCTGCAATGAAATTCATAGGGAATGTGCATGACAGTGATTGGCTAACTACTCACCAAACGTGGCTCCTCCTCTTTTCGGGTGCACAACAGAGGGCTTCTCAGCCTCCCTTGTAGTGAGGGGCTACCACGTGACTGGTTTTAGCAATGGCTTGGGAGCGCCACTCCCAGGCCTGGGCCCATAAAAAAGCTTCCTCTAGAAGAAGCTAGGTCTTTCCAGATGAACTTCAGAAGCCTAAAGAAGGCTTAAATGTGATAGAATCGGACTGTGCGGATTTCAGCTGCTGAAAGGTCCTAACATAAGGGAGAAACCAACTCCTATTGTTTAAGCCACTAAGATTTGGTAATTTATTTCCTATAGTCACTAGCATTCTCCTAATATAATAGATACATATACATACGTTGGTTGTGGATCTCATACAGCTATAGTTCCTGACCCTGAATAGATGCTGTGTTTTAGTGGCAGTAAAGATTGAGTAGAAGAAGCTGGGTTTGGGATTGAGAGATGTAGATTCTAGTCTTGGCTCTGCCACTAAATAGCTGAATGATAGGGGTTCATGCCTCTCTCTCTTTGGGTCTCACTTTCTATGACTGTAAAATAAAGAGTTGAAGAGATTATGCTTAAGGCTCCATCCAGCGCTAATATTCTGGGATTCCATTGTCAGCTCTATGAGGCCAGAGCCACATGTGCCTTCTCCCTACTGTCTGTCCAGCGTGGAACACAATGTCTGGGACATACAGGTGCTCAAAAAACATTTCTTGAATAACTCTGCAATCACATGACCTCATATCCTACTCACTTATAATTGTCCAATAGCTACAAGTCCCATGAACTAGCATTTCTCTCTTCTTGTGTAACAGGGAACGTTGATGGGGTCCTTCAAAAACTTTATTCCACTTTCTCCTCTGCCTCTCCCACTCCTACTGGCACACACCAACGTACATACGCCTCCCACTAACTAACTCCAGGACCCAGGACGTTCCGCAAACTCCTATATTTCTGCTCCTGTACATTCTGCTCCCATGCCCTCCAGCCTCTCCCAGCAAGCCAGCAAGCTCTGTGAGTCCCTCAGCTCCACTGTGTCATTCCTCTCTCCAAGTACTAAAATGCCAAGTATTTATTTTAAGATGGGAGAAAATTAGAGCAGGCAATTAGCACATTTTTCCAACACATTGCATAAACCACTGCTGTGTAGTGGAGCCAGGAACAAGAGCTAGTAAAGTTAACACCGTTTCTTAAATGGGAGAAGCCGGTCAAAGCTGAGCAAATAGAGCCACCAGGGTCGAAGGTCCACCTCCTCCCTGGGACAGCTCCCTCAATGAGGAGTGGCACTCTTCTCCCAAAGCCAAACTAGATATACCAACAGGGAGGAGACATCCCGCTCTCAGGTCTATGAGCTATGTGACCTGGAGTTAGTCAAACGACCTTTCTGAGTCTCAGTTCCCCAACTACTGTGATTCAGAGCACCTAAGACAGTACTGGTGCTATACCATGTGTCTACCATTGTCTGTTGAAAGAATTAGTGATGTAGAGTATCTCATTTGAATAGGGGCTCCTGAGCCTTGGCAAACCCTATTCCTTCAGTTATTTCAGAATTTAGCAATCTGCCATTGCTGGCACCCTTGCAGCTCTATAAGGGTACCAGACTGGAAAGCCACCCCACTAACCAACTGCACACCATGGACAGTGTATACCATCCGCTCTGCTAATCTCTGCCAGATTGAGCCAGATTCAGAAGATGACTAGAAGGGAGAGGAATGTTGGACAGGATGGAACAGAAGCTACTGAATCCTGATCTCCAATACTGGTCATTCCAACTGGGAGAAACTGGGAGCTCTCAGGAAAGCCTATTTAGAATATCTGCTTTTGACGCATATATAAGATTATCTGGTTATTATTCCGGGGGTGCGGGAGAGGGAGGAAATTGTGGGCTACCGTAAAGGACCTCATTGACAGCTGAGTTTCTTTCCATGTAACTACATCGGTTCAACCTTGGGGTCCTGTTTTATTAAATCCAGTATCATGTTCCAGAGAAAGAGAATTGTTTAAAGCTGACCCTCCTGGCCTGCCTCAGCCAATCTTTCCCCCAGGGCATGGCCCAGGGCCCTTTTCCCTCCCAACAATATCTGCTCTCCCAATCTCACTAGGAAATCCAGGCCAGCTGGTCATTTCCAGCTCCTTTATCTGCTCTGATTCTGAACATCCCAGCATGCCATGGGGCCCCACTCCCAGGCTGCCAGCTTCCACAGGCTGTAATGCCAAGTGGAATAATAATAGTTGCCACGTGGGGCTATCCTGACACCCTCAAAAAGGAAAAGCAAACACAATCACTTACCAAAAATACTCACGTGCCTCAACTTGAGATTTCGCATTCCCAGGCCAGCCTCCCAGATACACACAATTCCCACCCCTTTCAATAAAGGTGACGTTAGGTGAATGGTCTTTCAGGCCAAGACCTCAATTGTTTCCTTCATATCAGTGTTTTATTTTTATAATTCTGATGGATCTGGTGTCAACTCCTTGTGATAGGAGGAGACTGACCCAGAATAAGAAGCATAGGTTTAGAATCAAAAGGCTATGGGTTTTAATCTCCTTTTACATTCCTCCTGGCTGGGGGACTTTGGCCAAAGTGCCTTAATGTTTCTGAGCACCAGTGTTATCATTGTAAAATGGAACTAATAATATATACCACTGGCCCGTTGTGGGAATGAAAATAAATAACTTGTGAAAGGTACTTAATAAATGTTTGTTCCTTTCTCTAATGTTCTGTGATTTGATAAGGGTCAGAAGTACTGGAGCCTAGACAGTGTTCCAAAACCTGGAAAGGTCAATAAGAGAGATAACCCTCAGAGTGGGGGAACATATTTGCAGATTGTGATAAGGAACGAATATCTGGAATATGTTAAGTACTCTTACGGCTTAATAACACCAAAAACAAAATTAAAATTGGGCAAAGGTCCCTGGCTGGTTTAACTCAGTTGGAGCGTTGTCCCCATGCACCAAAAGATGGCAGGTTCAGTTCCAGTCAGGCCACATACCCAGGTCGTGGGTACAATCCTACTCAGGGTTCAGTTGGGGCATGTGTAGGAGGCAACAGATCAATGCTTCCCTCTCACATTGATGTTTCTCTCTCTTTCTCTCTCTTTTATTTAAAAAAAAATTAAGTAAAACTGGACAATGGACCTGAATAGAGGTTTCTCTAAAGTAGACATACCAATGGCCAATTAGTACATGAAAAGATGTTCAACAACTTGGAAATACAAATCAAAACCACAAGACACCACTTGACAACCACAGGTATGGCTATAATAAAAAAAGACAGGTGATAACAAGTGCTGATGAGGATATGAAGACACAGAAACCCTCCTGTGTTGCTGGTGAGGGTGTGAAATGGTGCAGCTGCTACGGAAAACAGTTTGGCAATTCCTCAGAATGACCCAGCAATTTCACTCCTAGGGAAATTTCACTCCAAGAGAAATGAAGACATATGTTCACTGAGAAACTTGTCAACAGATGATCAGAGCAGCATTATTCATTATAACCAAAAAAGTAGAAATAACTAAAATATTCCTCAATTGATGAATGAGTAAATAAAATATGGTATAGCCATGCAATAGAATATTATTCAGCCATAAAAAGTAATGAAGTACTGATACATGCTACAACATGGATGAACCTTAAAACATTATGCCAAATGAAAGAATCTAGTTACAGATGAACATATATTGTATGGTTCCATTTCCATGAAATGTCCATAACAGGCAAAGCTATAGAGACAGAAACTAGATGAGTGGTTGCTTAGGGCTACAGGGGGAAGGGAAAATGGATGCAGCCACCCTAGATCAAGCCTCCATGTTATTCTAACATCTAGACTTCAGATGAATGGGGAGAGACTGCTAGTACAGAATTTCTATAGAGGGTGATAAAAATGTTCTAAAATTAGGTAGTGGTGATGGATGCACAATGCTGTGAATACACTAAACATCACTAACATGTACATTGGAAACAGATAAATTTTATGATATGAAATGATATTTTAATACAATTATATTTTAGAAATAGAACTTCCCCAATGGGAAAAGACCTGGTTCTTGCCAGCAGGGAGACCAGAACCACTGTCCAGAAAAAAAAGACTTACCATTCCCGAAATCCAGGAAAATAACCTCAGTTCCCTCTGATTTGGACCGAAAGTGGCAATCAGGTCCTGGACCCAAATTCATGTCTGTCAACAAGAGAGGAGTCGACACACTGATAGCAGATGAGGGGGAGAACGCACTGCATGGTGCCCGCTCTCCTGAGTCAGTCACGCATACTCCCAAGAGATTCACGGCCAACCAGAGGCACAAAGCCTTGACTCTCTGTGGTTGTCAGTCATCTCAGTTGCTACAGGGAAACATGAGTACACCCTAATCATAATGTTGTATTTAGTCATTAAAAGATATGTTGCCAAAGGGAATAAAGTAATTTTATTTAAAAGTTTGTTAGCTTGATTAAGCCTTTTAAATGTGTGGGGACCCACATTTGTACTCTTACCCCTGTCAATGAATACTGAGCAGACCTGCCCATTGTACTCATTAGTGGCTGAGCTGGAACTGCAACTCAGGGAGTGAATCCCATTTACCACTATCCTGTGCAAGCAGCCACCCTAAATCAAGTGTCCATGCTGTTCCAACACCTAGACTTCAGCAATAACCTCCACCTGGCCTTTCTCCTTCCTTCTTCTGCCACCCTCACCCACACTCGGTTCTCTATCAGGTCCTAATGAAAACTTTTTAAAACGTAAACCAGATATGACTTATTTGCTCAAATCCCTGAAGTAGCTAAAAGCCAGTGTCCCCACATTAGATCATGGGAGGTTATAGCCCAACCTCCCATGACCTTCTCTCCTGCACAACCTCACTCCACACTGGCCTCCCTAGTAGTCCTCAAACACCTTGGGCAGACTGTCCCTCACAGGCTTTGCACTTACTGTTCTCTCTGCTTTTCATGCTCTTCCCCCAGATATTTCCATGGCCCTCTCCCTCGTAGACTCCAAATCCCTGAACAAATATTTCCTTGGTGAGAACTTGCTGACCACCTGTTTCGAATCAAATTCTAGCGTCCCCACCTCCTTTCCTGCTTTATTTTACTTCATACTACCCTGTTTCCCCGAAAATAAGACAGTGTCTTATATTAATTTTTTCTCCCAAAGTTGCATTAGGTCTTAGGTCTTATTTTCTGAGGATGTCTTATTTTCGGGGAAACACGATACCTGTCATCATCTACAACAGGTTAATTTATAGGTCTATTTTATTATCTGCCACTTTCTGTGTCATGGAAGCTCCATAAATGCAGGTAGCTCCATGAGATCTGATCTGTTCACTGCTGTATCCACAGCACCTAGAACAGTGCCTGGCAGATATTCAAGAAGTCTTCATTTAATGAATGAATCTTTGCTTCAACGGTAACAGTAAACACTATGCAGAGGTAAAAGAACCAGCCAAATTGAGAAGACCAGTTTTAGGGTTGGGCAAACTAAGAGAGAATGATATCCCAAAGATACGTGGGCAGAAGGAAAACCCAGCAGTCTCAAAAGGCACAGAGAAGGGAAACAAGAATAAGGACTGAAAAGTGAGGCTAAAAAGATGAATGCAAGGATCTGGCTTGGAGATTTCCCTTCAAAAACGTGCTACAAAAATGTGAAGTGCATTTTGGTTGTCATGAGTATTAAACGTGCTATTATTAATTTTCCAGTGAGAAGATCTGAGCAATCTTGTAATAAGAACAGAAAAAAGTGGTGTTGTCTTTACATAATGTTTATCATCTTTCTATAAACAGTCTTAGAATGCCCGACTTCGTGGAGATGCCAGGAAACAAGCTCAGATCATAGGATACACATCCTATTGTGACACCGTGTAAATATTTACCTACTATGATCACTGCTAAGTGTGACTGGGAACATTGGGAGACAATGTAAGTCCCATTTGAGTTTCTGTAGTAGTATAATGTCATGATTTAGGAAAGGGTAAACCTGGAGTCATAAATCATCTTCCCTGGAAATTCATCAGACAATGATTGGGAAGCTCCTATGAGAACTAATCTAGCCTGTAAATATTTCTCTCTTTTCCACATCCAGTGCAACTAGAGAGCTGGTCTGGTTCCTGAATAGGAGCGGCTGGGGATTGAGAAAATGAAAGAAAGAGGCAGACACAGAGATAGAAGAAAAAAGTTGGGGCCAGGTGAGACCACTGTCCTCTATAGGGACAGGGAAAGGGACAGGGACCCCAAGCCAATATAGCGTGTTTATTTTATACAGCAAAAAAACAGGAAGTTTTACTAAAAGTCAAGACAAAGGAGATTATGTGCATTCTTGGGTGGTCCTGAGTCTTATTCATTCCTGGTGCTCAGCTGGATTTAAATAATAAAACCCACCCCTTGGCACCTGGGCTGAAGGTCAAGCTGACAACACTCCTGCCTTTTGGTAAAGCGTGTTTCCAGGACATGGCTTTGCCAATGCCACTAGATTCAGCTGACAATAATTAAAGAAATGCCCATGTGCCTTCCTAGGTAGGCACTCTCTACACTAGCCGCTATCTGCTTTCATGTGACAGGTCACGTGACTTCAGAAAGAGCTAGTGTGAGACGGTTTCATCTGGTGTATGGCAGGAGTTCCGGCCCTGCAGTCACACAGCCTGCGTTTCCATTCTAGTCCTGCTACTTATCAGCTATGCGGCCTTGGACACATGTTTAACCTCTCTGAGCCCTGTAATAATAACATCTATCTCCAAAGACTAGAGCGAGGATTAAAACAAAACAATATGTGTAAACTTCTCAGCATAGTAAGTAAACCACAGTATGCTCTCAAAAGATATTTTGTTCCAACAATTAGTGAAAAAATGAACCTGAGCCGAAACCGGTTTGGCTCAGTGGTAGAGCGTCGGTCTGCAGACTGAAAGGTCCCAGGTTCGATTCCAGTCTGTGGACTGAAGGATCCCGGGTTGGATTCCGGTCAAGGGCATGTACATCGGTTGCGGGCACATCCCCGGTAGGGGGTGTGCAAGAGGCAGCTGGTCGATGTTTCTCTCTCATCGATGTTTCTAGCTCTCTATCTCTCTCCCTTCCTCTCTGTAAGAAATCAATAAAATATATTTTTTTAAAAATGAACCTGAAAGAGCCTGGGTAAATAATATCACCAATGTATTCTATCTGATGAGAGAGTCAAGATTTGAATCCAGGTCTTCTATGCCCAAAGGGGTTCACTGCCATGTCTAGAGCCCTGGCAGGGACAGTGGAATGCTGAGCTTGCCAGGGACGCCAGGACAGCCACCAAATATAGCCTTAAGGCACCAACTTCTGACTCTTCAGGAAGCATCCCATGCACACACACACACACACACACACACACACAGCCATCTTCATCACCATCCATGTTTGCTTTATGGTAAGCACAGAAGATGTCATCTCCTTGAAATGAAGAGCTAATCTTCCTTGTTCATTGATGGTCTGGGACATTACAGGAGCTCAATAAATATCTGGGTAAAGGTAAGGAAGAAAGAGAGGGAAGAAGGAAAGAATGAATGGAAAGAACAGGGAGTGAGGGAATGAAGCAAGTCCTCTCAGGAGTGTATGCTGATATTAAAGAAGTGGGAGGAGGCATTGCTTTGGACTGTGAACTCCTGCTTCCTGTGGGTCTATTTTCAATGCAAACACAACCCAGAGACCATCTCCTTCCTCCCCTACTTCCTATTGGACTAATAGAAACTGCCCTCTAGCCTATCACCACCACCATTTTTGCATCTCATTAATCAAAGTAGAAAACACCTGAGTCCAGCCAAACACCATACATCTTGACTATGCCCATCCCTGTGGCATTCAGTCCTATACTCAGTCATTAGCAACAGAATCCTTGGGGTAGTTCTTAAAGCTAAGCAGGTGATTCCAATGTATAGCTAAGAAGCTGAGTTGAGAATGAGAACCACTTGTCTGGAGGATAGAGAAGTTTTGAGATACACACACACACACACACACACACACACACACACACACCTTGAAATCTAGTATGAGGACCCATAGAGAAGATTGTAGTCCCACTTTTTCTGGGCTCTTGGCATACTACATTGTCTACCACCTTCTCCACATTTCCATGTTAAGCAGAATTGCACTTGTCATCTCCTCTGTTTGTAAATTCCTATATTTCTTGGAGGAAAGAACTTGTTCTTCGTCCTCCACCTGGCTGTCACCTAAGAACACCTGGCAGGTTATCAATGCTCCATCCTCTGCTGATGGTGGTGTGAGCAAGCTCACAGGCAGCAGACCCTGGAGAGGGCACTTTGAGAGGAGGAGCTGGTCTCACAGTAAATCCTGCAAGGAGGTTTCCTATACAGCCTCTGCTTTTCTTCTCTGACTCCTTTCCCTATGCTCTAGCTCTGGATACTCCTGCCCATTTCCTGGCTCCTTGGCAAAATAGGGAGATCCTGGCTGAGAACCCAACTTCTCAGCATTAGGCTGAGTCAACCCTGCTGAGAGACCGCTGAGTATTTCAGACCTGCAGGGCAGACCTACCTCAATCCTTGCTACAGCCTCAGATCAATTGAACTGACTCAAGAGGGAACAAAAAGGCCCAGACTCCCACAGAGGCAGCAAAGGAGCCAAAGGGAAAGGAGAATGTCTAGCTGAATGGGGGAGGGAGGGGTGACAGGGATCCTGGCCAAAATTCCCCATCGAAGACACAGAAATCAATTTTGAATGGATTTGGACAGACAGTCCTGCCAGGAAATTCCAATGGCGTCTAAATACCAGTGGCAGACAAGGAGAATGTGTGTTGTTCTGCAGGATCACGTGGGCCACCACAGCTTTTGGGGACCTGGATACCTCCAGCTCAGCCCACCCACCCCCAGCCTCTGACACTTCTCCCTCTCGCTGGCTGCCTGCATCACTGTTATGCATTGTTCTCCAAGGAGCCTGCCCACTGCTACTAGGGGTAGTTGGTTCTTACCCTTTTTGTTTCTTATTTGGCAGAAAAAAATGAGTGGAGATGTCACATTCAGGGAGGTCCATTCACACCCTGGTTCAGCAGGTGACTCAGGTAAAACTTTGGCCTTAAATCCACATGAAACCAAGAAAAAGCAGCTTTATTCCTCTCTCCCAACTTTCATATCTTGTTAGCTACAGGCAACTGAAGAACTGCCCCTGCCCCTACCCCTGCCCTCCCGTGTAAATGCCAGAAGCATCCCCATGCAAAGGATGGCAAATGTGTTCGCTTTCCAATGCAAATTCCAATAGATTGCTAATGCCTTCTGGGGCACAGCCCTCCCCAGGCTCAGTGGGAAAATTACAGTTGATTAGCGATGTCTGCCACATGTCTGTAAAGGAGACTTGTAGAGTGTCCACCTTTTTTTTTTCTTTTCTTTTCTTTTTTTCTTCCTCATCAACCTCCAGGGGAAGATCAAAGCTCCCCATAAAAATTCTCATCCACACCAAGTACACACTGGGCTGCTGAGGTAGATAAGGTGGCTTGGGTGGGAGATCCAAGCAGAGACAGCTCTCTTCCATGGGATGGGCATTTCCTCTGTTTGCTTAAAAACTGAGGAAATGAGATAACCCTCTTGGTCAGGGGGGCATCCTGCATCTCAGAGGACAAAGACAGGGAGGAGGAGGAAGATAGGCATGGGTGGCTCTGGGAAAGTGAGCAAAGGGAATGCTCCAGACTCACAGCCCAGCTGCCCAGTCAGGAAGAAGCCAGAGAAGACAGGGGCCAGAGCTCCACTGACAAATAACGGCACTGCCACACCTGTCCCTGCACAGACATCCCTGGGATCCTGAGCAAGAGGGCATTGGGCAGCCGGATGAGGACTCCGGCAGTTGTGAGAACTGCAATCCTTGTCATCGCCCCTTTGCCATACCCTTGTCAGTGAGGAAAAGTCTTATTGCAAAGAAGGAAATGGGCATCTTGTTTGTGTGTGTTTGTTTGTTTGGGGGAGAAGTCATTGAACACATTTTTTAATTTATGCAAGTCATCCAGAAAAACATGGTGTACAGCCCATGAGCTAGAGAAAGCCTTTTCCAATAGAAAAGAAAAAGAGAGGGGAGAAAAAAAAAGAAAAAAGAAAAAAGAAAGAAAAAAAAAACTCTTTGGAGCCACAATGAACCATAAGTTGGCCCTAGATTTGCAAAACAGCTTCTGTTTTGTTTAATGGTTGGCCTGCTCTTCGCTTTTTTAAAATAAAAACAATAGCAAGAAGGCTAAACTACAGTAATGTTGATGCTATCTTATGGCATTGGATCTGCTCCTTCACCCTCCCTGCTCGCCTGTGGCTGAGCAAAAATAAAATACAAGTGCATTATCTGGGGTAGGGAGAAAGGCATGCATTCCCATTATCACATTAGCAGATTAGGGAGACTCCGAGAGCAGGCCTGTGGAAGCAGACAGGATGTCCACATTTCAGCAGGGAGGGAAGGAGAGAGGGAAGGTCTTGACCAGGAGGAGTCTGGCACCTGGGTGTGGGCTCTTCTGAAAACAGGGAACAGCAAGGGACAATGGGTGCTAGGCTAGATGAGGAAGGGGCAAAACTGGCCTCAGGTTCTGAAAGAGAAAGTCCAGATGTGCCAGTCAGGTGGCAACTATGTCTCCATCTTACTTAGAACCAACCCCAATAGCTCCTCTCTGCCACAGCCACATGTAATCACTGCTACTGAAAGTAGCCACACGTGGGGTGGTCTGTTAAAAAGATGTTGTCCCTCCATCCTTTGGTAGCTTTTCTTATTTAAAACACACACACACATACACACACACAAACACACCAGGGGAATTTAACCCAGTGAGACCCCATAGAAAAACCTCTTTGAATAGTTAGCGTTTCAACCTGAGGCCTTCCAGCTTCCACAGACTTCTGGGAGTTTGCTGAGAATTTTCAGAAGGTTTTGGCAAGATCTTGCTTTCCTTCCATCAGGCATTTCCTACCTTGTGAAAGGGAAAATTCTTAGCTTCTATATTTAGAAACTTAATACCAAAAAAAACAAGGCCTTTTACATGAGAAAGACAGAAGAAGCCAGAAAACCATCCTCCAGAGGCACCTCGGCCCTTTGGTCAGTCTGTCAGCAGGGTTTGTGGACCGTGAGGCCTTCTCTCACCCACACTGAGCACGGCACAGACAGAGGAGCTGGAGGCTGGAGCCCTGAGGGCGGCGAGCACATTTCCTTCATTCAGCAGAAATACCTGGAGTGTGTCCTAGAAGCCGGGCATTGTGGTTTTCTCGAGAGGAAAGGAGTTCTGTTGGACAAGGGCTCTATTTCCAGAAACATACACGAATAACTATAGGAAATGGGAAAATGTAATGGGAATTATATGAGAGGTTCAGAGAAAGTTAAGGGGCAAATGAACAGCGAGTTGAGATAACAAGAGTCTACATGGAGGAGGTGGCAGTGGCAGTTGAGTTAGATATGGAAGAAGTGGCAGTTGGAGTGGGTTTCACTCAGAAATAGGCAGTAAGATGCGGCGGTGAAAAACATGATCTCTAGAGCAGAATGTCTTGGTTCCAACACAGGCTGCACCGCTGGTCAACTATGTGAGACCCTTGGACAAGTTTACTCACGTTTCTGAGCCTCAGATTTTCTTATCTGTGAATGAGGGTCAATAATATCTATCGCTAGGGATAGTTTAAAGAATTGAATGAGGTAATTAAGGAAAAATAAGGTGGGTGGGGATGAAAGGAGAGGTATAATAATTAAGGAAATAAATGAAAACCTCTTGACATAAAAAGTACTCGAGAAATGTTACTCAATGACCCAGCTGCTGTGGTTCAGTAGTTGAGCATAGACCTATAAACCAGGAGGTCATGGTTCGATTCCCACCTGAGGCACATGCCCAGGGCTCGATCCCCAGTGTAGGGGGTATGCAGGAGGCATCCTATCAATGATTCTCTCTCACCATTGATGTTTCTATCTCTCTCCTCTCTTCTTCTCTGAAATCAATAAAAATGTTTTTTTAAAAACAAATGTTACTCAATAACTTATTTTTTTTTATTTTTTTAAGATGAGGATTGTGAGGACTGTAAAGGGTGGCTGACAGGAAGTCTTGATTGGACAGTAGGGCACACTGGGTCAGAGGTATGGGGTGAGAAGGTTGGATCTGCTGCCGAACATTTCATGCTGAATAAAATGATTCAGAAAAACCAGCTCATACATTCCACATCAAACGGAACAAAGTCATTGTCAAGATAAGGAAAGCCTCCCATATGAGGAACAAGAAGGACCTTTGACCTTTTAAAAATGTTTAATTGCTCTACTTGTAGTTAATATTTGGAAAATCCAATATGCATATGTAAGAGCAATAAACACCCCAGCATGCCTGGGAGCACCCGCCACAATACTGGCCTTCCGTGAATTCCTTTAGGAAATGGGCCAGAAGCCTGTGTCCAACTGAGCCAGACGGGAAGCCAAGGCAAAAGGAAAACCAGTAATACGGACCCTGTCTTTGTTTAAATGTTGATATTTTTGCATTAATTTTGATTTTTTTTAAATAAAATATTGCATTAATTTTTTTTTAATCTTGACTACTGAGCTTCATGGTGCCCCTTTAAATTTTGTGCCGGCCTAGTCTCAGCCCTGGGTGTAGCCAGAAACATCCTTGACTCTGGCTCATCAACACCTCAAATTCCTGGGACATAGAAACATGTACAGATTGTTGAACCTCAGAAGAAAGGCAGGGAAGAGGTCAACCTGTATGCATAACCCATGGACACAGACAATGGGGTAGTGAGGGCCTAGGGGGATCAGGGCAAAACAGGAGCAAGTTGGAAGAGGTTAACTGAGGGGGGGAGAGGACCTACGTAATACTTTCAACAATAAAGATTTTTTTTTTTAAATTATCCCTAAAAACAAGCAAACAAAAAAACAAATTCCATCTTCCCTATGGATATGTCCATGTTACCAAAAGCCAAAAAGATAGCTCTGATGAGACTTTCCAGCTCCCTACTGATAAGACTGCCCACTAATGTAAAGTTCATAAGGTACATAATTTCATGTTTCCTCACAGTAACTTGTTGAAGGCATGGGTAGCATCTGATTTTTCAGGTAAAATATTAGAGTCTTGGTAGAAAACTAACCATTCCAAGATGATTTTGAGCAAGCCACTGTATGACTAACCTCACTAAAACTCAGTGTCTCCCACAGCTTCTTAAGGTTCAAGAGTCAGACCACATGCCTTTGAACCTTGGATCCACCATTTCCTGAATGGCTCTGCAACCTGGAGCCAATTGCTGAATTCTCTCTAAGCCTCCCATTTTCTCATCTGCAACATAGAGCTAAGAATAACTGCTTTGAGGATTAATCAGGTCATCCATGTAAAGCACTTAGCCACGTTGGGCATGGAGCAAGCGCTTACTAACAAATATTGATCGTTGTTAGATGTATTACAGATTTTGAAATCTTTGCAGAAAGGAAAGAGAGGCCACAGCAGCCTGTCAGGATAAACTGCTGGTGTGAGGCGCTTTCCGCTGTCATCAAATCGCCCTGAGAAGGGAGCTTTCATCAAAATCTAACATCAGAAAAATTATCTGAATCCTAGAAATAGACACAAGAGTCTACTGAGTGTTCTTCCGTGCAGTTCTGGTCTTGACTTTCCACATCCTGGGCTAGTTTACAACTCTGTGAGGGCAGAGGTTGACTTGCAGAATTTTGTCTGGTAAGATGCAAATATGCAAGTCTGGGAAGCAGATACCCCACAGATTGCTGGGTATTGCCCTGTTGAATTGCATATATATGCACAATTATAGATAGTATAATATATAATTATATATAATATAAAATAATTATACTATACATAACATAATATATAACAGTATGTTATATTGCATGTAATTTTTATATTTTATATTATATATAATTATATTATATAATATATTATATATAACTATATAATTGCACATATGCATATAATGACATACATATTATATATAATTAATTATGTATATTTAATTATATGTAATTTTATATAAAGACATACATAAGTATGTATGTATAGATGTATGTACCCCTAGCTTCTGAAATGCTCTTTGGGCAGGTTTCAACATAGAATTGGTTCTCTAATTAATTCACGAGTGGAATAAAAACCTTTGGCATGTATTTCTTTTGTATTTGCATGCGTTCTTTTGGTTGTTGTTTTTAGAGTGCTTTTTCATTCTCTTGAAAGTTGTATTCTTACACCGCACACAGAGACAAGGCATTCTCTGGGGGCCCAAAGAGGCTTTGAAGGACGCCGCGTGATTCCTGGCTGAAGGAAAACATCACCTTTCATACTGGAGTTGGCCCCTTAGCAGCCATGAGGCTGGTCCTTATCTCAGGCACAGACAGCATGAGAGCTTTGGGACTTCATTCCATGCCTGGCACTGAGGACCTCGCCTCACCTGCTTCCAAACAATGTTCCAGCTCAGAGCAGAGACTGGACCAGTCCCTGGGGTTCATGGATTATTTGGCAAAGTGCAGAGATAACACTCTGTGCAAATTTCATCACTGATAAGCGGAATCTAATGTCCCCTCTGTATAATTCTATGCACATTGTACCAAGGCTCTCAAATGTTACAGGATTAGCTCCTTCTTCTCTTCTGATTCTCTTGCCTCCAAATCTGTTCCTTCCATCTTTTCCATCTCAGAAAATGGCATCACATTTAGAAGGCAGTCTCATTTAGAAGCATGACTCTAAGCACTCCCAGATGATCCTTGGTACAATGTGCATAGAATTATACAGAGGGGACATTAGATTCCTCTTATCAACACAGTCTCATTTAGAAGCATGACTTTAAGCGCTCCCAGATGAGATAATATACAGATAAGTGATGGGAAAGGATGGAGTACCTGGGTCTCCCCCTTCTCGCATCCCAGTCATTTTCACCCAAGATGACTATGGCCTTGTCTCACCTTCTCATTCTGCTACTTTCTGGCAAAAACTAGAATTAGAGCCTCTTTTACTTTCTTCAGAATCCCAGTGGAAATCCCCTCTTGCTAGGATCCGAATAAAACCTTGGTATTGCCTGAGGAACTTGTGGGCTAGTGCTAAGCTTTAGATGGGAAGTCACATTCTGGTATCCTCTTCCCTCAGCCCAGCCCTCAACTTGCTGGTAGAGATGAGTGGGACAGACACAGATGTATTTTGTGGAAATCTCATAAATTGTTGATAAATTGGATATGGGGGGTTAGGAAAGGGAGATAGCAAGATTGCATCTCCAGGAAACAGAACCATTAGGCTAGATATAGACATGGACGTAGACATAGACACACTCAGAGATATACTGATCTGTAGAAAGAGATTTAGTATAAGGTGCAGTTCATGTGATGATGAAGGCTAAGAGATTCCACAATCTGCATCTCCAAGCTGAAAACCCAGGGGAGTTGGTGGTACAGTTCAAAGGCCTAAGAACTGGCAATGTAGATGCCAGTCCGAGTATGAAGGCCTGAGAACCAGGACTGCCAAGGGCAGGAGAAGGTCAATATTCCAGTTATAAGAAATCAGGCAGATAGCAATTGCAAGCTTCCTCCATCTTTTGTTCTATTCAGACTCTCAATGGACTAGATGAATCCCACCCACATTAGAGAGGACCATCTGCTTTAGTCCATCCAATTCAAATGCTAATCTCTTCCAGAAACAGCCAGAAATCATGTTTAACTAGATATCTGGCCATCCAATGGTCCAGTCAAGTTGGCTCTTCAAATTAATGATCTCAAAGATGGTGCCTAAGTTTTCAGTTTAAGTAACTGAGTGCAAGGTGATGCCATTTACTGAGATGGAAAAGATGGAAGGAACAGATTTGGAGGCAAGAGAATCAGAAGAGAAGGAGGAGCTAATCCTGTAACATTTGAGAGCCTTGGTACAATGTGTATAGAATTATAGAGAGGGGACATTAGATTCCTCTTATCAACACAGTCTCATGTAGAAGCCCTCCTCCAGCTACTAAACCCTTTGCATGTGGAAGATCCATTTGCTCTGTGTTCACCTCAGCAGCAGCTGAGAGTCACCATAGGGTCCTTTTTGCAACTGTACAGTTAGCATGTGTTTTACCAGACTTTCCTCTCAGAATCCTGGATGTTTGTTCATTAACCAAGGACATAGTCTTGTGCCTTATGCCCAATGATATCACCTCTTAAGATCCTGTAGTATAATATTTTGGTGCTACTGCTCTGTTTGAGTCTCTTTGTTTATTTGCATTGACGATTACATTGTTTTAAAATATAGCATCATAATTGTTATTCATGAGCCAAGTCTTAATTGACCTCTGTGTAAAGAATTAATAAAAGCAAGTAAACAGCCATATTAAGTAAAGTAATTGATGAAGGGCAACACTTAAGCTAAGTCAACAAATGGAATTATTTTGTCTGTTTTAGTGGGATTTGGTGAAGTGAGATTGTTTTGGGTTTGTTTTTGTGTGTTTGTTTGTTTAGCAGAATGGAGATCAATTTGAGGGCTTAGAATAAAAAAAAGAGGCATTTTTCTCACTTTGGATGATGTGCCCTCTTATGAGACATTTTAAGAAAAGAATTCCCTGCCCAGCTGATGAGCATCGACCTATGAACCAGGAGGTCATGGTTTGATTCCCAGTCAGGGCACATGCCTGGGTTGAGGGCTAGATTTCCAGCAGAGGCAGGCAGGAGGAAGCCAATCCACGATTCTCTCTCATCATTGATGTTTCTATTTCTCCCTCCCTCTCCCTTCCTCTCTCTGAAATCAATAAAAACATATTTAGGAAAAGAAGAAGAAAAAAGAATTGCTCTTATAAAGTGAAAAATGGTATTGGCTGTCCAAGGTTGTCAGGAAGGGCAGGTCCCCAAGGTCTGTCCCACCCTTCCTGGTTGAGTTAGGACCAGCTGCTCTCCCTCCTTCCTATTAAAGATACCAGGCTAAATCCCAAAATACTGAGCCTTATGACAGCTGTGCCTCCTTAGCCACGACTCTAATTCTATGTCCCTAGACATAAGTTCTCAGGAGATTAGTGGCAAGAAGTGGACTTATCTTTCCAAGCACTTAGCACAGTGTTGATAAATGCTGGCTATTATTATCCTAAGCAGCAGAGGAAAAGTTATATATTCAGATGCAAATGTAGCTATAGATGGCATAAATATTTATAATTTTTTTTTAAAAAAAAAAGGCTGAAGGAAATAAAAACAAAAGACTGGCAAAGGTTATCTCTGTGTAAATAGGATGACACTTAATTTTTTTATTTTTTAGAATTTTAGTTTTTGCTTTTTAATATTTTCTATGAACATTTATTCATTTAAAAATATATTTTTTATGCTTACTACATATTAGGCATTAGGCCAGGCCCTGGAGGATATAATTGTGAAATAGACACAGTCCCTGCCCTAAGAACTGCTATCCAATGGTGAAGACAGTTAAGGACAAAGGCAAGTTCAAAACCATCATCAACATCACATGCATCACAGACCTGTGTATGTAGTTGAGTTTCCTGCAGATGAAAGTACAGAATCTTAAAAAAAAAAAAAAAAAAAAAGTGTCTTTTTTAAACTCACATAAAACTGTCAAGTGGGATATCAGTGACCACAAGCAATTACAATGCAAAATGTTAAGTACAGTGATGGGGGGAAAAACACAAAAGATATTGTGCATTCTTTGGGAGTAATAGAAGGCTTCCCATAGGAAGTACCAGTTCAAAGAAACTTGAAAGGCAAGTACCACTATTACTTTTGTAATCAGAATAAAACAAAGTTGTTAAAAAGTAGTATTGGCTGTTGTTGGGTGATCAGCTATTGAATACTGAATAGGGAAGGAAGGAAGGGAAAGAGAGAGAGGAAGGAAGGAAGGAAGGAAGGAAGGAAGGAAGGAAGGAAGGAAGGAAGGAAGGAAGGAAGGAAGGAAGGAAGGACATATCAAATGACAGGTCCACTCTATCACCAATTCCAGGAAGAATCACAAGTGAAAAAAAAAGTTGCCCAACACTCAGCCCGGAGCTATTCCTTTTAGCCCTTGCTACTCAAAGTATGGTCCATGGACCAGCAGCGTCAGCATCACCCAGACCGTCTTAGAAATTCAGAATCTCAAACCCCATGGAATCAGAATCAGCCTTCTAACCAGAACTAGCAATTTAACATGGATGATTTGCATGCACGCTGCACGTTGAGAAGTGCTAGACTTATGATTCACAATCTCGGCAGCACATTCAAGTCACCAGGGACCTCATACAAACCTAGCTGCCTAGCTTGGTGTTTGAAAGCACAAGTCCTGAATCTAATTTCCATGTTCTCTGGTTTATTAACTGTGTGGCCCTAGGCCAGGTCCATGACCTTTGCTGCTTTGGTTTCTTCATCTGTGTGGTAAGCACCTACTGACGTGGTTCCCAAGGATCCCTCTCCTTGGTGTTCACACACTTACTAGTATGTAATCCCCTCCCCTTCGAGTGTTTCCTAGACCTGGGACTTGATTCAAGTAAACAGAATACAGCAAGAGCATTAGGAAGTCATTTCCAAGATAAGGTAATAAAAGATCATGATTCTGTCTTGTTCACAGTCTCTCTCTCTCTGCCTCTTCTCGCTTGTTTAGTGTGATGAAGCAAGTTGCAATATTGTGAGTACTTGTGGAGAGACCCATGTGGCAAGAAACTGAGGCCCTGAATCCCAGAGCCACAAAGAACTGAATCCTGCCAACAGCCATGTGACAGCTCAGAAATAAGTCCTCCCCCAGTCTAGCCTTGAGATCATTGCAGCCCGGGCCAACACCTTGATCAAAGATTTAGGAGAGACCTTGACTCTCAGGACCAGCTAAGACACACTAGGATGCTTGGTCCATGAAAACTTTGAGAAAATAAGTGTTTGTTGCTTTAAGCCACTAACCAGTAACAGAAAACTAATATAATCTATAGACTAGGAATGATAATAGCATTCACTGCATAATTATTATAAGATGAAATCATTCCCCTAAAGTGCTTATAGTAGGGCCTGGTGTATAATAAGTCTTATACACATTTTGCTACTAGATGTTATTAAAAAGCACCGATGCCCTTGCCATCTACTAAAAACTAAGTATTTCTTCTGTCACCAAGTAGCCACCCGCTGCTTCCTGGAAGTGTCCCTCTCTGTCTTGCTTGTCCTTTGCTGTTCCTGCTACTTGATGTGTCTGCTTCTGGCAGTTCTTCTTCACCAACATAAAACTATATTTACAATTAAAAAAAATGAGCTGAAAAAGCTCTTTCTAACCTGCTATAGACTGGGAAAGTTGCTGAATGAAATTGTCACAATTGTGACTGAACTATAAGTAAACGGACTCTGGTTTAGGGTTTGAGGAGGTCTCTGAGGAGTACAGTGAAAGGTTGTTTTTATTATTTTTTTAATTTATATTTTATTGATTTTTTTACAGAGAGGAAGAGAGAGGGATAGAGAGTTAGAAACATCAATGAGAGAGAATCATCGATCAGCTACCTCCTGCACACCCCCCACTGGGGATGTGTCCGCAACCAAGGCACATGCCCTTGACCAGAATCGAACCTGGGACCTTTCAGTCAACAGGCCGACGCTCTATCCACTGAGCCAAACCAGCTTCGGCATGTTTTTGTTATTTTTTAATACAGGGGTTTGTTACCATCTTTTCTGGTGCTCAAAGGCTCTCTTGCTCCTAGTTTCTCAGCTATGTGGCAGTCTGTTGGGGTCACTAGGTTTCGGTGACATCTCTGAATTTCCACTATTAGATGAGTGCCTTCTACATCAACCATGTCATTCATGACACTCTGATTTTATTCACCCCTACATTCAATTTCTTTTAGCTCTATCCAGAGTTTACCTAGTTCATCCAAAAATATCCTTTGTTTTTAATGCCTCCATTTAATCAAGTTTAATTTCTGTCATTTGCTATCAAGAGTCCTAACTTCTATAGGGATTAGGGGAGACTTACTTGAGGGGAAAAAAAGATTAAATAGAGATCTAGAGGATAAATTGGATGTAAATGTGTGGGGAAGAAGGGAGGGAATTGGAAGATGGTATAAAGCAGAAGGAACAACTTGTGTGAATTCCCAGAGCTGGGAGGGAGCAAGGCAAGTTTGAGGAACGAAAGCAAAAAATGGTGTGGCTAGACCACAATGCTTACTGGGAAAGTGCGCTAGAAGCGACAGGAGCCATGGCCTGCTGGTCTTACACAGTAGTGAGGAGTTGGGGCTTCAGTCTCAGGGCAGAGGTACAACAGTGAGTGGTTTTAAGCCAGAAGTTAGAAAACTATGGCCCTGAACCCAATCTGACCCTCCACTGTTTTGGTAAACACATTTGTATTAGAATATAGTGTTAGCCATTCCTTCTCCTGTTATCTGTGGCTCCATTCACACCATAGTGGCAGAAGGGAGTAGTTGTCACCGAGATGGCAAAAGTTGCCGACCCTTGTTTTACACTAATGGGGTCCATGGTCAGACCTACTTTCCATACAGATTCTGGCTGCTGGTGGAGAACATATTGACAGAGGGCAGCCCTGTGGTCACTTTCCCCTTCGCTGTCACTTTTCCCTTCCTTTATCCTCCAGCACAGTGAACAATCTCTAAGTACAAGAGACTGAGGAAGTCAATGGTTTGGATGACCCACAACAAGTAAATTGGATCCTATAGGAGTTGGTCGCTTTTTTTTTTTTTTTTTTTTTTTTTTTTTTTTTTTTTTTTTTTTTTTTTTTTTTTTTTTTTTTTTTTTTTTTAATCCTCACCCAAGGATATGTTTTTCAGTTATTTTAGAGAGAGGAAGGGAGAAAGAAACATCAATGTGAGAGAAAAACATTGGTCATTGCCTCTCATACACTCCTTGACTGGAGATCAAACCTGCAACCTACTTCTGTGCTGCAACTGGGAATTGAACCTGCAACCGTTTGATGTATGAGACACTACTCCAACCAACTGAGCCACCCAGCCAGGGAAACTGGTCATATTTTTAATAAACTAAGGGCATTTTAGAGAATAAGAGAGAAGAAATAGAAATACATAGATCAGAAAATGTGGTGGTAGGTTAAGTACAAGTATTTAGATTTTGTCACTTGTTTGAAACAAAACAAAAACCAAGAAGCCAGTCCTCCTGCCCTGACATCGGTAGTGCAATGACCCGCTCCCCACAGACCATCCTGGAGTAGCACACACCTGAGGATGCACTTCTAATGCAATCAAAGGGAGGAAAGTGACAAGGATGTGGAAAGACTACACTGGTCCCCAAGTGCACAGTTGTGTAGGTCCTTCGCGGGTTTCCTTAGGAGCAGTTTTTGCTAATAAAGCAATAATTATTCTCTAACTTCGGTTGGGAGTGGGGAGGGTGAGATAGGAAACGTGAAGCCAAGGGGAGTTGTTTCTCTAGGACAGCTGGCAGAGGCCCAAGGTACAAAGTTGTCTACAAACTCTCGAATCAGTGTGAGACATGAAAGAGAACTATGTGCTGGCAACGTGGGCTGGCCCGCCTTGCCAGAGCGGAATTGAAACCATACCTCCACCTCATGCAGACATCACCCACTGGAAGGATGTTCTTATAAATCCCAGCCTTGGAGCCCATCTCATCTGCAACCCCCTCCCTGTTCCCCTGCTCTTTCTCTCCTCAAACCAGAGGAACTTAATAAAAACAGAAGGAACACATCCCCGGAGTGCTTCTCTGAGCTGAAAAGGAGGGGGCACAAAAATACACAGAGGATGGATAGGAACCCCTCTGGTCACTTCTGATCAAGTTCCAGGGGACTCTGCTATTGGGGCCCATTGGATCCAGGCCAGGCTGTGGATCCTGGGGTCCTGGGGGTTGTGGGGGGAAAGGGGGGCACCACAGGGCCTGTAGCAGCAGGACACCCCAGATCCTACTGCCTTTTCTCTGAGCCACTCTTCCCAGTTCCTAGCCAAGGAATTCCAGGTTGATTAATGAAAAGCTGACCTCAATCCAGAGAAACTCCTAAACTAGCCCAAAGAGAACACAAATAACTATACCCTGGATTGATGTACTTACATTGAAAACCAAGGATGAATCACAACTACAGAATGAGAGAAAGGAGTTTTTGTCCTGGGACAGATCCCACTCTTTCCACTGGGAGGTCCCGAACTTGGTATTCAAGACTCTCCATAATTTGAATCAACTGTCTCAACTTTCTCCCTTTCGCTCTGTACACAAACACTGTCAGACAAACGTTGTCCCTCATTCATGCCACAGACTCCCCGGCCCCTAATATTGCACCAGCTAGGATGTCCTTCACCCTCATCTGGTCCCTCTACATCCAGGAAAACGCTTTAGCAAAAAGCATAAAGTATTTCCCTGGCCTGTGTGGCTCAGTTGGTTGAGCGTCATCCTGTGCACCAAAAGGTCACCAGTTCAATTCCTGGTCAGGGCACATACCCAGGTTGTGGGTTCAATCCCCAGTGGGGATATGTACAGGAGGCAAGCAATTGGTGTTTCTCTCTCATATAAATCTCTCTCTCTCTCTCTCTCTCTCTCTCTCTCTCTCTCTCTCTTCCCCTTTCCTCCCCCTTCCTTTCTCTCTAAAATAAAATTTAAAAAGCAGAAAGTAACTGATTTACCTGTAAAAAAGAAGAGACCCTCCACCAACGCTAGAACCAGTTTCTAACCCAGAGGGCCAGAACCAGAAATTTCATTTGGCAAACATAGTGGAGTATTTTTTTGCCAACACATTTTTGTCTCATGTATTGTCACAAAGGAAACATACTGTTATGCCTCTTTCTGAGTCCACTGATGGTAGAAACTGGTGATCTTTTCTATTTTTAAATTTCTTCCTAGTAATATCATTCTGCTACAAAGGTGCCAAAAGAATGAGGTTGTTTCTATAATATAGCTGCAAGTCCAGATTTAGGACGATATTTTAGCTCACTCCAAAGTTAAAGGATACATTGACTTCCTTCATAAAAACATTAAATCTTAGTTGGGAAAATCCAGGGGGTGAGTTATTCAGATGGTCTCCACCAAAATGGAAAATAAGGAGTCCCAAAAATCTCTCTGTCAACATATAGTATGTATTTGTCTGGTTTAACTTTCTATAATGTTAACACTCTATTTGGAGTTCTGGTTAAAGTTCAATCAAGAAAACCAAAAATAAACTGATAACATTAGCCCTGGATTGGCAACATTCAGAGCCAAAAATGAATGTTACTTTAAGCAAGTACGTAGCCCTTCTTTGTGATCATTCAATAGCATTGCTCCCTCATTCCACCTTGAAATGCACTCTTCTCTTGAGTTCCACTTCTTAGAGTTTCTTCAACCACTTTGGCCTCTTCCATAGGTTTATCATCCACTTCTACGCAACCCCTAAGTGATGGAGTTCTTTAAGACTCTCCTCTGGGCCCTCTTTTCTTCTCCCTCTACGTTCTCTCTTGAGACAACTTCATGCATGCTCCAGGGTTTGGATGACATCTAAATTGAAAGCACCTCTAGTGGATTGAATAATTATCCCAAAAAGATATGTTAAAGTCTTAATCAGGAGTTATGAATGTGATCTTAGTTCAATATGGACTTTTTTGCAACTATAATCAACTCAAGGATCTCCAGATGAGGTCATACAGAATTGAACTTGGATCCTACATTCAATGATGAGTGGCCTCATAAGAGAAAAGGAGAAGACACAGAGGGAAAGGCCATGGACAGAGATTGCAGCTTTGCATCCCCAAGCCAACAATTGCCAGCAGCCACCAGAAGCAAGAAGAGAGGCTTGTAATGGATTCTCCCTGGAGCTTCTGGAGGGAACCAACTCTGCCGATACCTTGATTTTGGACTTCTGGCCTTCAGAACTGGGAGAGTAAATTTCTGGTGTTTAAGTTGCCAAGTTTATGGTCATTTATTTGGCATCCAATGGTATAATTCGGTCTGAATCCAGAGCCCTGAGAACTATGGGGTTTCTGGTGTCCGTTCCAGAGCCTTCAGACTCTGAAGATGTTTGAGTGCAGAAGAAGATCAACATCCCAGCTCAGGAAGAGAGAGTTTTCCCTTCCTTACTGTTTTGTTCCATTTGGGCTCCCGGCACATTGGATGATGCCCACCCACATTGGTGAGGACAGATCTCTTTACTCAACCTACTAAATGTTAATCTCTTCCAGATACATGCTCACAGACACACCCAAAAATAGTGTTTTACCAGCTATCTGGGCATCCCTTAGTCCAGTCAAGTTAACGCATAAAATTAGCCATCACAAGTCCATCCTTGTCAACTTCACATCTCTGTGTATTTCTTTAACCCATACTTAATCTCCAAATAAGAACATTAACAAGGTCATAAGTCAGCTTCACATGAAACAACTGTCCTGAATACAGCCAAAAATGTACTAACCCCTTTCTCAGTATCTCAGCTGGTCCTGTTTCTTTATCTGGTGGGATAACCCAAACTTTTATTCCTGAATTATCTGGGCCATTGGTAGTCTTACCTGGATTGCATTGTTGTAGTTTTCCATTGACTTTAGTCACAGGACATGGTAATACTAAGAGATATCTTAAGGGATCTCCTAGATTTCAATTATACTCTTCCTTACCTTCATTGTGGAGTAGTAGTCCAATTTCCCCTTGCTAGTCAGGATCAGTCACCAAGTCAGCAAAGTAACTCCCTTATTTGCCCATTGTTTCAGAGAGATGAAGAGCCCAAAGTGGCCAGGCAGCAGTCTTAACGTCCAGTTCACTGGAATCGTTGTTGTGTCTCCTGGTGGAAGCATTCCTCCCTCTGCAATTAATACCTATAGGCCAGCAGAACATACAAAAATCACAAGAACAGGAAGCAAAAATTTTGCTAGTGGGTCACTAGGGGTAATAGTGAGTGGTGCCACTCCCATTTCCACCTCTTAATTGCTGGACCTGTGGATCCTGTCTATAGGAGAAACAGCACCATATATTCTATGCTGACTCAGAGCATACACAGCCCCTGGAGAACCTTGCCATAGCCCCCCAAGGTCTTACTACCTAGCTTGCATTGCAATGAGTTTTCAGAAGGCCATTCCACCATTCTATCAAGAAAGCTGCTTCAGAATGGTGGGGAACATGGTAAGACCAGTGATTTTTCATAAGCATGGGCCACACTTCCTTTGCTGTGAAATGAGTTCCTTGATCCAAAGCAATGCTGTGTGGAATACTATGATGGTGGACAAGACATTCTGCAAGCCCACAGGTGGTAGTCTTGGTAGAAGCATTATGTGCAAGGAAGGATCATCCACATACAGAGTGTCTGTTCCAGTAAGGAAAAACTCAGCCCCTTCCATGATGGAAGCCATCCAATGTAACCAACCTGACACCAGGCAGTAGGCTGATCACCCAGGGGAATGGAGTGCTATTGAGAGCTCATTCTTGATCTCTACTCTCAGCAGTTTGCCTAATAACCAAAGACCTGACAATAAAATGGCAATAATGTAATTCTCTCCCTGACAGCAGTGACTATGGTTTTTATTTCTGCATCCCTAAGATCTGACTTAAAACTAGTGTCATAGTAAGTGCTCAATCAGTATTTATTGATAGAATGATTTGGTGTTTTAGATATCAATTTAGACAATATAAGTTTCCTTTAGAAACTCTCATAAAGCATTGTCACCTGACATAGACAGGTAACAATACTTTGTCACCTAGGAAGTGTCACATAGGAAGTCTCACCTCACCCACTCTCACTCTGTTCACTTTGGTTGGAATAAGGAATAGGTCTCTACTACTGGCCAATCCATCACACCTTCCTGGCCATACTGATAGCCATTATGATCAGAGATGGGCATGTAATCCAACACATGGCAGTCAGTCCAATGAGAGCTAATCATGATATTGGTTTGAACAACCAAAATAGAGTTGGTGAGAGTTGGACTTTTTCCCACTCATCTTAGTTAAGTGAGGTTGCAAGCCAGGAGTGACCTGACATTCTCGGAATGAGACAAGCCAGTAAGCCAGGAAAAGTGAGATGAGGAAACTGAGACAGAGAGCTGAACAACTGACAAAACAATTTACAGCAAATACAGAAGGTCAACTCCCTAGAGATAGCATCTAGGCCTCAGTTGTATTTCAGCTCCAGACCCAGAAAAGGAACAAAACCAGGTGAGTGACATCAGAACCAGCTACAATGACTAAGGACCTCCTGTCCTGACACAGACTAATCAGAGACCATGAACCTGAAGGAGCACACCTAGAAAACTAATGAATATTCTGTGAAGCCCTCCCCTCAGACCTCCCTTAGTAATCCTGCCTGCAAGAAAGAGATAAAAGCCTCAAGAAAAAGAATCCAGCACACCTCTCCCTCTGGGGAGCAGCCTTTGCCATTCCCTTTCCCTTCCTCTTCCCTCTCTTCTTCCCCCAAAGACATGCATCTCCTAAATCCCATGAATCTTGCAACCAGGGGAGCAATGGACACTGGCAGCTCATCCTAGGCTAACCCTGCACCTGTTCCCAAGGACCCCTTTCTTTATCTTCCCAGAGCTTAAAGCAGCCCAGCCTAAACTCTCCCATTGCTTCTTCTATACTAAGCCCTTTCTTGTTTCATTGTCCCCAACTTTAATAAATGTTTTTTCATAGTCACCTGGACTCATATTGTGAAATTTTTCCTGCATGAAGTCAAGAACCACACATTACCAGGTCCCCTGACCAATAACAAGAGGAGAAGGCCTCCAGCAATGGAGTGAACTCGAGGAAAGAAAAACAAAGAAGAGGAGAAAGACCAGGTCTTGACAATGTTTTTTGGAACCTCTAGACAGAGCTATACCTGAACTCACCTTGGGGACCTTTGCTATGTGACCCAACAAAGTACTTTTTTGTTGGGTTTTCTGTCACGTGCAGCATAGAGGACCATGACTAAAAAATCCTATCTTCTGAATGCATCTGAATGTTTTGTTGCTTTGAACCTGTTCATTCCAACTCCAATACATTATACTGAGTAATTGATGCAAGCCTCAGGACACCAAGGCAGTTACAAGCTTACACAAGCCCCTAGGTTGACTGGTGAGGATCTAGACCAGAAGTCACCAAGCAGTATTCCGAGGACCACCGGTGGTCGTGAGGTCCAAAAGGTTGGTGACCGCTGACCTGGGCTGCTCTACAGCACAAGAGCTGCACTAGCCATATCTGTGAAACCTCCAAGGACCCATATGATTAATGTTAACTGGATCTGAAATTCAAACATCCTTGAAGAGCAGTCACATTTCACTGGAATTTCCATTGTAACACCAAATTAGTTCCCATTAATTGGTTCCCCCTTTATTTTCAAACTTGTTGCTGTTAGATATTTGTACTGGCATTTTAGTCAGGAAGACCTTAGGGAGGCCTAATTGCTCAGACTCTGTTTAACAGACAGCCTGGGCTATCAGATAGCTCTGCAAAGAAAACAATAGAGGGCTTAACATGCAACTCCAGGAATGTCAGGTATGTAAGTCATAAAATCTAATAATTTCAGAGCAGAGAGCGCTTTAGATGAGCCGCCAATCTTCTCTGTGTTCTGAAACATTAAGTGCCCCCAGACCCGACTAATGAAAGGCTAACCTCATTGCCAATTGTTAAAATGTATTTTTGAAAAGATAAAAATCATGGTTCTCGTACAAAATAAAGTGAACACATGTCAAAGATTCTATTTTATTCATCAATTAATAAGGAACCCTAAGGTGTTCAAAGGAGAAGTCAAAGAACAGACACATATGTAGGCAATCAGAAGTGCTGATTGCATTTCAGAAATGCTGAAATGCATGTTAATAGATTCAAGACTGGCTTCTTCCACCAAACATTCATTTGCACTGAATGTGGACAAGAATCATTTACATGCCTATGGGGTGTTTTTTGTTGGGTTTTTTTGTTTTTTTGTTTTATAACTTACATAGTTATGAAATAACTCGAGGGCAATAAAAGGTGCAGACCACTATAAAATTAAAGAACCCAAATTAAAAAACTGGAGAGCATCCAGCATTCCATATGATACCCAGTAATCCCTTTCTCTCTTCACCAAGGACTTGTGCAATTTTTCCTCTAATAGATGATTTTTTTTTACTAACCAAATATAGATTACACATGCTATTTGAGCATTTTTGTGGTTTTTAAAAGACCTCACTGAGCCTCAGTTTCCTCTCTTGAAAAAGGAAATTGTAATATTCATTTTGGAGGGGTGGGGTGGAGATTAGTCGCAATAAAGTCTGGGAAATGCCCTAGAACCGCACTAGACACCCAATAGTCTGGGGAAGAATCTGTGCTTCAGTAGAAAACTATGCATTGTCTACAGCACATCCTTCCCAGGCATCTGATTCTGATTCCAGGGCGGCTCTGCAGCTTTCGTTGCCTTTGAGCTTTTCCATGGCTCTGTAAAGCATAGGCAACTGATAGCAATGCAGGTCATTTTTGTCTAGGCAAAGAGATCACCTGCCCCCTCTTTTAAAAAAGGCAGTTTTGCAGTCATCTATGAATTCATTATTTCGAATCTGTAAAAGTCTGCATTGTGACTTCTCCCTTAAAGCAATTGTAACATCCATCAAAATTGCCTCCGCAGATATTACCAACCTTTTGATAAGACAAAGCAAGTTTATTGCTTACTGAGGAGAAGGAGAACACTGCCTGGCAGAGCTGTGACAGTCTCTCAGAGACAAGAAGGGAGGAAGGGAGGGAGGGAGAGAGGAAGAGAGGGAAGGAAGGAAGGAAGAAAGGAAGAAAGGAAGGAAGGAGGGAGGGAGGGAGGGAAGGAGGGAGGGAGGGAGGGAGGGAGGGAGGGAGGGAGGAAGGAAGGAAGGAAGGAAGGAAGGAAGGAAGGAAGGAAGGAAGGAAGGAAGGAAGGAAGGAAGGAAGGATCAGAATTAAAGAACTGGTCTGGCCTTGGCTGGTTTGGTTCAGTTGATAGTGTCGGCCTGTGGACTAAAAGGTTCTGGATTCAATTCTGGTCAAGGGCATGTACCTTGGTTGCAGTCTCTTTCCCAGCCCAGGCCAGGGCTCATGCAGGAGGCAACCAATCAATCTGTTACTCTCACATTGATGTTTCTCTCTGTCTTTCCCTCTCTGTTCCACTCTCCCTAAGAATCAATGGAAAAATATCCTCGGGTAAGGAGGAGAAGGAAGTGGAGGAGGAGGGGGAGGAGGGGAGAGGGAGAATTTAATAGCTGGAAGTTTGATATAACATGGGTTTTCAAAGCAGCGGTTTGAGGTTTGATTAGAATTGAGTAAGGATGATGTACAATAGTCCAAGGCTGGTGGTCAGAGCAAGGTGAGGACCTCAAAGCAAGGAATTCAAAGAGTCTTTAGAGGGTTCCAGTACTGACAGTCAAATTATTTGCCTGGCAGCAGATGCCTGGAAGAATAAGGACATGCTAACAAAGACAGAGGAGCAGCATAATATCATGTTCGTGTACAGAGCATAATGTGGTTTGGTCCTCAGTGCCTGAGTGTGAGGTTAGGCTGTTCAGTTCTCAATCCCTCTTGAGGTCATTCTTCAACCTGAGCTGAAGGATAGACCATTCATATTTGGGGATGCAGTCAACCCAGATCTTTCCCACTCCTATTTGAGGTATCGTACTTGCATTTAAAAATTCCATCAATAGTTCCATCCAAGTTTCTTGTGGTGGTTGTTTCAATTTTTGTGTCAGATTTTCCAGTTCTTTCTATAGGCCCTTTGCTGATCTTTTGCTGGGATAGCAACTAGGCAATTGTCATTTACAACTCTGGAGATCACGCCTGTGAACACTGCCACACACAAATCCTAAGTGAAGGATTATGATCACAGTCCATCATCCACTTCTTAGGCAGCAGCCAAGGACACACAGATTACATTAAGACAATGGGTTCTACTCTAAATCTCAAGAGTCAACAGAACCAAAACGGGGTCTTTAGCCAAATTACCTAGTTTTCTGATTTCTTTGTTTACTTCCCAGATTTTTCTTTAGTAAAATTAAAAATCTAGAAGACATTACAGAGATCTAAGTATGATATTCTTCTGCTAAAACAGAACATATTACTCCTTGACTGGAAGATATAAGGCAGCTTTGTTCTGAGTGATGACCTGTCCAATTTCATAAGCATCCTGGATGAGGACTCCTGTGATGTAAGGGAGGAGGAAAATAAATAAATAAGTAAATAAAACCTTTCCTCTATCCTCTTAGGTTTAGTATCTCAGGCCTGCTAATTAAATTAACGAAAGACAGATTATCTAACAAGAAAAAAGGCATACAAATTTTATGTTAATACTAGAGGCCTGGTGCATGGATTTGTGCACCGATGGGGTCCCTTGGCCTGGCCTGCAAGGGTTGGGGATCGGGCCAAAACTGACTCTCTGACATCCCCCGAGGAGTTCTGTATTGTGAGAAGGTGCAGGCCAGGTCAAGGACCCCACCAGTGCATGATCGGGGCTGGGGAGGGACCAAAAGAAGGCTCAGGGCAATCAGGGCAGATCAGGCTGGCCAGGAGGGACCACAGGAGGTTGGCCGATGGAGGACTGTCCATGGGAGGGCTCCAGGGCATGTTTGACCTGTCTCACCCAGTCCTGATCTGCCAAACCCCAGCAGCAAGCTAACCTACAGGTCAGAGCATCTGTTCCTGGTTGGTCAGTGTACGTCATAGCAACTGGTAGAACAGACAAATAAACCGTCAGACATTTAGCATATTAGGCTTTTATTATACAGGATATTGATTTTAACATGCAAGGAGCCTTCAAAAAAATAAAAGTAATGAATATCCTAAATATCTGGGGGTTTATATACCATTTGAACAAAAAGTGATAAGTTATGAAAAAGAGATAAGACAAAGGAAAAGGGAGAGAAGTTGGGGCTCCAGGGGATGATAAACTGTGGAAAGGTAGCTAGGGAATGCATGGTAAATAAAGTTGTAAAGTGACGTTTGTCATGCAGATCAGAGATTGTCTTTTCTTCCTAATGGGAGAGAAGAGGGGAACACTTTTGTAAATGCAAATTTATGTCAGCTTTACAGAAGAAACATATGCCTTGCTTTGAGGCAGAAAGGAAGAGAATAGGGAGTTCTTACTATGTCTGCTTTTTCTCAATTGTCTTCAGCTCAAAATAATTCTTATGTCAAAGTGGCATATTTTAAGATTGGCACATTGTGATTTTCTTCAGTGGCTTTGGTGGCATTGTCTAATTTATCTGCTAGTCTCTCAACCATAGCATATGGGATTTTCCCCACATTCCCAAGCTTCTTAGAAAGCATAAAATGATGTTATAAATATCCTAATGGCCTTTGGCAGGGAAAAAAAAAAAAGGTTCCCCATCCCTGATTTAAGCAATTGAATGGAGCTCTTTTACAAATTAGCAATAGCACCTGAAAAGTAGACAATACCATTACAGATGTGCACATACAGACAGACACAAACAGGGATTTCCTAGCCCTCACTTTAAAACTACTGTCATGAGACAGGTATGTTCATGTAAAAAGTCACCAGATATAAAAGAACAGTTGGAATAAGTTAAGGCTATCAGCTAAGATGGCTAAAGCTTTTTCTTATTAACATTTTTGGAGAAGACAATTAATATTTGTATTTGTCCTTGGCAAAGGACCCTTGGAGCCAGAGCAGCAGTTTGTGCTTTCAAACAAACAAACAAACACCCCGCCCCCCCCAAAAAAAAACAAAACTCATTTTCTATTTTTTCTTCAGTCTTAGGCATTAAGGATGGTAGGCTTTGAACTGCTTCTAGAACTGCAGTTAATTATGGTTTTGCAAAGATTTGTAAGATAAGAATAGTTGCTCTCAATTCCCAGACTTGGGTTGTAACTTAAGTGACATCATAGGTTGACCTACCCATCCAGCTACATCATCTCTCATTTGCTTCTTTCCCTCTGGGTCCATAGTTTTATTTCTGATCATAGTTATTAAATCCTTTCAAGTGTCTTGTCAGGTTTCAGCTGGGACAGACAGTAAATATTCCTGGCAGTACTAAACAATTCCATGGACCCGATAGGGTGCAAAGATTACTAACGTCCAGAGTTGGTCCCTCTGATAGCCAGAAGAAAGAACTGACCGCCTGCATGACCCAGGCAGGCAGAGAGCCAAGCCCAACCCTTAGGACATAGGCAATAGCTATCCCTTAGAGAACAGAAAGATCAATAACCAATTGCCTTGGATGTGGGAAGGAAAGGACCATAAAATTTTATTTCCCTCTCTCACTGGGCTCAGGAGATAATCCATTTACAAAAACTTTTGAGGCTCCTCCCTGGATTTAATAAATTCTCTGCTACAGACCTCAGATTGGCCTTCAACCAGGAAGTAAAAGATATCTGAAGACAATAGCCTGTGAGGGATAACGTCAGTCAGTATTTTATTTTAGGTACCTTTTATCCCTTTAATTGTTTATTAGCCTTTTGCAACAAATCTTTAAAAAAAAAAAAAAAAAAAAAAAAGCTATTCTGGAATTTTTGAAACTTTATAGACATCCTTGCATACCAATTAAACATAGGTATCTCATTCTGTTTATTTGATTTAGAAGTCCTTGCTTTTAAAAGTACTTTTTTAAATGCTCTAATTCCATTGGAATGTTTCTCATAATTGCCATTGTAATTTTAGCCTATAATTTCCCAGGGGCTGACAGCAGCTTGGTAGGACCCTAGCTGGAACTGGAGTTTACCTCGAATTTCTGTCTGGCCATATTTTGGAGCTTCCATCCTGATGGTTACCAAGCCAGATTCTTGGGGTATACATAAAATGTGTAGGTTGTCATTAATAAGAGTTTGCCTTTCTTCTCTCCCCTCTCCCCCTTTTTTTTCTTCCTATATCCAGGACAGTTGTACTTCTAATGTCTTGATTTTTACAGTATCTATAAATGTTGGAGGCAATTTGGAAGGGGTCTAGTTAACTTTGATTTCTATTCTCACTTCTGTCCTTCTATCTTATTAAGAGAATCTCAGTGACTAACCACTATAACAATATGAGAGCTCTCTCTATCTTTAAAAAAATAATTTAAAAAAATTTAAAAAAAGTCTTTCTTTTTAGTTTAACTAAAAAAAGTTCCTCATCTGGCCTTGACAAGTAGGGTCTTAATAGTCACTGAAGCTAATAAGCCTTTTTTTTTATGGCTTAACCAAAGACAAAACACAAGATTCAGAAAATTCACTCACAGAGTTAAATACAGTCATTCTGAAATGTGGGGAATTATGTGTGCCATCCCCAACCCGCCTTTCCTCCCCACCCCATTTGAACAGAATAGGGTGTTTAGAGTCCCTAATCTGCCCATTAGGTACAAGTGCATCCCCTGGCTAGCAGAAAACAAGAATTAAGGGGTTCTGTTATGACCATCTCTGGGAGAAAATGGATAGACACAGAAAACTCTCTTAAGAGCTTGACACTGTTGGACAAAAAGACAAAGAGATGCCAGTAATAAGCTCTAAATAAAGTCCTGTGCTTCTGACCTATGGCAACAGCTGACCCTGTCGTAAGCCCAGGTAAACCCCTAAGCTACTATCCGACTGGATTCAGCTGCCCAGAATCCCCAATCTATTTGACTAGCCACCATGGTACTTCCCAAAATATGTACCCTCCAGATGGTGGAAGCCAGGAAGAAAATATTCTCTCTGGTTACAAAGACCAAGTTCTCATCACATGTTGATACAGTTGGAATGAGCTAGTTATTAATATTAGGAAAGGAGCAAAGGGAAGGCCAAATATTATAGGCATGTCATTTCACACTTCTCTGGGGACATCAGCCCATTCCCTGAATATCACTGAGGGAAGGGGTCCAACAAAGCAGAGATAATACATGCCAGTGAAGTTGGGGTGACATAGGGAAAGTACTTGCCTGTCAGTCAAACCTGGGGACAGCAATGGTTGGTCAGAATGGGCGGAGCCACTGCAAATTCGTGAAAATCTGGGAATTCATAATCCCTGAAACTAAGGAATTCTCTCTCTTGTGGCTCTTGGCTTCCCCGTGGCTTCCTTGCATTCGCGTGTGTTTCCTCCATAGCCCTGTGGACCCACAGGCAATGGATCTATGGACTGCAGACATAAAATGTAAATTAAGCTAGCCTGATGTTGTATGGACTGTGCAGACACAGAAAGAAAACTGGACACTGGCTCTGATTTAGCCCTGCTAAGGCAAAATGGGACTTCTTCCTTGACAGGACTGGGGGAAATGAAATCTTGGAAAGTCAGGAGTTTAATTCCACAGAAATAAAGCTGTTTACAGTATCACATCCTCCTGTGCGAGTCTCAGAAAATTCTTTTTTTCAGGATATCACAAGAATTCCACTCCTACTGGCAACCAGGGGAGATGAGGACCTCTCCCCTCCATTAACAATGTAGCCAGAAAAAAGGGAAAACACCAGACAGAGATAGAGAAAAACATGATCAACAACAGTCATGAGTGTTCATACCACATAACCCAAGAGTCAGCCCAAGGAACTATTTTCACTAATATTTTCTTCCGCTAATCCAAATTTAGAAAAGAAAAGGACTCTGACCACTCTGATCTTACCAAATTCCATACGTATTGGTCCAGGAGTCTGACATGGAAAGAATTCTTACTCTTTTTTGAAGGCCTATGTTAGAAGTCTCAGAATCTTTCTATTGTAGCAGCTTTGGGTTGAGCAGTGTTCAGCTGGTGATGTATCCTGCTCACAGCATCAATTGTGGGGGAGAAAGAATTTTTCCTCAACCCTTCTATGTTATTTCATCCAGTCCAGTCATTAAGTTAAGATGAAACATATTAACAAGAGAAAATAATCAAATTTAATTTGCTCCTATGTATGGCAATCCCACATACAAGACAGGTTCTGAGACAGAAAGTTAAAAGGAGGTATAGATGGCACTCTGAGTTAAGGATGAGGTAGCATGCCTTTACTCTTCAGAGGAGAGGAAGGACATTTACCTGACAATAAGAACAATGTTCAGTAATTACAAGTTTTCCTTGCCCTCTAGATGGTACATAAAAAGTTATTTTCAGTGATAACTCTTAATATGTGTTTCTCTCTCAGATCGATGTTTCTCTCCCTCTCTCCCTCTCTCTCTCTCTCTAAAATCAATTTAAAAAAATCTATCTGTGGATGAGGATTTTTTAAATTTATTTTAAACGGTGCCATGTGTTCTGTAAGAGGGAAGGAAAGCTGTGAAGACATACACATCAACTGGTCACCTGGCTGAACAAGCAGCAATTGGATGTGTTTACATTTTCTTGTAATTGTTCAATATTGTTTAATGCTTTACAATAAGTATATTATTTTGTAATTATTATGGACTGAATTGTGTTCTCCTCCCCCGCCCCCCAAAAAACATTCTTATTTGGAAGCCCTAACCCCCAATGTGATTATAGCGGGATATAAAGCCTTTAGAGAGATAATTAAGGTTAAATGAAGTCATAAGAGTGAGCTGCTAATCCTTTTCTGTCTCTATTTGTACCGAGAGGAGGCCATGTGAGGACACAGAGAAGGTCGCCACCTGCCAGCCAGGAAGACAGAGCTTACTAGACATCAATTCTGCTGGCACCTTGATCCTGGACTTCCATTCTCCAAAACTGGGAGAAAATAAATGTCTGTTTTTAAGCCTGTGGTACTTTGTTATGATGGCTCAAACACATTACAGTTGTTTGGGAGGAATAAAAACTATTCTATTTTGTGGTCAAACTAGCATTGGTATCATAAGCAGAAGCTTCCAGAAGGCCAACCTAGCAAAGCCATGGCCCCCTCTCACCCAACCCCATCCCCATGTCAAAGTCAGAATCTTACAACGCTGTCTGACACCCCAACAACAGTAGGATTTCTACTGGTATTTTCCAGCCTCAGCTCCCCATCAGCCTTATTGACTGCATCACAGTGATTTCAAAAGCAGCAGCCTATTTTTCCCAGCAAAGGAAACCGTGCAGAAACCCTTTGCAGCAGAGAATGGTGGGGGGGGAATAGAAGATTTGCCAAAGAATTTCAAAAATCCAAGAACCGATTGGGTGGTATCATTTAATCTTTGGGTGGTCTCCCCCTCCCCATCCAACTCCTGGCTTTCTGGCCCTAAGCACTCTTGACTTAAGATATCTTGAAGATCACCAGAAAGAGACCTGCAGATCATGCATGAAGTCTTATCTTTCTTGGTTCTGCTTTTATTTCAGAGGTCACCCATCCAGGGCTCCAGGGGGTTCAGAACATTAATGAATCCCTTGCTGAATTTACAGTAGCAGCTCTCAGTCCACACATTAGTGCCACTTAGAAGGAGATCAGATTTCCTTTTTAAGCGAAAATTTCAATAGCTCACAGATCAGCCAGTTAAATGAACCATATCTCCCTCTCTCTCTCTCTCTCTCTCTCTCTCTCTCTCTCTCTCTCTCTCTCTCTCTCTCTCTCTCTCTCTTAAATTTGAACAGTGGGGGGTCTTAGGGAGTAGAAAATACAAACCAAATTCCAACACTTTTGACATTTTTTAAATCTTCCCTAAGCACATTTGCGAAATCGTTTCTGTTTGCTTTACAAAGAAATGGGAGCTCTTTGCTCTAGGCCAAACAGAGAATGTTCTTAGGATAATTGCAAAAGTGTTTGATCAGTGATTTGCAATTAAATAATCATTTACTAGCTGAGAGAGCTTAAGAGTCCATGTCTCTGAACATCAGTGTCTTCATGTCTAAAAAGGCAATAAAAGTACAAAGTCAGGTTACCTCCTAGGATTGCTCTGAAGATCAAATGAGATAATACTGTACATAAAGTAATGTTAGTGTTCCTGCTGTTTAAGACTCAGATGAACTTTTAAAGCTATGTAAGTACCTGCTTTAATATACTTGGTAAATGGAAATTTCATCAAGTAAATGGTTAAACATGAGTCCAAAACACCTTAGTTTCTAACAAGACTAGTATTGGGATTCTTGACATTCAGATCTGCATGGAGGCAATAAAGGTGAGTGGACAAAATTCTGTAGCTGGAGAAATGAACCCAGTCAGCTGCCTTTTCCAGAAAGAGAAGGGGAGAAATGGGGAGGGAAATGATTGCCCCAAAATATAACTGGGCCCTTGTTAATGGTAATTCCAAGGCTTCCTGGGGTTTTGAGAAGCCCATGGATAGTCATAGTTCATATTCCGAGTAGGCTGGAGGGCACATGGCTTGAAAGCAATTTGAGAGAGGTGAATAGGAATGCCATCATTAGAGAAATGCTTTTCAATCAAGAGTTTTGACTATACTATTGTTGGGGATTCACATTGTCAATGGGAGGGTGTATCTGTGTGTATGTTTTAGATGGGTATGTGGTGCTGAAACCAATTTGGCTCAACGGATAGAGTATTGGCCTGCAGACTGAAAGGTCCCCAGTTCGATTCCGGTCAAGGGCATGTACCTTGGTTGCCGGCACATCCCCAGTAGGGGGTGTGCAAGAGGTAGCTGATCAATGATTCTCTCTCATTGATGTTTCTAACTCTCTATCCCTCTCTCTTCCTTTCTGTAAAAAAATCAATAAAATATTTTTTTTTAAATAGATGGGTATGTGGTGTTTGGGGATGGGTGAGGTCCCAACAAGAATGAAAGAGTCTAGGCTACAACTGACACTGTTGTAACGATTTCCCCCTAACACTTCACTTGGGTGCCCAGGACTACCATGGACTTCACTGTGTGGCCTAGAGTTTCAAGGCTCAGTCAACCCTACCATACCCCACTCTTCCTCAGATTATACCAGAGACACAAGAACAAAAGGTCCATTTGGAGATCCTGTTGGGATTTGCTTTTGTAACATCACTAATACTTATCATACTCTTTTCCATTCCAACCTCCTCTTCCACCTCCCATTTTAGTTTCATCATCTCACACCTAAACTACTGCAAATTTCTCTCAATGAACTGCCTTTTGTCTCAAGTCATCCAATATATCTCAAGGCCATAATTTCTTAAAATGCTAGTACACACACACCATTGCCTGCTTGAGGTGTAGTGGGTACTCAATTAACATAGATGAACAGATGATGGATGGATAGAAAAAATGGACCTAATTTAGGACAAAACTCATACTCATCTTCTATAGTGTTACTGAGTGTAATGGAGAGGGATTTGGTTGTTTGTTTTTGCATTGTTTGATTTATAACGCAATTTTGACATCTTACTAGTCACGATAATCAGGTAGGTTGTCACATGTGCCAATGACATCCCAGATGAGGAAACTTATCCTTGAAGAGGATAATAAATTGTCCAAAGACACGGCTACCAGGGGTAGAGGTAATGCTATAACAAGGTTCACTGGTTCTAGACCCTTTCCACCCCGAGTCCCTCTTACTTTGTTCACTCCTCTATTTAACTTAATCTCTCTCAATTTTCTTTCTTTTTTTTCTGTTAATCCTCACTAGAGGATATTTTTTCCATTGATTTTTTAATGTATATAAAGGGTGCAATGGAGGAAAGAGAGAGAATGATGAGAGAGACATATCAATTGTTTGACTCTGCACCCACCCCAATTGGGGCCAGGGATCAAACTTGCAAGCCAGGTACATGCCCTTGACCAGAAATCAGACCCAACAATGTGCCAGCCAATGTTCTAACCACTTAGCAATGCTAGCCAGGGCTCTCTCCATTTTCTCAATAGGCAATAGATAATCTACTGTAACTTCCACATCTTTTTCTTAAGCAATCCCATCAGCAAAGAATGGCCTCACAAAATTACCCCACTTAGTAGTACTCATAACAGCTGTCACTTACTGACAGGGTATACTGGTTCTTAAATCTTTTGACCAAGAATTGACACACATCACTGCCATTCTCATTACATTGATTAGAACCCATCCTTGGCCCACACGAGGGCAAAAAAGCTAGGAAGCAGTTATCCTGTGTGCCCTAGACAGAGAGTACAACCAGACAATACTGGGCATTACAAGGCTCTGTCAAGAGACCAAAGCCAAATATTTGCCCTAGAGCAAATATGTAGACCCTTGTTTCAGCCCTTACATTCTCCAGCCCTCACAACTGGCTTCAATTCTATTCCATTTTTATTGAGGAACTACTTACGTTAAGTATGGTACTCATATCTGAAGCTACAAAGATAATGATGGTAATAAATGTCGTCTTATCATATTTATTGTACAGATGAGGAAGCTGAAACTCAGAGAGATGACCTCAGCTATGGAAAAGGCATAAATGGCGTAAGTGGGATTCAGAGAAGGGCTGTGTGGTTGCACAAAGCCATGCTCACGCCACCCTGCACAATGGTTCCACCCTCAGAGAACTCTCAGTCTCATTCTCCGATCTGCAGAATGCATCACTACAGCATGTACAAGAACCCCAAGGCATCAGCATTATCTCCAAAGTTAGGTCTGTCTCCTCGTCCTGCCCCTACCTTGCCCTCCTCCTCTTCTCTGTCCGACATTCCAGTCCTCTTTGAGAGTTGGAGAGCTGACCGCACATCCTGAGCCACCCTGCCTGATTCTGGCCAGCTTCTGGCCACGAGTTCCAACTGCTGCTCCCCAGAACTGGGGTCCCTCTGCCTGACTCTGAAACCACACAGAGCAATATAGAGTGCTTACACATAAGGCTCCCTTCTCTGAGGCTCAGCTTCCTCATCTATGAGATGAATGTAATATTAACTCCCCCAAGGTCGAATGAAATAATATATGTAAAGTGCTCACTTAGTACAGGGCTTGTCTCCCACGGGCTCCCATCTGCCTTGAGCCTCTCAAGATTGTGGTTGGCCCTACCATTGTGGATCAGTGGTTGAGCATTGACCTATGAACCAGGAGGTCATGATACTATGCCAGTCAGGGCACATGCTCGGGTGGTAGGCTCAACCCCTAGTGGGGTAATTGAGGAAGACAGCCAATCGATGATTCTCTCTTATCACTGATGTTTCTATTTTTCTCTCCCTCTCCCTTCTTCTCTGAAATATATATATATATACACACACACACACACACACACACACACACAAACACACACACACACTGTGTGTGTGTGTGTGTGGTTTTGTTTTGTTGTTTTTTTAATTTTCCTTGGCCAAGAAGATTAGACCACCCTCCCCAAATTCAAATAGCATTAAAATATCTTTACTCAGATTTGTCCACTCCTTTTAAAAAATATATATGTTTTTATTGATTTGAGGGAGAGAGGAAGGGAGAGGGAGAAAAACATCAATGAGAGAGAAAGATCGATTGGCTATCTCCTGCATGCCTCCTACTGGTATCTAGCTTGAAACCTGGGCATACCCTGACCAGGAATTGAACCAGTAACCTCTTGGTTCAACCATTGAGCCATGCCAGCCAGACTTGTCCACTCCTTGATGCCATGCACTGCCAAGTCCAGAGCCTCCTCTGAAACCAAGCCAGTTTCCCTAGCCCACAGCATATAGGCCAGTGGTCGGCAAACTCATTAGTCAACAGAGCCAAATATCATCAGTACCACAATTAAAATTTCTTTTGAGAGCCAAATTTTTTAAACTTAAACTTCTTCTAATGCCACTTCTTCAAATAGACTCGCCCAGGCCAAAGAGACCCATGTGGCTCATGAGCTGCAGTTTGCCGACCACTGATATAGGCCAACGGGGCTCTGCTGTCCCCTGACAGCCTTGGCGGAAGTCCCAGCATGCCAACTCCCACTGCCACACTCTAGAGCCGCACTGTTCAACACAATTTTCTGGGTGATTGAACTATTCAATAGCTAATGGTATGCTGTCCAAAATGGAAACCAGCAGCCACAGTGGCTACTGAGAACTTGAAACGTGGCTGGTATACTAAGGAAGAGAAATAGTAGTTATTTTTAATTAATTTTAATTAAATCACCACAGGTGGTTGAGACTAGTGACTATCACAGTAGACAGTTCAGGTGTAACCCATGCACACCCAGGTCTGTTCCCTGCCTCTCTGCCTCACAGCATGTAGGGTTGCTTAGCCACTCATGGTGAAGTTCAGCCCCACAGGTAACTCACCATACACCCATTAGCTCCTAGAGCTGAGCCTGTGAGTACATTGAGTGCATTCACCTCTGCCTTGAGAAATGTACCTCCCAGGTAACAACGGTTTTAGGGGTCACTGGAAGGTGAGGGGGAAGCAGACAAGCAATCCAGTAGTGGGACTGAGCAGCCAGGGCTGAGAAAGGTGGTTATAATTACATATCCCAGAGCTGGAGAGGATTAGAAGTGCTCCAGAACTGAATGTCAGGCAACATGATATTTCACAGGTGTGAATGGAGCATTTCTATAGGGTCGGCCAACACTCTCTAAATAAAAAAAAAATATCTGCTTCTGAAAAAGAGGGAGAGAGAGAAAGAGAGAAGTGAGTCACAAAGTCGAATAAAATGAGATAAGAGAGGCCAAACTGGGTATTCAGGTCACATCTACAAGTACCTGACTTCCCACATACTGTTCTAAAGGCTGGATCCTTTATGAAAGGGACATGTGATTTAAATTGTAAATGCACACTGGAAAAAGGCAAAATAGGTTTTACAGCTGGTGAAATTGAGGCTTAGAAAGATTGTTCTTTTCTCAAGTTCATGCAGCTTATAAAGACTTGTAACCAAGCTATGACACCCAGGCAGTGGGACTTCAAGCCTCATCCTCAGTGACCCAGGATGCGCAAGAGGGGTGAGCCTGCACATAGAGGTCCTTTCAATGACCAGGCATCAAGTAAGAATGGAAATGAATGCAAAATCAAAGCAATTCAGTACCTGATGGAAGGATGGGACCCAAGGGCAGAAGTGAAGGATTCACAAATGGGGATCTGAATTAAGGGTGGAGATGATCAGTTGGGATTTTTATTGTTGTTTGGGATAGTTTTTGTTTTCTCTTAGAAAGGGAAGAAGAGAGAGGAAGGGAGGAAAGAGAGAGAAACATGGATGTGAGAGAGTACATCAATGAATTGCTTCCCATACTCGCCAGGACAGGGGATGGAACCCACAACTTGGGTATGTGTCCTGACTGGAAATGGAACCCTCAACCTTCCAGCGTATCACTGGAGGACACTCCAACCAACTGAGCCACACTGTCCACGGCAGATGAGTTGGGGTTTTAATGTGTTGAACTGTAAGTTGCTGTGAGAGAATTAAGTAAAATGACCAGAAGTCAGTTGGAGCCCTGGGATTAAAACTGTAAGAAAGGTTGGGACTAGAGGTATAAACATAAATTGGGAAATTATACTCCTAAAAACAGAGTAAAACAAGGAAGCAGCAACAGCCAAAATACTGCCAGAGAGGAGACATTGGCAGAAAACTGACATAATTGTCCGATATATGTCACTTTGACAGATAGTTGTATCCATCATGATTTTACCACAAATGTATTGGAGAAGTGATATGACAACAAGTATTTATCTTTTGTTTGCCAACATCTAACCTCTCTTTTTTCTAGCATCATCCAACAGTTTTGACTTGAGATTATCACCTCCCACCCCTGGTCTAAGGCATCCAGAGGAGGTCCACTCCTAGTACCTGTGTGGGTCATGTGACCTCACCTAAGCCAACCAACCCCTCCCATTCCCCTAGCCATAGTGATTGGCCAGGAAGAGGAGCAAGACCCAATCAGCTTCAGTGAGACGCAGTGGGACTTTGCTGGAAATGCTGGGACAGAGGCAAATGAGTCTCCTTTGGGATTGAAGCCTGAGAGAATGGAGCCCCTACAACCATCTTGCTACCATTTAAAGTCTGAGAATGGAGTCAAACCTGAAGAATAAGAAGGGAGGAGGGAGAGAGAGAGAGAGAGAGAGAGAGAGAGAGAGAGAGAGAGAGAGAGAGAGAGAGAGAGGAGAGAGAGGAATAGGAAGAAATTGGCTCCTCAGACAACCTTTGAGTCATGAATCAAAATATTCCTAAAGTGAAAAAAATATATATCTATCTGCCTAAAGTGGGAAGACATAGCCTTACCCCTTATGTGAGCCAATGAGTCTTCTTGGAATTAGTTTTCTAGCATTTGCAACAGGATTCTTACCTGATACAGAAATGATCCCCATCTTCTCGCTGAGGTAAATGAGTGAGAGATTAGCTGACTTGCCAAAGTTCATGTATTTATTAAGTAACCAAGCCAAAATTTGAAGTTACTTCTTCACCTTACTAAAGGGAGCTGCTGGGGGAAGGATGGGAAGAGAAACTAGATTTTAACTGACTGCAGTATGAAAAAATAAAGACACAACAGGAAGATGGGAGCAAAGGAAAGACAAAGAGTGAAGGACATTGTAAATGAGGTATAAGTTTCAAGATTCTGAAAATCCAAGATTTTTCTGGCTGTCCTGTCTCTACTGGCAGTTCAACAAGACAGAAGATCATGGGTGACTCTAATTATCTGATTGACTATTTTAAACTCCAGCTATTTATAGGGCACGAATTAGAAATCACTGTTTATTGATTGGCTAAAACACTGATGTTGACTATCAGAATAATTTACATTTCCTTGCTTGGAATAGTCATTTTTGCTAGGAAACCATAGAAAGTAAATCCAGACCCATGGAAAACCTTGGTTTCAGAAGGCAAACCACCATGAATTACTCTACTTATTCAACCTTTTCCCATCAGAATAATGAGCCCACTCTCCTTGGGGGTTGATGTATCTCATCCATTGTAGCCCTCAATAGGTAGTCAACTGTTGAAGTTTCATGTTCTCAAGTTCCTGTCAATTTTACATTCTTCTCTGTAACATATCTACTTGTTTACATATTAAAATGTTCTTATGTACTTATCAATGGAAGTATTTCACTTTTTTTCAACAACGTTCACTAGGAAAATTTATTCTCTGGTTTGACGGGCCACATGCATCTTGGGATTTCTCACACATTTAATTCACCAGTCAACACCCCACTCTCTTACAGTTCAGAGGAGCTGGTTAATGAAGCCACGAAATGATGGACTAGGCACAGTGGTCGGCAAGCTCATTAGTCGACAGAGCCAAATATCAACAGTACAACGATTGAAATTCCTTTGGAGAGCCAAATTTTTTCAACTTAAACTTCTTCAAAACAGACTCACCCAGGCCATGGTATTTTGTGGAAGAGCCACACTCAAGGGGCCAAAAAGCCGCATGTGGCTCGCGAGCCGCAGTTTGCCAACCATGGGACTAGGGCTTGCTCCACTTATTCCAGTGTTCCACATAAACTAATCTGTTATCACAGCCACCTGTGAATTAGGTACCATTTCCACTTGACCCTTGAGAAAACCAAATCACAAGAGTGTGAGTTGCCCAAATTCACATAAATTGTGGGGAGTAGAATTAATATTTGAATGCAATATCTGGCTCTTGACCACTAGGCTGCACTGCCTCTGTCATTCATCAGTTCTTAACATAGAACCTACCTATCATCTGTAGATTACAACCAACAGCGTGATAAAAAGAGACATGCATATAAATAGGCACAGTCTTTGGAAGCAAATCAGTAATATCTGGCAAATTTTCAAATGCTCACTTCCTGTAACCTGGCAATTCCATTGTTAGGCACCCATCCTACAAAAAGACTTGCATATATGGATAACCTTGCATCGCTGTTCTTGAAAAGGGGTGATTGGAAGGACTCTAAATGCCCACCAACCACTCTAATGAACTCTGGCACATCACACAATGGATTCCCATCAGGCCACCACAGAGACTACAGTCAGTTTTTACATTTGGCGTGGGAAATTCTCTCAGGCATGGGGTTAGTGATCAGGGCAAAGTGCAGAATGCTATGTATAGAATAAGGCAAGGGTTCAAGCATTTAAGTTAAAACAAAACTGTATTTTTGTACATGAAGCAAGGCTCTATGGCAAATAGCAGCTGAAATTTCTGTGTTTAACGATCCTTAATGATGTCCCAAGAGACTCCTAACGAGGCCAGATCATAGAGGTTACAAATAGTCACCAGGAATGAAAAAGAATGACTGGCTCACTGGGAGTGAAGGAAAATGCCCTCCTTTATCCAATCTGCTAGAGAAAGGAGAGGAATCTCCTACAGGACAGCCTGGGACAAATCAAGAAGGACTTTTGAGTGGGTGTGGCATAGGATATGGAATAATAATAATCCTCACCCTGGTCCTTGGCTCCTGACTGTTTAAAAGATTGTCTGCATCCCACAGAGAGATGTCCCTTAAAGTCACCCAGCTAGTTAGAAACATCAGGCACCAGATGTCCCGCAAATCCAAAGCTGCCCCACTCTCAACTCAACTCAGTTAACGCTGGATTGTTGATCTTTAAATTGCATTCCAAGTGTTTTCAGATTGTCTTGATCTCTGGCAACAATTGTACAAATAAGCGAGGGCCCAGGTCACCAGACTCCGGAGGCCCCCAAGACATGCCCGATGAGAGCAGATGTGTGGTTTTCAAGAAGAAGCTTTTGTTTTGCATACTCACCTTAAGTTGTGTGTGTAGGCTTTAAACTGTCAATTCTTGGTATTTCCCCCCATTTTATTTCATAGCAGCCACCCACCAATAAGCATTATTTTTTAAAATTCTGCCCATTTTTTGGTACCATCGCATCTCTTCTGTCATTGGGTCAACTCTGCTGGGCTTTGTGTACCTTGCTTTTGCTGTCCTAAACTTGAAAGGCCCAGTCACATTAGTCCAGAGTAGTTAGATTACTGCGGGAATGCTGCCCTCTGCAGGCCACTGCCATGCATAGCCCTTTAAGAGGGAAGCCTGACTAGAATTCAGGCAAATAGTGAACAGCTGTTATGGTCTGACTCCTTTGCATGGATTTTTCTCATTTAATTCTCACAACAGTCCCATGCGGTTAAGCATTATTATTATTACCTTCACTTTTTAAAAGAGAAAGTCGAGTCCCAGAGGGGGTAGGCAACTTGTTCAACACAATTGGAACCCAGGTGGTCTCTTCCCAGTGTCTGCCCTGCTAACTTCCAAAAAGGGAAGATAACTAACCATTTTTGAACAACTTAACCATGACAAACATTGAATACATGTCCTCGTTTAATCCGTCCACCAAAGTTAAGCAAACTCACAAAAATAAAACCCATTTACTTACCTGTGGCTTCACCCCTGTGTCACTCATGCGCTGCCCACATTTCCCTTCAGGAGACCATTGCTGAGGGCTCAGTCCACTCTCAGCCTCCAGCTGCCGCTCCATCAGAATTGCAGCAGCATCTGCACTGGGGTTCTCCCAGCCAACAACTGACCACGGGGCCCGGACCAGAGCCCGCCCTCTCTGCCCAGGTCAGGACTCCTCTAACGTTGCTAGAGACTCCCCATCGGCCTGGTCCAGGCTCTCCTATGGGTGCCCTGCAGTCCAAGTCCTACTTCCTTCCTGCCCTCATCCTGCAGGTGTCAGAACAGCACTGTGGGCTGAAATTCTCTGCCCGCACCTGCTCCTGCCTCCTTCATCTTTCACAGCTGTTATCCCCAGGAAATTCCAAGCGCCTCTCATCTCCACTTCTCTGAGGACTCCAACTGACCCCATTAGCAGTTCTGATCATCCAGGAACACGTTTTCCTTCAATGGAACTATCAACACTGCTTATTTTTTTTAATATATTTTATTGATTTTTACAGAGAGGAAGAGAAAGGGATGGAGAATCAGAAACATCGATGAGAGAGAAATACTGATCAGCTGCCTCCTGTACACTCTCTACTGGGAATGTGCCCACAACCAAGGTACATACCCTTTACTGGAATCAAACCTGGGACCCTTCAGTCTGCATGCCAATGCTTCATCCACTGAGCCAAACTGGTTAGGGCAACACTGTTTATTATTAAGTCCCATATATGCAGAAAGAACAGTATCAAGAAGAGAAAACATCAGAATCCCATGCAAGTGTTGGGTGTCTCAATGTGTACTACAGGGACCCATGGAGCATGCAGGACCAGACCAAGCACTGGCACTAGGGGGCGGCCACTGTCTGTGGGGGCCCCAGGCTCTGTGATTCTTAGCCTGCCTCCTACTACCCCACATGAGATGGTCCTGCAAAACTATGAAGGGAGCAGGGTTTGTCCCCACAGCCTGCTTACCCAAGAGCCCAGTTCCTTCTGCTGGTGCCTTCTGATCAGTTTCCAGAAGCAGAATCCCAGGTGGATCTGTCAACCTGGCACAGAAAGTCACCCTTCAGGATGTCCTCGCTTCCCTGCCCACCCCTTGCCCATTCCTAGATCTTGTTTTCCATTCACTTATCCACGTAACACACACCAGGTGCCCCAGTGGTCGGCAACAATCTGGGCAATTTAGGATCCACCTAGGTCCACAGTCGGCAAACTGCGGCTCGCAAGCCTCATGCGGCTCTTTGGCTCCTTGAGTGTGGCTCTTCCACAAAATATTATACCACAGCCTGGGCGAGTCTATTTTGAAGAAGTGGCATTAGAAGAAGTTTAAGTTGAAAAAATGTGGCTCTCCAAAGAAATTTCAATCGTTGTACTGTTGATATTTGGCTCTGTTGACTAATGAGTTTGTCGACCACTGATCTGAGTAAATCGGACACTGATCTGACTTCCCATTGCTTGCACTGAGTGGAGGAGGTTGGTTGTGAACATCAATGACTACAGAATAAACACCTGGGAGAAGCAGCTGGACTGAGGGAGCAGTCAGGGACCTGTAATCAGAAGGCCCAGACCAGAGTCCTGCATTTGCCATCTTGGGCAAGTTATTCTCTCTCACCTAGCCGTGGTTGTCATGTCTATAAATGAAGACCAGTAGCACAGTGTGTTCTCACCACAGGCCACATACTGTGTCGGACAAGAGCCTTTGAAGTCAGGCAGACCAGGGTCGGACCCCTGACTGGATAAACTTGAGCAAGAGATCTAGCATCTGTGCACCTCAGTTTCTTCATCTGTATAATGGGCACACTAACACACCTAATGGTGTTGTTATGACCATAAAAGTAATGTGCATGGAAAGAATCTGTTCTTGCCAGGCCAGCATGGCTCAGTGGTTGAGTGTTGACCTATGAACCAGAAGGTTTCGGTTCAATTCCCAGTCAGGGCATATGACGGTTTCAGGGGTGTGTAGGAGGCAACTAATCCATGATTCTCCTCATCAATGATGTTTCTCTCTCTTTCTCTCTCTCTCTCTCTCTCTCTCTCTCTCTCTCTCTCTCTCTCTCTCTCTCTCCCTTCATCCCTCCCTCCCTCTCCCTTCCTCTCTGAAATCAATAACGTATTTTTAAAAGAATCTGTTGTTAGTAAATATGAAATACATGGCAGCTATTCACTAGAATGTTTGGTAAGAATAAGAAAAGATCATATATGGGCAAGTGCTTTGTAAGGTAACCTGGTCAGACAGAAAGAAGTTAGTGCTATTGTTATAAATGCCACGGTAGGAACAGGGTTAAGGGACTGGAATTCCAAGGAGAGGGAGAGAGGAGTCAGGCTTTGGTCAGGCAGAGGTGGGGATGAAGGCAGGGCAGATGTGAGACCAGCAGAGGTGGGGATGAAGGCAGGGCAGATGTGAGACCAGCGAAGACAAGAAAGCTCAGGGCCAGCTTGGGATCCTGCCCCAAAGCCCCATTCCCTTGGGGCCTTGTTGGGTGAGGACAAAAGAATCAGAAAAAGGAAGCCAGGACAAGGTGTTAATGAGAGGACACTGTGGAGGAGGCCGGAGAGCGCCCCAGCTATCTCGGGCCCTGGGCAGCTTACCTACAAGGAGTTTACAACCACACACATGCTGTAGGCACCGTTAAATAACACCCAAGGCTCTGTGAAGAGGAGGAGAGAAAGGGAGTGTGGCTGCCAGAGCTCCAAAACCATTCCCCAGAGACAGCGGAATGAGCACGTTTCATTAGACAAGAGAGAGAAGCAAGGATCACCCAGACACAGAGGACCAAACGCTGGGAGGCGGGCATAGCCCCACCGACAGCTCTTTATATTTGCATCACTCTTCCCAGACGTTCCCCTGCATTTGCCTGACCACCATGCATGCCCCTGAGGTTGGACCAGAAGGATGGCCATCCCTTCAGCGGGCTGTCCTCTCCACAGCCCTTCCCCACCAGCCTGGGTGGGGCGGGTGTGGCTTGAGCAGCGGGGATGGAATTTGAGAGAAACAGATTCCAAGACACCAGTGTTCCCACTTGGGAGCCACGGGAAGGCTGAGCCCACGGTCAGCATTGTTTCTTGCCTCCCTGTTTAGCTCCACCTTCCGGCCAATGCCATGTGCAAATGCACACAAACCACCTCGCCCCTCCTCGGCGAATCACCTGCTCAGAGGGTTCTGCTTATAAGTTTGTTTTTGCAATAAATACCAAGGTACCTATTGGACATTTTTAGTAACCACTCACATTTCTGGAAATGTAACAAGTATATTGCACAGGGCACTGTGTTTAATTTGCTTATTGTTTTGGGGAGATGGCTGATGTCAATGCTCTCAATAAAGAGGGGGATGGGAGGTGGTCAATCACCCCTACCCTTTGACCTGCCGCTGCGGTCTATGGAATAGATGCATGACCAGACTGCTTGGGTCTCTGTGCAGTCCAGCCTGGCCTTGACATTCTGAAAGACTGCATACTATTTAGTTACAAGTGACTTTCCTGTTTTTCTCCTTTATAAAACAGGAACACTGGTGGGTGCAGCCACTCTGGAAAACATATGAAAGTTCCTCAGAAAATTAAATATGGAATTACCGATGATCCAGCAATTTCATTTCTGGCTATATGCCCAAAAGAATGGAAAACGGGGATTTGAATGGATTATTGTCCACCCGTGTTTATAGCAGCATTATTTACAGTGCCCAAAAGGTGGAAGCAACTGAGTGTCTATTGGTAGATGAATGGATAAACAAAATGTGGTAGATACATACGCCACCTTCTATGCATACAATAGAGTATTATTTAGCCTTAAAAATGAAGGCTATTCTGCCCAGCTGGCACGGCTAGTGATTGAGTGTCAACCTATGAACCACGAGGTCACAGTTTGATTCCCAGTCAGGGCATATGACCAGATTCAGGCTTGATCCCCAGTGTGGGGCATGCAGGCGGCAGCTGATCCATGATTCTCTCTCATCATTTTTTTTTATCTCTCTCTCCTTCTTCCTCTCTAAAAGTAATTTAAAAAAAATTAAAGGAAGGACATTCTGAAACATACTATAGCATGGATGAACCTTGAGGATATGGCACTAAGTGAAATAAGCAAGACACAAAAGCATCAATACTGTATGATCCCACTTACATGAGGGTACGTAGCATAGTCAGATTCACAGAGACGGAAGATAGGATGCTGGTTTCCAGAGGCTGGGTGGAAAGGGGATAGGGAATTACTGTTTAATGTGGGCAGAGTTTTGGTTTGGGGAGATGGAGAACGTTCTGGAGATGCATGGTTGGTGAGGGCTATAGAACAATGTGAATGTACACAATGCCCCCGAACAGTATGCTTAAAAATGGTTAAAATGGTGAATTTCAGGTTATGTTTCTTTAACTACAATATTTTTTAAAAGTTATGCATTCTATTAGTTTTTATGTGTGTATCAGCAGGATAGTAAAGAGGGCATTTCAAAATATTTGTTTTTAAAAGGAAACATTACATGGAGAACAAGGTGTCTAGAGTTTTATGCCCTCAGTGTTTTATGGCGCATTTTATTTTGTCTGGAGACTTTCTGGCACCCCTCAAACTGTGGGGAGACACCTAGGCATCACTAATGAAAGGCCGGGGATTGTTGGGGCACAGAATGGAAAACCCCAGGGGACTAAGGAAATATATATTGGAGCTTATGAGGATCGGAGCTGAGGGAAGAGCTACCCAGAGTCAATTTAAGTGGGATCTGAGCTGGCACGTCTGGGACTACAAACATTTTATATTTATGGAGCTTCTCATACTTTACGATGCAAAAACACTCTGCACGTCAAGTCCATTAACAGGAGGGAGCTGGGGCAGAGTGGAGGGGAATGAACTTGGAGGCAGATCTGACTTGGCCACTTAAGAGCAGTCTGTGTGATTTAGGGCAAATGCCTTCACTTCTTTGAGCCCCACTTGCCTCCGTCTGCAAGACATGAATGTTTACCCATCTTAGGATGAATGCCTCCTATTGATCGAATACCTACCAGTGGCCTGGCACTTGTCAGACATTGAATCGTTAAGTATCTGAAAACCAGAGCAGATGCCATTGTCTCCAGACGTTTCCTCCTGGCTCACTGGAGGGCACCAATGTGACTTCCTCGGCCTCTCTGGTGGCTTTAGTCTCTTCTGCCCAAACACAGGCAGCCAGGAATGGCCAGGGAGTTAGCCTAGGAGCAACCCTCAGCCAGTGAGGGTCGGGAGCCTGGGGGTAAACACCCAGCTCCTTACCCTGCAGAGTATAATCCAGGAATGGGTCCTACAGTCTCCAGGAGGCTGCTGAGACCCACAACTGACCGTTCCTCCCTTCCCTGCCTCACTCCCCACTCTGTGCTTCCTGGAATCAGCTCACATAGAAACCATGTGCACCCAAACACTTGTCTCAGGATCTGCTTTGTAAAACAATAGCTGAGGCTCAGAAAGCTAAGTCACTTGCCCACAATCTCAGGACCCAAAGTAAGACAGCAGCTGAGGCTCAGAGAGCTAAGTCACTTACCCACAATCCCACAGTGAGAGAGCTTGGCCAAAACCATCACTGACAGCCCCCCGAATCCCAAGTCCCTCTGCCTGGTATCTGACCTGGAGGTTGGGGGACTGAGTGAGATCATGCAGAGAGAGAAGAGGTCCACCCTGCAAAGTAAACTGATGAGAATGCTCTCATTCGATCGTCATGACACGCCCAAGAGGTAGATGGGCAGGTTAGTGTTACGCCCCACTTCATAGGAAACCAAGGCTCAGAGCCTTGCACAAAGTGACCAGCTCATAAGTGACAAATGACAAGGTGATTCTCTGCCTCTCCAAGCCTGTTCTCCACGTTTATCTGCCTTTCCCTGTGCCTGGAAGTCAACATTCTGGAGTCCATCACCCAAGCCCCTCACTCTCTGGCTTCCGGTTGGGTTCAGCCAATAGAAATCATGGGCAGGAAGAGGGGAAGAGTCTATTAGGCCCCACTCTCTTTGAGGGGCTGTCATTTTAGTAGTGACAGCAGCCCTCTCCCTGAGCCACAGTCCCTACTCAATCAACCACCTTAGTTAAAAAAAAAAAAAAAAAATGAATATGCAGATTTGCCTAGGTTTTATTTGAAATCTAAAATCCTAGAAAAGAGGGGAGAAAATGAGCCAAGATTGTTAAAGACCCCTTTGTCAGTGCCAGCGGGCCCTGACCTGCATCCTGGCCACGGTTCTCACCACGGGTGGGTGGGCACATCCTCCATTGTCCTTCAGTACATGCCCATGACTTCCAGTTCTTGCTGGTCCCAGGTGTTTCTCCTCCCCTGCCCACACCTTTGCAAATCTACACAGAATCCTTTTTGTGACACCACCTTCATTAACCACTTTGAGGTGTCCTTCTCTTTCTTTCTAGGACTCTGACTGACCCGACGGGCTTAGCAGCCAGCAAGAGCGGGAGAAAATAAAACTTACAGATCAGATGCCATTTCTCCAGGCAGGGCCTGTGCAAAGCCCTGTCCATTCATGAGCCTCCCCGAGATGCTGCAAAGTGGGCAGTATTCTCATTCCCATCTCACAGATAAGCAAACTGAGACTCAGCAGTGGCACACAGACCCACCTCCCGGTCAGTTAGAATGGACAGTCCGGCTCCCTTCCCTTCACCACAAAGACCGCACTGTTCTCCATCCCGGCTTGCCATTATTGTAAATAACTGTTGCGACCAGAGTCCCACTTCCCCCTCCCTCCACCCATCCCAACCTTGCCCTGGGCATGTCAGGAAACCCGAGAACACCCGCCTGTGGCGAGGGTGTAGCATCTTTGTGGCCAGTGAGCATTCCATGAATGGAAACAGCCTTTCCCTTCTGTGGGGAGAGGCAGGATTTCATGTGAATGTGTGATGACTGGCTGGGAGCCAAAAATAAGAGCAGGAAATGGGAGCCCAAGTGAGATAACTGCCATGAACACTGAGGCGGGAGCAGGATAAACAGAGGACTTTCAATTTCACGAAGCATTCGAGAGCTCCTTGGCTTAAGGGCGGCCCTTGGGGAGAGCCGGGAATATTAAGAAAAGGGGGAGCTGGTCTTGGCAGGCGGGGAAGCTAAGTGCTGGTGGAGCAATTAAAGGGCGGGGCAAATGAGTAGGAAACCACAGAATAATGCAGAACCCGAAAGCAGGCATCTGAAATGTGAAAAAAAAAAAAAAAAAAAAAAAAAAGACGTTTGTGCTTAGTAGCTGAAAATAGTCAAAACAACATTTTGGAATGGGAAACAGATGGACTCAAAAGGCAGCTGTCATTCGATTTAGCAGCTTGAGAAATGTGACTTGTCCCCCACGGGGATTGGAGGCAGGGATAGTCAGAAAGAAAGAGTTCAGAATTCTAAATGGAGGTGCAGAGTTGAATGGGCTCAGGGGGGTTTTCCCCAGTCTGACAATTATGAATAAAATCAGAAACGCTGGTTTTCACAAGGTCCCTTAGAGTATGCATATTGTATCCTCCCTACTCCACCAATCTACAACTTACCCATTACTCATAATTTCTAGCTATTTAACACCTACATTCCAGGCACTTTATATATATTATCCCTAATCTCACAACAATTCTGCAAGTAGGATTGCTGTTTCATTATACAGTTTGAGAAACTGAGGCACAGAGAGTGTGAGGAACTTACCCAAGGTTACATTACATACACAGCGCTGGTGAGAGGCCAAGTGAAGAAGTAAATCCAGCTCATTCTTTCCCCCAGGCTTTCTAGATGGTCCGATCCTCTGTTTTCAGAAGGGAGTATCGTGAGATAGAGAGGGGATCAGCATGTCTATGGAGGTGGTGACCCTGGAATTTGAGTAGAGTTCTGTGGGGTCTGAGAAGAAAAATCTTTAAGGTTACCAAACTCAGCCCTGCCATCATGGATTCATGTTTGAGCATCGACCTATGAACCAGGAGGTCATGGTTCAATTCCCGGTCAGGGCACATGCCTAGGTTTCGGCCTAGGCATGTGCCCTGTGTGGGGCATGCAGGAGGCACCGGATCAATGATTCTCTCTCATCATTGATGTTTCTATCTCTCTCTCCCTCTCCCTTCTTCTCTAAAACCAATCAAAATATATTGTTTTTAAAGATTACTAAATCCAGTTCCTATTTTAATGCCATGTTGATTCTCCGAAGATCTCAAAGCAGAGCAACAGGATAGATTTTTTTGAAACATAGAGGTCCATATTCCTGCCATTCATGTATTCATTCATTCACTCTACAAACATTTTTCAAGTGCCAAGAACTATGTACTAAGACAGCGTTTTTCAACGGCTGTTCCGCGGATGTTGCCTGGTGTGCCGTAGGTGCAGACAAGACAAGAATTTTATAATTTTTCACTATTTTGTTTACTTAATATTTCATAATAAAGTAATTATAAAATACTTTCTTTGTGTTTATTTGATTCCTATTCAAGAGAATTACTTTATATATAGTCAATATAGGCACAGAGTTAAATTTTTTAACATTTTCTAATGGTGGTGTGCCTCGTGATTTTTTTCATGAAACAAGTGTGCCTTTGCCCAAAAAAGGTTGAAAAACACTGTACTAAGAAAATATTTTTCCAGTACACAACGCAAAGGTGCTTGATTTGTATTTTCTTTAGGTTTGATTTTTATTTTATTTTAGCACATTTCAATGTAATTCACTGCATCAGGTCCTCAAATGCTCCTCCAGAAACAGTTCAACTAACAATCAGCGCTCTGCTATCTTTAGCACTTTTATGATGGAATAGCAGGCCTTGCTTTTCACAGCAGTAATTGTGTTTTCTGTTCAGTAACACTGGCGGCTCTGAGAGCGTGTATTTCCTTTAGCAACTGTGAATGTGAAAGGCCTCCTATAGTATTGCCCTTTCTGAGCAGAGGAGGGGAATTGAAAGGGTGCTTTGTAAAAACTCTGGAAAAAAACATGGGTTTGGCTGGAGTTTTATTAGACATCTACAAACCTGGGAAGGGGGAATAAAACTATATAAGTTTTGTCAAATCCCAAAACATTTTCCCCATTTGTTCAGACCAAATGCCAGGTTCACGCTGGCCTACTCATCAATAAATGTTTGCTCTGTCACAAATGACCCCTGAAACTTAGTGGCTGAAAACAAGAAACGCTTAATATTTCCCATGATCCTGAGGGTCTGCTGGTTGGTGGTCCATCTGCACCTCTCTGGCCAGGACTGAATGGGCTGGGATGCCACATGCACATGGGTGAGTGGGGACTCTCCCCAGGGAGCTGGCCTGGGCTCCTTCACATACCAGAGAATAGCAACCCCAATGGACAAGCACTTTTCAAGATTCTCTTGTATCATGCATGCTACTATCTCACTGGCCAAACCAGTCACAAGGCCAAGCCAAATCCAAACAGAGGATTTGCTAACAAATCACAATATGTGGACCTTATTTGGATGCTGACTCGAGCAAACTGTTAATGAAAAAAAACCTTTAAGACATTTACGAGACAACTGGAAATATAAACACTGGCTGGATTATTTGATGACATTAAGGAATCGTTAATATATGTAGGTGTTATCATAGAGTTGTGATTATGTTAAAAGCAAACAGCTCTTATATTTTAGAGATGGACACTAAAATATTTACAGATGCAAGAATATGATCTGTAATTTGCTTCAATAAATAATATTTTGAGAGATTACTTGGAAGTATAGATAAATAAGTTTGACCATGATTTGATCATTGTTGAGGCAGGATGATGGGTACATGAAGATTTATTATGTGAGTCCCTATGTTTTTATGAATATTTGAAATTTTCCACTATGAAAGCTAAGAGGAAAATATGTGAAGGGTCCTGATTTGATGGGTGGGTGATGGCAGAAAATGTTAGTGCCTCTGAGCCTTGTGTTTGGGTTAGGGCAGGTCTTTAGCTAGTGGGTGGGGCCCAAGGAGTGAGAGGAAGTGCTAGGCAAATAGCCAGGTTCATCAAAGAGGTTAACCAATAGCACTAATATTGGGGTACAATTCCAAGAACCAGACAGACCTAGCAAAAGGTGAGAGAGACCAGCATGGTAGACAAATAGACACTTGCTGTTTATATTGTCAGACGGATTTCCAGACCCTAACCCCTGGCAGACACAGGACATTCAATGTACTGCCAACACTTTGTAGATAATTCCAGGACAACAACAACAAAATAATAACAATAGTAAAAGTTCAATAACTATAAGCTATTATGTGTGGGTTTTTTTTCTAGTAGAATTAATACTACCCTCGGTGATGGCTATGTTTGGCCACAGGAGAGCCGTGGAAGCCAGTCAGAAGGGGCAACTAGCACCAGCATGAGTTGGTCACTGCTCAGCATCAGGCACTGTACATAGAAAAGACGTGACAAGTACTGAAACCTCACCACAACCCCAGAGCCTGGCGATGCTCACTTCACCAATGAGGAAACTGAGGCACAAACTGATGGGCCAGTAGTTTTAGAAGTGGCGATGGTGGGAATGAATGTCAACATTCTGCCTCTGAGGCTGCACCCTTAACCCCTCTGTGAGTATCTCATTGTGTAGATGAGGAAACTGAGGCAGGGAGATCACTCAGCCCTGAGAAATGTGGGGAGAGGGACAGGGAACCCCTGCACTGCCTGCAAACCAGAGGTGATGTGGCCCCAAAGCCCAACACCAGTGTCTGGGAGGTCCCAGCATCTTTGTTTCCCAGTGAAATTACCTGTTGTAGCCCCGGAGGGAACACCACTCATTGGAACAAAGTTTCCTATTGTTCGTTCTGAGGGAAACAACAGGAATCTTGACATGCTCAGTCACCCACATTAGAATCTGGGTACTAACCCTCTGCTTAAAGTGGCTCTGGTGCCAGGAAAAACATCATGTAATGGATATTACAACTCAAATGTCTGCTTATTCTAATGGCAGTTCATTCTGCCCCAGCCCCATCCGACGGCTGCTTCTACAAGGCATCCCCATTAACCAGAATAAACTCTCCGCTCTCTCAAACAAAGAAGACCTTGACCGAGAGAGTGGTCAACACGTGGTCAGGACAAGCTGTGGCGTGGATAATTCCCTTTTGAGAAAACATCCTTTCAGGCACGAGTCACAAAATAAACAGAGACAGGGCGGGGGGGAGGGGGGACCCCCCTAACAAGACAAAAATTGGAAAGCCAAAATGTTAAAAATGGAGCGAAAAGAGCTTTTTAAATGAGACCAGACTAAAAACTAAAGACCTTTTCCTTCGCCCTGCCTGTTTTTCCACCCACAACCTCCAACCCCTCACATTTTTTAAAAAGTCATTAAAGAAAAACTATAAACTTTTCCATCTGAGACAAAAGTTGTTAAATGGGGAGAGAAAATGTAGCAGAGAGTACCAGTTGTCAAATGTCTGCAGCTAACTGGTCAACCTTAGCCGTCTTTGATTTCATCGCAAGAGAAACCACCAGCCCCACACCCAAGAACCAACAACCGGGAAACTGTATAATTGCCCTCAAAACTTGGAAAGTAGACATGGATTTTAAAAGACAGGAGAATAAGGCTACAACACAGAGTAAAATAGACATTTTGTTTTAGTTTAGAGAGGGAGTGCTCTAACTCCAAAATGAGACAGCTCTGGGACCACATCAGGACACTGCATATCAGCGAGTGGCCTTGAGCAGGTTACTTAGCCTCTCAGTGCCTCAGTCTCTTCATCTGGATAATGCGGTTAAAATAGAAGGACCGCCCAGCCGATATGGCTCAGTTGGTTGAGCGTCATCCATGCACCAAGGGATTGCCAGTTGGATTCCCAGTCAGCGCACAAGCCTGGATTGTGGGCTCAATCCCTAGTAGGGGGCATGTGGAAGGTGGCCAATCAATTGTTTTTCTCTCTTTCCCTCTCCATTCCTCTTCTCTGAAATCAATAAAAAAAAATTTTTTTTTAATAGAACGTACCTTCAATAGTGGCTGTGAAGATTCATACACGGTGGCATTTTGGACACATCCCATAGATATTCACTATCACTCTTTATAAGAAATACTAGAGGCCCAGCACATGAAATTTGTGCACAGGTATGGTCCCTATCCTGGCCTGTGTGATAAAGGCTCTCTTCCCCAGCTGCCCAAAGCCAGCCTCACCCTCTGCTGCCTCCCACCCCTGGTTCCCCATTCGCCATCAGGTGATCAGTGCCTGGGGGAAGGGGCTGAGAGGTCAGCTGTTCCCACCCACTTGCCAGCCTCACCCCCACCTCGGGTGGCCATCAGGAGATCAGAGCCTGCCAGCAGGGGAAAGGGACCAAGTGGTGGTCAGTGCGCCCCATAGTGACTGGTCCAGCAGTCGTTCTGGTCATTTTGCCATTAGGGTCAACTTGCATATTACTCTTTTATTATATAGGATAAAGGCCTGGTGCATGGGGGGGGGGGGGGGGGGGGCTGGCTGGCCTGCCCTGAAGGTGGCCCCAGATCAGGGTGGGGAGTCCCCACAGGGGGCAGGGCTGGCCTGGGCAAGGGACCACAGGTGGTTTGCAGACTGGACTGGCTACATCCCTGGCTTTGTCAGGAAGGATGTCCGGGATGATGTCCTGTCTATCTGGTCTAATTAGCATATTACCCTTTTATTAGTATAGATAATTCTATAATTATTATTATTGTGATTATTATGACATCATTGTAAGTAGGGAAACCAATGTTGCCCCCAGAGTCTATGTGACCATGGAAACCTTAAAAACAAAATGGGGCAATTCCCTGATCCCCAGATTCCAGAATGTGGGCATTGTAGGGAGAAAGGTGTGAGCTTTCTTGGCAGAGAGTCCTTGGGTCCTTTAGAGGGCACTCCACAGTAAGGGTGCTGAAGAAGAGAGTGAGGGAGGGTAAGGGGGGCAAGAGTGGATACTGGTTGAGCACTTCCTCTGTGCCAGGATCTGGACTAAGCCTTACATCACACGCACATGTACATACACACACACACACACACACACACACACACACACTATCACCTAATCTCACTTAATCCTCTCAATGAACCCTTACAATGAATGGGGTACTATCATTATCATTCCCATTTTATAGGTGAGGAGGTTGAAATTTAGAGAGATCCTGGCTCAGGGTTACATATCAAATATGGGAAGGAACTGAGATTTGAACTTGAGTAGCCTTCATGACTACACGGTACTTGTCTTCTGAAAACACACAGGCACGCCCTTCTCCTGACTTCTGTTTTCTCCTCCATAAAATGCGATGTGCACTTAAGGCCTTTGTAACCCTTACAGTCCATGGGTCTTTATATTTTGTCAGTGTCTTCAGCTGGAATCACCATTTTTCCGGCCAAGGGGAAGAGGAGATGGGCCCTTGCACAAGCATGACTTTGTCTCTTGGGCTAATTACAAATAAAATGGAAGATAATATTGTAGCCAGCACACAATGGGTGCCCCACAAGGTGTCATCCTGAGCAGAGCAGAGAGGGGCAGGAGTCTCACCAGGACCATGAGCAGTAGCCTTGAGCATACTGAGTCCTCAAATGCTGATATAGTCCTCAAATCCTGAAACCTGTGAAGGAAGAGGAAAAAAACCAAGGACAAGGCTCCTAGGTTCTACTGAAGCCCCGCCTGTGCCCGATCTGTGCGAACTGTGAGTCCCAAGGAGCCTGAGCTGCTGGAGCACAATCCCAATGACTTCGAGGCATGAGGAGAGGAAAGAAAGTAAGATGTTTGAACTGGGAAAAGATAAAGAGGCCTCAGTGTCTGTCCTAGGTACTATCCACTGGGCTCAGATACATCATCTCAGTTACTCTTCACAGCAATGGGGTAGGCATCATGATCTCTGTTTCATAGACGAAAAGGCTAAAGTTCAGAGACATTAAGCAACATGCCCAAGGACACACAATGAGCAAAGAGTGAAGCAGGAGAGCAACCAGTGGCAGCTGATTCCACAGCCCCTCACTGAAGCTCCGTGCCACCCTGCCCCTGGAAGAGGGAGCTCACTCTCTAAAATGGTGGGGCATAGATACCCTCGAAGCTTCAGAAGCGAATGCCCTGTGCAATGGAATGAATGGGAACATCCATTGGGAGTCGCTGACATGCCCAGGATGCAGGGCAGTATTGCAGGTGGAAATGACCACCAGGACAATTGTCCCCAGGATGCCAGGGCCGGGATGGAGAACAAGAGAGCTGCCTGGGATATTTGAGTAAAAGCTTCCCATATGCACCCTCACACCTAGACACACAAACACAAAGGAACTCATACATACACACACACACACACACACACACACACACACACACAGAATTGACACATCTCAAGCTTCCTCAATATGGACTTTCCTGCAGAAAGGTAGAATTTGTTGAATAGCCTGTGTTTTTCTTCTCACTGAAGTTCCATTTGTAATGAGTCGTGTTTTGAGTTCTTTCAGGTGGGGAAGCAATGCTTGATGTTGAGTGACCTGCTGTAACAGGAGTCCCAGAACCCTAGGTTGGGGGCTTGGGCCAGCAGGTAGTTTCTGTTCTATCACCCTCAGCTTTCCAGATGCTGTCCTAGCAAAAGGGTACTGGCATGGCAGGGAGCCTCCTAGTGCTGTGGTAAAACAAACCAGCTTTGGAATCCCTCTGCCCCAGGGTCAATTCTCTCCCCATGCACTGCATGACCTGGAATAAGTCCTCACCGGTCAGAGCCTCTGTACCCCATCTACCAAATGGCAGCAGTGGTCCTCAACCCCACCCCCACCCCGGGATGCAGAGCGCTGGGTGAGATAACGCAGATACACCAGTTAGCTTAGTCCCCGACCCAGAGTAAACATGAAGTAAAGGGCGGCTCTAATTTTCATTGGAATACAGAGCATTTTAGCACAGAAAAGGATCAAGCCCATCACAGCCCCCAAAACAAGAACATCAAAAGCAGAAACTTCAAGATCAATTGGAGATTAGAACCGACACACTGCTCACATAAAAATAAAAAAAAAAGTCCAGATGTTGAGGCCGGGGTGGACAAAAGTGCTGATCCTAATGAACATAATATTCCCAATCATTGAAAGTGAACAACTTAGGGAAACATTTCCGGATGTTCATTAGAACTCAACGGGGTAACTGCCGAAAATTCAGGAGGAAGGACAGGAGTTCATGCCGTGCCCACGAGTCTGCCAAAAGCCTTTCCAACAGCTTGACTCTCAACCACACATCCTTAATTGAAAAAACACCATTTAAAAAGCCATCTGAGAAGGCATTGGCCAGGAAAGGAAAGTCACTTTCCATAGGTCAGCAAAGAAGAATCTAGTCTCTACAGCCAAAGCCTGCCCCCTACTCCTTTCACCAATTAGTAAAAATAGCCTTGATCTTAAAGCCAAAATAAACTGCTTCCTCTGTATTTTTTAACTTTCTACATATTAGTATTATTTTTAATATATATTTTTATTGATTTCAGAGAGGAAAGGAGAGGGATAGAGAGATAGAAACATCAATGATGAGAATCATTTATCAGCTGCCACGTCCCCCATCAGGGCTAGAGCCCACAACCTGGGCATGTGCCCTGACTGGGAATTGAACTGTGACCTCCTGGTTCATAGGTCAATGCTCAACCACTGAGCCACACCGGCTGGGCTCTACATATTATTATTAATTATTATAATTAGCTGTGCTTTCTGCTGGTAGGGTTCATCAATATGATTATCTAACTCACTACTTCATGTTTTTCAGTTGTATCAATTCTACTGTATCTCATCTATTTTAGTCAATCATTTCAACCAATTATTTTTCGAAACTATTCTTTCCACTGGATTCTGCTTCATGATTTTCTTCTTATTTTTCATTTCTATTCTAGTCCCTTACCTAAGCTGGGATCCTTCCTTTGTTTATTTTAACATCTGTGTCTGTTCTAACAATTTTTCTTCACGTATATGCTTAGTCCAGTTTCTCATCGTTTCTTTTGAGGTCATTGTACTCCTTCCTGATAATCTCTAGGTGTCTTCTTATTTTGGTCTGTGAATTCATAGTCCTCAAAAGTATCTGTCATGCTTCCTACAAAAGGGTGGAAGGTCAAACCCTAGAGTGTCAGCCAAGATGCTTCTAGGAGACAGAATGAGGCAAGCCCTAGGGTGGAGAGCTTGCAGTCACTCCTCTTGGTCTCACCCACCAAGACATTCTTTTGGCCAAGACTTCACCTTCATGCCTTCAAAAACAAACAATATTGGAAGAAGTTTTGGAGAAACGAAACACATAGAAAGTCAATCACCAGCCTGTTTCCTCAACTCTTCATCCCTTTTGGACTTGCTCTGTCCTAGTTTACACCCTCACCGTGGTCGTGTGGCTGTTTCCACAGTTACGGGGCACACAATGCCTGTCCTGAGTTAGTGGTGGAGGAAGACAAGGGCAGAAATGTAACTAGTTTTATGTAATTTATCTGAGCACGTGGCCCTCTGACACAGACTGCCATCTCCACCCCCACTCACCGCCTCCCCACCCACTCTCCCCTTTCCCCCACCCCAAACCTACAGCTCAAAGCAGCTTTCCATCTCCCCAGAGCTTTCTCACAGAGCTTTGTTGTATGTTTGGTTGGATGCTGCTGTTTTGCTTTATTTATTTTTTATATTTTCCTGTTTTCCATGCTTTCCTCTATAATTTTTTTAAATTGATTGGGGTTCAGGTTATAAGTGGAGCTGGAAGCTTGTGCTAACTCACTATTTTGGGAGGATATGGAAATCTCTTATAGAACTTTGTAGATACAATAAGATCCTATTACCGGAATGACTCCAGAGATTGTCAATCAATAAAGGATGGTTAAAGGAGGGAATTCTTTTCTAATGATGCATTCATACCTCAAATATTTCAACATTTAAAGAAACAAACAAAAAATCACACAAAAATAAATAAATAAATCCTGAAAACTCTGCTATTGCTATTAGGAGGCAACCAGTTCTTTTTCTTTTTTCTTTTCTTTTTTTAAGAAAAATAAAACAATAGGAAGAAAGGAAATGGTGTAATTTTGGGATGTTTGGGCTAAGAATTTTTCTTTGGACAGTACTCTGATGATTGGAGTTGCACTTTTCTTCTTAGCATAAATCATAACCATTTTGCATTATCTAAGATAGCCTATTTCTGTTTCTTTAAAATGGAATGAGAGCCCTCGCCAGTTTGGCTCAGTGGATAGAGCATCAGCCTGCAGACTGAGGGGTCCCAGGTTCGATTCCGGCCGGGGGCACCCGGGTTTCAAGCTCGGTCCCCAGTAGGGGGCATGCAGGAGGCGGTTAATCAGTGATTCTCTTTCATCATTGATGTTTCTATCTCTCCTTCTTTCTTTCTCTCTGAAATCAATAAAAAATAATATGGAATGAGAACTTAAAGATGCTTGTAAATAAATTCTAAATGTTTGATGCATTTTTCAATTATACAATTATCATGACAGCAATATTTTTAAGCATCTCATTTTTATTTCTTTAAACATTCCGTCTAAATTTTCTAAAACAATCCTTTTTCTGCACTCATGTTTCATCAATTTTTAACTTTTGAAAACATATTTTCTCGATAATTTAGTTGCATTAAGTATAACTGGCTGAATAGGTTTGGCAACAAACACAATTTCCTGTTGGTAAGAACACAATGACTTGGAGAAAAGCACGGGATTCTATAAAATAGCCCAATAGCAATGATACTTGGACATCAGTCAGCAATGTTCAGAGAGAAAGGAAATGTGGATATACTCGCATCCTCCCATCCCTCTGGCAAGACCGCTGGATGGACATCAGCTAGGAGAGAGTCTACAGTACCTCTACCAGGGTGTAACTTGGGAACCAGCTAATAAGTTAGAGATCTTAATTCAAGGCAGAAATTTCTGTGATTTAAATACTTATCCCCATTACGATGCAAATACTTCTGTGGGAAAGTGATATATCGATATTCAGTGACTCTCTCTTTCAGAATGACATAGTCAAATATCAGGGGCTGTTTGTGGGTGAATTCTGAAACTCAACGTCATCTTCATAAAAATGTTGAGTCCACGCTTTCCACTCTTGTCCTACAGAGACCCATGACTTGGTATGGGATTGTCACCCTGGTTACTCAGATAACCAAATGTTGCTGCTAAGTTACACTGGGCACAATAGCTTCCCTGCCTAGAGGAGGCATCAACAGAGGGAGCCTGGGAGCAGGCCTCCCTGCTGAGAGGCAGCGGTAAGAACAAGGGTCCTAACACTGGCTGCACCACTCACTAGCTGTGTGATTTTGAGCAAGGTACTTGAGCCTTAATTTCACCATATTAAATGAGGGTTTATTTATTCTAATGCCGGTGGTCTTGATACAGCATCTAGAAGGGTTCAGAAATCTGGAGACGGTGCGGTGCATAAATTAAATAAGAGTCCAGAGACGAAACATGATTTTGGAAGGCATCATGGGGAGCCAATCAAGACTTAGCTAAAGAAACTAAGTTCTCCTTATCTCAGGACCCCTTGCTTTTTATTAACACAATTTGTCCTAAGGCAAGGTGGAGATATTCACATCAAAGGGCAGGGTTTCCTATACACAATCCATTATCAGATTATCAGATTTTGGAGAAAATGCCTTTGGCTGTTCAGGTGTTTGGCCAGTAGGAGGCACTAACATGTAGATTAAAATGCCCTTAGCTGTCTGGCAGCAAGCAATCACTTAATGCATCCTTTTCAGTTTTGGGGAAATGCCCTCAGCCATCCACAGATGATTCAGCCCTGCTGACAAGCTAGAATTGGCTTCCGGCATTATTCAACAAATGTTAACTAAGTGCCTGCTACATGTCAGGCATTGAGTTAGATCTGGGCATCCGTAATTAACACACCTAGTTCCTGCCACTGTTAAGCTTCCATTTCCAGGGGGGAGCACATATCATTCCAAACTGAGGCAAGAGCTTTGAGGCAGAGTTATAGAATATTATAGGAGAGTATGGGAGAGACTAATTCAGTAGGGAAAGGTCGTGGATGATAACTGCATTTACCTCCGAGATTCTTGTGAGGATTAAATGAGATTGAGGGCCTGGGCAGTGCCTGGCTTATGGCCAGAGCTCCATAAATGGTCACTGCTTCTGTTATTCAGCCCAGTAAGATGCCAGCCTTGGGGATTGGCGAGTGTATAGATGCCATGTTTCCTGCTCGACATGCCAGTCCTGTCCTGTATCTCTGTGGTTCAGCCTGTCTCAACTACTGACGGTGGGAAAACAACTCTCAGAGAGCGAATGGAGTGGACATGTGTTTAAATGGAGGCAATGAAGAAAGGTCCTGCTATTGCTAATGGGAGGAAACCAATTCATTTCTTCTTTATTGAGAGAGAGAGAGAGAGAGAGAGAGAGAGAGAGAGAGAGAGAGAGAGAGAGAGAATACAAACTAGTGCTGAACAAATGAGCATCTCTATCTTTAACCAAAGTACTCTTGGTGAGAATAGCTCTTTGAACAACTTGAGGAAGAAGTGATATAAATGGGAGGATCTCAGTAATCATTTGCAGCCCGTGAAAAGTTATTCTGGCCATTTCATCCCTGCCTCGGGCTCCAACGAATCCGTGTATTCTCCTGAAAGGACCTCTTGCCTAGCTTCACAGCCCAGCTGAGAACCAACACAGGCCAGTTAGTTTGGGCAGAGGCAGGGAAGTGGGGAATTGGAGGGGAGAGAAAGAAACTAACATTTCCTTCTCTCTGATACTTTTCTTCTTTTTCTTTTCCATTCAATCCAGAGGCTATTTGAATCTCAAAATGTCAAGGTTAGGAGAAAGATCATCCAATATAGCTATTTTCAAATGCAAGATAACACTTTGGTCAAATTACATTTTTATCTAAAATCCTAATACAGAAAATGAGAAGAAAATATAATATTTTTCCTAGAAGCGTATCATTTTAGCTTCAATTTATCTCTCAGTGAGTTTTATTGAGGTTTCTTTGATGGATCCAATGAAGAATACTATGGAATTCAGCATAATGTGGAACAGTTCAGTCCTATATTAGCTTCAGCATCTAATTGTTGTTGCTACTGCCATACAGTTGCAAGAAAATTCTGATTTTCACAACCAGGCAATTTGCCAATAAATATCATTACAATTTTCTTGTAATCTTTATGTTACAAATGAGAGAGATTTCATTCGACCTAGAGTACGGGGCAAAAAAGTAGAGGGGAGCATTTGTCAGCTCATACAAGGAAAAGTCAAGGGCTTACAACAGGTCTGCCATGGCAGTAACCAGCTCCCCTCTCTCTACCTCTCAGCTCTGCTCTAAGTGGCTTTGCTCTTAAAGAGCTTACCTGTGCTGGAGGGAAAGATGGCCCCGAAGCTCTAGGCTTACATTATAGTTAAAGTTTATGATCTGGGAAGAAAACAATTTTTATCTCCATGAAGTGCTGATAGGAAATAAAATAACAGGGCAGGTGCTGATAGGGCAGTCTTATGACACATGCCATTCTGGGAAAGGATGGCTACAAGTAAGGAAAACAGGGAACTCATACTGGCCAGGTCAGGGTCATCTTGCCTTCTTGGTGGGAAGGGAGGTTATGACATCAGCCCCTCCCATCCATGAGGACTGGCTTCCACAGGGAAGACAGCTCCTGTTAGCAGAACAAAGGGAAAAAGGAAAGTGTGCTAGCAGGACAAAACCCACAGCTGCTACAGCTCGCTCAACTTACACAAGTAGTTGAATATTTAACAATTTTAACAGCTCCCTCTCCAACCTCATTTGGGACAAATCCAGACACCGAGAGCAGGAATTTTGGGTCTAATGATAAATAGCTAACAACAACCATTGTTCACATTTCTTAATTATTAGATATTGCCTTCGGAGGGATTTGATGAGCAAGGTCTTCAGCCAATTTAAGTTTTCCTTCTTTTGGAAAAACTAGAACACTCTTCAGATGTAGCTTGAAACATTCAACAACATGTGTAATTATTAGACATCTCAATTCCTGTTCTGTCAGATATCCACAAAAGACCTCAAATCTACCTAGTTCGTTCTGTTGTGAATGTTGAGTCCAAAACACAATCTTTCAATTACTTTTAAGGGAGCTTTAGCTATTCCTACAGGCAAGGCGAAGCTTGAGCCCCACACTGCCATATTGAAACCATTCCTCTTGCTAAAGAAAGCCAGAGCTGTAACAAAAACTTAAACGCATAAATGATCTATGAAATTATATTGTCACAACTCAGCATGTTTTATGTTCTGCTGTTACTACCCAGCTGATCTATGAAGTTATGACAGAGCCTCACCCAGCTTATGCTTGAGAATGGCCTGCACATGTGTTAGAAGAATGTATACATTTGCACAGTTTTAGGCAAGTAGATGAGTGCTGGCCTAAATTATTTCTAAATATTAGTGTAACACCCCAGTCCCACAAGTCAACGAGACTTCCACAAGAATTTTAAATAAATGCAGAGCTCTGGTTCAAAGTTTGCATAAACCATGCAACGTGCATGAAGAGCACACTAGGAGTGTTCCCCACTTTCTACATTGTGGTAGGTAATGCATTTGAGTCTGTTTAGTTTCTACAATTCTTTTTTATCAATTTTATTGAGGTATAATTAGCATGCAATAAAACATGCCCGTTTCAAGAGTATATTTCAATGCGTTTTCTAAATAATTCATTTTAAATGATATTCTAGATTATAATCTTCACCAGTTACATTGGATGCAATCTTTCCCATCTTAAATATATTCTCACTGGCCCTAGCCGATTTGGCTCAGGGGATAGAGCATCAGCCTGTGGGCTGAAGGGTCCTGCGTTTGATTCCCAGTCAAGGGCACATACCTCAATTGCAGGCTCAACCTCCTGGTGAGGCCGCATGTGGGAGGCAACCAATCTATAGTCTCTCTCTCACATCTATGTTTCTCTCTGTCTGTCTCTCCCTGCTGACCTCATTTTAACTTGATTACCTCTGTATAATCCTATTTCTTAGTAAACAAGGTCACATTCGGAAGTCCGGGGGGCTAGGACTTTAGCACCTCCCTTCTGTGGGGCACAGTTCAACCCGTGACAACCATGCATAACAGATGACAGAGAATTTTATCTGAAATTGACCCAAAACACATGCAAAAAAATTAGAATGTGATAAATGTGACATTTCAAACAAGTTGAGAAAAGAGGGATTACTCAATACACAATGTTTGAACAACCAACCAGGTCGCCTTCTACTCTATCAATAACTAAGTTGTATCAGTACTTTACACATTGGAACTGGTCACTTTCCAGTTCCTGGTTCTAGTCCCTGGGGAAGACTTGCTGTCCTGTGAGATCTATAAAATGCGTATCCTTTCAAATCAATTCACTTTTTTATAAAGGGCCTCCTACCTGGACATTCCTTCTCACAGAAGTTTATATGCTCTTCATAAAAATAAACAAATGAATGAATAGTAAATAAGCAAGCAAACAAAATAAATAACTTTCCTCTCTGACATTGTACCTCCTTCCTAATTACATTTGGTTTCTCACCTCTACCTGGAAGTAGGTTATTTGAAGTTGATCGGTCCCTTCTGGGTCGTCCATCGTTCTGGGCCTCCCAGAAGCGATCAGTCACAGTAGAAACTGTCCTCTGAGGGCCACTAGGAAGTCTGCAAAGCCATCTAAGATCGCAGCTATTTTAAAACCCAGACATCAAAGTATTTGGATGGTTTCCAGCGTTTCCTGTCTCCCTGCGAACTCCCTTCCAGAAAAGGATCAAGCTGTGGACAGGAGGGAGAAGCACCTTAATTGAACCTCCAATTCTCAAGTCTGCTATTGGACTCCTCACTCCAGAGGGGGCTTTTTGGAAGCCGGCTTAGTAAAATATTTTTCTGAAAAGTGGTGCACTGTAGGGCAATGCTTAAACCAGACAAAACAGCATTGAAGCTGGACTCTCTCTCTCTCTCTCTCTCTCTCTCTCTCTCTCTCTCTCTCTCTCTCTCTTCCAGTTTGCTCCTACATTGCCAGTTTTGCTTATCACACGGTAATAATAGCTTTCATCTATTTGGCACTTACATGTGTCTTGCATCTGTACAAAAAGACCCACATGATTACATTTTTGAATTCTCACAACATCCCCATAAGATATGTTCTATTATTATTCCCACTTTACAAATGAGGAAACTGAGGCTCAGGGAAGTTGAGTAAATTTCCCAGAGCACACAATTGGGAAGTGACTGAGCTCAGATTTGAACGCAGGCTTGTTCGACTCCAGAGTCCGTGTTCTGGGTATTCTAAACCACTGTGTCTAAAGCCGATGGGGGAGAGCTGAAATGAGTGGCACAGGTCTGGGGTGAGACCTGAGGAGTGGTAGGCAGAATGGTGAGCTGGGGACTTGCAGTCCATTGGAAGATGGCACCGACTTTGCAGCAACAGCCAGTCATAGCTCTGTGGGAAGGGGGCCCAGGGTGGCCAGATTTTCCATCTTCAAAAAGAAGCTTGAAATGTGGATTTTTATATGAAATCTACCTGCCTTTAAATGTTGAGAACTGATTCAGGAAAACTTTGTTTTCTATATTTCTATATTTCAATATTTCTTTGGCAGAAATATTGGCATCTGTTGTCCACTCTTAGTCAGGAACTCTTTTTTTTTTTTTAATATATATTTTATTAATTTTTCACAGAGAGGAGGAGAGAGAGATAGTTAGAAATGATGAGAAAGAATCATCAATCAGCTGCCTCTTATACACCCCCTACTGGGGATGTGCCCGCAACCAAGGTATATGCCCTTGCCCGGAATCAAACCCGGGACCTTTCAGTCCGCAGGCCGACGCTCTATCCACTGAGCCAAACCGGTCCCGGCTCTTAGTCAGGAACTCTTGCTTCCCACTCCCCATGTTTCTTGTGGGAGAAACTTTACCAAGACTACACCTAACTTCCCATCTTTCTCCTCTGATTGGTGCATTTCAGAGAAGGAGTGCACAGCTAATCTGCTTCCTCCTCAGGAGCCTGCCTGCCCCCATGGGCAGTATTTCACAGGCTGGGTGGGAAAGTCCATCTATTCAGGGGTGAGATACACACAAACTGTCTTCGTTGTGAACAGAAAGCCATGTTCTCCTTGGTGTATTAGCCTCCTGTGGCTGCTGTAACGAAGTGCCATAAAATGGTGGGTAAAAACAATAGAAATGTCTTCTCACAGTGTTGGAGGGTGGACATGAAAAAATCAAGGCGTCAACAAGGCAGTACTTCTGAAAGTTCTGAGGAAGAATCCTCTTGTGCCTTCCAACAATTCTTGGTTTCACTCCAATAAATAATGTCTAGTGTGTCTCTTTCTCTTCTTATAAGGACATCAATGACCTTGAATTTAGGCCTCATTTAATCCTGTGTGACTTCATAAAAATTAATTACATCTGGGAAGACCCTGTTGTTATGGTCTCCACTTTCCAAGTTAGGAAACTGAGACGCAGAGAAATAAGTTACTCAGATACACAGGTAATAAGTGGGTATAATTATGTAATTATCCAGGATATAGACTCCCTGCCTTTCTCCTCTGATTGGTAAAGAAATTGCTGAAGAACCCTGAAATCTGTGAATATATTAAAGAAAGTATGATAGGGATTACTCCCACTGGTGATAAGGAAAAATAAAGCTGCCATTAGAAGCAAATTCCACTAGGGGGCAGTAGACACATGCATTACCTAGGCATGACGCTAGCCCATAGAATTTTTTTTAAAGATGTTAAACACTGAAAGTTTTATCGCATATTTTATGCTGATAATTAAGGGAGAAATTAACCCAAACTACTTTTCTAGTTTCCTTTTACTTTAAAGTGTAGACGACTGCTATGAGGATTAAATAGTATATATGTGAAAGTGCCTGGTAAGTTGCCAAGCAACTGAAAGCACTTTATTCCATCAACATTCAATAAACCGTTGTTATTCCCTCCTGTGAGCCAGACGCTGGGCTGCTACCAGGGGTCAGGGTGTACCAGGCAAGATGTTCCCTGAACAATATGAGACAAGGGCCCACCAGGCCATTATACCACTCTGCGCTCACCCTTACTCTGTGTGAAAAGATCAGAGACGGTTCGGGCACCAGATGGTGGTGGCTGGGTCCGGAGTGGTGGCAGCAGGGACAGAGAAGTGGCCAGGTTCAGTGTATGTCTGGAGCAACTGGATGAAAGTGCATTTGAAGAGCACCATGCTAAGCTGTATTAGGGCCAAGTGATAGAGGAGGGCAGGAGAGAGAGTTCTGCCTGGAGATGACATTGGAAATCAGCTTTAAAATTAAAAAGAGCCTGCCAGACAGATGGAGAGAAGTGGAAAAACACTCCAAGAAAAAGAAATATTCTGGACTAAGCTTCCAGGGCTAGGAATGTCCTTTTGCCCTTGGAGAATGCTACCTAGAAAGGCCTGTGGGATGAGATGGAAGAGGAGAGAGAGCTATCCGCAGCCCCAAATATTCAACACTGAAGACAAATGGGAGAAGAGTTTGTTCCTAAAGGACACCACCTCCTTCAATCACTCCTTCCCAATATACTGCCCTTGAGAAGGGAATTTGGGAATCCCAAGTTATAGATTTTATTCTTTAGCTCCAAAAGGAACTGTTTTGTGACCCCTCCCATCTCCAACACCAACTCCACTATGTCTTTCAACAAGAAGTTGGTTCAATAGCAAATCAGTCTTGCTAAGCATAAGGTCCATTTTATAGTTTAAAAAATGGAGGCAACAAAGGAGAAGTAGCCCCTATATCAGTTGAAAATACACCTAAATTTCTCCCTTTCCTCAAGGGTCACAGGCTCGATTCTAGTTAGGGGCATGTGCCTTGGTTGCAGGCACATCACCAGTAGGGGATGTGCAAGAGGCAGCTTCAAAAAGTGTTAAGGTCATGAAAAACAAAGGAAGACTAAAAAAATGCCAGCAGATAGGATGACCAACTACAACAGAATGAAAATGGAATCTTGGGTTGGATCTTGGAACAGGAAAAGGGCATGAATGAAAAACAGAATCCAAGTAAAGGCTGTAGTTCAGTTCACTGTACTAATATCCAAGTACTTAGTTTTGACAAATGTACTGTGTTTATATAAGATGTTTAGGTTGGGGGAAGCTGAGAGAAAGGTATACAGAACCTCTCTATGCTGCCTTTATACTCATCTATAAATCTAGAATTATTTTAAAAATTAAAACTTTTCAAAAAGAGACTCTAGCTGCCGTCCCTAATGGGAAATACTGCTGATAGTCCACCCCAATGCCATTATGGACTTGTGGATAAGAGACAGGCATGTGTGCATCATAAAAAAAAACTTCAATATTTTTTATCAATCTGATGTGCTTAGGATTATCATATGGACCAAATATATAATGCTTTTCTTCTTATGAAAATTTTTGATTTATCATGGTAATCTATACATTATTTTCACAGGTTGATATATTGTATCTATACAGCACAATGTTGTATATGACTTCCTTTAAAGCGTTCTTTTGAAAAAGAATTAAGAAATCCAGGTAAACAGGGATAAAAATATTTTAATCATTGAAATACATTGGTAAATTGAGTAGTTTACATTGCAATACTAAGAGGATACACATGTCATCATCAAATTGAAAACTTTCCAAGTATCCTATTACCCATCCTTCACAGGTCCTTGAAATAGTATAGGATTAACATGAGGAGAGGCTGTGACCGTTCGAAGGTAGAAAGGGAGACTCAATGGCTATGAAGTGTTTTGTAGTCACAGAGCCTGGAACTAAAGGAAACAGGAAGATAATCAAATGTGTCTACCACATGCCAGTTTCAGTCATTTATCTTTAATACTGCAATGTCATACATTGTCCCTAATGAAGGAAATTCTCTGACATTTAAATAAAGCTGAAAACCAAATAGTAAAAAAAGGGAAAGAGATAACAGTAAGAGTCAATTTAACAATTCTACAGCTAAAAAAATTAATGTGAAGTAGAAATAGTGAGAGATAGCAGACAAATATATTATTTCAGGTAATTCGTCTATTGTGCCTTATTATCTTCAGTTACAAATAGAAGAAGGACTTGGTTATATAAAAACTATCAAAAAAAGCATCCGTGAAAAGACGTCATCTCCATGAGCCGGGCTGAGTGGCCAGGATGGGAAGGCTGCAGGCGCAGAGCAGGCTGGCGGGGCAGCAGTCTGTAGCTCGTCTTTCGTAGGTGAACCGCGGAGAGTTCCATATGCAGGTGTACTGTCTAACTCGGTCCTTTCCAATAGCACATGGTTCCATATGCACCCATGGCTTTAACCACAGACTTAAGAACTCTGGGGAGGTTGGGGAGGCAGGTGACTGTTTAGAATTTCCTTGGAAATGTCTGCACATTACAGCGTCTCTAAATCTTGATGAACAAGCTCTGAAGATAACAAAGAGAAATCATTAGCAAGCTTGAAAAGGTACAATGTCAATAAAAATATATCAGCTGCCTGGCCGGCATGGCTCAGTGGTTGAGCATTGACCTATGAACCAGGAGGTCATGGTTTGATTCCCGGTCAAGGCACATGCCTGGGTTGTGGGCTTAATCCCCAGTGTGGCAAGAGACAGCCAATCAATGATTCTATCTCATCATTGATATTTCTATCTCTCTCTCCCTCTCCCTTTCTCTCTGAAATCTTCCTCAGATTGCTATATTGGTTCCACAGCAATCTGAAGGTCTATCAATTATTTACTGGTTTTCTTTTAAGTAAAACACACGTTCAACATTCACTTACTGTTTACTTAAGACTTAATGCATAGCCAGCGCTAACCACTGACTTATATAAAGACACAAAGTCAGGTAGAAGAGAAGACTCATAAACTTACAAATAAAACATGTCATAATAACTCCCCACACTAGCTGCATATCAGCATCACCCAAGTTAAAGTACAGACTGCTCAGCCTCAGCCCATCCCTTCCCTACTTGGGCAGACCCCTGGGAGGGGTCCTGCCATCCACATTATGTCAAAGGGGGATGCTGACGTAGCTAGCTAGCCCATCCATTGGCATCTGAGAGCCATCCCTTGAGCTCCTCTGTACTGGCACCACTCCACATCCTTAAGTGGGCATAACCTTCACCATCGAGTCATCTGTAGAAAAACTACATGTTTGTATCATGATATAAGTATTCTTAAAACATTCTGAAATCACTCCCCAATTTGCTTCAAAAAGCACCCAAGTCAACTTTGAACTTTGGTCATGAGTGAGTTCTGTGGCTTTATTTCAAAAGAGATTTTACGTGTGAAGGCACAAAAACATGTCTCCACTCCTCTGCATACAATGTCTTTCTTTCCAAAGAACAGAGTTCTCATCAGGGTTTCTGCCCAGTAGTTTAAGCCCGAAAGCCATGGGTTCAGCTGTGTTACAGATAAGCACGGCATGGATGCTTAGCAACCAGGGAAAACTGACAGCCTTTCAACTTAGGAAACGTTGCAGGTAATTCAAAGGAGGCCAAAGAAGAAACCAGAATCAAGCCGGTTGTGTAGAAACAGGGAAAACTGAGAAGAGAGACAGATGGCAATAAAATAACATACATTTACAGCTATTAGTTGTAAGGAAATATTCTAGCCAGTTGTCTAAAGTTAGGTGGGCTGGCTTGCGAGCAACTATGCTAAATTGTTATCAGGGAATTTTAGGTGAACACACAAAATTTAGCAATCATCTTGCCTCCTCTGAGAAAACTAAAAGTGAGAGAAGCTAAAGGATTTGTCTAAGATCCTGTGTTAACAGAGCTACGGAGTCACCTAATACCTGTCTACGTGGAACCTTTTCCCACTCTATTCCCTTGCTTTTTAAATACACCCTGTTTTCTTCTCTCCCCCCCCCCCCCATCTCTCTTCCACCCCCTCTCTCTAAAAACATGTCCTTGGGTGCGGATTTTTAAAGAAAAAAAAGGGGGGGAGGGGATAATTTGCCCAGCTCATAAGTGAAAGAGGTTGAATTCAAACCCATGGCTGTATGGCTCTCCCTAAAGGGAATGGGCTACCTCAGGAATCTCAAGAGACAGAGCATTCCTGATCACTGGAGGTTCAAGAGGCCAGATGCTATCCAGCATGACGGAAAGGCAGAGGGAGCCACACATCAAATGTGTTGTCAGAGCAGGTGGGCTGAGGCTCTTGCCTCTACTGAAAGGCTGCCTGGTAAGTTTCAGAGGTAATAAATGAAGTTATTTTCACCTGTTCGTGTTCAACTTATTATAATTCTAACTCCAAGCTCTTCGCCAGGACCCCAGGTCCACGGTGCATCCTGTTTAGACAATGTTTTCTTCTGTCTACGTTGAGCATGCTTTATGACATCCAAGCAGTAAACTGGGCCTATGATTTTACTATTCTTTGCCACATAACTTGTCACTGATGGATTGCCCATCTCCACTGAACTTCTGGTACCGAGACATCTCTTCTAAGTACATTAACTAACTCCTGGCTGTTGTCAAACACTTAATGTTGATCCTAACCTAAACCCCAGCCCTAGCCTCTCTAGTCTCTCCCTGACTTTCTAAGGTCCTAGCCCCTTATCGTGGTAAGCAATGAAGAGTGAAATCTCACTGTTTTTGGTAAACACTTGGCTTCCTTCTATTAAATGAATTAAGTTTCAGTTGAAAGAAAATAAAAAATATTTTAACACCTGAAAAGGAAATTGATCTGATCATTAAAGACTCTTTATAATAAAACATGTTCCGTTCCATAGATTTACGTACAAGATGAACCAATTCCCTAATCTTGAAGTCCAAGATTTTTAGAAATACATAATAAAATAGTATCTATAGTTCATTCATCAAGGCTAAGTAAATATCCAATTACTTAGAAAAATATACAGTACCTCTTGATTATTGTCATGTTATTTTCTTCTAATCTTAAAGAGAAAATTAAGAAAAGTTAAATATTTAGAACATATTCTAGTTTCTTATAAAACCACAAAGAATCGTGACATACATTATTTACTAATTCAAATCATAAAGTAGAGAAACAGCGATGAGGAACAAATAAATAACGTATGCTAAAATTAATGTCATACAGCCTTGTGTGCACAATAGATAGACCAGTATTAATGGCTCTTTAAAACTCATGAGACAACTGTGCAGTGCCTATAAAATCAGCACTCTTTACCACAACCCTCACTTCAAAGTTTACTTAAGCAAGAAGCTATCTGTAAGATTGCAGTCACACCTATTATCAAAAGCACTACGTTCACCCCACAATTACTAGTGCTGTTAACTTTTCTTCATTTAATTGTACAATAGGCAGTTACTTTTCCTCTAATCACCAGACTGATTACCTTGTATGCCTTACATATAAGAATTTACTTGTATGTTCTACAAAAAAAACCATAAACTGAAGGACAGACACATTACCTTCCATTTTCACACTGATCAACACTAAAAATTAAAAATGAAACATACCAATACCCCTGGAGCATAACCACAAACAGAGGCTAAATTATGACTCTCATCACATGAGTGGTAATTTCAACAAATGATTCCAAAGAACAGATACATGTTTCCCTGCTACTCAGTAATATGTGGGTTGAGTCAAGCAGGCTGAAATTTAAATTTCATATTTTTCACAAAACACAAAATGTATCTTTAGAGAAAATAAACATCACGTGATTTTGCTTACTTTTTCTAACTGTCTTCGTTGGATTAGATACCATGTTGACAGCTTCAGATGGGAGACCAACGTACACTCCTCCGTAGTTTCTTCAAGGAGTAGATATAGAAAAATCAGGCCAATTTCAATGGAACTTTATATTTGAAGAAAGCAATAGAAGCATGGAGTAATTCAAACAATTACAGAATTATTAAAATAACTCATGCTTTTTCAAAAGTAGAATTCAGACTGTTATTGCCCTTGGGAATGCAATTTTTTTTTCTACTAAAAGAAGCTACATGAATAAAAGAAAGCTGTATTGAGTTAGTAGAAATTTTAGATATTTTACTTACAATAGGAAAGAAAAGAGATATAGAAATAAAAATCAGTGGAGTGACGTAATATTTATCAAGAATTCCCAGAGGCCAAAGTGATATTCGATGCTATCAACACGCAAAAACATATCAGCTATAGGTAGACATAATTATAAAATTCCAAGACAGAGAGCTAAAGAGTAATGAGAGCAGGGAGAGTGAACTAGAGGAGGAATGGGGGGACAGAGAAGGCTGAGAGAATAAAGGGAGGTCACCTGGAAACTACTACAGGCCACGTGCACAGGTCAGAAACCAAATTTGCTTGAAAGAGGCAAAGATAATGAACCCTGGGCAAGTTCTTTTCCAGATCACATACTCCACGCCAAAATGTTGTCTTGGTTGAATCTCTACTCTATTGGTAGTGTGCTACAGTGTTAAATTAAATTTGTGAGTTAAATTAAAGCACATTAAATTACATCCATGAGATGTGGCCAAAATTATTCAAATTAAAGCCAGCTTAACTATTAAACATACCTCCTCTTGTCATCTTCTGTTAACGAGTCTTCTGTTCTGAAAGATCAAAAACATTTGTTATGAGCGGTTTGGTTATATAGTCAGAGATTTCATTTTTGGTTATGAGAAAAGGGACAGTGAGTTAAAGTCTATTTTATTTCAAGTTCTTCCATCAAGTATCTCTGTTACACAGTGTTCTGGCTCTACCTCAATCATTCATACACTAAAAAAAAAAAAAAAAAAAAAAAAAAAGGATGATTTTCTACTTAACAAACTATGCAAACCCAGCAAATGCCAGAAAGCTCAACTGCAAACAAAATTAAATGCTGAGGGCAGCCAACATTGGGAAGAGCACAGAAATGAGGCATCAGGAAGCCCGGGTCTTCTCTCAGCTGTGCCACCCGCCCCCTGTGTGACTGACAGGCTGTGGGCAAGTGGCCCACCAGTATCTCATTTGTAAAATAAAGTGGTCGACCAGATGGCTCCAAAGATCCTTTCCAGGGTCCTAATACATTATGATTTTGTGTTTCTCATGCCAGTTCAGTGGAACATCTCCAGGTATGAAGTATTTCTTTAATGCAAAACAACCTCATGTCAATTACATCTTTTTTATCTAAAACACACACACACACACACACACACACACACACACACACACACCTCCCACCATTTCATACATGATCTACTGCAAAGAGGAGGAGGAAATGTTTAACGGGAAGTTTATAGAAGGAATCACTACTATAAAATTCACAGCCCCTTTCCCGGTATAAGGGGAACCCATATTCTGCCAGAATTCCTTGGCATATTTCTAAGAAGATTAGGAAGCTTTCTTTGATAGTTAGCATGCATATGTTACTTTTCTGAAAGAAAAGAAAAACTCAACAAGAACCAAACATATCTGGCTGAACTCAACCTACAATTCTTAGGGGCTTCAGTCAAGAAGAAAAGCAGCCTGGATGGCATGGCTCAGTGGTTGAGTGTTGACTTATAAACCAGGATCACGATTCAATTCCAGGTCAGGGCACATGCCTGGGTTGTGGGCTCAGTCCCCAGTGTGTGTTGTGCAGCAGGCAACCGACCAGTGATTCTCTTTCATCACTGATGTTTCTATCTCTCTCTCCTCCACTCTTCTCTGAAATCACTAAATATATATTAAAAATAATAATTAAGAATTTTTAAAGAAGAAAAGCAAACTGAAAATATCTAAACAGCTTCACTAAATCTTCTAACTCTAGGGACTGTCTAGAAACTAATTGTGGGTTCACCCACTTTAAAGCTGTAAGTATTCCAAATGTATATGCACGTGAGATTTTACTTCATTGCAACAGCCAGTAAGTCCCAGTCTATAAAGGAGGGGCTTGTAAAGGTGGCAGTTATCTGTTGCACATTGGCCATGCCCACAGCTGATACTCCAATTGAGTGAGGGAGGTCTCATTGATCCAACTCAACACATAACCTGCCCTGGCCAGATAATTACCAACTTCATTTCTTCTTGCTCAAGTTGGGTCAGTTTTTAATTCAAAGGTGTCAAAGTCATACTGGGTTAAAAATGGTGTTATGCTCATCGAAGTGGCATAACAAAGTGTTGTTTACTCCTTGTAATTAAAATGGATTTATAACTTGTTAGAATACGTAATAGGAAAATGATGGTGACAAACTTGTTCAAGATTATTAGAAAGGTTTAGTTGGTCCTGGGTGATGAAGGTTATCATGAAATTATTTTTGAAGTTGTATGTAACTGATAGATTTGGACATATTTTCTGCCATAGCTAACCTTGTCATATCCAGTTATGTATCTGTTTATTTTAATTCTTTTCCTTCTTAGTTCTGCTTAAGGAGAGTCAAGGTTCTAAAATATATTTTAACTTGCCCAAATATAACAAAATCACAAATAATTTTATTCTGTTATATATTAATTATTCAATATCCTAAAAACCTAATCTGTATTCATATGTGTCAGTAGTTTGTAATGGCATTCAATTAAAAATTTTATTCATTCTAAAAAAATAATCAACAACCTTACATATCTAACTGGCAGGAAGTTATCATGTAGCTACCATATTTATTGGATAATAAATTAAGCTTCAGATATAATACAAAATGTGAAAAAATACTACTGATACTTATGTCTATTCTTTTAAACCTTCAAATAATTTATAATGCCTCCCTTTGTATATATGCCCCCATGTATAAGATTGCTGCTTCACCCATTCCTTCCACAAACAATTATCCTGCAATATGATGACTAGAGACCAAAGACTAAATGGGCAAATATGGCATCATCAGTGAGTCCCTCTCATGTGTCAGGTACAGTATGAGGCACTTCATCCCATCAGTGCTATTCCTCACAACAACTCGAAGAGTTCAGACCTGAGGAAATAGGTTCAGAGAGCCATGTCATTAATACACACGCAAGACCAACAAGCAAGACCAACACTGACCTAATGCCCCTGCCACCAAAGCCACACTCTGCATTCTAACCCACCACTCTAATCCGCCTTTCAAATAGGAAGATGTAAATGTAAATAACACTTCCAGTGACAAACCAACAAGGTGGCTTCCCCTAAAGTGGAGCTCCTTCCCACTCTATCAAAAGCCTGAGCATCACCACTGGCTCACAGCCTGCTGTGCGACTCTCCCTGTTAGTGCTACATTATTTCCTCTAATCCTCACTACTACCCTGCAGGACAGGTGTTGGCCACATTTTAAAGATGAAAAACTGAGCTCTGAATGGTTGAGTAACATACCCAGAGTTACACACCTACATAATAGAGTCTGAATTCAAATACAGGCTAGTGTGATTCCAACTCCTGCTCCATAAACCGTGAGCCCACGCTAATTCAAACCAGAGAAGCACCTCATCTCCCAAGCTGGGTCTTCCCAATTTGTACCATCCCACTTAAGGAAAAAGGAATCAAGATGGTAGAAGAGTCTTAGGCAAAGTTTCGTTAGCATTAGGAGAAACCTCTAGCAGCTGCCATGGAAAATCCATCTTCCTAGAACTTGACAAATTGCTACAAAACTCGTTTTTATCCAAGAACCAAAGCTGCTTTGATCAGATGTTACATTAGAATTTATCCACCTAAAGAATCAGATCCACACTGCGAATCAGTCGGAAATGATAGCTGGTCCAATGTAAACTAAACCCGCCCTAGCCGGTCTGGCCCAGTAAATTGGGTGTAGGCCTGTGGACTGAACAATCCCAGGTTTGATTCCAGTCGAGGGCACATCATCGTTGGTATTTCTACCACTCTCTCCCTCTCCTTTCCTCTCTGAAGTCAATCAAAAAATATTTAATGAATAAAGTGAACTAAATCCCCTGTGAACAGATAGGTCCAAGCCATTGTGTTTTGCTTCCCGAGGACCAAATGCTTGCTCTGATCATGTCTAAGAGGACAGCACACTACCAGCTGGGATGATGTGGTCTGGCCCCAACTCCACAGGCTGTGGCTTCAGGAAAAAGAAATGGCAGCAACAAAGCTTCCTGGTTAAAGGAAGGCCCAGAACTGTTGAGCTGAAGGCCCTGAAAAACCGGTGGAATTGCCACAAGGTTTCTATTGGTGCATGCAAGAGCCACAAAATCCTCCTCCTGGTGTGGGGAACTAGCTTTTCTAAAAGATCGGGGGGTTATTTTATATTTTAAAATATTTTATTTTTCTGGAGTACACAGCCTTCCTTTTCAGTAGATTATCGATATAATATGTTGTGCCTTTCATTTTTTAAATAATTTATTATTTTTTTCAATCACAGTTGGCATACAATGTATCAATTTCAGGTGTACAACCCCGTGATTAGACATGCATATAATTTATGAAGTGATCACTCCAATAAATCTGTACCCATCTGACACCATACACAGTTACTGCGATATTACTGACTATATTCCCTTTGCTGAACTGTACCTCCTCCTGACTGTTTTGTAACTACCAATCTGTACTTCTCCATCCCTTCATCTGAAAGGCTCTTTCTTGTTGGTATGGGAAGAGGATACCATCGTGAGGCAGTTCAAAACAGGGGGGTTAAGTTTATCGGACCATTAAGCAACTGAGCGAGAAACTTAAGTCTTGGGGATTCTTATCCTTGGGAGTTTCAGGTCTGCAATGATGCCCTGGCTGTCCGAACACTGGGGCTGCCCGTCTGAACACCATTTTAAGATATCATTGTGCTTGTTTCCTCTCACAAAACACGTTTTGAAAGATTTTGTGATCAACTGGCCTTCACAGCAAATGCACTGATGTTTTCTTAGACATACAGATGCCAAAGGGAGCTCGTGATGAGGCTGGGATATCCCGGCTCCCACCGGGAGCTGATGTAACGGAATTGGTGAGCCTGTGCGGCATCAGTGTGGGCACATGCAAGCTTCCATTCAGTTTCTGAGGGAATGACATTAGCCCATCGTGGTCCTTTTCCAACCTCACAAACGCAGAACGTTCAGGTGAGGACCCCGCTGAGGCCAGCGCCTCCCCACCAGGGAGCTCTGGGATGAGCCAGTGTGCTTCCCTGAGGACTTGATTATTTTTCTTTCCTGGTCACTGCAGCTTTAGTGGGAGAAGGGTGGCCACTGGGTGGCATGCAGCTGTGACGGCTGGTGGATTATAAAATCTGTTCCCCAAACCATGAAGAGGGAAGGAGGGAGAACAGAGGGAAGGAGGGAGAACAGAACACAAAGCCACCCCTCCCGGCTCGGGGTGAACAGCAGCATGGACAATCTAGAAAGTCCTCAGAAACGGGCCTCATGACTCCACTTTGTGCTGGTGCTGGAGCAGATCGGGAAAGGCAGCGAACAAGATGACTTCACCCGTGAATCTTCCCTTAGAGAGGAGAGCTCGGAGATTAAATTATTCCGTGCTGGAACAGATCAAGTGAAAACGAGGCCAGTTCACAGCAGATGAATTGGAAAAGAGGCCAAATGCTCTGCTGTTCTTGATAACACTACTCAGGGGTAACGGGTCCAAGTACCGCTATGACTCAGCCGCCCATAAGCTTGCTCCCTCAGAAAAGGAGCAAGTGGACTGGACAGACATCAGCCAGGATGAACCTCCTCGGGGTAATGCACTCCTAAATAACAGTTCTAACAGCGTTCAGGAGTCAAGGCCCAGACACCAACAAGCAGAGGCGCTGGAGATGAGAAATGCTGAAGAATGAGGAACTACCGCAAACGGGGAAGACGCCTTGAGAATAAGGCTTCTACCAAGAGAGCCAAAAACATAGGGTTATAGGAGGCAAGGGACCAGGTACCATACACCAAACCACCTCAAAGTAAAAAGTGAAAGGTAACTTTTCCCAGGTTCCCTCTCCGCTCCCCTGCCCTGGCCCCAAGGTCACCGCTAGGAAGCCAAAGGGGCTCAATGAGGGGGGAAGGAAACTAGCACAAATTACCAAAGGCCCAAGGGTGACCCAGAACAGCCATGTGGCACACCAAGGCAATACGTGCTCTTGCGAGACATGTGCTGGGCATGAAGCTACGTCTCTCACCACCAAGTGCCCACCCGCTACTCTGTGATGCTGGGGCTGGTTCTGAAAATCACACTTTCCTCTGCCATCTGGCTCCCTGGCAGGCTCCACCAAGGAGATGCTGGAGATCAAATGCAAAGGAGGAAAAGGACTAGAATCCTTCTAATCTTTTCTAAAGATTCTAAATCTAGGATTTTGTCCAGCTTGGGTGCTGCTCTTGTCAGCATCCCCAGCAGCTGGTTTCCGTGTCCCGAGCAGGACCCTTTACTCTCCTTTTCTGGTCACTACAGCTCAAGTGGGGGATGGGGGCAGTGGCTACTGAGTGGCCTGCGGCTGAGATCACTGAGGGATTTCAAGAGTCAGATGCATCGCCGAAACCAGTCTGGCTCAGTGGATAAAGCGGTGCTCTGCGGACTGGAAGGTCCCAGCTTCAAGTCCTGTCAAGGGCATGTACCTTGGTTGCGGGCACATCCCCGGTAAAGGGTGTGCAGGAGGCAGCTGGTCGATGTTTCTCTCTCATCGACATTTCTAGCTCTCTATCCCTGTCCCTTCCTCTCTGTGGAAAACCAATAAAATAAAATTAAAAAAAAGAGTCAGATGCATCATCTCCAATCTGGAACACCCCATCTTCCCAGCAGCAGCCAGGTAGCACTCTCTCCTCCGCATCTGGGCCCCAGCCCCTGAGAACCCCTCTTCCTCCAGCTCCTAGATGTTCATAACCCCAACCTCTTTCCTCTGTCACTCCAGCCTGAGCTCAGGTAGCCTCTTCCCGCTATTACTAGTTCTGTTCATCTCGGCCTTCCTTTCTGACATTTTCAATCCTCCAACATCTGCTTAACCAAGTCCTCATAGTGCATTCTCTGCCAGAATGGTTCATGACTTCTCTTAATATATCAGTTGGCAGCAAGAATGGGCTTCATTCCACCCACCAAACCCGTCTCACTAACACTTCTAAAGTACTTGTCACTTTCTATTCATCAAGTCCACTTACATACATTGGATCAGTATGATGTGCTGTGTAGAACAGAGGATGGGACACAGAGGCAAGACTGATGGTATACTGTCAGCCATGCCAGGAATAGCAAGCTGCTCCTGGTAATCTTTGCAGACTGGCTCAGAGATAAAGGATTTGCCAGACCAAAGGGTGCATAACAGAAGCCAGGGCTCTGCTGGTTATTTTCAATGAAGACGCCATATCTTGTACAGCAGCTGAAACTGAAATCACCTCTTCATGAGATTAACAATACTCCGAAGTCACTCTGTAAAATAAGTCTGCCTTCTGCCCAGGCCACTCAGGCAAGTTCAATGGGGCCAGGAGAGGATCTCCATGCCTTTGTTTTCCCAAGTCTTTTGTGAGGACACTAACTTCTGAAATTCCCCCCGGGATGCAGTATTCTTTTGTTTGTTATCCTGGTAGGGAGGGGAAATCCCATTGGCTTCCACTTAGCCTTTCCTACCAAGACAGCCTTACGTCAGCAGCCAGAGGGCCAGTGTGGGGAGTAAGCCAGATGCCAAATATGTCTTCTCCAATCATGAATTCAAGAACTAAGAAAATAACCAGAGCACGGATCTGCAGACTATTACACCCACTGTAATTCTGAACATTAGCCAAAATTCCATTTTTTACCCGACTACCATAGGCCCACACAGGGACTGGTGGATCATAATGGCATATATGTGTGTGTATATATATATGTATATATATATATATATGTGTGTGTGTGTATATATATGTATATGTATATGTATTTTATTGATATTTTGCAGAGAGGAAGAAAGAGGGATAGAGAGTTAGAAACATCGATGAGAGAGAATCATCAATCAGCTGCCTCTTGCACACCCTCTATTGGGGGTGTGCCCGCAACCAAGGTACATACCTTTGACCAGAATCGAACCTGGGACCTTTTAGTCCACACGCTGACACTCTATCCACTGAGCCAAACTGGTTTCAGCTATAGTGGCACTTTTGGTATTAATATAAACTCAGAGCCAGTGTCTAGAAATGTCTAAAAAGTCCAGGTAACTTTTGTTTTTAGCTCTGGGCACAGTTGCACATGAGCCCCTTTGGTGAAGACGGAGAATTATCTACAGCACATGCCTATAGCCATGTTTAATGTTCCCTCAGGGAGCATGGCCTCCCCTTTAATTAAGGGGCTCAGTGAGTACTTTGCGTCTAGAAACTAAGTTTCTATTGTGATGACTCAAGTCACGTTCCCAACTCCCAGACCAGAAGTTTTCCCCTTATAGAAATACACAGAGGTAGAATATTAACCTTTTAAAAGGCCATCCATCTAATTCATCCCAATGGAGACTGATCAACTAGCTATGATCAAAGATCCTTCAGGATAAAACATTTTTTTTAAGATTTTTAAAATTGATTTTATCGATAGAAAGGAAATGACGGGGAGAGAGAGAGAAGCATCAATGTGAGAGCAAAACATGGATCAGCTGCCTCCTGTATGCCCACTATCCCGGACCGAGCCCAAAACCCAGGCAAATGCCCTGACAGGAAATTGAACTGGCAACCTTGCAGTGATGAGACAATGCCCAACCAACTGAGCCCAACACTTGGCCCTCACACAAGTGTGTCAGAAAAAGAAAAAAGAAAAAAAGGAACTAACCATCAGCAACCACAACCAAGCTTACGGTTGGATAACTTCAGATTTCAAACCTGCTTTCTTCTATCTCAGTTTCCACCCACGACCTGTAGCCTACTTCCTGTGAACTTGCTAATGTCTTAACCCTTCTCAGACGGAACATCTACACTGACTCAGATCCGCCAGGTAACTGCATGCCTGTCTGCTTCACACTAGCTCTGTAGATCCTTCCTAAATGAACCAGACAGACCGAATTTCTCTCTGATTTCTTCAAGTCAAGGGTCCAGGAGGTGGGCTGCCTCCAAACCAGTTATGTGGCTGTGGTTGCTATTTGGGGCGAGATGGCTCTCTTCTCTGCCTCTCCTATTTATCATTGTATTCTGCGCCTTCCTATTTAAAACAAAGTATCTGTACAGAATACCTAAATCTGTCCATCAGTTTATAGCACTATGATTTCCATCTTATCAGTAACCATCACTTTAATTTAAAAAAACCTTATCCAGCTTTGACAAGGTGGCTCAATTGGATTGTGCCATACACCAAAAATGCTGCGGGTTCGATTCCGGGTCAGGGCACATACTGAGGTTTCAGGTTTGATCCTCTGTTGGGTACATGTTTCTGTTTCTCTCTCCCTCTCCCTCTCCTCCTCCTGTCCTCTCTCTAGAATCAATGTAAAACTTATCCTTGGGTGAGGAGAAAGAAAGGAAGGAAGAAAGGGAGGGAGGGAGGAAGGGAGAGAGGGAGAGAGGGAGGGAGGGAGGGAGAAAGGGAGGGAGGAAGCCCTAGCAGGTTTGGCTTAGTGGATAGAGCGTTGTACTGTGAACTGAAGGGTCCTGGGTTCAATTCTAATCAAGAGCATGTACTTGGTTACAGGCTCCCTGGCCTTGGTTGGGTATGTACAGGAGACAACCAATCGAAGTATCTCTGTCACATGGATGTTTCTGTCTTGCACTCTCTCTAAAAATCAATGGAAAAATATCCTCAAGTGAGGATTAACAAAAACAAAAATTTTAAAAAGAAAGAAACTTTATCCAGAGTTACTATCTATACTAATAAAAGGCCTGTGGCAGTGATGCCATGCGGGGCAGGGTACGAGTTGGGGCGGCCAGCTCAGGCAAGCAGAAGCAAACTACTAGTGCACGATTTTGTGTGTGCTGGGCCTCTAGAATCAAATATAAACCACTACTTTTTTCTTCCTCAGTAACACATGATAGTCAAAATGTTTTCTTCACTTATTTGCTTAGTTTCTGAGTTGTATACTACAACAGTAAAAGCGCTAACTAAAGGGACCTTAAACAGGGTTTCAAAGGCAAAATAATGGGACCATGGAACGGATCCACTGTGTGCACTCTCAGGAACAAATACAGATGACAAATGTTAGACAGAAGCCCCCCCCCCCCCCACATCCAATTAGCATCTCCTAACTCATCCTGGCTATAGCCTGCCTTAAAATGCACAACGTTCTCACTTCCCTAGCTTTTCAGACATAACATAGTTATGTGGCAAAAAAAAAAAAAAAAAAAAAAAAGAGAGAGATTTATTTTTTATTCATCAAAAAAAATATTCTAAATCTAGAACTATTCTTATTAGCAATGATCTAAGAAGCTGAAATCCAGCCTACAGTCTTTTCTTTTTCCATATTTGCAGTGCCATTAACTGAGTTAGACAGTAAAAATTTAATATAGAAGCCTCTGCAGACTTTGAACATAACTATCTTCTTTTAGTTATCATTCATTGTAATATTTTGGCATAAGTTTATTAATTGACAATATTGACTTCCAGTCAACACCACAGTTCTCCAGATAAAGTATAATTATTTAACTTTCTTTATAATGTTTTTATGACGGCTCCTGCTTTTTAGGGTGCCTCTGATCAAGTCTACCAAGCAAATACATTTGATTTAGGATCGAATTAATGTTTTATCATGAACTGTTTTGGCCTATACACAAACCTCATTAATTTCTTCCCAATTTCAAAACTTCTTTGGATAGTCACCTTTAAGCCTCTTCCTTAGATGAGCCCCTTGGCAATATCGGTCCCTTTCTTTCTTCTAGAATGTATTATGGGAGAACTTGAGTAGCATTCACTCCTTGTATGGGGCTAACGGATCAGGAGCTGCATTACAATTCCCCTACCCCTCTACTGCTCTCCTAAGAACCACGTGGAGTTGGGTTATTTCACCACTGGCTGGGAAAGTGTCATTTGCCATAAGTAAGTCAGGATTGTTCTCTCCGCCTCCTAACCTAAAGAACCCTTGCTTTTCCCTGATGGTATCACTTTTCCAGAACCTGGAACATATGCTGCTTGTTTTCTCATATCCCAGAGTCTCCAAACAGGAGATGGAACCAGCATGCTCCCAACCTCCCCACAGAGCTCTTTCACTCGGGGCCAATTCTGCCTTCGCTCAAAACCTCTCCCCTGAAGACCTTGGCTTTCTTTCTAAGCATCGTGATCATCCAATCGACCTCTTGCCTCACATTTCACTGACTTCCTCTATCCCAACAATTTTAATTGCGGCTCTAATAACTTACTCCCACTGCTGCTCAGTGGAGCTTGGTTCCTGGAACTACTTCACCTCTGACATTTCAGAGGAGAAAAATCCCACTCCATAAAGGGGGGAAAAGTCTTCCTTCCGTTGTTCCCAGTCCCAAGACCTCTGCTGTCTTATTGCAACTTCACCTCCAGTCCATACACACACACACACACACAAACACACTCTCCATTCATCAGCCCCATGGGTGTCCCTTCCCCTCTCTCTAGCCCATGCCTTGTAGTCAAGCATTTCAGCAACACTTGCTGGTCTCTATCCCTGGAGGAAGCCACCCATCTACTTTATCTCCTCAAGGTCATGTTCCGCTGGGTCCTACCCAAGGAAAATCTAACTGTGTATAAATGGACACCCATTGGGGCTGTGTGATTCCTAGGAAGGCAAGGCCCTCAGGCAATGGGTCTTCTGCCATCAGGTATTCACTACAGAGGCTCTGCTAAATATTTTCAATAACACTTAAACCATCCAACCCTCTCTAGCATTTACAGGGGGCAGCAACGCATATGCCAAGTATTATAATAGGACACAAAATCTACTGTACCAATAACCATCATAACCCTCGAGCAGTTAGTTAAGCGCTCTGCCTCATTCCTCATTTGCAAAGTGAAATAGCATTATTGTCCCCATCAGACTGCAATGGGTGTGGAATGAGATAATGTACTGGAAGTGTTAGAGTCACTATATAACTCACAGCCCTCAATCAAGAGAAACTACTAACTGCAGAGGATGATGGTGATGATGAAGATGGCCACCCTGCACAGTTAGTGCTATTCCAATTTTGCAGGTAAGAATACTAAGGACACAGCCTCACACTGCTGGAAGCCAATTCCAGCATGTCATAATTGCAAGAGTTTCCTCGAAAGGTTGGCGGAACTTGGAGACTCAACAAGAGCCAAGTTACCTATGTTATCACCTTTGGGAATGGCTAAAGGCATTTCCTCAAACCTGAAAAGGATGATTGTTTGCTGCCAGACAGCTCAGGGCATCTTAATTTACATGTTGTTGCCTCCTACTGGCCAAACAGGTAGGTTATTTCCCAATCTGACAATGGATTCTGTAGACAAAACCCTACCCTTTGAAATGTATATCTCCACCTTGCCTTAGGACAAATTGTGTTAATAAAAAGCAAGGGGTCCTGAGATAATGAGAACTTGGCTCCTTTAGCTAGGCTCCTCTGACCCCCAATGCCTTTCAAAATTATCTTTCATCTCTGGACTCTTACTTAATCTATACACCAACGTTAAATGTCACCCAATGTCCTTCATTAATGAGCTACTAACTGCAGAGGATGATGGTAATGATGAAGATGGCTACCCTGCGCAGTTAGTGCTATTCCAATTTTGCAGATAAGAACACTAGGGACACAGCCTCACACAGCTAGTAAATGGCAGCAGATCTCTCTGTTCCCCAAACGCATGCTTTGCCATGCTATCCCCACCAATCCTCCACACCCTGCCCACTACTTCACAGAGCATGGGCCCATCAGACACCCTCTGGTTAGTAACAAGGAACAGAGAGCTGATAAAAGTGCTTTACATACAGAAATTAATTAAGGGTTCCAAGGAAACTCAAGTCTGGAGATTCGTAATTTCATTTTTTTAAAAAGACAGAGTTACAGCATGTTTTATGTTAACTCATTCCAAGATAATTTTCTCTCCAGCTGCCACCTTTCATAAGAATAAAACTGCTTTGTCAAGAAAGGAATCTTAGTGAAATGTCACTTTATAAGTTTTAAATGAAAGAAGCACTTAAGTTATCTTGCTTACAGTGAGTGGCTATGGTCTTTTACTTTTAACAGCAACTACTAAGTCTGAGTCAACTTGCTTAATAGCATTTCTTATTTGAAACATATTTATAACTACTGCTTAAAATTTTAAGTTGAGCCTTTTTTTAATAACATGAAAATTGGCCTACATGGAGAAGATGCTTTGTTTCTGCCTGCCCAGTTGTAATTGCCCCCATTCTCGTAACAACATCCCAATTTTTCATTGGAGTGGGAACCACTCTCCCACTTTTTGGCCTTATAGAACTAATGGCACTGATTGGCTACAGCAATGGGCACATGACCTAGGCCTGGCCAATGAGAAGCTCACGTTCCCTGGCCCACTGACGATTTCAGAAAGAGACACAGCCTCCCCCTAGAACTTTTTTTTTTTTTTTTTTAATATATTCTATTGATTTTTTACAGAGAGGAAGAGAGAGGGATAGAGAGTTAGAAACATCGTTGAGAGGATCATCGATCAGCTGCCTCCTGCACACCCCCTACTGGGGATGTGCCCGCAACCAAGGTACATGCCCTTGACTGGAATTGAACCTGGGACCTTTCAGTCCGCAGGCTGATGCTCTATCCACTGAGCCAAACAGGTTTCGGCTCACCCTGGAACTTTTAATCAAACCACAAGGAAAGAGAAGCTCTTTTCCCACAGGAATCATTAAGCTGATAAGACATAAACTGGCATCTCCATCGCCACTTGGGGAAAGCTGCCTGAGCCTGGAGCCAAAAACAGGAAGGTGGAGCTGAGGGCGTTCGTTCCTGTCATTTGATTACCTGAACCCAGATCGTGAGGCCAAGCCCCTGGAGCTTTTCCGTTACACGTGCCAATAAATTCCTTTTTGTTTGTTTGTTTAAGCCAGTTTAAACTGGGCTTCTGCCATCTCCATCCAAAAATATCCCAACACAACCTGTTTGTGCCAACGAGCTAAGATCATTCATTGCCGTTTAAAAAAGCATGGCTGATCTTTGCAGGTTTGTGAAAGCGGCCATATGTCATCACATTGAAGCCACTTCTGTTTTGTTCTGCATGTCACTGCACTGAGATTTAATTTTAAAGAGACAGAGGGAGGGAGAAAAGGGAAGGCTCACTCCCAGATATGCATGTGAGTCTGTCTTAAGGCGATTTAATTTTATATATCTTCACCCATGCATTCCTCCTTATCTAGAGTTTCTAAGGTTAATCTATATTTTTAATCCTTGTCGCCTGTTCTAACACCTATTTCCATCAATTATTTTCTCCCTCGCCACAGATAACCCCCTCCCCAAACCACCCTCAGCTTTTCTAACTCTACTGGTTTCAACCCTTTAGCCTAAAAGTACACCTACCGTGTTTCCCCGAAAATAAGACATCCTCCGAAGATAAGACCTAGCGCACAGAAAGATAAGACATCCCCTGAAAATAAGACCTAGCGCAACTTTGGGAGAAAAAATTAATATAAGACACTGTCTTATTTTCGGGGAAACAGGGTATATATCCTCTGCGCAAAAATTAAATAAAAGGGTAACAGACTTCAATGTACAAGGTCAGACATACACACAATTGGGCAGAATTAGAAAAAAATGGAATAGTGTAAACTATTAATGATGGTTGTCTCTGGTGGCAGAATAACAGCTGATTTTTTTCTCTTTTAACTTTTCTGCCAGCCTGCTTGGCTAGGTAGTTGAGCATCAACCTATAAACCAGGAAGTCATGGTTCAATTCCTGGTCAGGACACATATTGCGGGCACGATCCCCAGCAGTGGGCATGCAGGAGGTGGCCGATCAATCAATGATTCTCTCTCATCATTGATGTTTCTCTCTCTCTCCCTCTCCCTCTCAATATCAATTTTTTTTTAAAATCTATGGGGGGGGGGGGAGTTACAATCTCATTCTTCAAATAGCACTTTAGTCATAAACCAAATGATAATCTCGATTTGTACATAGTACAGAAAGTATTTCCATGTCTCTTCGGCCATACCTACATATATCTAAAGGTCATAATCATGAAATGAGTGTGTTCCTTAGGAAGAGTTTAGCAAATCATAATATTAAATACTTACACATCTTTAGCCGCTCCTGCAGGGCCTAGGGGAGAAAAAAAAAAAAAAGTAGGTATGTATTCGTGAGATAGTATTGCCACAAAATTTTTCAGCCCCCCACCATAGAATTTAAGCCCAATACCCAAATAAAATAATATTCTACAAGATGACTTAAGAATATGGTGCTTTATTTCAGGACAAGGGGGACAAGACAATCATAAAATTCAAATCCTAAATTTAGAATTTATTCTGCCCATATTTAGCAATTCCTATATATTACAAGGAGGTGGTTCTGGAGGGATTTTACAGACCACCTAATCCAATCTTCTCATTTTACAGAGAAAGAGACAGATGGATTTGAGAAATATTTTCTTTTCTTTTTTTTAATATATTTTATTGATTTTTTTTAATTTATTTTTTTACTGGGAGGAAGGAAGAGGGATAGATCAGCTGCCTCCTGCACACTCCCTTCTGGATATGTGCCCACAACCAAGGTACCCGCCCTTGACTGGAATCGAACCTGGGACCCTTGAGTCCGAAAGCCGACGCTCTATCCATTAAGCCAAACCAGTTAGGGCGAGAAATACTGTCTTTGCTAAGCCACAGCCCTTCTAAGCTGGTGCCTATCTGGCATTGTGGTATGTCACACTCTGCACTAGTCACAAAGTAAAGCAAAGTCAGGAGCCAAAAAGGTGACGTCCTTCGTGAAGGAGGAAGTATCAAGGTCACCAGCCCAGCTCCAGAGGAGTCACATAGGTTTGTAAGGGCGCTCACACTTGCCACGGGGCCCTCCCATTTCTGCTTCCCACTGACTTGCCAGAAACAACCCATCTCTTCTGGACCCCAGTCTTATCTCTCATCACAGGTTCCCTGCCCACCACACATTGTCTCCACACTCCCTTCTCCTAGTCCCCTTACCTAGCGACACAGAGCTTGGTTCCAACTTTACCATCCACGTAACAGCCAGTGTCCTTCAACCTCTCAAAACCTCACTTGCCTCCTGTGTCAAATGAGGGTAATAAGAGTAGCTTCCTCAAAGGTTATGAAGATTAAAAAAAAAAACACACAAAACTATACATTTAAACACGGCACAAAGTCTGGCCATAAAAATAGCTCAGTTGTTATTATTAACAGTCACATTCCACTTCATATCTCGATTTCCATATCCATGAAATGGAAATTAAAATAACTTCTGCGCAAATCACAGATATATCAAAAGAAAGAAAGATGTGCTACAGAGTAAGCAAGTGAGTCTGCAGGGAAAGTTACTGCCAGGACTCTGCCCTGGGGATACTAATTTAGGACTGTCCTGCTGCAAAATCAAGACTGTGTATCAAACAAATACGTTTAAGGCTTTGACCAAACCTGAATTTTGTTACAAACATAGCTCCTTCCTTCGGGGAAGGGAAATATTGCTGTGCCACAACTATCATTTATATAAATAAAGAGTGCTTTGGCATCTGAGATCATAAAACCAAAAAAATCCGAAAACTTAAAAAAAAAAAAAAAAAAAAAAATCTTAACATAAGAAACACTGCCAGCAGCGGCGTAACTTGAGATAGAGAAAAAATAAAGGATTAGTGCCACCAAAAACCGTGAAAATGAACATTTTATTTCAAAGTCAAAACAAGTATGAGAATCTGGAAGACAGTCCAGAATTAAAATAATACCCTTATTTTCTCATTTTTATTTGCATGGAAAAGGACAGGGAATTGAGGGGCTTGGTGTGGTCAAGAAAAGGGAGAAACACAAGTACCAGAAACTTGATTCTGTGAAGTGTTACTGGGAAAAGAAAGCCGAGACCATCCTGAGGACCGTGACCCCCTCGGCAATGAAGGGCCACCTAGTGCAACCCACAGGGAATGAGGAGGGGGCAGAAGCCACCCCCTCCATCTCAGCGGGGGCAGCAGGCTGGCAGGAAAAGAACACCCTGGGATCGGAAGGCAGACGGCCCGTCAAGTCCTTGTCCCGATATCTGTCTTTCAGCCAATAGATGACCGTGCTTCGGTTCCTAACGCCGGTGGGTGAAGGCCCCTGAGAAGACAGCTCAATAATGTGTGTGAAATTAGCTTCCAAACAGCACCGTGCTGTCTAATCAGCACTTATTTTTATCGGCCACCAGGAACCCTCCATCCACTTCACCTCGATTGCACCGGCTCCGGGCACCCAGGGGCCTCTGCCCAGCTGGGTTCTCCATCTCCCATCCCGGCAGCCACGGCAGAGGCCCGGAGTCACCTCCCCAAAGGAAGTCAGAGATCGTGTCTTTGTTCTCAAATGTCCCTTCCTCACATCGCCATCTATGTAACGATGGAGACGAGGGCAAAGGAGTCAGGAACACTTCTTCAAGGACATACATATAATTATAATGCATACTTTGTTTTTATGAAGGGAAGGAAATGTGCAAGGTAAGATGGTATTTTAACTTTACAAGGGCAGCTAGTACATGATCCCCGGACACACAACTTCTCAGGGGGGAAAAAATGACAGTCATTGGGAAAAAATTGCTATTGTTGAAAACCCCCAGCAAAACTCTCAGAATATCTAGCAATATAAAACATGAAATATCTTTGTTCAGCAAAAGTATGAAATCACAAAATAGAATATATATCGTGCCAAAACCGGTTTGGCTCAGTGGATAGAGCGTCGGCCTGTGGACTGAAAGGTCTTGGGTTCGATTCCGGGCAAGGGCATGTACCTTGGTTGCAGGCACATCCCCAGTAGCGGGTGTGCAAGAGGCAGCTGATCGATGTTTCTCTCTCATTGATGTTTCTCTCTCTCTCTCTCTCTCTCTCTCTCTCTCTCTCTCTCTCTCTCTCTCTCTCTCTCTCTCTTCCTCCCTGTAAAAAATCAATAAGATACATATCTTTTAAAAGTATATCATTTCCCTCACTGCAACATTTTAATCACCAAAATACTGATCATCCTTAACAAGACATAGGTCTCTAATTTATGCAGAAAAGTACCTGGGTTAGAACTATTGTGTGTATGGTTCCCGGGATTTGTCATTTATTAATCAACTAATTATAGTGGTGTGTGTCCACCTCCTTCCAGGCCCCGGGAACAGAGCAATCATCCCTGTTAGCGCCACTTCATTTCCTGCCAAAATGACTCTCCTTTTTAAAGGCAGCCCGGGTGTATTAACATAATGGCCTTAGGAGGAGTAGAGGTGAAACAAGGTAGCTATGTGTCTCCTGGAATAAAAGCACCACAAAAACAAACGGGCCATTAGTTTTTGTGGGTCAAAGAGTTAATGACTATTTTCCAACTGTGTGAACCATCACCATAATTTTAAATACCTTCCTAAAATGTAGCAGGGGGGGGGGGGGTTCCTTTCATGCAGCTCTAGTGACAAAAAGTAATCGTAAGTGGGTGCAATAAGCCAGTAAATTTAAACTGGAAAGTGAAAATCCTGTCTGAGTTCAGAGAGCCTTTCTAACAAATGATCAAATCTGAGGATGGGGCTGGGGATGTCCCCCCAAAAGTGTGAGGAATCTGGGGACACAGTGCTTGTGACTGGCACCTGGGGGCACCGAGCCCTTAAACCTGTGGCGACCGACACTGCGTGGAGTTAGTGTCAGACCCGACTTGAGCTGGAGGACACCCAGCTGGTGTCGGGAAAGCGGAGAACTGGGTGGTATCAGGAGAAAAAAAAACCTCAGATATCCGTCAGGCTTTACAAAATATTTTATAAAAATGTGGTCTCCTACTAAATGAGACTCGGAACCACCTTGAGGTGCTTTATGAACCTCAGCAGGATGGAACTGTGCTGTATGTACTTCAACCAGTGGTTATTTACATCCCGAGTACAGAGTTTTTAATGATATTTTCTTATATTCTAATCTTGTTGAAAGCCTCCTGTATCAGTGTGCTATGGTTGCTGGAACAGATCGCCACAAACTGGGCGGTCACTGGTGATGCTCTGAAGTTCAGGAGGACAGGACAAAACCAAGGTATCGGTTCCACACTCCCTCCCAGGGCCACAGGGCAGATTCCACCCCTGCCTCTTGGCATCTGTGGCCGTGAGCATCCCAATCCTCCACATTGACATTCTTCTTTGGCAGAGGCCACTTTACTCAGCTCAAACTCATACCACCTTCTTCTCTCCTCTTCCTCCTCCTCCTCCATCCTCCTCCTCCTCCTCCTCTTCTTCCTCCTCCTCCTCTTCTTCCTTCTCCTCCTCCTCTTCCCCCCCCCCCTCCTCCTCCTCCTCCTCCTTCTCCTCCTCCTCCTCCTCCTCTTCAGTTTCTCATAAGCACACATATCTTCAGAGCATCACCAGATAACCTAAGATGAACTTCTCATCTCAAAATCTTTAACTTGATTACATCTCAAATGTTCTTTTTCCAAATAAGAGAGCATTCACACATTGAAGGATTAGGACATGGACAGAACTTTTTAGGTTATAAAAAGTTCTAAACCTTCTTATCTCTGTCCCCACCCCACTCCTTCCAAAACAGAAATTCTCTTTTGAACAGAAATATATAGCAAAGTTAATATTTGAGGGAGAATTAAATTTTATATAACTTGGCAAACAGAGACAAAATTGTATTCCTAATGAAGGATAAAGCAAGCCAGCTACAAGATACATCAGTTCAGTAATTTTCATCTTGGTTCCTATACACACATATCCCTTTTCAACCTAATCCAGTCTTACAAGTTAAAAAGAGTGAGCTAAATTCCCAGTATGTTTTTATTGTTTTTCAGATTCATATACTTATTGTTATGAGTTCCTCACACATGTCTAGTTCTAATACAAAAAAAAATACTTATCTTTGTAAAAGAAAGATCACATACATTTTTACTTTTGAAAAGGTAGTCTAATTTATGCCTTTTTTTCATCACCACTCTATATGCATTTTATAAAGTTGATGTAATATACTGGAAATATTCACACAAGTAAATGAACTGTTAAATTATAGTTCATTAAATCATATTTATTTTTTCAAACTAAGTGGTGATCATTTAAACACACATACCAAAAAACTAAAATTACATACACAAAGAATTTCTAAAAAGTACTAAAGATGTATGTCTTCTTTCACCATAAATTATCAGAAACATAAAATGATGATGGTTCCTATGGGAAATAATAAAAATATGCAGGAATGTTTTAATCTTTATTTGCTTTATAAAAGAGCCCCTCTGAGAACTGCAGAACATGACTACAGAAAAATAAACAAAATTCTCCTTAATTCTGACAGCTTGCTAGGTCTCCTCTGACCCACAATAGTTCTAAAACTATGTCATAGTCTCAGTTTGGCCCAAAGAAGTAGAACAACAGCTCTTCAGTTCATCCAAAGCAATGTTTATTTTTCAAGAAGCCAACAAAAGACACAGATTCATTTCTTCAATGGAGAAAAAACATTCAGCCCAATGGGTCCTGGAAATACAAAATTATGTTAATGAATGTAGAAGGGCTTACAGAAAATCTCTTGCTTACAAGTTTTCCTGAGGAGTCACACATTAGGTAGGTAAAAATTCATAAAGGAAGGCAGCCATGTAAGTACAGACCTAAGGTAATGCATTGACATTTAGCTGCTATAATTTAAGCCATGTCTATGTTGAGCTAGAAGTGGCTCATAGCAGAATTGAATAATTTACTTAGGTCACCTTTATGAACCATTCACGTGATTTCAAGGTCAATTCTGGGGATTGGAACAAGTGAACTTCCTGATTCTGACAGACCAGTAGTGGTGCCTGAAAGAGGTATTTCCACATTTCTTGTCGTTCATCATCACTTGAAAGGAGGTACATCCAAGAGGATATTGATCACCTATCTCTTCCTATCTCCCCTTTAGAGGGAGGTAGTTAAGTAGCATCTCCTTCCAGTTCCCAGGCTTTAACAGTTTGGGTTCATTTTTACTTCCCCTTCCTCCTTCCTCCCTGACAGGAAGTCCACCCTTAGCCTGGCTGTCTGTCCTCCAGGAGTGTGTGGCATCAACTGGCATCAACACCTCCACCACCCCAGACCCTCCTCACTGCACTGATCCCAGAGAACAGCTTTAATTTATGTCACCCTATATGCTAACTCTCTCTTTCTGCACCAGCTGTGAATGTCTTTCCCTATGTTAATAAATAGCATTTGAGCCCTAGCTGATTTGGCTAAGTGGATAGAGTGTCGGTCGGCGTGTGGACTCAAGGGTCCCAGGTTCGATTCTGGTCAAGGGCATGTACCTTGGTTGCAGGCACATCCCCAGTAGAGGGTGTGCAGGAGGCAGCTGATGGATGGTTCTCTCTCATCAATGTTTCTAACTCTCTATCCCTCTCCCTTCCTCTCTGTAAAAAAATCAATAAAATATATTTTTATAATAAAAAATAAGTAAATAACATTTGAGTATTTAACAATATACAAAGCACTTTACATACATTAACTGTTCATCTTGACTCAGTTCCATAGTTACTCCTCCATTTTACAGTTAAGAAAACTACGGTACCAACAGTTTAAGCGAGTTGCCCACAGGCATGCAGGTGATCAAGGATGAAAGCAGGACTTGCCTCTCTGTCCTCCTCACCCCCATCCTGACCACTCTTACCTCCTCCCAAACTCCCTGTAATCACTGGCACTCCGAAAGCCGGGCAGGCCAGGCTTCTCACCGCCTGGAGATGCACCAGGCCCATCTCCGTCCCTCTGATTTAATACAGCATTAACAATGCCCTGTTTCTGTGTCTGCTATTCTAGTTCTTACCTACGCTTCAAAGTCACGTAAATCCAACTTTTCCCAAGGAGGCCTCTCAAACGTTCTATTTTGTTCTCTCAACTGCTATATCCATCACAGTGTCCCCACACATTTTAGGACTTAATTTTGCATTATCTCCCTCCCACCCCCAATATACTCATTCATTCGATAACAACAAATTTTTGAGGGTTAAAAAATTCCTTTGAAAGTTTGTTTGTTGGTCTGCAGCAAAGGTGGGGAATATCTGGCCCGAGGGCCGTGTAAAGTTCCCGAAATCCTTTGGTCTGGCCCTGCCAAGGCATGAGGGTTGAGTCCATTACATGCCTGACCAAATATAGCACGTTAATTTTTAAACTGATCATTGTGTATGGCCCATGAATGATGCTATAAATATCCAAATAGCCCTTGGCAGAAAAAGGTTCCCCACTCCACCCCTGGTCTGAAGGCTGAGGGAACAGCTATGAACAGGATGCAGGAGGCTCTCCCAAGGCCCACATCTGAACAAGAGAGACAATAAATATCGGCTCTCCAGCAGACTGTTTCAGACAAAAAACAAGCGAGTTCAGCAGGTTTGAGAAAAGAAAGGAGGGTGGTGGGGCTAGGAACTAAGTGAGCTGAGCAGCACATGATAAGAGGACTTCTTGATGATATCAACAAAACTATATAGTATTTCCACCACTATTCAGCCTGGATGAATGCTAACTAAGCACAGTGGCAGCATTTCAAAACCACCAAAGCATTTCTAGATATAAATTAAGGCTGGACTGTTCAGCTACACCAAAGGAGGATGAAATTATCTAATTGGAGATGAGGATAACTAATCTAAATAATTGGACCCAAGAGAATTATATTAACTCCTTGGGTACATTGATAAAATGGAATAAATAATCATTAAACACCTCCTCCTCCTCCTCAGACTCTTGTTATATAACCAGCGGAAGAACCATGGGAGAAACATTCTGATAATAATAACCAACTGTCCGTAAAGTTATGGTTAGGTAGTTGCCAGTCACATACCTCTGGTAGAAAAACTGCAACTAGCCCTAGCCGGGTGTAGCTCAGTGGATACAGGGTCGGCCTGCAGACTGAAAGGTCCCAGGTTCAATTCCAGCCAAGGGCACGTGCCAAGGTTGCAGACTCAGTCCCCAGTAGGGGCCATGCAGGAGGCAACCGATCAACGATTCTCTCATTACTGATGTTTCGGTCTTTCTCTCCCTCCACTTCCTCTCTGAAATCAATAAGAAAAACGTTTATTTTTTAAAAGAAAAACTATAACTAAACAATTAAATCAACTACCAAGAGCCGAATACTTCTGAAATGACTGTTACTGCCAACAATTTCTACAGCCTTAGCCCGCATGGAAACAGGCTATTGTAGATACTTGGAACCATCCAAGCTTTTAAGGAACTTCCTGCTTTACTCTATAGACTCGCTTAACAATCTATGTGTATAATTATATAATAGGGAAAGACTGGGTTGTTATCAATCATTAGCTCTAGTGCAGGCTTGCTCATTTCTCTGCCTAGTTAGAGGGAATATGTTCAAAGAAAAACAAAGATAGAGAGAATCTGATGGCTGAGGCAGAGAGGTGGGGGTCGGAGACAGAGAAACACGGCGAGAGCAAAAGTTCCCTGCCTTATTGTAAGTGTTACCCTCTAAAAACGGGCTATTGGATCCAGATGTTTCTCTATAGGTGAGGGTCTAGACTACAGACAATGCAGGAAAATGTGCTGAATCTTCGCTGAGTGGGAAATACAAATCCTCCCACGATGGCTCTCTGGAGGGAAAGATCAAATTCCTCCACTGAGAGGAATAAAAAGGTACTAAAACTAAATGGCTCCCGTGATCCCATCTAGACTGATAGCTGAACTCCTCCCGGATGGAACTGTATTATTCAACATCTCCTGGCCACGTGGAGGTTCATAGTGTAGTCTATTGGCTTTGCAATTTTCTCCAATCGTTAATCTTCCCACCTCGTCTGTTACCTTCTCAAGAGCAAGAAAGCTGGACTTCATTGGACAACCATCATTGTTGGCTGCCCTGCCCCTGCCCTGAGGACAGCAGAGTGCAGTGCTCTGCACATTTGAAGGGTGGGTTTACGTTTGTGGTTAGAAATCTCCTGTGAAGGAAATGGAACTGGGATGATTGAGGGCAGTGGTCGGCAAACTCATTAGTCAACAGAGCCAAATATCAACAGTACAACGACTGAAATTTCTTTTGAGAGCTAAAAACCGACTTCTGCGCATGGCCATGAAGTTTCAATCGCTCTGTATGTGCGTGCCCGCACATGGTATTTTGTGGAAGAGCCACACTCAAGGGGCCAAAGAGCTACATGTGGCTCTCGAGCCGCAGTCTGCCGACCACTGATCTAGAGCCTCTCGGACCTAGGTGCTGATTTCTTCTGGCCGTTGACCGTTTTCCTGCCTATCCGTTTCTCCATGTAGTGGACATACAGAATCAAATTTACACAAGCACACTACTAAATACCAATGTGTCATATTAGCCAATTCCACCAGACAAAAGCCAAGAAAGGCAGTTGTTCAGATAATTCGGGGAAAGGAGTAACAATGACCTGGTTTCCCTGGGTCATTCAGGGAGAAAAACAGGGCTTATCATGGAAAGCTCCAGTTCGGGAGCATTATTAGAGCGTACTAGTGCTTCCTCCGAAAGTGGATTTGCCATGTTCTTACAGAAAAATATTCGGGGAAAGCCATTTCACCTTCAGCATGGTAATATTCCACTACTCTATAATAATTACAGTGCAGAGTGCTTTCAATCTGGAACTCAAAAAAAAAGGTGAAATGAAATGGGCATCGTAACACAACCAGCACAGGGCAGAAGTCAAGCTTGACCCGCACTCTCCGGGCTCAAGTTCAGCATCCTTCCCACCACCCCTCTCTGTACTTTGTTGTTGTTGTGTTGCTTACATAAGACTATTGAATGGTATGATCTTGGGATATTTCAGGGACAACATCTACGTAATGCATTTCATTGTGCTTGGGTTCCGGACTACAAGTTTGCAGCTCAGTCAAGAGCATGGTTGATACTAATGTCTAAGTTCACAACAGAAAGACCTGAAGTACCTTTGCATGCTGGTTTGTTTTTTCTTACCTGCCATCTCTCGTCCTGATGCGTGTCCTTTCTGAAGCTAAAGTCATACCACCAGCGAACAGAAAATCTCAAAATAACAATGACCAAACCCCCAAGAGCGCCAGCTGGACTCAGCAGGGAAATGCTTGGAGAATGATTTCTCAAAGACAAGGGCAGGTCCCTCAAAGAGGTGATGCAGTAACTCCCTGCTCAGGATGTGTGCTTCTCCTTAATGTTTCCCAGACTGCACTTGCTCTCCTGCTCCTCCCTGAACATGAAGTAATTTTTAAAAAATATATTTTATTGATTTTTTTACAGAGAGGAAGATAGAGGGATAGAGAGTTAGAAACATTGATGAGAGAGAATAATCGATCAGCTGCCTCTTGCACACCCCCTACTGGGGATGTGCCTGCAACCAAGGTACATGCCCTTGACGGGAATCGAACCTGGGACCTTTCAGTCCACAGGCTGATGCTCTATCCAGTGAGCCAAACCGGTTTCGGCCATGAAGTAATTTTTAGCAAAGAGCAAGCTATAGGAGAGACTAACGTGTTCTTGCATGAGCTGTCCATCACAAATAAAAGTAAGGCTACTCATTAAGACAGGAGTTTTTCCAACATAACTATACCTCCCTTTATGTAAGAAGGAATGTGCTCCTGGGGGGAGAGGGGAAGTGATCAACCAGATATGTGTAAAGAGAATCTTATTTTTCCCATTTTCTTACATTACCATTTCGAACCTTATCATTACTCTAACTGAGCCATGGGGCTCCTCCCTCCATCCTCACACCAGATAAGCAGTTCAGTAATAATAAAAACGTCAATGAACTCAACTGGCTCTACCTTACAGGAAATGTTACAAAGCATTCTATCATTTTTTACTATTTTTAATGTTTTTATTGATGAGAGAGAGAGAGAGAGAGATAGACACATCAATGATGAGAATCACTGATCACTGATTGAATGTGCCCTGACTGGGAATGCAACCTTGACCTCCTGCTTCATGAATCCACACTCAACCAGAGACACACACACACACACACACACACACACACACACGCACGCACGCACATGCACACGCACACGTACACACACACCGCCCCAGGGTCAAATTTTTTTTCTTATGTGGATAATTGCCCTTACTTCCTTTAAGTAGGGTGTGTGCACCTGCAGTGGGTTGCCTAGGGCCACGGGGCATGATAGATGGAGAAACATAAATCATGGTGAGTGATGTGGCCTTGACATTGATCCAGGTCTCCAGGCAGAGCTCTTTGGCCACTCTCCAGTGAGAATCCCGTTCTTGCCCTCCTTGGCACAAGGCACTAGTTAATCTATGGCACAGGGCACTCATTAACCTATGTCATCATTACATGAATGGAAAGTTTGTTCCCTCATGGCTCTGAGTGTCACAAGGACAGGAATTTAATTCAAGACAATAAAGGTTACCTGCAAGAGATAAACTTTTCAACAACAAAAAAAAATCATTACTTGGATTCATTCACAGCTCTGGGACTAGAGTGCCACATACTTCAGCACCTTCTCTTAAAATATTCCACATGTGTGGTCACAGACCAGCAAAGAGGAAAAACAAACTTGGCCAGTTAGCTGAACAGATTTCCGTATCTGATCCCAGTATATGAGCATCAAAATAAACTTTAAAATAAACAAACAAAGCTTGGATTTTAAACTGAACCTTCCACCGAGATCTGAGTTAAGGGAAGTGACAGGCCCAAGGTCACAAAGCCCCACACCCAAATACCCATCCCTAGGACATACTGCAGCATCAGACTGCTGTTTGCATTTGCTGGTTGAGATAGGATGAGACATCCGATAGATCTCAGCTGAAGGAAATACGAATTCTTGATCCTAATGGGCACTGAAAATAGGTCAGCAGGTATTATTCAAAAACAGATCCAGACTCTTAAATCTGGAAGCACTCACTGGGTTCAAAGGAAGGGTTGAATTTTGGAAATAAGTCACTTGATTAAAAAAAAAAAAAAAAATAAAATAAAAAAAAAAAACCTGGGTTACTGGAGGAAATCTAGACTTCGCCTGCCAATCAACAAAACGAAGTGGTGTCAAAAAGAAGTTTCAGGGTATGTTTATCTTTTAATGAAAAATCTAGGAACAAATCACTGCTACTATTAAAACTCGCAGATGTAAAGCTCCCTTGGCGCCGCAGCCTCTCAGAGAAACCCTACAAAAGCAGCCCGGCAGGTCTCCGGCATCCACACCGACTCGGATGCATTTTGGGAGCCCCGTGTGCAGTTCTAACCCCACTCGCACCCCCTCAGCAGCACCCTCACAAAGTCCTGAATTGCTCCGCTACACTTTTCCAGGTGCAGCGTCTGGGTTCCGGGTCCGAGGGGCTGGGGCGAAACCTTGGGGGGGGGGGGGCAAGTGTTGCTCGCAGAACACGGACATGGACCACTCCTGGGAACCCTCTCCCCCAGGAGAACGCCCAGCCCACCCACCGCCGGGACCCCGCCGCCAGCCTCCCCGAGTCCCTCCGCAGGACCGTCCCGCAGGCTCCCCTCGCCCAGACGTGACCGCCCCCTGTGCCCCGCGTTCAGCGGCTCCAAAAGCGGGCGGTCAGCTCCGGTCCCGAAAACGGGGACGGGCTCTGGGGGTGCATGCCCTCCTCCCCGGCTCCCCGCCGCCCGCCTTTCTCCCGGCCTCTCCAGCCGAGGTGGCCCGCCCTTCGGACTCCACGCAGACTCCCCGCCACCTCCCGCGTCGCCGACCCCTGCCGCCCGGCCGCCCGGCCGCCCGCCGCGCTCACCTGGGCCGGCGCCCGCGCTCGTAGCAGTGGAGTTCCCGCAGCCCATCGCGCCGCCGCTGGCCGGACAAGCGGCGCTCGCAGCCGGCGGCGGCGGCCGCAGCTCCCGGGGGCGGAGACGGAGGCGGAGGGCGGCGCGTCCCGAGCGGCGGAGGCACCGAGGCCAAGGGGGCGCGCGCGGACCAGGGCGCGGCGGAAACCGCCCGGCACCCTAGCCCCCGCCCCGCCCTGCCGGATCCCGCCGGGCCCACCCGTCACCTTGGCAACAGCGCGCCGGCCAATACGCAGCCGCCTAACGGGCTGCCCGACCCGCCATTGGTCGTCATTCAGAGGGGGCGGGAGTTTGAATTGGGTTTGGGGGCTAGGGCGAGGCTGAGGGGCGTGGCTGGTGCAGAAGCCGGACCATGGCATAGCTCAGTGGTCGGCAAACTCATCAGTTAACAGAGCCACATAGCAACAGGACAACGATTGACATTTCTTTGGAGAGCCACATTTTTTAAACTTAAACTTTTTCTAACGAGACTTCTTCAAAATAGACTCATCCAGGCCGTGGTATTTTGTGAAAGAGCCACACTCAAGGGGCCAAAGAGCCGCGTGTGGCTCGAGAGCCGAAGTTTGCCAACCACGGGCCTGGGAGCTGGGGATTCTCACTTGCTCACCCTGCACTACCTTTTTGCCTTCTCTTTTCCTTCCCCACCAGGACGTGGGGAGCAGAGGGCGTGGCAGGAAGCCCAATAAAATGGCATTGGCTGAATGATGCTCAGATCTGAAGCCAAACCGAAATGCATGCGTGCTTTAACGGGGAGCTAATGCTTTTCTGTCCCTGCGTCCACACTGGCTAATGAAGAACCGAAATGTTCCCAATGTTGGTCATGTTAACTAATTTCTCTTTAAAAATAAATGCCACCATTTCCGTAACCTGGATACAGGACCTCCGCTCTGAGTAAGGGGCAGAACTGTGAATGGACACGGCACCTTTCAGTCTAAGAGTTGAGTGAGTGTTAATGGAATCAGATCGTCCAGGCTACAATTCCTGCTCTGCCCCTCCTGACCTCATCAGAGTTACTTAACCCGTTAGTGTATCCGCTGTTTTACCTGTGAAATTGCAATACTAACTCAGGTACACACAACCCCTAACACAGTGCCTGCCAGTGCTGATCCTTTAAAAAAAAAAAAAAAAGCCAGCTATTCTTTTTCTTAAATCTATTAGACATGAATAATAATTCTCTGAAAGTAAGGACTGGATGATTTATCATAATGTCCTGGCTCATAGTACAGACTCGGTAAATGTTTTGTGAGATGAATTCAAGCCAAGAATTAAATCTCCATTTTAAACCCATCTAATATTTATAGAGAGCCTAGCCTGTGCCAAGTCTTTTGTTAAAATTAAGTTCCAAGGATATGAACATGTGGGAGCCAGTCTAACCAGGCAGACTGATTATAAGCAAATTAATTGCAATATAACAGGAATGTTAACGGAGGAATACAGGGTGCTTTGAGAGCCCGAAGGGATACTGGTTCAAAGACTTCCTAAAACCATCCTGTTGGTGTTTAGAGAAAGCCTGGAGGCAGGACCAAGGCCCTAGCGGGTGGTTCAATGTGCCCTGCCAGGCAACAGCGAGGACTGGGCAAACATATCACTCAGGAGCGTCATCCATCCTTTAAAAATTAGCTATACCTGGGCATGTGCTGGGATGGTAATTAATCCTTGGACAAATAGGGTGTGTTTGAGTTGTTTGACTTCTAGAAGCAGTTTCTCTACCTTGGCCTCCATTATATTGGTTCAGTGGCCATCCCCGGACAAATCCAGAATTAGCATGGAGTAAGCGGGGAACTTTCAAACAGCCAAAAGAAATCCTCTTGCTTGTTTCTGGACTGACACTGGACTCCAGCTCTAAGACGCTCACAAGGAAGAGTAAAACAGACCCTGACATCCAGAAACCGGCCTGACACAGCGAGGCCACTGAACACAGTGTACTCCCACTACACACAGCTGCACAGACACCAATATCATCAGAGAAGGCCACTCTACAACTGGGCTGAAGTGAGGCCAAAAAAGACCACTCAGCAATCTTGTCTAAGTTATGATAAAAACAGTGTCACTGGTAAACCACAAAAACACCAAACTCCGCCCCATCCTGGCTAAGAAGGATGACGGCTACTTGCTTCCAGTTACACCTTTAGCTCCGTTCCAGTCTTCCTGCCTCATAGAAAAGATTTATTAAGAATTGTCCCTGCTTCAAGAGCATATCCAATCCAGAAAAAGTCCTGCTTTCTTCTTTAACTTTTAATATATTTTTTATTGAGTTCAGAGAGGAAGGGAGAGGGAGAGAGAGATAGAAACATCAGTGATGAGAGAGAATCATTGATTGGCTGACTCCTGCACGCTCCCTACTTAAGAAGCAAAGTCCCAAAACCCGTGCATGAGCCCAGCCGTGAGCTCCTGCATTGAATGTCTTCCCCCTGGTGGTCAGTGCGCATCATAGCGACTGTCATTCCGCCATTTGGTTGATTTGCATATTAGCATTTTATTATATAGGATTCTTAGTGTTCTCTCTCCATTCTTTTAACAAGCACTATTGAGCAGCCACTTTGTGCCAACCACTTTTCCAAATGCTTGTGATATAGCAATGAACAAACCACAGAGGAAAAATCTAGTGGAAACAGAGGGATCAAAAGCAAACAAACTAACTAAAAGGTAATTTCAGATGCTATACATTCAATTGGGGGGAAAATAAGGTAGGGCACTAGGATAGGTGATGAGGGGTAGAGGGAGAGATGCTACTCAATATTTTAGGCAGGAGAGTTGAGGAAAGACCCTCAGAGGAAGGAATATTTTAGCTGAGTTCTGATGGATGAGAACATATCAGACATGTGAAAACCAAGGAAAGAGCATTCCAGACAGAGGTAATGCCATGTGCCAGAGCCCTGATGCAGGAACATGATGGGTACGTTTCATAAACAGAGGAAGGTCAGGAGGCACAGCTAAAGCAGAGATGGCGGTGGGTAATTGGAGAGGTATAATGGGCTTTGTAAGGAGTTAAAAACAATTTTTAGATATTTTTATTGATTTCAAAGAGAGGAAGGGAGAGGGAGAGAGAGATAGAAATATCAATGATGAGAGAGAATCATTGATCGGCTGCCTCCTGCCCACCCCCTACTTAAAGAAGCAAGCCCTAAAACCCATGCATGTGCCCTGACCTGGAACTGAACCCTGACCTCCTGGTTCATGGGTCTATGCTCAACCACCGAGCCACAACAGCCAGGCAGGAGTTAAAATTTTATGCAAAGGGCAATGGAAAGTCATTTGAAGAGACGGTGTATCATAAGTTCCTAATGAAGTGTTAAGCATATACTAAGTGCCCCATGAATGTCCATCGCCTCCCTAACGTGGAATGAAAGAGTAGTCCAGTGTTTCCTTTTTCCTTTTTAGGAATTTGTTTTATTTCATAGACAACAGTTCATTGCATTTGGATGTTTTCAAAAACAATGATGGCAAAAGAAAATTATTAATGCACGCCTCATTTCCTGGCTGGTCAATTTTAGCTTCTTTCTCTGCACTCGTTGAATCTTACCGTTCAGCTGTTTTCATTCTTCAAACAAGAGCTGATGTGGTGTGATGGAGAGAGAAGAGGTGTGTGACTGAAATCTGCCTGATAAGAAAAAGAAAGCAGAAGACAGGAGAACATGAGGCTAAATCCATTTTCATGGTGTTTCTTCCATAAAAGGCTGCCCACAAAAGTTTGCCAAACTGAGTTTTATTTTTGTTTTTTCTCTTTTTCCCCCGTTGACATACTGCGAGATGATTGCCTCAGCTCTGAGTAACACATCCACACACAGCAATCTCAGCAACAGAAAGGGGGATTTTCTCCCTTCCTGTCCTTTTTCATTAAAAAAAAAAGTATATATGTTCTTTGTTGGTTTTTAGAGATGGAGGAAGGGAGAGGGATAGAGAGAGAGATAGAAACATCAATGAGAGAGAAACTTGATCAATTGGCTGCCTCCTGCATGCCCCCTACTGGGGATTGAGCCTGCAATCCAGGCATGCGCCCTGATCAGGAATCCAACAGTGACCTCTCGATTCCTGGATTGATGGTCCATCACTGAGCCAAACCAGCTGGGCCTTTCTGTCCTTTCTAAAGCTGGACACTTCCTCTCCCATTTCATTGGCCAGAATTGGGTCACACGCTGACCCAATCATTGAGAAGGTAAATAGGATGGTTGCAATGGGCTCTGATAAGTTTCAATTTACCCCTGAATCATGATAGGGAGCGTAGGATAGACTCCTAAACAAAACTGGGGCTTTGCTGGGAGGGGGAAAGGGAGGGGATTAGTGGAGGGAGAGGAAAGGGGAATAATTAATATCTATTTAATTGGTAGTTTAATAGATGTACAAATGTGTCTCAATATCTCATTGTGTTCTGGATTAGGCTTCCAGCTGCCTTGAAGACGGGCCTGGACATATGCTTTGGCCAATGAAATGTGAGTAAAAATGAAATATAACTTAGAGCTCTGTGAGTTCTGGTCTGCTTGGAGTCGGGAGTCAGGAGTCAGGAATACAGGACTTATTATGGGGCACGCTTGAAAGATACAAGAGAAAAGGGTCAGAAATGGGCAGGAAAGCCTTCATGCTGCATTGCAGGTCTGACCCCCCTGGGGGCAATAAGAAGAGGTACCTAAGGAGGACTGGGTAGGAAGAAGCTCTGAGCTTGCTGCAGCTCTGGGAAAGTCTTGGCCAGGGCCATTGGGAACTTTCAAAGCCGGTTGCATGTGAGGGTAAGGGTGGTCCCAGGCAGAGATGACCAGGCTCCAGGACCCACTGTGGGCTACCAGCTGCCCAGAGAGATCTTGGTTTGGATTAGAACACAGCGGCGGATACTGAGGGCTGTCACGTGTGGAGGAGTTGCATCCTACATCAGCCTGGATTCCTCAGTGACTACATCAGGCAGGTCCCACCCACACCCACACAGGTCCCTGACCGTGAGCCAGAAGGAACTTTTGTTATGTTTAAGCCCCTGTGGTGTTAGGATTGTGTTATCATAACATATCAGGTCTCATCAAAGCAGAGCAGAGCATTGCATAATGTATCATAACACCGATATAGCAACAACCTATATCTGCTACGGTATGCATGGTCAAGTGCATTGGCATAAAACTGACCACAGTGGTTCCTTGTGGCGATTTTTATCTCTTCTATCTGTGACTGTGCCCCCAGAGTGTTCATTTGCACTTTGTCTTTATTTCTTGATTCGTCTTGCTATAGATTTGTCCATTTTATTGGAGTTTTCAAATTTTTTGCTATCTTTTTTGTTTTGTTTATTTCCAGCCCTCATCTTTATTATTTTCTTCTCTCCTATTTCTTTGCATTTACTCTGTTATTTTTATAATTTGAGTAAAACCCCAAACTCACTTAAATCTCCTTTTCTTTCTCTCTTCTAAATATTGCTGTACTGCCTCCCAAAAGGCTTGGTATTTTGTATTTTCACGGTTGTTCAATTATACATTGTGACTTCCATTACCTATCAATCCAGGAATCATTGAGACCTTTTTTTGTTTGTTTCCAAATGCATTTCTTTTTAAAAAATGTATTAATGTTTTTTATTGTTGATTTTCACTTGTCTTGAAGAGAGTTATCACTATGAAAGTGGTGATTTGAAATATAGTGGGACTTCCCTTATAATTCTCCTTATTTAATATCTGAACGTGTTTCAAACCATTTTCTTACTGAATATGCTACTTAGCCCATAAATGACATTTTAAACAGGCGGCATTAAGTGTATGTATTTCTTATCTCTCTGACTCCACTGTGAGCACCTTGAGGAGAGATGGTGTCCCACACTTGTTTCCTTACTGCACTAGGAGAGCAGGTAAAATGTCTTTGTGTGAGTGCAAATGGAGAAGGGTGAGGGGAAGTGAAAGAAAATCGTTGTGAAAACATGTTTAAGCCCAACTGCCATTATTAATCCTTGGACTGGTTTTTCAAAAACAATTTACATCATCTTTTTGCAAACAATAATAATACATGTTTGAGCTCTTACTGTGGGTCAGGCACGATGTCAAATACTGTGCGTCGATTATCTCATTTCACCCTCAGGAAAACCTTAAAGGGGTAAGTTCTGTTGGGTGGTTCACAGACTTAATAGAAAGACTGGAAACTCAACCCGGGAAGCAGTCAGGAAGCACGGGAGGATGGGCAATGGGACAGCGCAGCCACGGAGCACGGTGCCGACCTACAGCGCCACTCTGCCTGCCCTGCCTGTACCCACGTTGCTGTCACAAACCCAACCCCACCCTAATTACATGCCTCTCTGTCTAGATTCAAAGCCTTGGGAGGGAAGACCCAAGGTCAAAAGCTCTGTAGACTCAGAGAGAGAAAGCAGCTGCCCCCTTTCATGTAAGAGACTTAAACAGCAGGTGATTTTCCCAAACCTTGAGAGAGGGGTCATTTTTTTTTCTTTTTTCTTTTAATATTTTTTATTGATTTTTTACAGAGAAGAAGGGAGAGGAATAGAGAGCTAGAAACATCGATGAGAGAGAGACATCGACCAGCTGCCTCCTGCACACCCCCCACCGGGGATGTGCCCACAACCAATGTACATGCCCTTGACCGGAATTGAACCTGGGATCCTTCAGTCCGCAGACCGACGCTCTATCCACTGAGCCAAAACGGTTTCGGTGAGAGGGGTCATTTTCTGAGTAGTTTAAAAAGGCAGTTAGCCACCGTAACAGGTATAGCATCTGATGTAAGACTATCGAATCCAATGCTCTCACATGAGCAGGAGGAGCAGAGCCAAAAGGTCCAGCTCACCATTGCTTTATTCGTTCGCAGAGCAAGACCTTGAACCCACGGCTCCTCATTTCCTTCCCAGCTCCCTCGGTGATGTTGTTCTGCCTCCTTCATCCTGTAAGACAGGCTGGAGTGATGGCATCCCTCTCACTTACCCTCCCGTGTGGATATTAGTCCTCCTTTGGGAGAAGGAGAAGGGCCGACTGGCTGGGGAGGCTGGGTGGGAAGGAGTGAGCAGGGAGTCGTGTCACGGGTAGCAGAGGAGGATAGCCATGTTTTTTTCCTGGCGTCTGGCCACAGGCACACTCCCTGGAGCTGAAGCTTGGCCTCGGTGGCTGCCACACACCCCCTTCTCCACCCTACAGCTTCCAGGACATTCTGATCTCTCTGGTTCCCTGGTTCCCTCCCTTTCCCACTCAGATCAACCAAGAGCAGACCCGGGCTTCCAAGAAGAACTTTACTAGGAAACCAAGAGACGGTAGACCCCCACACAGTAATTTTTCAGCCTAGACAAGGCTAAATTACACAACCTATTCTACCTAGCTGACACGACCAGGTACCCAAAAATACATCTGCCCTTGCCAAAATCGGTTTGGCTCAATGGATAGATCGTCAGCCTGCGGACTGAAAGGTCCGGTCAAGGGCATGTATGTTGGTTGCAAGCACATCCCCAGTAAAGGGTGTGCAAGAGGCAGCTGGTCGATGATTCTCTCTCATTGATGTTTCTAACTCTCTATCCCTCTCTTCCTCTCTGTAAAAAATCAATAAAATATATATATGTTTTTAAAAATACATCTGCCCAGGCCGATGGTCGTTTCCCTCCTGCCCCGGCTCTGTGCCCCTCTGCTTGGCAGCAGGAGCTGAAACCGGAATCCCTGCCTCCGCTGTCCTAAGGCAGCAGATGGGCATGCCCAGATGGACACCGCTCCCAGGCTCCCCTGCTGCCCATCAGCCCTCTCCCTATTGGGTGAGATTTGGCAAAAGCAAAACAAGAAGCATTGGCTCACAGAGCTGAAAGGGACAGAAGCCAGGACCACTTGGGCTGTGCTTTGACAAGATACTGGAAGTCATCAGGACTCCGCTTCACACCATCTCTCAGCTCAGCCCCATTCTCGGGCCCCTCTGGGTGGCTCCTGGTAACATCAGACTTCCCTCATCATGGTGGCCAGATGGCTACCGCGGGCCCCTCAATGTATGCTCAAGTTCAAAGCCAAAGAGAAAGCCCGTGCATCTTTTCTGGCAGTTCCTGCTGCGTTCCCAGTAGTCACTCTGACAGAGCCAGCTCTCCATCACGTGTTCTTCTAGGGACCAGACGTGGAGGACGAGAGGGGGTGGCAATGGGTCAGCCAGGCTTGTTGCACTCCTGTCGCTCTGTCCATACAGCAGGGACTCAGAGAGGAAGAGGAGGAGGAGAGCTTGGTCAGGCACGGAGGCCACTCCCTTTCCCTTTCCATTCTCTTCGCCAAAGACTGACTTTTCAGAATGTAGATCTAATTAGATCGCCCAGCCCACTTTCCTGAGGATCTTAAGTAGCTGTCCATTACTCGCACGATAAACACAAAAGCCCTAATTTTGGCTGGCTTGCTCTGACCTCCGTCCACCTCTCCTTCAATGTCTCTTGTTTATGCCTTGTCCCTCCCACCGCTCCGCCTTTGCACTCGCCGCCCTCTGCCTGGGACACTCTGTTCTCTCCTCTTTGCCTCGTTAATTCCTGCGTGGCTTTCCAATTTTACAAAGTACTTATTCCTTCTTCAGAGAAGCCTCCTCTCACCTCCCTGACGAGGTTAAATGCCCCGAGGACACAGCCTCTTGGTCCCCAAAGCGGTTGTCAGGGTTGCAGCTCTAGGTTTCTCTGTGGTTCTTAGCTTGATGTCTGTCTCTCTCACTGGACTGACTATCTGCCCATTAACACTGAGGTCAGGCCTGGTGTGGCCTCATCTTGTTTCTCCAGCACCTGGCTCAGTGTTCGGGCCAATGCAGGAGCCCAGGAATAAGTGTGAGCACCCATCTGAGCTGCCACGTGGCTGACCTTCTAGAGAAAGAGACACCACCACCCCCCAAAAAAAAACCACGAAAACAAAAACAAAAACAAATCATCAGTGTAGGCAAGTGCAATGAAGATGGATATTCAGTCAACATAAAGGCTGAGATTAAAAACACAAGTGGAGCCGAGACCTGTTTGGCTCAGTGGATAGAGCATTGCTCTGCAGACTGAAAGGTCCCAGGTTCGATTCCGGTCAGAGGCATGTACGTTGGTTGTGGGCACATCCCCGGTGGGAGGTGTGCAGGAGGCAGCTGGTCGATGTTTCTCTCTCATCGACGTTTCTAGCTCTCTATCCCTCTCCCTTCCTCTCTGTAAAAAATCAATAAAATATAAAACACAAGTGGAACTGGCTCAGTGATTGAGTGTCAGTCTATGATCCAGGAGGTCAGGGGATGATTCCCAGTTAGGGCACATGCCCAGGTTGCAGGCTGGATGCCCAGTAGGGCGTGTGCAGGAGGCAGCTGATCAATGATTCTCTCTCATCATTAATGTTTTTACCTCTCTCCCCTTCTCACTTCCTCTCTGAAATCAATAAAAAATATATGTAAAAAAAAAATTTTTTTTTTAACACAAGTGGTTTTTAGCTGATGATGAGACATTTTGGTTGACACCAGAGAATAAGATGCCTGGCCCTTAAAGCTTCTTGGCTTTGTGTGTTAGGTATGGGCAGGAGAACAGTTAGGCATCAATCAGGTTGGCAGGGGAGTTGTTAGGGGGTGATAAGGCTGGCAGGCAGAAGCAGTTGGGAGGCAGCAGTCCTGAATTGTGAGAGGGGTGTCCGACTGCCTGTTTAGGCCTGATCCTGAGCCTAAAAGGGCAGTCGGACATCCCTTGAAGGGTCCCAGATTGAAGAGGGTGCAGGCTGGGCTGAGGGACAGATCCCTGTGCACAAAATTTTTGCACTGGGCCTCTAGTTTCATATAAATGGAGATGTTGCACTGCACAGTTTGACTCAGTGGATAGAGTGTCTGCCTGCAGACCAAAGGGTCCCGCATTCAATTCTGATCAAAAACATGTACCTCAGTTGCAGGCTCCTCTCAGGCCCAGGCCCTGTAGGAGGCTACCAATGGGTGTGTTTCTCTCACATCGATGTTTCTCTGTCTTTCCTTCTCTCTTCTATTCTCTCTAAAACCAATGAAAAGATATCCTCGGGTGAGGATAAAAAAAAAAAGGAGTAAATGGAGATGTTGTTGCATTTTAAATTGGTGTCTAAGCCACCATCAAACCTCGTACAATGTTCTGTGCTCCCATGAATACAGACGGAGCAGGTCCAGCTGAGATCTAGAATGCAGAGTCAGCGGCTCTTTACAATAATGAGAGAATCAGGAGCAGGTGTCCATCAGGCAGGTGACAAACCTGTTCCCTGGTGCCTAATGGGCACCATGATGGACGTTTAATGCACACGTAAAATAAATAATGTCAGTCCCTTTCTCCGAAGCAAGCTGTTAAGCAAATAACCTATTTCCTTCAGGGAACCGTGAGCATTTTCCTTGGGTAGGTGAACATTCAGGATGTGAAAAACATCTATTCTCCTGTGCAGAGTGGACAAGCTTGCCCTGGTGAATTGAAAGAGAGATCAAGCTAGAATTGAACCATAAGCAGGAAGGAACTTGCTTGAAATTCTTATTAGTTTCTGTGGGTTATTTTGCATATTATTTTTGAGGATTTGGGACATGGTTGAATTTTCTTTGATGGCTTCAGAAAAACACACACAAAAAGATTCTTTCAATGTTACATATTCATTTACAAAGGTAATGTTAAATGTGCAAATGCCCTTTCATGTGAATCACAATGAAGATCACATATTTTAAATTCTAAAACAGGGCTTTTGCTGGGTAACTCTGTAGGTTAGAGTGTCATTCCAATATACCAAGTTTTTCAATCCCCTGTCAGGGTATATACAGGAATCAACCAATGAATGTATAAATAAGTGGAACAACAAATTGTTCTCTCTCTCTTTTTCTCTTTCTCTCTCTCTCTCTCTCTCTCTCTCTCTCAAATCAAGAAGTATAAATTTTTTTTTAAATTATAAAACACTGTCAAACCTTAGGGAAAACTGTGAGTGACAGTTTAGATGCATATATATGAAATCTTCATTGCAACCTTCTGTAATTTTATAAGTTTAGTTTTTAAAGATGGTATTTTAAAAATTCCATACTTGTTTCTCTAAATTGGAAAATAAAAGGAAGCTTGATATTGAAATTCTGAAATCCACATTTCTCCCCCAAAAGTTATTTTCTTCCAAAGGAATTCCTCTCCCCACCAGATTATGTTTTTCCTAGACTGCTTTAAATGAGCCACTTTCTCAGCCTCATAATGGTTTTGCAAATGTATTCAAAAGCCAAACGATATATTCTAATAGGCTAAAGCAACTTTTTCTTTAGTTACACCATCATTTCCAAGTGTATTGGCAATTCATGGAGATCACTCAAGCCTTTATGCTAGAATCTAAAAAATTTGGCTGACGCAGCTGGACTGTCAATAGCGTGTCTAAATTTAGTTGCTAATTGGCCTAACAAATGGCTTTGTTGCCATGACTAACTAAACAACATACATAAGTGATTAAGATTAAATTGCTTGGAAAAGAAGGAGGAAACTGGGAAGTGAAAAGGAGACATTTAATCATTAGCTAAAGCACAAGGAATGTGGGCTCCTGTGTCTTGACTCAAAGGGATTGTCTGAACTCAAAGGGATTTCTAAAGGAAGTGATTTCCAAATTCAGGCCCTTTTAATAGAGAAAACTAGGCCAGGATTCAGGGAGGTAAAGAGGGACATCATTTTCTGATTGTAAATGCTTTAGTAAATAACAAATACGTATATATTTGTCACTTAGTATATCTACAATATATATAGATATGTAGATAGATAGATAGATTACTACTGTGGTTCCTTGTTTGAAGATCTTAATATGATTTTTTAAAATATATTTTTATTGATTTCAGAGATGAAGGGAGAGGGAGAAAGAGATAGAAACATTAATAATGAGAATCATTGCTGAAACCGGTTTGGCTTAGTGGATAGAACGTCGGTCTGCGGACTGAAAGGTCCCAAGTTCGATTCTGGTCAAGGTCATGTACCTTGGTTGCGTGCACATCCCCAGTAAGGAGTGTGCAAGAGGCAGCTGATCGATGATTCTCTTTCATCGATGTTTCTTTCTCTTTTTCTCTCATAACTGTTTGATATAGATATAATCTAAACAATAGACAGCACAGATTCTAGAGCCAGGCAGCTTGGATGAAAATTCAAATTTACCACTGACTACCAAGTTACATATGATAGTTACTCTCTCTGTCTCTATTTCCTTATTTGTAAAAAAATAATAGGACTGTAACTGGAACCAAGGTTCTGCTACCTGCTGCCATGAAAGCCAAATTAGTGAGAAAAACATTAGTTTAAAAGAAAAGTGGTTTATGTAAGTGCCGGGCACCTGAGAAAATGGGGGACTCTTGTCATAAGGCCCATCTCAGCCTCTCAGTGCAGGCAGAGGTTTTTATAAGGAGGGAGAGGGAAAGCAGAACAAAGAGATCAAGGAAAGGGGATTGAAAAGTTCTCTACACGTGGGCCAGCACAGTCCATGCCAGTATGGATCTCAAAACTGGTCAAGTGATAGTCTGGTGTGTATCATCCTCATCCTCATCATCCTGGTTCTATGGTTGAAAGGCAGCAAGTTTCCTAGAACTAGAAATTTGGAGCCTGTATTTCCTGAAGTTAGTTCCTAGAATTCTTATACAAACATGCTGTTTATCTGCAAGCTTCATGTAATTCAGACTTTGCATCTATAGAAACAATGCCAAAAGAATGGTGGGGTGGGTTACAATTCTCCACTGTTATATTACCTACCTCAGAAGGTTGCCGTGAGACTTAAATGAATTAATATGTGTAAAGCACTTCAGCTTTACCATGGGACACAGAAGGCTTTGATCTCCAGGCCCTGCCTAGATTTCCACCCCCCCCCCCCCCCCCCCCCCACCCCACCCCACCCCCTCCAGCTCACTACACCTAATACATACTCTTTGTAGTTATCTCTGATGACAGTTTTATTCCTGGGACAGGCCCTCTATCTAAATTCTGTTAGGCAAAGAGGAGGTAATAAGCTCTTCCTAAGTCTTTCTGGGCCCTGATGGTCTTTCACTCAAAACAGTCTGCATGCCAAAGTGACACCTTCTGATGAAGGGATACTTGCTCTGAATCCCTTGGCACGTCTTCTCCTCTGTTCCTTGGAAGAAATCGTTCCTATTCCCTCTATACTGTAGGCACATTCTTTATCACATTATATTACCATGTCTTATCTCTACACCACCCCCCCTCCCGCACTACCATCACCAAAACACAAATTCCACAAGGTCAAGGTTTTATTCAATTTTGCATTCCCAGAGCTTAGCCAAACACCTGGTGAGACCTCAGTAAACTTGAGCTATTTTTTCTCTGAGGGATGCTGAGCAAATGTTCACTGAGTCATAGAGTTGGTGTAAAGAGAACTTGAAGAGTCAGCCAACCAGATCAGAGAGTGCTCCCAGCAATTTTGTGCAGGGATAATCAAGTAGCATTTCTTGACATCCTCAATCCTTAGTATCTTGCTTTTGAAATATGTAACCAACAAGAAAAAAAATTTTTTTTTTAAATGGGAGAAATTACAGCTTTGGAGTCCCAGTGAAACATACAGTTGTACTATTTGAGCTTCTCTTGCCATACAGTGAACTATCATCACCTACAAGAGACCATGACCTAGAATTCCCTGCACAATAAATTGGAAGTAATTCCTTCCTATCAGCCCAGAATGAAATTCTTATCTCCATAGTTTGCCAGGGACATACCGTATTTTTCGGACCATAAGACGCTCCGGACCATAAGATGCACCAGTTTTTAGAGAAGGGAAATGAAGAAATAAAGATTCTGAAACAAATAGTGTCCTAAAATATTTTATGTGCATTAAAACCCAACATCACAGTCATAAACACATGTAATCAACCCTGTAAAGTAAACAGCAGTATTTAGAACCATTTTAGAGCCGGGCAAGCACACAGAGACCACAGAGCCGGGCAACTAAAAAAAACTTTTTTTTAAAGTATATGTGTAGGCTATATTTGGACCATAAGACGCAGGGACTTTTTCCCCCCACTTCTGGGGGGGGAAAAGTGTGTCTTATGGTCCGAAAAATACAGTACATGAAACCAATTCAGGCTCTGTGATTAGAAGTGAGGACTGCTTTGGTTGATTGGTTAGAGCATTGTGCCAATATGCCAATGTTGCTTGTTCAATCCCCAATCAGGACACATACAGGAATCAACCAATAAATGCATAAATAATTGGAACAATAAATTGATGTTTCTCTGTCTATCTCTATTTTTATCTCTATGTCTATCTCTCACCCCTTCCTTTCTCTCTAAAATTAATCAATATTTTTTTTAAGTAGGAACTTAGCCCTCAAACCCTCCCCCTGGATGGTTCTGAGAAGTACTTCACCAATGTCACTGGGAATGAACACCTAACAGGAGAAGGCTTATGGCAGCAAGAGTCAATTATAGGCATTTAAAATCAGCAGATCTCTACATATGACATGTCACTGGAGTTGGCCTGCTGGAGTAGTCACATAATGTGGCCATGCTCACCAAAAATTGATATGGGCATTTGCAACCCCCCAGCACATGGGACTGTATTTTTTCTGGGCATAGGTCACCTTCCCCCGTGCCTTAGACTCAACCCCATGCTACCAGAAAAGACATCTCACTTTTACCACTTCCCTCTCTCTTCTATGGTTTTAATAGTGTCAATATCTCCCCCAGTAGAGAAATAAATTATACAGTTTGAAACTATTTCCACTGCTCTTTCTAGCAGTTTTCACTTCCCCAGTTTATGGCCTACCTCCTGTCTTTCCTCGATCTCTCTTTCTTACTCATCATGAATATTTGTTGAATAATTCCTGGGACCACCAACCTCTGGACTTCTTGTAAGGTAGTGAGACAAGAGAAATCTCTACTGTTTACAATCCTATTAGTTATTGCTACTTGCCTCTGAACTCATCTTAATTGATATGCTAAGTGACAGTAGTAGATTGTTATTGTTTTGGCTTGCCCAGCATTTCCTCATCCTCCTCCTCCTCCTCCTCTTCCTCCTCCCCTTCCTCCTCTTTAATATATTTTTTATTGATTTGAGATAGAGAAAAAGAGAGATATCAATGTGAGAGAGAAACATCTATTGGCTGCTTCCTGCAGGCTCTCTACTGGGATGGAGCCTGAAACCTGGGCATGTGCCCTGACCAGAATCACACCAGTGACTTCTTGGTACATGGGACAATGCTCAATCCACTAAAACCACACTGGTTAGGCTCCTCCCCCTTCTTCTTATCCCAAGAATCTGACTTGCATTTGGGGTAACTCTTCACCTCCCATTCAATGTGGTCCTGATGGAACTGTAAGCCATGGCATCTAACCTTGGAGATTTGGTTGAGGGGTAAACTGTTGTCCAAACTGGGCTAATCCAGCTCTTTCCCAGGAATCTGACTCTCGAGCACAGTGACACCGGGTAGAAAGCAGCTGGAGCTGAGTCATCCTGATGGCAATGCCCAAAGGTGCCTGTTCATGGAACCTCCAGAGCTTCTCTGGTTAGTTTGCATAAGTTCAGTTTTCCCAAGGCCTACTGGTAACTAAAATAGGTAAGGCAATTCACCAGGACCCAAATTCAAGATGAAGATGATTTTGATAGAAGGGAATACTTTTAGCTTAAAAAAAAAAAACACAAAAGTTTGCTTCATTTTAATGACTTTGCCATTCTTTATTTATATGTGACAAATTTCATCTTTGATAGTGTTAAGCTGTGATTTCCTTTCAATTTATTCCATTTTTTCTTAAGTTAACTTGACTCAATTTCTAACTTTAACCAAAGGACTGTAACTACGGTAATATAGTGACTTATAATAAATTAATGAATGAATGTGTCATCAGAAACCAATCTAGAATTACAAACTAAAATATACTTCCAGAGTTTTCATAGTTATGATACACGTTCTCATTCTGTTTGAATTTTTTAAAGTGTTAATTTCCAAAATAAGATATTCTCATGACTCATAAAATCCAAAATGGAATCTCTGAGGATGTTCTTTGAAAGTGTTCAGCTTTTATTCCAGATATATATATCTCCCAAATTTATGCTTAAAAGATCTTTTGAGTTTTGTTTGATTTTTGGGGGGAAGGGGAATATGATGTGGTTAAAATAAAACTTGATCTTCATGCCTTGGAAGTTCATCATTTCAGCTACTTGTCACAAGCTGGGGAGATGTTTAGCTTGGACGGGCAGGTGCTGTCCTCTAAGCTAAGGAATTTAATAGATCCAAGTCCCCTCCCCCACACCATTTATAATCTTTCCTAAGGGTGGAAATGGACTCTATTCTACATTGCTTTAATTACGGTTCCTGGCAAGTCTTAATTTGACCAGCCATGACTCATCCTGCAAAAAAAACCACAACACATTCTATTGCTGGTGGATGACAAGCCTCTTCTCCGGGGGAGCCCCAGAGAAGCTCGTTGGCAGGCTTACTGACTTTTAATTGTTTCCTAGAAGACTATTCGAAATCCCCACCCGCTGCTTTGAATAGCATTTTTCAAAAGTGAAGTCTTTATCTCATTTTTTTAAATTTCTTTATTAATTATGTTATATAATTGTCCTCATCCCCCCATGCCCATCCGAAACCCCTCCCCACGTATGTCCCCACCCCCCTGTTGTCCATGACCACTGGTTAGGCTTATATCTTGACGAGGAAAAATATAAGGCAATGCACTAGGACCCAAGTTCAAGGTAAAGATGATTTTGCTAGAAAAGATACACTTTTAGCTGTTAAAAATAAATGAAGGATATTTAATGTTAACTACTTTGCCATTATCATCTATTTATCTTTGAACATCAGGAGTTTATTCTCTGCTCTGCATGCAGACCTGTAAGCAGCACGTTTAGATTGCTGCACTCTGACACTCTCTCAGGAGAAATGACTCCTTATTCTTATGATAAATTCTACCCATTATCTTCCATACTTGCTACTTGTTGCCAAGGAAACTTTTCTTCCTTGTGTGTATAGGAGAATTTTCTCATCATTATAAGAAATCTCTTTGGGGGTAGCTGTAGATTGCATTTCTTCTTCTTACCAAGCAAGGAGAAGGAAAACATAGCGTCTAATCCTGATGTGGAAAAGCTTCAGCCGAATGTGGAAATGACACGAGCTAAGACAGTGTTTTCAAAATGTTAGTGAGTGGGCTAGCTTGCATCAGAAATAACGGAGGAGCTTCTGTGAAAAGTGTAACTTCCTGGGCCTCACGTGATCCAATGAATCAGAACCATTTTAATGGAGAACACGCATGTGAAAGACTGAAGTGGAGCTGCATATGCTCCATACAAAGGTGTTCAGAAGACAGGGATCGGGGAAAACAAGTTACAGAATGGTAGATGTAGGATGATCACATTGGAGGCGGGGGAGAAGTAAGTAAGCATATGATGGCATTATGTACAAAAATTTTTCACAAGGCAATGCACAGTGGGGTTATTCTAGGAAGTACAAAGTGCAGGAGAGGACATTTTTTGGTTCAATGGCATTTTTCAATTACAGTTCACATTCAGTATTATTCTGTATTAGTTTCAGATGTACAATATAGTGGTTAGAAAATCCTGTACTTGGAGGGGGGCAGTGGGAAGAGATAAACCAAAGAACTTATATGCATACATGCATTACCCATGGACACAGATCATTAATAGGGTGGTGAAGGCCTGGGGCAGGGTGGGATCTGGGTGAAGGGGGACAATTGGGGGAAGAAGAGGGACATCTGTAATACTCTCAACAATAAAGAGTTAAAAATAAAATAAAAAGCAATGGGGAGAAAAATCATGTACCTTATAGATGACCCTCGACCCTAATGTTTCAAGTACCCACCTGGCCCCATACATAGTTGTTATGATATTATTGACTATATTCCCTATGCTGTAATCTACCTCTCTTTGGCTATTCTGTAACTACCTATTTGTATTTCTTAACCCTTCCTCTTTTTTACTCAGGCCCCAGCCCCCCTTCCTTCTGACGACTATCAGTCTATTCTCTGTATCTATTTGTTTGTTTTGTTCTTTTTTAAAAATATATATTTTATTGATTTTTTACAGAGAGGAAGAGAGAGGGATAGAGAGTTAGAAACATTTATGAGAGAGAATCATCGATGAGCTACCTCTTGCACATCCCCTACTGGGGATGTTCCCGCAACCAAGGTACATGCCCTTGACGGGAATCGAACCTGGGACCTTTCAGTTTGCAGTCCGATGCTCTATCCATTGAGCCAAATGGTTTCGGGTGTTTTGTTCTTTAGGTTCCACATATAAGTGAAATCATGTGGTATTTGTCTTTGTCTGACTTACTTCATTCATCCTTCTGCACTTCTTGAATCATTTTAACCCAAAGCACATACTACTCTTGCCATTGAAATGAATTAATCTACAGTGGAAAATATGTGAAAAACTTCCCAGGGCATTCTGATCACCAGCCAGTTTCAGGGACCATCACATCAGGCGAATGAGATAAAGGTCCATTAGCTTAATTTCTCAATTAAAGGAATTGTGTTTTTTCTCAAGATGGAAGGTCTTCTAATTTCCTAAAAGCACCAGGCCTCAAAGCTATGCTGACATCTGCTGGCACTCACCCACACAGAAAGTAATAAAGGAGAATAAAATATGGAGGAATAAACAAACAACTTATATTGAAATTTAGAGATGGAAACATTTTAGTTCAGGGAGGAAAAAAAAGCCTTGAAAATATTTTAACAGCAATGGAAACTCCTATTCACCATCTTATATGTCCCATACATAAAATGCTCTGTCTCACTTCCTGTAATGAAAAGATCCATAAATCTAGCTAACATTTTTACTGCCCTAATTCCCTCCTGAAAAGTCAGATTGTCAGTGCCAACATATTGAGTGATGTTATTAAAAACTGTAGTCATTTATCACTTCACTTTAGCACGCAGGCATTGGATCATCTCACATCATCTCAAAAAGGGTAAGTACAGTAGGATACTTTGAGAGAGAATGACTACATTCACATAACTTCTATTGCCATATGTTGTTGTAATAAAATTGTTCTATTTTATTATTCACCAAAGGCCCGATGCACGAAATTCATGCATGGGGGAGAGGGGGCGGCGGGGAGGTGTCCTTCATCCCAGCCTGCACACTCTCAAACCTGGAACCCCTCGAGAGATGTCCAAGTGCCTGTGTAGGCCCAACCCCACCAACGGGCACTCGTACATCCCTCTTACAATCCAGGATTGCTAGCTCCCAACCACTCAACTGCCTGCCTTCCTGATTGCCTCTAACCACTTTGGCCTGCCAGCATGATCACCCCCTAACCACTCCCCTGCCAGCCTGATTGCCCCTAACTGCCCTCCCCTGCAGGCCTGGTTGCCCCTAACTGTCCTCCCCTGAAGGCCTAGTCGCCACCAACTGCCTTCCCCTGCTGGTCCAATCACCCCTAACTCCCCTCCCTTCCCAGCCTGATTGCCCCTAACTGCCCTTCCCTGCAGCCTGGTTCCCCCAACTGTCCTTTCCTACAGGCCTGGTTGCCCCCAACTGCCCTTCCTTTCAGGCCTAGTCCCTCTCAACAGTGCTCCCCTGCTAGCCATCTTGTGGTGGCCATCTTGTGTCCATACTTGGGTGGCCATCTTGTGTGTTGGAATGATGATCAATTTGCAAATTACCTCTTTATTATATAGGATTATTATTATTAATCTCTTAGTGTGCCTAATTTATAAATTAAACTTTATCACATGTATGTATGTATAGGAAAAAACATAGTGTGTTTAGGGTTCAGTGCTCTCCATGGTTTGGGACATCCATTGGAGGTCTTAGAACATGTTTTTCACAGATAAGGGTGAACTACTGTACCTTGCTCTATGTACCTTTTCCATCTGGCTATTCCTGAGCTACAGCCTTTTACAATAAACTGATGTTCTAGTAAGTATTTCTCTGAGTTTTGTGAGCCAGCTCTATCAAATCAATCAAAGCCAAGGAGGAGATTGTGGGAAATTCTGATTTCTAGCCAATCGGTCAGAAGTACAGGTAACAACCTAGACTTGAACTGGTTTCTGAAGTCCAACCTACAGCTGGTCAGTCAGAAGTATGGGCTATCACTGGCATTTGTAGCTGGTGGGGAGGGATGCGTTCTCTTGTAGGACTAAACAATTGGCCTATGGCATCTGATGCCATTTCCAGGTAGATAGCATCAGAACTGAGTTGAATTGTAGAATACTCAGCTGGTTCCAGAGAATTACTTGGTGCTGTGTGCTAATCCCTCCACCTTCCCCACCTCCATCCCCCCCACCACTACCCCCCACACACACATTGGAAATTAAGTCTCAGAACTTTATTTACCCTCTTACCCTTGTATAAGTGCCATGCCTGATAATCACCATCTTCTCTAAAAAACTTCCTTTTCTTTCTCCTCCCACCCTTAGTCCCAAAGACTCTTCACATGATCATACTTCTAATTTTAGGGACCATCTCTTCCAGTTCCAGCTGTTTGTCCTGTATTTTTCTATCATCGATATTTTCAAACGGTAAATATGTCTACATATGAGATGGCTACTTATAAATTGTTTCATTATAAAACAAACAGCAATATAATCCACAAAACATCTAAAAGAAGGCTTACAGGCGGCTTCAAAATTATTAAGCTTTTAGTAGTCACTAATTCATCAGTTCATTCATTCATTTAGCAAATGCTTGTTGCATATATACTATATATGTACTGAGCACTGAAGGATATGTAAAGAGAATAAAATCTACCTCCTCCCCTGGAGCTAGGAGATAAAAGGTATACAAGCCCGAGCAGTTATGTATAATAATGCACAGACAGCAGGCGACCCAGTGGTAAAAAAGAGGTTTTGCTAAAGCTGTATTATCATTTAGAGAGGGCGAAAATTACACTGGTTAGAATAATTTTCTAGACAAATTTTTTTTTTCTAAATAAAATGTTTGTTTCAGCAAATCAAGTTTTTCAGACAATTTTTTTCAAGGGAAAAATAGTAAGTCTATTTTGGAAGAAGGAGAGTTGTTTATTTTTAAAGAGAGAGAGAGAGAGAGAGAGAAAGTATTTGTAGAAGAAAGCCATGTTTCCATTGCCATCCCTCAGTTCCAAATGTCTCTCTATTTTTCCCAAGAGACCTATTAAACCCTCCAGTAAAGCCGAAGCTGGGTTCCAAATGGTGCCTACAAACTAGAATTCCAAAATGGCGACAGAGATGATTTTCTTATCATACCCTCTTTGTGTATATTCAATGTCCCCCACCAATGAGCCTGTGATCACATCAGACACAGGCTGGCGCCTCCTGGGCCAACTCCATACAGAGTAAGCGCTCTGTTAGCCTGCTCCTATCTGGAGCAGGAGAAAACCTTTTGAATTAAATTACCAAGAAATAATGTATGTGAAACCATGTTAAAAGCAGAGAAATTAATAAAGAGCAGGTAAATATGGAAATAGAACCTGACAAAAAAAAGTTTCATGCTCATGGATTTCCTTCAACGCAAACCAAATCTAGAAGCTATCCGCTTAGAGTAAGGGAGGTGTGAAATAATCAGGATCCAGCGACTCTACTTTGAATAGTAGAAAACATACTGTCTTTTGTTAAATAAATGAACCAGTATATGTTTTCAAAAAAACCCGTTAGCTTCATCAAATGCGGAACATCTTTTAGTAGCCATAATTCTATCATCAAATAATTCAACTTGTCCCAAATAAATAAATAAGTAAACCAATTTTAGACTTGAAATCAGCATTTTCATGCATGTGTTCATTTCTTCCACAAATGCCAATAATAAACATCCTTGAGAGCAGGAAGGAAAGGCTGTCCTACAGAACTGAGGTTTCCCCTGGACTTCCCAGAACATCCTAATGTCCCTTACTCTGTACCACATCTCTATTCAGATCCTTGGACTGGTCAAATCGAGCATCTTTCTAATGGGCATTTATTGTTGCTTCTACTTAGGTCTCCTGCTTTGTAAGTAACTCTGGCATAATTCCCACAACTGAGTATATAAATTGAGGCTAATTCATGTGAACAACTGAAAGCAGCATTTGCTAATTGCTATTTTCCAAATAAAATGAAAAGAAAGCTGCTGGTAGTAGAGAGCGCTTGTTAATAAATAAGAAATGGTTTCTCAAGAAGCCAAAGTGGCTCAGCACAACAGATTTGAGAGCTCATGTTTGCTTTTTTAGATTTTAAAGACACACAACCAATTAAAAACCTGTGCGTAAATTATTGGGCATTTACATGGCTTTCTTGTGAAATTAATCTTTGATGTTTAATGACCAAGAACACTGGCCCACCCACAAAGAAGGGGTTCTTCGGTTCATGCAAATTCCAAGCAGCCCTGGGCAGAGGTGGAGCTGAAGAACAGTGCCCATCCTCCCCAACATCCGGTATCAACAGCGCAACCTATGTGACTGGTACCTCCATCCACCCAGAGGCACAGGCCATAACCATGGGAGTCATTTTTTGGTATCTCTCTTCTCTTTGCCCCCCACTCAATCAAGTCCAAAGCCTTTCTCAGTAAAGTTCCTATACAGACCTGTCCATATTTGATGTCTTCACTTCCTCGCCTTCTTTTTAATCCATTCAATCTGGTTGGGCTGATTTGGCCTCCAAAATATAACCACTGCTCTGTGTCTCACCACCTCCACGTGTACCGCTACACTGAAGCAACCGTGTCCAGCCTGATTTGTGCAGCAGCCTCCCAACTAGTCCCCCTGCCTCCACACTTACCCATACACCATCCGTCCTGCACACAGAGCAACGATCAGACTCCTTAACTCCTCTTCCTGGAAACTGCCAGTGGTTTCACACTACCCTAGGCTCAAAAAGCAACATCCTAACCAAGTCCTATGGGCCTCTACAAGATCTCCAACCTCACCTCTCACCACCTCCACCCTCACTCCCTGCCTCCCGCTTCCTGCCATTCCTCAAATTCTTCACACTTTGGTGCTGTGGAGCGTTGTGCTTGCTGTTTGTTCTGCCTGGAGCGATCATTCAGCTGGTCTATACATGGCTCCTTCTCCTCGTTCCAGGTTCTACCTAGATATCAATCTGGATGTCTCCCAGTCCGCTGTACTTAAAAACAACCTTTCCACTCATTATCATACTATGCTATTTTGTTCTCATTACCCAAAATCACCTTATTTTTCAGTCACATGATTATTCAGTTTTCCCAGCATTCTTTGTTGAAAAATCTATCCTATCTCTATTGAATGGTCTTGGCATCCTTGTTGAAAATCATTTGACCACATGTTGAGTCTATTTCGGGGATCACCACTCTATCCCATGGGTCTGTATTTTTGTCTTTATATGAGAACTAAATTGTTTTGATTACTATAACTTTGTAGTAAGATTTTAAATTAAGAAGTGTCAGACTTCCAACTTCGTTTTTCTTTCTCAAGATTATTTTGGCTATTTTGGGGTCCCTTGAAATTCTATATGAATTTTAGAATGGATTTTTTATTTCTGCAGAACACTGTCTTCGGGAATTTGGTAGTGATTGTATTGAATCTGTATATTGCCTTTGGTAGCATTGACATCTTAATTATGTTAACTCTCTCAGTCCTTGAACATAGGATGCCTTTCCATTTATTCAGGTGTTCTTCAATTTCTTTCAGCAATGTTTTATGGTTATCAGTGTACAAGTATTTACGCCTAACTATTTTATTCTTTTTGGTGATATTGTAAATAAAATTGTTTTCTTAATGTCTTTTTCAGATTGTCCATCGTTAACATCTAACCATAATTTTTTTGCATTGACTTTGTATCCTGAAACTTTGCTGAATGTATTTGTTCTAACAAGTTTTTTCCATGGAGTTTTTAGGATTTTCTACATATGAGACCATGTTATGGGCAATCAGACATAACTTTATTTCTTCCTTTTCAGTTGGTACTATTTTTATCCTCACTTTATACGTTAGAAACCGAGAATACCAGATAAGAATACATTCTGGAAGTAATATAATCTACTGGGGCTTGTCAGATGAATTGTTTGTTTTTCTCACTGAATAAGAAGTCCAAAGTCCAGAGCTGGTAAAGAGGCTTCATAACGCAGTTCAACTACTAGTTTCTGTTTTCCCCTCTCCCTTCATAGTAGATTGGCTCTTCTTTCCAAGCCATGGGATAGTTACTGCACATCTAGGATCATGTCAGCACCCAGGCAGGAAGAGCAAGAAAGAGTTTTCTCCTCTCAAATATTTATCTTACATTTGGGATGGATTCTGCCCCATCTCACCCATCAGCTGATTTGCCCTTACATCTCTAGCCATAACTGGGTCACAGCCCACCTTTAGATTAATCCCTGGCCAAAGGAAAGAGATTTCTATGACTATTCTTAACAAATCATGATTCATACCCTGGATGAGGTAAGATATTGCCCCATCTGAGGTCAGGGATGTCTTGCCAATACTATCTGAACAGATTCTTGTTCTGTATGCAGTCAGAAACGAAGAGATGGCTCTTGGAAACCCAGGGTATCAGTGGAACTGAGGCACAGAGTAGTTAAAGGGCAAAGCCAAGATTCTAACCTCGATATTCTAACCCTGAAGCCTGCTCTTCTAACCAAATACACAGAGGAACAGGAGGTCTGGTATCCAATAAACCAAACCAAGACAGTGATTGAGTAGGCCTTGTTATCTTATGGCATGCATGGGAACACCGAGAGAGGTGGCGATACCAGCGTCCCCTGGAGGGCTTTTTCTGAACTACAGCTCTCCCCAGACATTCTCGTGTGGCCCTCCAAAAACACATGTGGCCCATGGCCAACCCCCATGGGAATCAGTGCGTTTGTGAGCCACTGCTATCAATAGCTTTGTTGAATTAGGGGAAAGGTTAAGAACCACTGTGATAAGGAATATGCAACCTATGCATGAATTCAGTGTTATACTTTTTAGTTGATTTTGAGAGATTTGCTTTTGTTTTTTGTTTTTCATGTTGGGTGACATTATTTGTTTCCAGGGTGAACTTCATCAGGGATGGAGGAAAATTCCAGCCAGTGGATAGAGATGAGAACATGGTTTAGCCTCTGGAAAGAGAAAGCTGGCAAGAGTCCTAGCCATACAAGTAATGATTTATAACTCTGCCATTCAGACCAGACACAGCGTGGGTGACAGGAAGGCTAGAGTTGGTGGCTCCATTGGTATCAGGTTCAATAAATATCCATCTTGGGGAATGACAGAAATTCCAAATTTCTAGTTGTTCTGCACATATGGCATTTTACATGCTATCAGGTTTGGTAAACATTGACTTAGGAACTGAGGCTATTGGTTGAAAATCTTAAATCATACCCTTGGCATTCGTGGATTTTTTTTTTAAAGTGGTGGTTAGCTTATAGCAGAGCAAAATGCCCAGAAAATTAAATAACTCAATTACAAATAACCACAACTCTGTCTCTCCCTGATATGAGAAGGGAAGACACCACGTAAGTGCAGAAAATTTTGGGGTAAAGGGGATAGGACTTGAACTTGGTTTTGGGAGTCAAGACTTTCTTGCAGGCACTGATTCAAGCAGGCTTATAAATTATTCAGTAACCATAGGCATCAGTGAAAAAAAGCTGTCTGTCTGTGGAGCACAGTAGTTTAGGCAGCATAGAATAATGATCACCAGCATGAACTGCAGCAAGACAGCCTGGGTTCAGATTATGGCTCTGCCACCTACTGGCTGCTTGACCTCAGTATTCCTATTTGCAAAATGAGGATATAACAGTCCTAGCTCACAGAATTGTGATGATTATATGGGTTAAATTTTGAAAAGGATTGAGAACAGTATCTGACACTCAGTAAAAGTTGAAAACCATCATTAAGGCAGGGAAGAGAACCATCAGAGGGTCCAGGAGGTGAGAATATTTTAGGGCCTGGTGCATTAATTGATGAGTCATATGGCCCAAAGCAGAAAGGGAAGAAGATAAAATGAAGCCAGGATGGGAAGGTAGGCTTGGTATATAGGGGAAAGTCAAAAGGAAAAGAATGACTTTGATAACCACAAGATAATGGCAGTAGTATTTCAGAATTTTACTTTCTAGAAATGACCCATTTGGAGAAATGGCAAGTACCAAGATGCAAGGAGGTAAGTGGAGGTGGCCGAATGGATTGGAGATGAGTGTTATTGAAGCAGAAGAGCTGCCGGGGGTGGGGGGAGGGGGGAGTTTCAAGAATCTGGGAGGATTGCCTGGCTGATGTAGCCCAGTGATTGAGCATCAACCAAAAGATCATGGTTAAATTCCCATTCAGGGCACATGCTGGGTTTTGGGCTCATTCCCCAGAAGGGGGTGTGCAGAAGATAGCCAATCAATTATTCATTCTCATCACTAATGTTTCTCTCCTCTCTCTCTCTTTCTTTCTCTCCCTCTCTGTCTCTGTCTGTCTGTCTCTCTCTCTCTTTCTCTCTCTCTCTCAGAAATCAATAAAAATATATTTTAAATCTTTTTTATATATTTTATTGATTTTTTACAGAGAGGAAGAGAGAGAGAGTGTTAGAAACATTGATGAGAGAGAAACATCGATCAGCTGCCTCCTGCACACCCCCTCTTGGGGATATGCCCGCAACCAAGGTACATGCCTTTGACTAGAATTGAACCTGGGACCCTTCAGTCCGCAGGCCTATGCTCTATCCACTGGGCCAAACCGGTTTCGGCTAAATATATATATATATATATATATATATATATATATATATATATATATGTTTTGTTTTGTTTTTTCAAAGAATCTGGGCAGTCAGGGGACTGGTCTAAGGTCTCAGTGACAGTAAAGCCAATGCCAAAATCCTGTGGTCTAGCTTGCTCTTCCCACACATGTCCTCCATCCGTCCCCCATTTCTAAGGCACCTAAGGATCACATGTGACATGTTAATAGTGTGTGAGCTTCGGGGTCAGGGTTCTGTCAGTACAGACTCTGGCAGCTATTTATGTGCTGCTAACATAAATTTCTTCACACCTCTATTTTCTCATATGGGAAATGGGACTCATCATATCTGCCTCATAGAATTGTAAGAATTAAAAGCACCTAATGCATAGTTAGTGCTGAGAAAGCAGCCATGCTCATGTTGTTCACAAATAATCTCACTGAACACAAAGAATCTCACAAGACATTGACACCGCACAAGGCCACTCTGAGCCCATGATAACATGAGACAAAACAAGGTCATGCTACAGCCCACGAGAAACCAAACACCCTCCTCTCTCTGCTAAAATGACCAATTGCTACTTTTTTTCTAATTACAGCTTTATCCCCTGTTTTAGTCTACCCTCCCTGGTGCTCAGATTTACTGAGATGCCCAATCATAGGACAGCGCCTGCTTTCTGACAACATCCAATCTAGAATGGGCCCTTGCTTCATTAGACCCTCCCCAAGATTATCCCACCACAGCCCAAATCCTATGACAGGATCCTCCCAACACCTTCTACTGGGATGCCCCTGGTTCCATGTGGTGTGTGTTCCCCCTGGCTGCAATGAGCAATAAACACAGACTGTTCATCCACAGTGTGTTCCTGGTGTCTGGACCAGCTCCTGTCGCTGAAAGACAACAACAGTGTTCAATTAATGATAGTTATTATGTGGAGAGTGTGTTTTTCTTCCTCCTTTGCTGTGGGAACTTGTTCACAAAATGTGGACATGCTATTTGTCCTGGGTGTTAAATTGGAAAATCCAAGAGAAGCTTAACTCAATGGTTCTGAAAGTCTGTGATTCTAAATTTGACACTCTCAAAGATTTAAATCCATTAACTTATTCAACATTATTTCAGTTACAAGTATATAAAGAGCAAGCATCTGCCTGGCCAGCGTGGCTCCATGGTTGAGCATCTACCTATGAACCAGGAGGTCATGGTTCCATTCCTGGTCAGGCTCATGCCCAGGTTGCGGGCTTGATCAGTGGGAGGCATGCATGAGGCAGCCAATCAATGATTTTCTCTCATCATTGATGTTTCTATCTTTCCCTCTCCCTTCCTCTCTGAAATCAATAAAAATATATATTTTTTTAAAAATCTCACCAATATGTCCATGTGCAGCCACTGTCATTAGATTTTGCTGTAGTAAAAATAAATTTCAGAAGAGTGGTCAAACCTCTGTGCTGTACATTAAACTGATGATATTGTGAATTGGTTGTGCAAAAAAATAAGATAAAAATAAAATCTTGGTGGTATTTATAATCTCCTCTGGGCGTCGCTGAGTGCTGACTTAAAAAAAAAAATCTCAAGGTATTACAGAATACTTTTCTCTTTATCTAGAATTCCCTGCACAGCAGGTGGCAGATTATTATTTGGTTTATAATTGCTCAGCCCTTGTCAGTTCAGTATGTCCCAGATTTGAAATGATATGAAGCTTTAGCCTTGTTTGTGTAAAGGCCCACACTCTTGAACCTAATACAGTGATAGCCCCATAGGACTTAGGGACATGGTGGCCCCTTCGAGCGGGGAGGGAGCCAGTGACCTTGGCATTATGAAAGAACATCTGAAATAACTGTTGACAGACTGCTACCACTCCCACTTGATATTTTTTCTCTCATCATATTCACTAGAAGATGAGTATGGTTCTTCCTAAGTCTAAAATCCCAGCAGCCTAGTATTATATTTCAAGGCCACTGCCCTAAATTGATACCATTCTATTTTTCTTCACTCTACACTATGAAATAAATCCAGCAAACATTTGCTGAGCAGCTACTACCTGCAAGGCACAATTTTGAGACTATAAAGGTGAAAAAGACTTGACCTCACTCCAAATGAGTGAGAGAATGGGTGACTGGGGGAGGATGGTACAAGGATGTGGACAGTTTCATGCAGAATGGGAAACATAAGTGTGTGAACTTCGGTAGGGTGGTGCCTTGTTGAAGGGAACTTGATATTGGGTATTGCTTAGTTAATTGAAAAGAATTAACGAGAATATGGTATCATAAGAAAAATTATAAATACCTTAGGCATTATTTGAATTTAGAGAGCACATCCTTGTATATGGAGTCACCATTCAATTGGCACACCATAGCCAAGGCCTTTTATTTGAATCTAGGTCTGTGATTAGAGTTCTGTATCATGTATCTAGAATAAACCACACTCATAAAACATTTTGTGGGCAGAATCCTTCTGCAGCTTTGCTGTATTCCTCAATCTATTACATTAGTTTGCCCACATCTAATTTTGTAACTTCCTTTTAGCGATTCACTTTCATCAAGTCTTCCCAAAATGCTCCCAAGGCATTCAAAAGAGGTTGTGCAGAAACAAATCTCATTTGGCACTTATATGACATTGGTTTGGTACGACTTAATTATGTAATTATTATAAAGGACACAACTGGAATAAACAGGTCTGGAGCCAATTGCAGCTCAATGGGTGAGAACAGAAGTGTCCAGATATTTGACATGCCTCAGGCATGTCATGAGTGTTTATCCGTATAGTTTTGTGAGGTTTTTTTGTTTGTTCATTTGTTTGTTTTTTAAATATATTTTATTGATTTTTTTAGAGAGAGGGAGAGAGAGGGATAAAGAATTAGAAACATCGATGAGAATCATCGATCAGCTGCCTCTTGCACACCCCCTACCAGGGATGTGCCCGCAACCAAGGTACATGCCTTTACCAGAATCGAACCCGGGACCCTTCAGTCCACAGGCTGATGCTCTATCCAGTGAGCTAAACCGATTTTGGCTATCCGTATGTTTTAAGAAGTAATGGAGAGTTGAGTTCAATCAGATGGATGGGTTAAGTAGACAATAGTTAGTTCCGCTTCTATGAAATATGACATTAGTTGCATTCTTAATAGATCCAAACTTGTGAATGTTGCTTTAGCTTTATTCCATTTAAACTTCTCAGCAAACAATAAAATGAATGCTATTATAATCTACATTTTGGAAGTAAGAAAATTGAAGTTCAAAAAGATTGTCATTTATTCTTCAAGGACACACCAAGTTATTAATAGTACATGGCAGTAACAGAATTTTAACACAGAATATCTTATTCCAAAACTGGTGGGGGTTTTTTACTGCTTCTTTAAAATATTCCTTTTTGAGAATTTCAGTGGTAAACCAGAGGGCAGAGAAAGGTAGAAGCCTCAGGGGTGTAATGTATACACAATTGTTTTGCCCCTCGAGAATAGCACCCTGATTTTCCTTTAGGATAACACACCTTTCTTGTAACTCAAATAGGATCTACCTTCCTTCCATCTTAGTTCTAAAAGTCAGTATGTGACCCAGAAATGTCCAATGATAGTACTGTACTTTATCCCCCTAACCACAGAGATTGGCTGAGAGCTGGGCACATGACTCCAGTCAGGCCAATGAGTGTTAAGCCTAGACTGATCCTAGCAATATTGAAAGAGTACTTTTCCACCCCTTCCATTCTTATCCCTATGTTCACTAGCAAAGAACCATGGAAGCAGCAGGCATCACTGCTATTTGCAAAATCCTGTCTGACCATGAAGTCAACCCAGGAAAGCAGAGCCAAGAAGTGGAAAGAAAGAGACCAGTCATTCATCAGTCATTGAGCTTCTGGATCCTGCCATGCCTGAATTCTGATATACCAGTTCCTAATGATGTTCAAAACCCAGTTCCTATCCTCGAGGACTGGTGGTGGAACTCAGATCGCTTGAGTATGTTTAACTTACGTCAAACAAAAAATGTTTAAATTATATTTCATTGTCTCTCTGTTTTTACTTACCTCCATTTTTCCTTATATTTCTTATCATTCTTATTTTATCTTTCTGACTCACTACAAGTAGATGATTAGAATTTTTCCTGTCTGGAAATACTGTATTTCTGGTCTAAGCCTACAGGAAGATGTATATGTACAAAACCACAAACAGTTTGGCTGTGGAACCTCTTTTCAAATTAAATCTAATCTGGAATTCCAGGATATAAAATTGTAGCTATTCAGATAGAAGGTGGTACAGGGGGCCTAAGGAGCACAGACTGATGGCCCCTGCTATGACAATGCTTTTGTCTGACAAGTCCTTGAATTTATAGACCATGATGGTAGATCTTGACAAAATACAGAATAGAATTTTAACAAACTTAACCATTTGTAAAAACTCTTTGTCAAATCTTGTCATGTCATGAGGATCCATCAAAATGACAATTTGCACATTCTGCCAGCATCATTATTTCTTTAAAACCAAGAGAAAATTCATTGCACTAACTGTAAAAAAGAAAATGCAAAAAGACATGTTTAACATTATCTCTCTCTTTCTCTGTTTTAACAATTATGTGTCTTATAAAACACATAATTAGGGGACCAACACTAGATAGGGGACCAACACTGTAATTTTACTAGGGCAAAAGTTTCAAAAAGACTCTACCAGAAAATAGAGAGGGATAGCTTTGGAGAGTTCAGGTCTGTATTTTAAGCCCCTGTGACTGCAACAGCAGCAACTCAAAAGAAAAAAATGAACAGCTGTAATGTTTTAGGACAGGCAGTTTTAGGCCGGAAGTTAACAAATTCATCACCACCATCATTACCATCATCATCATCACCACCTACACCATCATCTCTCCTGTTTTGAGCACTGAGCCTGTGTTGGACATCATGCTAAGCGTGTTGTGCATAGCATCTCATTTCATCCTCAGCATGGCCCCCAGGGGGATATGATACTCATACTATCCCTGAGTGAGTAAGTGACTTGCTCAAGGTCACATAGCAGATAAGTGGCAGCACCAAGACCAGACCTGAAGTCAATCTGGCCCCAAAGTTCTTCAAAGCAATTGAAGCGTGTGAGCAAATATCGGACTGTGAGGAACAAAATATCCCAATGCAGGTCCATGAGCCAATCAGGTTGGTCTTACCCTCTCACTCACCCAAGGAGAATGTCTGTAAAGTTGCACAAATCTGAAGTTTCATGACACCTTATGTGTGCCATCTTATAGTTCAAAGACTGGGAGCACCGATTCTCTCCTTTGTTTTCTCAGGAGTTCTCTGAGCCAAGAAGAAAGAGTTGTTGAACTCATAGAAATAGAACAGAATGGTGGTTCCAGGGGCTACAGATGGAGGAAATGGGGAGATGGTAAGAAGATACAAACTTCCAGCTATAAGATGGCATCCTTGCTGACATGTACACAGAAGGAACTGTTTGACGTTGAAATTGGGACTCAAAAGAACTGTTGGCCCAGAAAGAAACTCACTACAGGCTGATTCATTTGCCTCTCAGCATAACCATTAAGGCTTGTCTCATTTTCGGTTCTTATAAGTATATCTCTTGTATCACTAGATCTTACTCATCTAGGGGAAATAATGAACAATATAAACTGATGAACAAAAACAGACCCAAAGACAGGGAAGCATCGATCAGACTGTCAAACCTCAGAAGGAAGGTAGGGGAGGGAGAGGGTTAGGGGGAAAGATCAACCAAAGGACTTGTATGCATGCATATAAGCTTAACCAGTCGTCACGGACAACAGGGGGTGGGGGCATGCATGTGGAGGGGTTTGGGATGGGAACGGGAGGTTGAGGACAAATATGTGATACTTTAATCAATAAAAAAATAAAAATATATATAGAAAAATAAAAATAAAATAATAAAATTTTTAAAGATGGCATGGTAAGTATAGTTAACAATACTATATTATATACTAGAATACTAGAAAGTTGCTAAGAGAGTAGATCTTAAGTGTTATCACCACTAAAAAAGTGGTAATTATGTTAATAGACCTTATGTATTAATCATTTCACAATCTATGCATGTATCCAATCTCATATTGTACACCTTAAACTTACACGATGTTATGTGACAACTATATCTCAATAAAACTGGAAAACAAGAGAGGGAGGTTTTATTATTACTTACACATATCCAAGTCACACAAGAAATTCTTATTCCTCGTGTAGCACATCTCTCTGTCATAAGTCATTGAGTACATAAGAAAGGACTTTTGCCCTGAGCTACGATCTTTCTAGTTCCAACTGTGTATTCCAGTAAAGGTAATGGCCAGAAGGAAGGGAGCGGGCAAGGGCTGGGTAGAAATGGGGGTGAAGGAATAGTGTCAACAATAAAAATAAAGTTAAAAAACTTAAGAAAAAAATTAATGGGACCTTAAGAACATGACCATAATAGCTAATATTTGTTGAGTGTTTACTATGTGCTTTATATACATTACCAGAGGCCTGGTGCATGAAATTTGTGCACGGAGGCAGGAGGGGGGCGGGGGAAGTCCCCTCAGCCTAGCCTGCACCTTCTCCAATCTGGGACCCCTTGGGCGAAGTCTCACTGCAAGTTTAGAGGATTGAGCTTAAACTGAGAGTCAGACATCCATCCCTTTCACAATTCTGGACCGCTGGCTTCTAATCACTCATCTGCCTGCCTGCCTGGTTGCCTCTAACTGCCCCTCCCCTGCCCCCCGCCGGCCTGATCACCCCTCACTGCCTTTGTGTGCCAGACTGATTGCACCGAACTGCCCCCTCCCTGCCAGCCTGGTGGCTCCTAACTAACCCCTTCCCCTGCTTGCCTGGTTGCCCCTAACTGCCCCCCCCCCCCTTGCTGGCCTGGTTGCCCTCAACTGCCCCCCCTCCTTCTGGCCTGCTCACCTCTCACAGACCCCCCACCAGCCTGGTCACCCACACAGCCTATTGTTCAGTTATTTGCTCGTCCCTCACTAACCCCCCTGCCAGCCTGGTCATAGGCAACCATCTTGTGAAGGTATGAGGGTTAATTTGCATATTACCTCTTTAGGGTATCATTCATATTCACAGCAACCCTCTGCAGTAGGTTCTCCTTTCCCCATGTTAGGAAAGAGAATATAGAGGTACAGAGTGATTAAGAAACTTGCCTTAAATGACACAGCTAGCTGGAAGCAGAGCCAGAATTTGAATTCCATCCATCTTACTTCCCGTGCCTGCTCTTAAGCTGGTACAAATCATCCATGTCCAATGTACACAAGGATTGCGTTGTTTTTGTTTGTTCTGACTTGGAACATGTTTTCTCATAGAAACAATTTCTAAAAGGGCTCCCAGATCAACCCACCAAAGGCCTATGTGTGCCTTGTTATTTAAATTCTGCCCAAAGGAGAAACAGCAGGAACAAGATGTTTCAATGATGGTAATAAAAGTAAATATAATGGCAAATAAATAAGGACTGTTTTTTTAATCTTAAATATCTATGTTGGGGAATTCCAAAATGGCTATAAAATGTGAAGGAAGAAAATGAACATTTTTGTTAAGATTATAAAGATTCTCCCAACCAATTTCAAGCACTTTAGGGGTGATTACTGATGGCCTTTTGTTTTTGAATTTCCTGTTCCTTAGTCCTGTTGCAACAGTAGCACTAATCATGCTCCTCAAAATAGTAGTAATAATAACAATAATAGTAGTAATAATAATAATAACAAATATAAATGTGGGTTTTTTTTTCCAGTTTTGCACACAAGTGAAAATATGTTAATATAAGAGAAAATGCATGAACTTTGGAACCAAACACACAAGAATTAAAAATCAAACTTCTGCCACATAGAGAAGCAATTAAGAAATCTCAATCCCTGTAGCAGGGCATGAGTTTGTAAGGGGAAATAAATTTTGGGTTTTCTTCTAATTTCTCTGAACAAAATAGGGTTGAGAACTTGTGTATCATATATAATAGATAGTTTGAGTAATTGGGTGACTAAGTAAAAAGACTGAAATTAAGAAATATCATGAGAAACAAAGCATGATATCTAAGTTAGGAGAAATTGGTACATTTAAAAATAATTAACTCTGACATAGGCTTGAAAGAAATCTATGAACAAAATGAACATAGTAATGAATACTGAAACGTGAGCCTGAATTGGGACTTTCCTAAGGTGCCACATGAGGAGAGACTGAAGAGTGGACCAATTGTATTTTCTGTTTCTGGCTCCAACTGCTCTTATATCACACCAGAAAGCAAGTCTTGGCCCATGGCTTCTTAAAAATACTCAGAAAAGCCAGGCTGGTGTGGTTGAGAGCCACCCTATGAACCAGGAGATCATGGTTCGATTCCTAGTCAGGGCACACGCTGGGTTTCAGGCTTGATCCCTAGCAGGGGTCATGCAGGAGACAACCCATTAATGATTCTTTCATCATTGATGTTTCTACCTCTCTCTCCCTTCCTCTCTCTCTAAAATAAATAAAAACATATATATACAGAGAGATGTCCTACTGTTTAAAAAAAATACTCAGAAGATATCGTAAATCCTTTCTCAAGACAATTGCTAAAAGTAGCATTCTCTTGAAACCTCAATAATCACCTATTTTTATTGACCCTTCGCCTTCCTTTACAATCTGTACTCTTGCTAAGAGGTTCTTCCATAATGTCAGTTGGGAGACTGATTGCTATTAAAATCCAAAGCAAATTTTCATTTTGAGATTCAAGAACCATTCAAATGCATATATTTGCAGAGTTCTTTTAAATAATATATATATATATTATTGATTTTTTTTTACAGAGAGGAAGAGAGAGGGATAGAGAGTTAGAAACATTGATAAGAGAGAATCATTGATCAGCTACCTCTTGCACACCCCCTACTGGGGATGTGCCCATAACCAAGGTACATGCCCTTGACCAGAATTGAACCCGGGACCCTTCAGTCCTCAGACCAACGCTCTATCCACTGAGCCAAACCGGTTTTGGCTGCAGCGTTCTTTTTTATTTTTATTTCTATTGATTGATTGATTTGAGAGAGAGAGAGAGGAAAAGAGTGAGAGAAAAACATCAATTTGTTGTTCCACTTATTTATGCATTCACTGGTTGATTCTTGTATGTGCCCTGGCTGTGGATTGAACTTGCAACCTTGTCATACCAGGACAAAGTGCAAAACACCTGAGTTACCAGGCCAGGATCTACAGCCACCTTTTTTGAAATACAAAAACAATTTTAAATGCAACAGGACTTTACTCAGCATGTCAATAATGGCTTAGCGATCTTACTGACAAAAAAATAACATTGACAAAAAACCTAAAGAAAAACCTGTAAAATGTCAGTACCTTTTGTATAAAGGGTACTTTTTAAAAAGGTATTTCTTTTTCCATTTGGAAAACAAACACACAAGTAAACAAAGAGTTTATATTTACCCTAACTGATTTGGCTCAGTGGATAGAGTGTCGGCCGGTGGACTGAAAGATCCCAGGTTGGATTCTAAGATGTGCAGGAGGCAGCTGATTGTTGTTTCTCTCTATCCCTCTCCCTTTCTCTTTGTAAAAAAATCAATAAAATATATATCTTTTAAAAAGAGTTTATATTTGCTTCCTGTTAGAGGTTTTGTGACACAATGATGATTTTCTCTTTGGACAGCGTTCTTCTTCCAGGGACAAAGGTTATTATTTAGGAATGGGTGACACAGGGCTGCAAGCTGAGAAGAGAGCACGGAGGTCTTTCGGGAGTCTTGAGATAAAGGGTTACCTTGGAAACCTGCAACCCTCCTGTTTCCTCAAGTCTCCTGCCAAGGGGCGGAGGACCATAGCCCCAGCAGCTGGAAGGCTTGCGTTGGGGCTTGTACACAGGACTTCTCCACACACTGAGAGCAGAGAGCTGTCTGAAGTCACCTGCCAGGTCTCTTTCAAAAGGAGCTTAAAACTCTGGGACTTGGAAGATGAAATAGAGAGGGCCGGAGACCAGGATGCCAGGACACAGGCTTTATTGTAGAGAAGAGTACCACTGCCAGCTGCTTCCAGAGAGAGAGAGAGAGAGAGAGAGAGAGAGAGGAAGAGAGCGAGGGCTGGGGTACAAGCATCTTTAAGGAGAGGAAAGAGAGGAGATGGGGCTTAGGGCACTCAGCACACGCTGATTGGTGGTTTCCTGTAAGGCCTATGATTAGGGACCTAGGGACTTAGGAATCGGGGCTTAGGGTATTAGGCAGGTGCTGATTGGTGGTTCAGTGCTCAGGAATGTTTGGCTGCAGGTGGAGTTTAAGTCTGCCCATCAATTGGAGGAAGGGAGGATCTATCAGGAATAGTTTGTGTGGTATACTCACAATGGGGTGCTGATCTGACACACAAATGGGTGTTTTCTCTCCTTTTTGTGCACTCAATAAGAGGGCAGTTTGCCTGGTCTCATTACTCCAAGAATTAACAAATACAAGAGGGAGGCGGAAATAGGCTTACATACCAGCTAATTTGTTCAATGTATCTATCTCTAAAAATCTATCCCTCAAAAAGGGGCTCTTTGCCCCATTCATATTATGCAAGATTTGTTCTTCAGCATGAAAAGTAACCAATATTTCAAGGGTAAATAATTGGACTAAATCAATTCTTTAAGTCTAGCCAAGTTTCATCATTGAAAATAAGGAAAAGCTATTGTATTCTATTCTTTCCTTCTGGTTCCTTAGGGCTCTCCCTCCCTCATTTCCCCCTACTTCTTTGCTTGAATCCATTTATTTGTGCCAATAATCTCTTGCCTTCAGCTGAGAATACTCCCAGCAGTTGTTTTTGGCTTGTGTCTGTTCATTTCTAAGAAGTTTTTCTTTATCTGCCAAGATCCCAAGCAAGTTGTTTTCAGTGAGAATTCCTCAGACCATGCCTATACCCTCTTTTCTAGAAGATTTACTCATTCTTTCTTCCGTGTCTAATAAGACTTTGTAACCCACTGGTACACATATAACACATTGTATTATTTTTGAGGAAGAAACAGTTCTTTTTTTTTCTTCTTTTTTTCTTTTTTTTTCTTCTTTTTTTTTTTGTATCCCCAGTGCCTCGATTTCTGGAATGTGTGTCAGTGCCACGCATAATGCTGGGCCCTATTTATTCAATTAAAAATAATATAGTGAAGCCCTAACTGGTTTGGCTCAGGTAATGGAGCATCGGCCTTCGGACTCAAGGGTCCCAGGTTCGATTCCAGTCAAGGGCATATACCTTGGTTGCAGGCACATACCCGGTGGGCAGTGTGCAGGGGGCAGCTGATTGATGTTTCTCTCATCGATGTTTCTAACTCTCTATCCCTCTCCCTTTCTCTCAAGAACCATTCAAATGCATATATTTGCAGAGTTCTTTTTAAAAATATATATATATTTTATTGATTTTTTTACAGAGAGGAAGAGAGAGGGATAGAGAGTTAGAAACATCGATAAGAGAGAATCATTGATCAGCTACCTCTTGCACACCCCCTACTGGGGATGTGCCCATAACCAAGGTACATGCCCTTGACCAGAATTGAACATCAATAAAATATATTTTTAAAAATAAAAATAAATTTAAAAATACAGTGAAGTGTTAGGAACCTTACTTGAGGTCTCTGAGTATGAATATCATGGGGAGAAATGGATGGGTGCTTGTGACGGAGAGTGTTTTCAGTATTCATTTCTTCCACTGTAAGAGAACCCCCGATTTTTGGCTGGGCATGTGCAATGCAGAATACAGAATGAGTTTTTCAGCCTCCTTTGCAGCTAGGTAAAGGCCATGTGACTCAGTTTTAGCCAATGGGAGTGTCATGTGACAGCTTCCAGGAATTCTCCTTCAAAGAGAACTGATTTTGTACCATACTAATTTTTTTCTTTGGTGCTTTCTATTTCTTATTGCCTGGGATATAGATTGGAGGACTGGAGCTGAGCAGCCGTCTGAGGCCATGAAGTAGTGACCTAGGGAAGTTATGAATGGTGGGCCATCAAGATAGAGAGAGAAACTGCCTAAATGTCCATCAATGGATAAATAAAATGTGGTAGAGATATAGGTATATGATATATGATATGTGATAATATAATAGAATATTACTTGGCAAAAAAAAAAAGAATGAAATTCTACAATTTGCAATAATGTGGATGAACCTGGAGGGCATGATGCTAAATTAAATAAACCAGATAGAGAAAGACAAATCCTGCATGGTATCACTTCTATGTAAACTTAAAAAATAAATTAAACCACAGAGTGGAATAGGGGTTGACAAGAGGTGAGAGGTGAGGGAAATGGGGATATATATATATCAAATGGACAAGCTTTCGATTGTGAGATGAATAAGTTCTGAGGATGTGAGGTACAGCATGGTGACTACAAGTAATCACAACGCAGTGTATAATTGAACCTCGTTAAGCCAGTAGATCTCAAGTGTTCTGACATGCAAAGAAAGATGACTCTGTAAGGTGATGAATATTTTCACTTGATGGTGGTAATCACTTCACAAGGTATGTACAAAGCAAATCATCAAGTTATACACTTTAAATGTATAATTTTTTATCTGTTGACTAAATGAGGCCCTCATAGAGTAAAGCCACCAATCTGACCCTAAACTACAGATTCTGGACTTTTATGTAAAAGAGAAACTTCTATGTTGTTTAACCATGATTAGTTGAAGTTGCTGTTGCAGCTAAATCTAGTCCTGATACTGTATTGCATTTTGCTATTCCTGGTTGGTGTGTATTGTAATTTCACATATTAAAAAAAACAACAATCTTCCCCCAGAGGTTTAGATGAGTCATAACTGGAATCTACAGACTGGAAAATTAAATGTATCAGTATCATCAATTATGTATGCACACAAGCACACACATTTTGGGCAGCAATTAGTAGCTTTTGTTGTTGGATGCTTGCTGTATACCAGACACTAGGCTATACTTTATGTGCATTATTTTATTTAACCCTCATAAAAACCTTATGGTGCAAGGGCTTTTATTATCTCCACCTCATCAGTGAGGTAGCTGTCGATTAGAGACGCTAAGTAAACAGCCAGACAATAACCAAGACAAGGTGTCTTCCCTCTAAGCCCATGCATTAACCACTCCATGCACTTGCTGCAGGAGGGGCTGCGGGAGAGACCCTTCATCTGCCCACCAGAGAGCTTTACTTGCAAATCCATTAAGCTCCCTTCCGCAAATGCCAAGTTACCCAGGAATGGAATTCTGTTGGCAAGGACCATTGAGTACCCCTAGGGAGAGAGCAGAAGAAAACTGAAGAGGAAGGCCCTCCTGTGCTGGTGTCTCCATAAAGAGCCAGAGGCCAGAGAAAGTCATGTCTTCAAGAGTAAGTTGGCGGGGGGAGGTGTGACTATGGGATTGAGTGGGGTCTCACTGCACAGTCACTCTGTGGCACTGAAGTCCAAAGTCAGACATAATGACACCGGCACTTGGCAACCAGAAAAGCAGATTTCTATATAAAGACCAGAGGCTCAAACACTTGAAATTTATATTTAACAAGAAAAGTACTAAGAAAAAAACAATAATAATAAAGTAAAAAATTAAAAAAAAACAAGATTTATACATTTTGCTATTCTGACCTCCATAATAACACCCCAAACATCCTGAAAGAGTAATTCAATAATAACACCCCAAACATCCTGAAAGAGTAATTCATTGGTTGACCTCTTCCCTTTACCCCTCCCCTTCCCTACCTTCCCTCTGAGGTTTGACAGTCTGATTGATGCTTCCCTGTCTCCGGATCTGTTTTTGTTCATCAGTTTATGTTGTTCATTATTTCTCCCAGATGAGTGAGATCATGTGATACTAGAAATACGAGGGGTGTGGGATGGGAATGAGGGGATGAGGACAAATATATGATACCTTAATCAATAAAGAAATTTTTTAATAAAGACCCCCCCCCCCGCCACCCTCCAAAAAAGGAGTACTTCATTTCCATTCATTTCCCTAAGGCATAAACACTCATTCATTCATGAAATAAGTATGGAGCCACTGCCGTGAGCATGGGCTGTGCTAGCAAGGATTGGGACGCACAGTGGAATGATAGCCCCCCGGGATGGCGCAGTCAGGGGCTGGGAGACCCACCTGTAAACAGACTTTCACAGTGCAGGGTGCCACGTGCCCTAGTGGAGGTATGTACAGGGCTAAGTGGACCCTAAATGAGACACATCCATCTCACAGAAGGTCTTGGAGATGATGGAGCAGAGTTTTGAGGATGCCTAGGACTGATCCAAGAGAAGGGGTGACAAGGAGGAGAGATCTTGTTCCTAAGAAAGTGCAGAGCAAGTGCAAGGCTCAGGAGGGCCTGTCACCTTCCAGGAAATGTGCTTCCCTCTAAGGCTAGAGCCTTAGGGGTAAGGAAAGAAGAGAGTGGCTCTTTGATCAGCTTAATGGTAAGCTATATCAAATTTAAATTCATATAGTCGAGCAGCGTGCATAGTATTTCTCTTTGTTTTTCACTGTAGCAAAAAAGGTAGTGGCTTCAAACTCTAGTCCTCCAAAGAACAAAGCAAGGAACCATTGTCTTCAGGTAGTGCCCAGCCCCCTTCCTCCCTAACATAGTAACTCATTTCCAAGTTCTTCACATGTGTCTGCTTCTACCCCATAACTGCAGGTGTTGTTTCATGTCAAGGTTCAGGGGTGGATTCTTGCTAGTCTAGCGCAGAGGTCTTCCCATGGGCCTACTACCTGCTTTAAAATAATGTGTATTTGAAAACACCCACACCCAGCATTTCCTGTGGCTGTTTCTGTGGTTCAATTGCAGAGTTGAGTGACGGAGACTGTATGGCTCACAAAACTAAAATATTGATTACCTGGTTCTTTCCAGAAAATATTTGCTGACCCCTGATCTAGACCAATCAGAGCACTTATTTGTCCAAAGATAGGCTTGTTGCTTAAACTGGCCAACCATATTAAAGAAAAGTACTTATTCTATCTAATAAAAGAGTAATATTCAGCTATTCTGACCTCAATGAGGTCAGATTGACCATCACTTCAACACACAATATGGCTGCCCTATGTAGACAAAGATTCTGCCCCCATGTGGACACAAGATGGCCACCACAAGATGGCCAGCAGGGGAGGGCAGTTGGGAGGGACCAGGCCTGCAAGGGAGGGCAGTTGGATATGATCAACCCTGAAGGGAAGGACAGTTAGGGGTGACCAGGCTGGCAGAGGAGGGAAGTTGAGGGCAAACATGCTGGCAGGGGAGCAGGTAGAAATCAATCAGGCTGGCATGGGAGTGGTTAGGATGATCAGGCTGGCAGGCAGAAGCGGTTAGGGAAAGTCAAGAAGGCAGGCAGGTGAGCAGTTGGGAGCCAGCAGTTCTGGATTGTGAGAGGGGTATCCCAGATTGGAGAGGGTGCAAGCTGGGCTGAGGGACGCACACCCCTTGCCCCCATGTAAGAATTTCATGCACCAGGACTCTAGTGTTTTATGTTTGCAGCAAGGATTCTCTCATTTCCCTCAGTTGTTGCCCCAGTTGCTGCCATGGCTGTTTAATGTTCACGGCAGAACCACAAGATGGAAAGATCTGGGTTCCTGATAGCACTGTTGAGCCATTAAATCAAGCAACCCAGCAGCCTGCCCTATCTCTGGACTCAGTGTTGTTTGAAATAACACATTTCCTTATTGTTTAAGCCAGTTTGAGCAAGGCTCCCTCTTACTTGGAAGTAAAAGCATCCGTTGTTGTGGCATAAGTAATGCCATCTTGATCAAAGGCCAGCTCTCACAGGCTGAGTCCTAAAGCATAGTCACCAACCCAGAATAAAGCAGGAAACGGTGATAAGAATAAGCACCACCAGAAGCCCATGCACATTGCCCTTGGGGAGAGTCTGGGGGCAGCCACACACCCTGCCTATGGTTGACTGAAATTTTTTGACAAACAAACTTCCTAATTCAAGAAACTCAAGATCGTTTTCAAAGAATAGCAGTTTAGATACATATATAGCATATTGAAAATTGGGGGGCGAATTGGAAAAGTGACAGCTGACTGCCTAAAAGGAAGGAGAAAGACAAAAGAAACAGAAACCAACAAACAAAAATCACAAAAGTAGATCATGCCAGTTAATGTAGTGGCAAACGCTCCTTATAAGTAGCCTGCGATGGCCCTAGAGAGACAGTAGGTTAGACAATCACAATCTGTGCTTATAAAAACTGGCCTTCACATGCCAAAAATAGAATTAGTTATGTCCAGTCTATTCTGTTTAAAACACACACAGAGAGAGAAGAATGAAGGCTCTTTTGTTCCAACATTTACTGACTCGGCTCAAAAACGTTTTCTCTTAACAACAAAATGATAATTCAAAGATATGGGAAACACACCCTGTTCCTCAAATGCTAGATCAAAGGCATCTTTGCAAGAGGAGTCCTGCTTCACGACCTAGTTCCACCCAGCCAGCAGGATGGTGCTTTTCTAACATCGAACATTAACTCAATTATATAGCACCCCTGAAAGCAGGGTCCAGGTATGAAATCTCCTTTTTGGTACAGAGGCCAGCACAGTGCAGTGAACAAAGCATATGCATTGGAATCAGATAGATCTGAATCCAAATCCCAGGTCTGCGTCCAAACTAGCTATGTGAGCCTCCTCTTCCTAACTCATAAGGCAGGAACAATGCTATATATCTCACCTGATTGTTGTAAGACCTCAGAAATATATATGTGTGTGTATGTATGTATGTATGTACTGTATATGTATATGTATATGTATTGTACATGTACATGTACATGTACACGTACACGAATATGTATATGTATATGTATATGTATATGTATATGTATATATGTATATGTATATGTATTAGAGGCCTTGTGCCCGGGTAGGGTCCCTAGGCCTGGCCAGCAATCAGGGCTGATTGAGGCCTTCTTTCCCCCAGCTGCCAGCTGCCACCAGGACCTTCCTTCATTCCATGCCACTCCCTGGTGGTCAGCACACACCATAGCAAGCAGTCGAACTCCCAGTTTGTTGAACTCCTGGTCAAATTTCTGAGGGGACAATTGGCGTATTAGCCTTTTATTATATAGGATATATATATATTTGGCATCTAGCTTAACCGCTGACATATTATATATTAGGCTTCCATTTATGGAAGCTGTTACTGTCTGGTATTGGTATTATTATTATCATTCTATCCCAAGTATTCTAAAACATTGTATTTTATAGGCAAAATTACTATAGAATAATTTTAAGCCAGAGAGGGACAATCCTATCTGCCTTGTTTAAACCTTCAGTGACCCTTCTTTGGTTTCACTGGCCCCCATGCATGGAGTGCAAGAAAAAAACAAAGAAAGAGGCAGACTGCTCCAGATTGGCAGGGGGAAATTTAATAAGCAGAGGAACTTACTGGCGAGCTTGTCTTGGGTGGGAAATTTAATAAACAAGGGAACTTACTGGCAAGCTTGTCTTGGGTAGCAGCAAGAGGAGGAGATCTCCACACTCACCGGCCAGGACCTTAACATTTACACAGAGGCCTTCGCTGTGTTCCGTTGGGTATATCATCTATCAGGCGTCTTCAAACTTTTTAAAGTGGGGGCCAGATCACGGTCCCTCAGAGAGCTGGAGGGCCGGACTATATGAACTACTAATTCCTACTGTAACACCTCAGCTGCTCTCACTGCCCAAAAAACCTAGCGGGCCGGATCAGACTCCTCTGCGGGCCGCATGTGGCCCGCGGGCCGTAGTTTGAAGACGCCTGATAGATGGTCTTAACACCTTGTTCTCTCAGGCTGTGTCCTTGAAACAGCTCCCTCTGTGGGAAAGATGGGGGAGTGTATATACTAAAGATGTGGAGGTGTGAGGAGGCTCTGCTTGCCTGGGTCCAGCTCTCAGGTCAACCAGTGATCATATTCTCTTGGGTACCCCTCCAACAGCTTCCAGGAAAACAAAGTGAGCCAAAATGCTGTGATGAAGAGCCGAGTCTTCCATACTAGTACGTTATTCAGGAATTAGAAATCCATGAAAGCCTTATTAGTGGAGTGCAAATAAGTTTAAGTGGTCATTGGATCCAGCAACCCACTGCCCCTTCCAATGTGTCAGAGGTCAGATGGGACCATCGTTTAAATTAATAAAGTGCAGTGAACGGCTGAGGCAGTTGATCTGATCAATCTAGGCTCCAGTATGCCCTGAATGGTCCCACATTGTTCAACAGTAGGATCTTCAGGGGACCCAAATTATTCAACAGTGGCCAGCACTTAACAGAGGCATGTGGAAGTTAATTATGACCTTGGGAGGCTAGGAAGTCCAAGATCAAAGTGGGGGCTGATTCAGCTCCTGCTGAGGGCCTTCTTCCTGGCTGCCTTTTCACTGAAACCTCACGTGGTGGAGAGGGAATTATCTCCTTCTCTTCTTCTTTTGTTTTTATATATATATAAAGCCACTAATCCCATCCTGAGGCTCCCATCCTCAAGACCTCCCCGAATCCCAATTACTTCCCAAAATCCCATCTCCAAATACCAGCACACTGAGGGTTTGGGCTTCAACATATGAAGTTAGTGGGGGCACAGAGTTCAGCTCATATTATAACCCTTTTGCAACTTCTTCATCTAAAAAATAATTCTATTCTCTAAGTTATGAATAGTCTTTGAAGTGACTTCTCTCAGATTTCCCAAAATATTTCTTCTTTTAGCCATGATTAAGCATAGAGAATTTCCATCTCAGCTGGGAGAACGTTGGAGAGAATCAGCTCTGTAGGAGTAAAGGCTGCTTTTATAAAGGAAACCTTCATAACACTCTTCTCCACCGAAGAACACTTAGAAATTACATGAGGCCGAGGGAGGTCAGGGATAAGAGAAGGGAGGGTAGAAACAGGCTTATGTCAGCAAGAACTCAAGCATGCAAACAATGGCCTGCTCTCTCTCTCTGCTTAGCCTGAGCTGAGCTCTGGAGCCAACCACACTCAAACTGAGACTTTGATTACCATATAGGGTCTGTGCTACAAGGAAATAAACCTCAAATTTGTGAGAGAAACAGTCAGGTGAGGGGGAAGAGATTGAAAACAGTAATCTACATTTAAGACTTTCTTGAGCCTAGTGCAATCTCTGGAATAATTTCATATTCCAAGCTGGAGCAGGGGCTAAGGGCTGGTTTTGTGTTCATTCTATGTTGACCTCTGCAGTGGTTGAAAAACAAAACATAACATAACAGAATGACTCTGGCAAGATCAAACGTCATCTCTTGGTACCTGAGAATGGTGCAGAGAAAGAGAATCCTGAGCAGAAGGTGGAAGCAGAGAAAGTCTTAAAATATGTATGACTGATTCAGTTACCTCTTGGGAGGCACAGGGAAAGGAGGAGGAAGTGAGTGACATTTACTGAGAGCCAAGAAGAGTGTAAGGTCTTAGAAGGAAAGGACCCTGCCTGTCTTGTTCCTAATGAGTTCCTAGCTCCTAACATAAGCATTGGCATTCAGAAGACACTAAGTATTTGTTTTAGGAAGGAAAGACATGACCCAGAGCCCATTTTATAGTAGGCACTCAGTAGGTGTTTTTGAGAGAATTAATTAATTAATGAAAGCCTACTGTATGCCAGACATTGCTTCATTCTTTCATTCAATTCACAAGGATTTTATTGAGCAAGGTCTATCATTTGCCAGACATTGCTGGAACTCAAAACAGTGAAGGTATAGTTCCTGCCTCTGAAAAACTTACAGTGTTGGGGAGGTAGGCACATGAACAATGGTGATGCAATATGCAGTGACACAGGCTACACGGGACTGCAGGCCACATCGGAGAAGGGGTTCTCAGTCTCCCAGGGAGTCAGGGCTGTCTTTACAGAGGGGGCAGCCTTTGAACTGAAACTTTAAGACTAGCAGAGGATCTCAGACATTTCAGACAAAGAGAATGGTGTAAGAGACAATGACAAGAAGTTCATCCTTGGAGGAGGAAAAATTCAGAGGGGCAAAGAAAGTGGAAGAGTATATTGAGAAAGGAAAGAAATGAGGCCTAGGCCTGGTCTGGTATTTCATTTGAAGTAGCTTGAACTCACCTTCTAGGAAGTAGGAAGGAGGACCAGCTTCATGGACATGTGACCTGCTCAGTCCCACAGTACTCTATGCTCAGTCCACACGCAGACCAACTTTAGGTCCACTGAGCCAAATCAACTAGGGCAACTTACTGGTTTTTAAGTGGCGGGCGGGGGGGGGGGGGGGGGGGGGGGGGAGAAACATCTATAAGAAAGAGAAACATTGATCAGTTGCCTTTTCATATGTGCCTCAACTGGATTTGAACCTGCAACCTTATAGTGTACGAAACAACACGCCAACCTAGTGATCCACACTGACAGGGGCAAGGAGGGTGGGAAGAAGACATTTTCAAATGAAACTTTTTTTAAAAAAAGGTATCATGCTTATATATAAAAATTCCTCCTACATAGTTTTCCACAGATAATCTACTGAAAAGGAAGATATTTGGCTTCAGAATTAAAAGGAGTCATAAGAAAGGCAGTAAAATAAGTAGGAGACACAGTGCTTAACATTGAGCAACCTATATTTATGAATGATTGGAAGAGTTAATGAATGGAATGAATTAAATCAACAATTTCCAAAATGTGTTGTAGTCCCAGAGATAGTTTTAGTAACTTAGTTGTTTTGAATTTGGGGTGCATTTTCCCACAAAAATAATGGTACAAGTAAAAGTTAAGTGCCAAGAAATCACACTAAGGCTGTTTAGCCCATATGTAGTAATAAAATGTAAAAAAGTAATACTATTGTGTAAAAAATGGCTTAAACAGTTTTGAATACTGGTGTTTGATGGACAGTAACTTAAACTCCTAGATGAGGTGGCCCATGAAAAATGTGATTCCCAGTGGGACTTCTGAAACCTTTCCAGGGTTCTGGGGGTCATAGTCTCCTTTTTATATTTATCTTCAAGTGAAAATGTTTGCATTTCTTTCCCTTGGTGCAATTGTACTGTTCTTCTCAGCATCAGGATCACTATTACTTACCTGGTAAGCAATTAATAACTGATGTTTCCAACTGGATGGAAGGGTAGGAACAAAGCAAGTTGGGAAGTTGGGGGAAATTTCTCTTAAGTAACTGGAAGAGCTGGAAGAGGTGCGCATGTCACAAACAGCACACCTGTAGTATTTGTTACCGGGTGTTTCTGTGTTCAGAATAAAAATAATGTGACATACTATGCTCTTACTGTTTATAAAGGGAGTAAGACCTACACATAGAAAGAGTCCCGGTGGGTGAGACATGTCGGATGACAGTCCGGGTGATGGCTGTGCAGAGGAGAGAGGGATCTTTGGGGCCAGGATGAGGGGGAAGTAAGTCTGAGTTTGACCTTGTGGAAAAGGATTTTTGTCAGGAGAAAGCTGGGAGTGTATAAGGTGAAATTATTTTAATGGTACTTGGCTGAAAATATAGAAAAAGGGAGATACATGATGTGAGCATTGGTCTACACAACAAGAAGAAAGAATATAGAGGGGACTAGGATGCTGGGTGATTTCTCCATGGAGGCCATGCAGTGGCTCAGGAAAGACTGGTGCTGGCTAACCCACTGGAGGTAATGGCCTTGGTTTTCAGGTGATCAGACTTTCAGAGGCATTTGCAAATCGGATTGTGCCTTAATATGCCTTGGTGTTTCTATAGAATATATAATTTGTATAACTGTATCATAATCTTCCTGTTGAGTTTGGTGACATGTGTCTTATTGGACAAATCCTACTGCCTCCTAAAGAAGAAACTCTGAGACCCTTGCTTTGGTTGAAAATAAAGTCAAGTTCCATTGGGCAGTCTTCCCTCTTGGCTGGCTCTCTCCCTTCCTTCTCTTCTAGCTTTCATTCACTGTTTGACCCTGCCCAAATCACTTCTTTCTGGGTCCCTTTTTAAAAACCTGTAATAACAAAAGGGTAATATGCTAATTAGACCAGACGTCATTCCAGACGTCCTTCCTGATGAAGCCAGCTCGGGTGCCAATGGTGGCCAGAGGAGGGAAGCCTGGTCCTGGGTGCCTGAGGAAAGCTCGTGCTGGCAGCAGGGGGAGGAGAGGGAAGCCTACTCTTGCACCAATTTTCGTGCATCAGGGGGCCTCTAGTTTATTTATAAATTACAGCCCCAAACTAGATTATCTAATCGTGCCAATTCTAAAAACTTGATGATGAAACTTTTCAAAATGACAACACATGAGCCACGAAAATGAGACCTGCTCAAATCAAGCTGCTGTGGTTTCCCCAACATGATTACATCCGGTTATTACAAATTATCACCAGTTTTCTGAACACTAGGTGACCTTTCTGTCCTCAGAGTTGTTTCGGGGGCACTGAGATTTAACACTTTTAGGAAAAAATGTGCAAGTGGAAGGTTTTCCTTCCGTTAAAAATAAGAAAAAAAAAAAAAGTGGCGAGTCACAGCAGCAGCAAAATCTGTTCGCTCCCAGCTCCTCCGATTCATTCACAGGCTCTCTGGGCAGCCACAGGCAGATAAGACCTTATCTCTCCCGCCCTCGGGTTCCCCTTCCCGGGCTCTCCCGGCACCGACGGGCAGGGTAAGGGGCCCCAAACCGCAACGCCCCAGGCGCTGAGAGGCAGCGGGACGGCCGCTGGGTCTGTGGCTTCCCGCAATGCGTGGGCGCAGCGGGAGCGGGAGCCACACTTCCGGTGTCCGGCCGGGAATTGGCCACACTTCCGGTGTCCAGCTGGGCGCTCACCACACTTCCGGTGTCCTGGCAGGCGCTCGCCACACTTCCTGTTTTCGGCGCGGGCGGGGCGGGGAGGAGCGGGGAGAGGCATGGAGGGGAGGAGAGGGCTGGGAGGAGGGCCGCCAGGCGGGCGGGAGGCGGGGGGCGGGAGGCGGCGGCGGCCCCTGTGCAGGCGTGGCGCGCGCGGGGCGGGCGCGGGCTCAGAGCGTCCGCCTGGTCTCCGGAGCCGGGAGCAGCCTCGGCGGCCGCGCCTCCTGCCCTCCGTCCTTCCCGCCGGCCCTCCGCCCCGCCGCGCGGCACCATGCCCGCCGTGGACAAGCTGCTGTTGGAGGAGGCTTTGCAGGACAGCCCCCAGGTACCTCCCGCCGCCCGGCGCCCCTCGCCCGAGGGCTGCGGCCGAGGAGGCCCCTCCGGCCGGCTGCCCCGGGGTGGAGGCTGCGAGTGCTCAGGGCCCCCGAGGGGGGCGGGCCCGGCCCTGCGTCCTGATCCCGGGTGTCCTTGGAGGGGGCGTCCCCCTGGCTGAGCTGGAGGACCGGGGCGAGCCCCCATCCCCTCGAGGCCCGAGCCTTTGTGTCCTGACCCCTTCCTCCCCAAAGTCAGCTGAGACCGAGGCCGCCCGGCCCGAACTCACGCTCCACCACCCAACACTAGCTTTGTGCCGCGGGCACGTAACTTAACCTCCTGGTGCCTCAGTTTTGTCATCTGTAAAATAGGGATAATAATGACACCCGACCCTTAGACTTGTTAGAAGTAAATAAGGAGATGCCTGTAAAGTTGTTGTGAAAGACAGTGCCTGATGCATTGTAAGGGAGGAGTCGCCTCTATTATTATTATCTCCACCACTCTTAAACAGAGGTCATGGGACCTGCTGGACTTAGGGCCAGAGCGGGAGGCAGAGCCTGGCTCTCTCCCTGCGGTACCAGGCCTCCCTTTGGCACTGATTTCCCATTTGTGGAGAGAAAATTAACAATAGCAGCCCTATTTGTCTCGCAGGAGAACTTCCTTAGCGCCCTCGAGATGATGCCAGTCTGTCCTCTGAGCTCTGCAGGTGAAAGCGGGTGTGTTCGCCTAGGCCAGTGTTCTGCAAACTCATTAGTCAACAGAGCCAAATAGCAACAGTACAACGATTGAAATTTCTTTTGGAGAGCCACATATTTTAAACTTAAACTTCTTCTGACGCCTCTTCTTCAAAATAGTCTCGCCCAGACCGTGGTATTTTGTGGAAGAGCCACACTCAAGGGGCCAAAGAGCCTCATGTGGCTTGAGAGCAGCAGTTTGCCGACTACGGGCCTAGGAGAAAAGTGTCTAGGCCCTAGCAGTTGAGTGCAAATTGACATTCGCTCTTGATTCAGTGCACCTTCACCCAGGGAACTCTTGTTCTCCATTAACATTTCCCTAGCTTCCTATCTGCTCCCCTGCTTCCTGCATCCCTGGTTATTTAAGTAAATCCATTCCCTGACGTCCCAACTCCTGAAAACTTAGAATGAGATGAACCTCTTTTCCTTGCACAGTTTCTCTTCTCTTTCTGGGTCCTTTCCTTTTTCTTGTTAGTGAATTGCAGTCCCGGGGTGATCCTTTGGGCTTACCTACCGCCACCCTGCATCTCTCCAGTTCAGAATAAGTCATCGAAAGGACTGCGTGTGGGCTTGGTTGCCTTGTGCCCACTTCTTTGTAAGGAATTGTAAGCAAGCTGTGATTTTTGTCTTTTTCATTTGCATCTGCTGCTCTGATGGACTTTTCAAAGGCCTCTTTGAAGTCTCTACACGTCTGGCATGTTAGCGGACCAAAGCCCTGGGTAGAAGTCATTTCGTCCGACCTCACACAATAGGTAGATTGTCTAATGTTTTGAGCAAGGATTTCCATATGCTTTGAAGCCGGAGAAACGAAGGTGCCAGGGTGTATTGCCTTCCTAACTGAGCATGGCGATGGCTGAGCCAGTGTCGAGGGGTTGCACTCATTGTTGCCCTCACTCATATGTTACCTGAATTTTTGTCTTTCGCAAACCACTCCTTTACAGGATTTTCTCCGCTGTGAGTCAGTAGAAAGAGGCCTGGCAAACAAGACAGGAGACCTGGGTCCTAATTCTGGCTCCACCGCTAGCTTATCATGTGATTTGAGCGAGACACTTATCTCCATCCTGGCTCAGCTTTCTCATCTGCAGAACGAGGGACATGGAGCAGGTGATCTTTAAGGGGCTTTGGAAGCTTAAAATTGAATTGCATCTGCATGGTTTATAGCTCTGAGCTTGAATATGGAAGAGGGGATTTAGAGACATTGTCATTCCTGCTTAATGTGCCTCTTCATGTAGGGAATTTGTCATTGCTTTTGAGATTTGGGTGTCACCCCTCTAGGTTTCTTGGTGAGGTTGAATGGATGCTAACTTTCAAGAAAGTTATAATCATCATTGGATAATCATCATTGCATATTTATTTAACACGTGTATGTTAAAGGAAACTCATAGACTTGAAACTGGAAGGAATCTAATCCAGCGCCTTTGTTTTATGTGTAAAGAATAAAACCAATAGCAAACACCTATATCACACGTGCATTTTATGTGCCAACCACTGTTCTAAATAATGTTGTTCTCAGCTTTACTTATATTCATTCTCTTACCCCTCCCAACAATCTTTTGAAGTGAGGTGCCCTATTAAAATTACCAAGGAGCAGAGAAGTTAAATAACTTGCTCACGAGTATACGTAACAAGGGGCATAGTCAGGATTGGAGCCCAAGCAGTTTGCCTGTATTGTTCACATTAGCCCAGCCACCTAACACCTGGCTTTTCTGTCATCAGTGACCTGAAATGCTGTTTCACTGAAAGGAAACGATCCTAAGGAACCATTGTTTGTTTCCTCTAGTTTTATGTGGAGTAGTTATGAGGGTTGCTCCAGTAACCTGGTTGCACAGGCTTCGTTAAAGGAACACAAAAGCTTTTGTATTTGAACGTAGTGACCCAGGAAGAGATGAATAGCAGTTGCCGGCCCTTCACCACATCTATTCGAGTCCTTTTTAGTACCGCACGATGTCTCAGACGGCTGGTTTATGTGCATACACATATTATTTCTGCTTGCTTCTGATACATGACATGGAGAGTTTTAGGCACTGAGATACTTGTCTGCATGGCTGTTTGCTAGTGAGCCTCTGCCTCAGGCCAGGCGCTGCTAGATGCTGGGGAGCAGTGACAAATGAGATCAGTGTGCCTGCCCTCCGCCTGTTCACAGTCTGTTCCCGAGACAGATATGGAAAGCAGCAGTCCGAGCACAGTGTGCACACTGCTGTGATAGGAACACAAGTGCAGCTTTGAGCTGCTGCAGCTCAGACCTCGTCAGGGGCTGCTTCTCTTTTGTGTAGGTAGTCTACTTCTGAGATAAGGTGCAGACAGAAGCACGATTGCTTGCTGGTTGGTTTTAACTTTTTGTTTGTTTGTTTCCTTTGCAGTTGGCATAGCTGAAGCACAGAGAGAGAGAAAAGATTAGTTCTGAGATTATGCATCAAGTAGTCCAGCTGGGACTAGCCTTCTCTAACCAAACCAGGCCTGTCTTTAGACCAGCAAGATGCCTCAGAGCACAGCATGGTGGTTATGTCTTCATGGTGGAGGGTTTCCCCCCGTTTCCCACCCTTCACTTTGTTTACAGACATTTTTCCTTTCAGTAGACTCGGTTCTACTGAGAGAGTTCTCTCCCTCTGCCAAATGCTAGGTGTAAGAACTTTATTTTCACCTTACAAAATACTTGCATATATAATTTAACTATATATATTTTCTAATCAGAGCTATTAAAGTTATGCCATTATATAATTATATGGCTATTCTTTAGTTAAAAAAAAAATGTCTAGGATTATTTTATTAGGTAACACCCAGTTCCTGTAAGATAGAGGGATGGTGTGGAGCTGAGCTGTGTCCGTAGAGTGTTAGGTTTTGTGTTTCTGGCCAGGCATAGTACTCATGAGAGTAGAGGGTAGTAGAAAAAGAATGGGATTGAGATCCTGATTCTGCCACTGTTGCCCTTAAGCAAGTTACTCAGCCTCTCTTAACTTATGTTTTGACATCTCTAAAGTCAGAATGAAAATAGGTACTTAATGGAATTCTTCTGAAGGATAAAGAGCATATGTAAAGTGTTTTCATGTTTGCATGTCATAGTAATAGCTCCATAAATGATTGCTGTTATTGTCTTTATAAGTGACGTGCACCAGCGTCTTTCTGATATTTTTGTAGAATTTTTGAACAGCTGGTGTGCCTTTGCCTGGTTGTTGGTCTCATTCCTTCCTTATGCCTCAGAACGTTGCTGTTGTTCCACATATGTGTTTAAGCAGAAGTGGAGCTGGTAAATGATATTGTTAGTGGTGGTGGCAGACCTCAGTTCTTGAGTTCTGCAAAGAAAGAATTCAGGGTCAAGAACTCTAGCGCAAGAAGTTGACTAACCTTTTAGAAAGAAAGTCACAGAGGCAGAAGCAGTGAGCCAGCTGTGCTGTGTGGACGTGGGAAACAAGTCACAGATGCAAAAGCAGGGCCCTTAGAGCTCAGGAAAGACACGTGCTGAGGAAAGGAGGCGGGCAGGGGAGGCATGGGCACTGGTCCTTTGCCTTATGGGTTTTTATGTATTTTCCAAAAGGGAGAATTTTAGGAGAAGTCTCAGGGGAGGATCTTAATAAAATATTCATCAACTTTCCAGGTGAGTTTTGTTCAGGGTCATGGTCTCTGACTGGTTGGCACTAGGGTAGGGCCATTGTATCTGGTCCTAATGTCAGCCATGGTGTTGCTTTGTCTTGTTTTGCTTCTTTTCTGGGCCCGGAGCTGAAACATAACTGAGGCCTAGATGTTACCTCTAGTTTGGCCAAAACTCTGTCTCTATGGTCAACAGACGTGAGGCTTTGCTCCTAAGGTTATTTAATGTTGATGAGAACTTCATTGTCCTGAGAGCTTAATGCTTAAGGGAGTGGTCCAGCAAAGGAAAAAGAGGCAGGTGAGTCAGGGTGCTGCATGGGGCCAGTTTAAATCAGCCATCTGTCTGTTTTCCCCATTCTGCTTGCCAAGGAATTCCTTAACTTTTTACTATGTTGCCTAATATCCAAACAGTGTCTGAGATAGATAGATAGGTAGATTGATTTTTTTTTTTTTTTCAGGGGAGATCATAGCCTAGTTAAATTACAAAGGGAAGATTGGAATTTTCCTGTCAGTTTTAATGGCTGTCATGGTAAATATGTGCAAAGAAAGAAAAACACCAACGCTTGTGATATGGTTCCTGGCAGTTATCACAGGTGAGAGCATGACAGTAGCTGACCAAAGAGAAGCCAGCTGGACGGCCTTTATCCTGCCTTCAGGCAGGACTGTGAGATGTGGACCCAAGGGCATGCCCACGGATAAAACTTACCCTGCCGGGGGTCGGAGGCAGCCTCCCACAGTGGAGGAAGCATGGCCATTGCGGCCAGCCACACGGGGCTTCACATCCCAGCCCTGCTGCTTCCCAGCCCTGCGAGGCTGAGCAAGTTTTCTGACCTTGATGAACTTCAGTTTCATTAACTGTAAAGTGGGTTTGGTTCTCAACTACTTCGTTTAAGTTCTTGGAAGTATTAAATAAATATTTAGTGCTCAGCACAGTGTCTGACACATAGGTACAGAGTAAATGACAGTTTTAGTTTTCTATCTTTTTTCTTTCCCTATTTTTATTTTCTTTTATTTTTAAGAAAAACGATTTTAAATATAATAATGTTACATGCAATAAACATTAATATTTCAAGAAAAACAATTTTTAAGTGTACAGTCTTATGCAGTCTCCACTTTCGCTCCTCAGGGGTCAGGGTTCTCTCCCTCGAGCTTTCTGTTGATCATTCAGAAAGTTTTCTATATTTCAGTTGTGATACCAGTTTGTTCCTGGTAGCATGTCCGTGCAGCATCCACTTACTCTAGCTGCCATATTTTTTAAAATATATTTTATTGATTTTTTAGGTTCTGAGAATGTTTTGTAGCAATCATTTTTCCCCCTAAATCAATATATTTTCAGAGAGGAAGAGAGAGGGATAGAGAGCTAGAAACATCGGTGAGAGAGAAACATCAACCAGCTACCTCCTGCACACCCCCTAATGGGGATGTGCCCACAACCAATGTACATGCCCTTGACTAGAATAGAACCTGGGACCCTTCAGTCCGCAGACCTACGCTCTATCCACTGAGCCAAACCGGTTTCGGCTGCTGCCATTTTTAATCTCATGTTCCTTTCCCTCCGTTGCAGTCTCCTCCTTGGCTCTGGCTCTGTTCTCTTCTCTTTGTGAGGGATATTTACAGAAGTCCTCTCTTTTCATCTGACGTCTCATTTTCCATTCTATTTTATTCCTAAAAGTATTGAAAACAATAAATAAAACTCAACTAAATGGTTGTCACTTGTAGTAAAAAAATTAAATATCCCCAATCCAGTTGTATCCCTCTCTTTCCTTCCCATTCTCCTGGACACATTAGTTATAGCAAAGAAAGATATCAGAATCATAACATTGGTGGGCTCCTACAGCACTGGCACTGAAAAAGGTCCTCTACTATTAGATGACATTTATGGAGAGCTGCCTAGATAACAGTGTTGCTATAGTGTTAAAATGGAAACATGCGTGTAAAGCCTTTAGTGTCCAGAGACTAAGCAATGAAAATTCATTATCTTCAGTATCACAAGTATCATTTGCTATCACTATGTGTCAGGCACTGGTAGATATTTTATCTACACTCATTATCTCATTAACTCTGCACATTTGGATCAGCACTGCTAGGGTTCCAGGGAGATCCCAGATCCTCTGAGAGGCACCAGCAGACTAAGCTCCTGGAGAATGTAGAGTTGGTTCTCATCACCTTTGAGTCTCAGTTCCCAGCACAATGTTTCACCAGATCCTGGATGAAGGCAGAGCTGCATGTGTAAATGAATTCTAAGAGAGTGTTAGACCATCCAGTGTAGGTTCTGAGAATGTCTTGTAGCAATTGTTTTTCCCCCCTAAATAAAAAAGGATACTTCAAAGAAATGGAGTGAAGAATCCTAAACCAATGTTTTTTGTGTCTAAAAAAAAAAAAAGCAGGCAAGGATTTATTGAAAAACTGGCCAGGACTGCCGCAGGAGCACCACACGCAGGTGGGCCCCACACAACCACACTCATCCAGGTGTAGGCAATCCCTTTTAAAGCTTCAAACCACAGGAATTTCCCTTTGTTCTAAATTCTAAAGGCTGGCAACATTGGAATGTGGCCCTATCTTGCCCATAATACAAAAGCAGAACTCAGAGGTTAATCTTTAAAGGTTATCTATAGTTTCTACCCCTGAAGCTACTGAGTCAGTGGGAGTCAATCTCCTGTAACTACCCTATTGTTTAAGCAAGTAATTGAAGGTCGAAGTCAGATAGCAAGGTTAAAACTCAAACAGCAGTTTTTACCAAAGTATGATTGCTACCATATTTCATTCCCCATGGGTTTTTATGTGCATGAGTCAAATCATTGACTCATCCTACTTCCTTGCTCTCCAGTTCTCTAGCACATTTAGCCTTACTTAGCCCCAGACTTTTCTCACTGGTCAGCAAAAATGTTCTTATAGTTATCAAGACCCCTAGTACCACAGTTCCCATCAGTACTGTCCTCACTGAAGTCCAATTCCCCTCCTGCAGGCATCAAGTCTCCTGGCTTGCATGGAGCCCAGGCTAGGGATCTCACGGTGAGGCCGCTGGTTGCCAGGATCCAGGGCATTTTCAGTGCAGGAGCTGGGAGTGGTGTAGCCAGGTCTGGGTGACGTCTACTTCAACAGCCGTGGGTGTGCTCAGGGTAACAGTGTAGCATCCCTTTTAGGTTGGGGTGAATCCTTGGGCAGTGAACTTCTTTACCCACACAGAGTCTCCGGGCTGGAAGGGGTGTACAGGGTCTGCCGTGGGCACTAGCAGTGCATCTGGAACAAGCTTATGGGTGGCTCTCTGGGTAAACTGCAGAGCCTGTAAGGACTTGAGCAAGGGAATGGTTATGAATTCTAGCTTTCAGTTTCTCCCTGACCCTGGGAAGGATGGAGGGAGGTCTACCACACATGATCTCAAAAAGGGGGGAAACCCGTCCCAGTAGAGGGTACACATGGCCCATAAGAGAGCGAAGGGCAGGGGGTTGGTCCAATTTTCACTGGTTTTTAGGACAAATTTAATTAGAGTCCTGTTCATGCCTGTCCTAAGGCTTGAGCTATACTTTGAGATACTTTGGCTACAAAGGCTGGGCTGTTATCTGCTCCTATGACTACTGGCAGCCCGAATCTAGGTATAATCTCCTGGAGTAATTTCTTGACTACTATAGAGGCAGTTTCTGTCCTAGTGGGGTAGGCTTCAACCTAATCTGAGAAAGTGTCTATAAAAACTAGCATGTACTTGTACCTTAATGCTGGTGGCTTAATCTCTGCGAAATCCACCTCCCAGTGCTCTCCTGGGAAATTTCTCTGGGGCCCGAATTCCTAGGGGGACCCTCTTTACCTTGCTTAGCATTTACCTGTGCACAGACAGTACTTCTAGTGACTATGCTTTTACCTTACCTAAGTTTCGTAGTATCTGCCTCACAGAAGTTCAGAAGTCTTGATGACACCTAAGTGGGTAACCTGGTGTAACTGGGCAATTAACATCTGACCTAGAGCCTCTGGGACCAGCAGTCTGTCATCTGGTAGGGTCCACCAACCATCTGGTCCTTTGATGGCTTGCTTCTGTTCAGCCAATTCCTCCTCTTGTTTGGTGTAGGTCGGGGTCCAGCAGGGTTACTAAGACTTGTAAAGGCCCCACTGGCTAAACCAATACAGTATTTTTTATCTGCTGGTTGACATCCATTAATGGATGATTAGATCCAGTAGGTCACAAACCGAGATTTTTATTTACAAGTGGCACAGAACAGAATGGAATAGAAAAAAGTCTGTGTGTGTGCACACTTATGATATTCTTTGATAAACTTTTGTGGATTTTAATTGTAAAAAGTTTGAAGAACTCTGTTTTAACAGACAAATTACACACTATCTGCACCCTGTGATATTTTGATCTCATTGAGAGCTTTTTAAAAACCGGTCTTACGTTTTCCTTATTCATTGTGTTCTGGTCCTGGGGATAAGGATTGGTCCTAGGAGAGCACAGTGGTCTTAGAGCAGATATTTTTAGCCTCAGTGATCACCTGGGGCAAAGCCAGGCCGAGCGTGTACTGCTGTGAAGGGCACCAGAGTTTGTGGGACAAACGCTCCAAGTGCCTAGGTTTCTGCTCCAGTTTATTGAGGTGCTCTGAGGACAGTCATTGCTCTCTTACCAGAGATCGGTTAGAACAGTGGTCGGCAAGCTCATTAGTCAACAGACCCAAATATCCACAGTACAACAATTGAAATTTCTTTGGATAGCCAAATTTTTTAAACTTAAACTTCTTCTAACGCCACTTCTTCAAATCAGACTCGCCTAGACTGTGGTATTTTGTTGAAGAGCCATACTTAAGAGGCCAAAGAGCTGCATGTGACTCGCGAGCCACAGTTTGCCGATCACGGGGTTAGAACGAAGGACTTGGAATTTATTTGTAGGGAAATAATAAGTTTTAATGGATTGTTCTTTGTAAAGTGCTTTGATATCACCTCTTAAAGGCATTTCCATAACTTACTCTCCGTTCTAGGTCTATTTTCTGAAATAGAGATCCCATGATTATTAAGGTGGTATTTTAAAATCCCACTCTGCTGGGCACATGAACAGAAGTCTCTTACTTGATGCCTTGGTACTTCGTCAGACACCATCCACTGTATAACTAGGTCCTTGCTGCTCAGCATGTGTCAGACAGGAGATACCTTTTACCTAATGATATTGCTCCTCCTCCCGGAACACTGAGAAGCTAGTCTTCCCGAAGAAACTGGACTAGAAACTGAATTCTTGTTAAGTTGCTGTTTGAGTTTTGTGCCCGGATCTGCTGCAGGTGGACCCAGGGTAACAAAATTTCCTGGCCGTGAGTTTGAGAATTGGTTGGGTCATGTATGACGAGAGACATGGAAGTTGACCGTAGAACTGTAAGGGGAAAGAGTGGCAGACTCTTGCACAATGTCCAGCACAGCAGAAAGCAGACAGATGGTTAGCTGCTGGGCGATGCAGTGCAGGTGTCCACGCCCTGGGTGTACAGACAGGCCTGACGTGGTGTTCAATTTATGGGCTTGAAGGGAGAGGCCACCCTTTTAACACTTTGTTTTTTAATTGGATGGGCTTATTGGTGCTGAGGTAGGACAGATAATAGCTCTGAGCCTTAATCTTTTAAAAGCTGGCTTGCCTTTGCTCCCCCCAATACTCCAATTGTATTGTTTGCCCCTGTCCTGTAGTCTAAAAGATTAGAAAAGGAGTCCTCAATTACAGCTTTAGGAATCAACCTGACTAGTACCTACAAGAGTAAAGCCGGAGAACAGGCACCTTCTCCCCCGATTTCTGTGTGTGTGTTCTACCTCCTTTATAACATTGTCACTTAGAAGTAACATTGTTCTCTTTCCTTCATTCCTTGCAGACTCGCTCTTTACTGAGTGTATTTGAAGAAGATGCTGGCACCCTCACAGATTATACCAACCAGCTGCTCCAGGCTATGCAGCGCGTCTACGGAGCCCAGGTATCCTTGCTGCCCCTCACCGAGAGCCCGAGTGGGGGCCGTCTGCCCTCATCTGCAGCTTCTCTCAGGAGGTTGAGAAATTTGGAGTAAAACACCATTTACTTTTTTGAAATAAAATCAGAATTGTTTTTCTCACTTCTGTCCACCGTCAAACACTGAAGACAATCTATTTTCATTGCTGAAAAAAAAAAGAGGGTGATTTCTCTGTAATTAGTAGAAAAGGGACCACATCACTCTTTTAATTAAAAAAAAATGCATGTTATTGATATTTTACAGAGAAGAAGGGAGAGGGATAGAGAGTTAGAAACATCGGTGAGAGAGAAATATCAATCAGTTGCCTCCTGCACACCTCCCCCTGGGGGTGTGCCCACAACCAAGGTACATGCTCTTAACTGGAATTGAACCTGGGACCTTTCAGTCCTCAGGCTGATGCTCTATCCACTGAGCCAAACTGGTTAGGGCACTCTCATAATTTTTTAAAAAATTCAACCCCAACGGGAAACATGAGACTCCTTTGCCTTCTTGTGAATGAGTGGGCTCAGTGTTATGAAACATGCCCTTTGTCTGATCATAAATGGGCAGTCTTAGATGTCAGTGCGGGCGAGTAGAGATGTTTTTTCAAGCGCTTCCTCTGAAAAGACTTGAGTCACAGTTCTGAAACTATTGGTGGCTTTTTTGTTTTGAGGAACAGCTATCTCTGGCTTGCAAAACCATGGAAAATAAATTGCTGAGTAGCAAAAGTGGATCTTTTTAAGATCAAGAAGTGCCCATGTATGTTACTTTTCAAGAGAAGACTTGAGAGTTACTTAAAAATAAAATTCATTATGTTACACATCAAAATGTTATGCCAACTGATGCTTTTGATTATTGATCTTTTTTTTGCAGATTTAAAGCTGTACATGTTAATGTTTCTTTTCCTCATTGATGCTCTCTAAAGAAATACCACATTCAGTACTTAATAACAATATATATTAATACTCATGTATAGTCATTATTATACTAGAGGCCTGGTGCACTAATCCGTGCATGGGTGGGATCTAGCCAGCCTACCCCAATGGGGGCCAATCGGGGCCAAGCCAGCAGGAGGGAGGGGCCATGGTAGGGTTTGGGGAGACCGATTGGGGCCCTGATCAGGCCGGTTGGCCACTGCAGTGCTCATCATAGCTATCGGTCATTCTGTCATTCCTGTCACTTGGCCTTTATATATATAGAGAGAGATAGCTCTTAATATTCTATATAATCATTCATTGTTATCATCATTGTTTTATTAATCATTTATTCAAGTCATATGTGGACTCAGTTCTTGCCATTAGGAGCTTACAATTGGGCTGGGAGACAGAGCAATTACCTCAGAGTTTTAGTTCTAGGAGAGAAGGGGATCCAGAGGAATTGTGTTGGGCCCCTAAAAGGAGGATTGTGAAAATTGATGTTTCTTGAGTACTTGATCATTTCATTTAAATTCCCCACCAACTCTGTGAATGTGTATTATTCTTATCCTCATTTTATATAGGTCAAGAGGCTTACGGATTCTGGTGATGAGTAACTTGTCCAAGTCCATCCCATTAATACATGGCAGAGCAAGTCAGCCTGAAGTCAGAGCCCAAACCCTTAATACCAAGCATGGGTATGCCAGCCTGAACTAGAAATGGAAAGAAGTGGATGAATTTCAGAGGCATTTAGTACGAAGATCAGAGATTGATTGGATGTGAAGAGGTTGGGTGGATAAAGGATGAGTCAAGAGTAATGCTTGGGTTTTGAATTGAACATCAGTGTGGATAGTTGGGAAAACACAGGAAGAAGTGTGTGTGTGTGTGTGTGTGAGAGAGAGAGAGAGAGACAGACAGAGAGAGATGGCCAGTATGTCAGTCATCCCGAAGTCAGGCCAGAGATAGAAATTTGCAAGCTAAAATGTATTATGCAACTATAGCTTACTAATTGGTACTAATTCTAATGACTAACGAATTGTAATGTTGCATGTTTCTTTGGTATGACATGCAGAAACTGGGCACATACTTTGTCAATTTTCTTAAGCTCTATTATGTTGTATGCATATTTTTTCCTAATTATTCAGAATTGAAGAAAATAGAAAAAATTTTTTACTGGGCTATATCTGTGCTGGTTTGCTGTTCAGCAATGTAAATATTGTGGTGAAATGATTTTTCTGTTTAAGGTATAAGAACACCAAGGCTTAAGGGACTGTTGTGTCTCTGCCACTCCCAGGAGTCTCTGCTCTGCCTTTGCATATCTGTCAGAGTCATTTGCTGGGAGGTGTTCAAGCACTCTCTTACACATTTTGTCTTTTGAGCCAGAAAATGACGTTTTGCCAAAGTTAAGTAGGTTTTGCTTTCCAGAAGACTGTAACTGGCTTTTAGTTCACACCACATGACCATCACATGGGCTCTCCTCCCAGCCAGAAACCCTTCCTCCTGCCTCGGCATTTCCTGCAGCAGAGACCGGCGGGAACAGCTGGTTAGCGCTTCCAGAATCAGCAACAGTGCTGAGCATTCCCAACAGCTGTGTCAGGGTCGTTGGTTTCTCAGGTTTAAAGACTTAGGTGTTTTGTTTTGTTTTTAATTTTAAAAGAGAAAACTTTCCTGACTCCTCTTCGATGTGTTTATTTATATATGTGTAGTATTATTTCTCAATGTTTTCACTCAACTTTTTTCACTAAGTTATGTTTTTATGGTTTATTTAACATTGTTCCTTAAATATTTGACACCCAAATCTGTTGAGTTAGATTGATATAGTTTTATTTTTAAAAACAGTGGTACTTAGCAAGATGTAGTTTTTCATTATATTTTAAAAACCAGGTTTATGCTTCTGACAAATGTTTATAAAAAGATATTTTAAATCGATCTACGTAGTAAATTGCTGTATTCTGATATAGCAAATGCCCTTCATACCTGTTTTAGGAAGAGGAAGGGCAAGGCAAGCTAGAGGAAAGTTATGTGAACGGGTTTGCTGATTGGGGCTGGTTTGGGGAGATTTTAAGTTTTATTTGGCTTATGTGCCAGAATGAAGTGACAGTGTAAGCTGTCTTCAGCCTTTTATAGCAGTACTGGAGTTGCATCTGATCTTTTCGCTGTCAGATGTGCCTTTGCACATGTGGGAATGGAGTACTCCATTATAGGTTTTTGGAGCTGTACATTTCTCAGGCGTTAACAAAGCAGAGACAGGTTACTTAGAAAGATCTGCTATGTTTCCAGCTATTGGCTAAAGAGGTGAGAAACTCTGTGGTGTCAGAATGGATGCATAGTCTCACCTGGGCTATTGCAGCATTCTCCTAGATGGTCTTCCTGTCTTCAGGGAGGTGTCCCCTTCAATCTCTCCACCACCCTACAGCTCCGTTTGTCACATGCAAACCTCCCTTCCCTTCCTGGCTTCAGACGCTTCTGTGGCTTTCTGGGACAGCGCAGCAGAGGTTCATGAACTAAGCATCAGCCTCACCTTTGGCTCTCCTTTGCTATGCCCTTCCGGCTGCCAGGCATCCCTCTCTTTCCCTCCCTGCTTTTAAGATTGACCTCAGCCGAAACCGGTTTGGCTCAGTGGATAGAGCATCGGCCTGCGGACTGAAAGGTCCCGGGTTCGATTCCGGTCAAGGGCATGTACCTTGGTTGCGGGCACATCCCCAGTAGGGGGTGTGCAAGAGGCAGCTGATCGATGATTCTCTCTCATCGATGTTTCTAGCTCTCTATCTCTCTCTCTTCCTCTCTGTAAAAAATCAATAAAATATATTGATAAAAGACTGACCTCAAGTCCCAGATGTGCCTGACATCTTCCTTTCTAACTTTCTCCCTTCCTGGCCAGAATGCCCTGTGTGCCCAGGTGCCTGTGTACTTGTTGGTCAGGCCACTTACAATACAGCACGTGGGGTTTCCTTGTCCTTCTGTGGACTGTGAGCTCCCAGGGAGCAGATTCTCTCTGTCACCTATGCCCCGCCCCCCTGAATGACACACAGGTGTTGAATGAAGGGCTGAATTCAGAAAGTCCCCTCCTGGGGTCCTTAGCTAAGGGCGCTGTCATCCATCCATCATCCAGACTAGAGCCCAGTGTTCTTTTACTCCCACCTCCTTCCGCACTTAGAGCTGCTGTTTTTGCCCCTTGGCTGTGGGCAGCATTTCTGGCCACATAGTTGGAATAGTCAGAGCAGATGCCTCCATGTGACTGAGTCTAGTGGGTTTCCTCTGCCCCTTTCCTGTCCTCTCCATCACACTCCGCGTGGAGGGCGTGTCCGCAGCGGCTTTGGGCTCTCGTGTGGCATTTGCGTTGAGAAGCGCTCTGCCCCCGTCAGGTAAACACTCCTTTGCCAAAAGCTCGGTTTTCCTTTCGGGTTTCCTGCCGTGGCGACAGCCTTAGGAGGTTCTGTTTAACATAGGAGATCCGTCAGTAAACCCTCCAGCGGGTCACCTTTCTAAAGCATTCTTAGGAGGCATCAAGTAGCAGAGGTGGTAAGCAGATGGCTGTTGAGAGCATCGAAAGAATCTTCCTCTCAGAAACCCATTCAGGATTGAAGAGGCCACCTTTTCCGGACTTCAGCTAGAACAGTGTGGGGTCTGTGTTCCTGTCACAGGCCCTGCGGGGCCTGCCCGCTGGGTACCAACTAGCTATCGCGTGGCGTTTGGGTTAGGACAGCAAGGTGGTAAGAACTTGGGCTCTGGGTTTTGAGTCTGTCAGGTCTGACGTAAGTCTTCGCCCGTTACAAGCTGTGTGATTTCAGAAAGCTGTCCTTTCTGGTAGTCACTCTCTACCTCGTAGGTGCATTCTAAGAAGTAAGTGGGATCATATACGAAAAACGTTTAACAGCAAGGCCACGTGCTAGGAAGAACTCGGTGAATGTTAGCAGCTCTCTTTATCATCATGATGACCAATATTTACTCTTTACTCAAGCTCGTTTTGCAAGTCTTGCTGCAGAGATAATTGTGCGGGCCTACCTGACAGGGCGTGGATTCATTAGCTGATGATGGTAAACATTTCATAAACCTTTGTCTACAGCACAGTAAGGTGAGTCAGGTGCCGGCTGGTCTTGTAAGGCGCCCTGTGCAGGCGAAGATTGTTTCTTTTCAGGATGCATTTGTGACGGACCACTTTGTGCTTCTGGCTTGTTCCCAGGGAAGTTGTGCTGGTAGAACAGAGTCTTGCTGCCTGAAGTCACACACCTGAAAATACACAGCTTTTCATATGGGGTTTCTGGGGGAGACGTGGCAGAGGCCCCTGGACTCGGTGGTGTGGGAGAGCAGCTGCTGCCTGTGGTGCCCGCATCCCTGCACCGCTGCGGGTTGTGTGAGCAGCACACGTGCTCTCCTGCGGCCGGGCGCAGTCTGGTGCTGGCAGCTGCCTGGCCAGTTTTTCCATCATGTTCGCAGCGCTTACAGAGAGCTCTGAAGAAGAGAAGACGTCAAACAGCCCGTGGCCCGTGCTTGTTTTGAAGGCAGGGAGGGTGGCAGCATTTCTGTTGGCCAGTCTCTGAAGGATACAGATTTGAGGGAGTAATATTTTAGACTTAGCAAAAAAAAATGAAAAAGAATGAGTTAGAAGAATAGAGAATGATTCTTGGATCTGAGATGTTGTAGCTCAAAGGAGAGCCTCCTGAGGCAGCAGTGGCAGAGAGGTGGGCCTCCTGAGACATTGTCCAAAGCAGGATCTGCAATACCCTGTCCTATTTATTATTATTTTTTATTATTATTATTATTTTTTGGTAAGTAGATTTTTTTTTGGAATGAAGTTACACTTGTTTATTTATGTGTTGTTTTGGCTGCTTTCATGCTACAACAGCAGAATTGAGCAGTTGTGACAGCGACCATATATCTCACAAGCCAAAAAGAATTACTCTCTGCCCCTTTACTGGAAGAGCTGGTCAACTTGAGTATAAAGCAGAGATCTTCTCTCCTGTCTCTTAGCAGGGCTTGGGATCTCAGAGAGTACTGTTCAAGCATCAGCCAGACTTGGATTCACAGCCCAGCCCAGCTGCCGACTGGCTGTGTGACCTTGGACAAGTGGCTTAACCTCTCTGTGCCTGTTTCTTCATCTATAAAACTGAGTTAATAATTAGAACCTGCCTGTTGAGCTGAGGCCTGGAATGCGCTCAGGGTGGCATCCGGCATGAATTAATTGCCCTATAATTGTTAGCTGATGCTGTTAGGGCGCTTCTGTGGGTCTAAGAAGTGTAGTCTGTATGGTGCTGTCCAGGCAGATGCCAAGGTAGCTTGAACAAATCCATTTCAAACCGGTTGCTTCTAACTCAGAGAAGTAAGAATTAGCCAAGTGGCCGAGCTAAGTCCCTTGTTCCCATGCACTCTGATCTTCAAAACAACGCTGCTGAAGATGGGCTGCCTTCTGGCTGTTGCTTCATCCTTGTCCAGTCATGTGTGATGTTTCCTTGTAGGATTAGGAAGTATTTTCCTCCCTGACACCATGATTTTCTGGTATTGTTTTAAACTTGCAATTCAGACGAATCTTCTAAACTTGTTCATTCATTCACCAAACACTTGCTGAGTGCCTGCTGTGTGCACATCCCTGTCTGGCTGCTGACACAGTGCTTGTGGACTGGTCACTTGCCTTCCTCCTGGCTGCCAGCTCTGGCTGGTTTTGAAAGGGGTAGCACCCCAGTATGATGCCAAAGCCAGGAACTTTCATTATATTTGCTTGGCTTTATTTTGGGGGGAAGGGGACAGGGCCACATTTCAGGGTCCATTAATGCCTGTTCCTCAGAGCAGCTGAAGGAAGTCAGGGAAAGGGTTAGCCAGTTGGCTGCAAAGGGGGTCCAAGAGGAGGATCAGGCTCTGCTGGGTCTTACAAAGGAAGACATGAAAATGGAAAAGTCTCTGCAGAACCGAGGCCTTACCCCTCATGGAACAACCAGCTCAGGAGAACCAGCGCCAAGGCAGGCCAGCCACACCTCTCCCTCCTCCATCTGCTCCAGGTTGGACTGCTGGTTCTGCCCTTCTGTTAGGAATAAGCCGCGAATCTAAAGAGAAGCTTTAACTGAGCTTGAGAAACATAAGACACACTTTCTAAGCTGGATGCATTAGTGATGGGATAGTTATAGAAAACTGCTGTGCAGCCAGAGATTAGAGGGATGAGTAAGAGGAGAGGGAAATGGACAGTGAAAACTGGCACAGAATGGGCCGCCCCGGGCTTTGCAGCTGTGCTTCTGTGTTACCATCCATCATTACGGACCCAGCGCTCTGTTCGGTAGGATCGGGCCATGTCCTGGTGCTGCTGAAATCCCCTCTGAACAGAATGAAGTCTAAATCTGGGCCACCGCGTCCTTCCTGCCCTGGCTCTGCCTGCCCTGCCAGCCTTGTCCCGCCTCCACGCCTGCACCCCTTGCGCCTCTCCTCTCCCCTTATAGCTCTTCCAACAGGATGTGCGCTTTTCCACAGGAGAGTCCCTCCTGGACAGCTGTCCCCATGGCTCACTCCCAGTCTTTGTTCAGGGTCTGCTTAAAACATCTCTTCCTTACAGACCCTCCGGGTCTTCCTGCCAGACCCCTAATGCATCCAGTATTCCCTTTGAGGTTCTCTTTATGCTTCCAACTCTTTTTTTGATGTCTGCTTTCCCAGTAAGCTCTGTGGGAGCACAGGGACCATGTCCTTGTTGACCCTGCTATCATTGTTCCTTACATTTGTTTATTGACTCAGTAACCAGGAGTAGTAATTTGTAAATGGTTGGGGGTGGGGCACAAGCTCTAACCTTTTATTTTACAAATAATTTCTGGCAAAATAATTATTTTATACACATATTTTAAAGGAATTCTCCGAAGTACCATTTTTCAGTGACTGCACACACATTGGACAAGTCTTACTTGCTTTTCTCTTCTCCGCAGAATGAAATGTGCCTGGCCACTCAACAGCTTTCTAAGCAGCTGCTGGCATATGAAAAACAGGTACCTTGACACTTATATGGCATGTGGTGCTGTGCTCAGGACTCTCTTAACTGGAGCTCTTTAGAAGAAATTCTCCAATTTCTTCCTCCTGCCCCCTTTCCCTCTCTTGATTTCCATAATCTGTTTCCATTTTTTCTTGCCTTTTCCTTTCCCCTGATAAGTTGTCACTGGTGATTATCTTAGAGTCTGTATGATGCCTTCTCAGAGGCCTGCAGGCATCATCAGCTGCCCTTGAGGGAGGGCTCATGGTACCTGAGGGACTACAGGTGAATTGACACTAACAATTCCAGGCAATAAATGCACAGATACCATTTATTCTGTGTTACCGTCCATCATTGTTGACCAAGGGTGATGGCCAATGAAGGAACAGTTTGGGAGGGGCAGTTGTGTGCTAGACGCTCTGGCCTGGCCTGCTCTTGGGAGGAGAAAGGAAGTTGGTGTGGGGGTGTGTTGGTGGGGTGATGCTGTGGTGCTGAATTCCCAAGCATTCTGTAACCCCTGGCTTTCTCATTCTTCGGTCTTAGAATTTTGCTCTTGGCAAAGGTGATGAAGAAGTAATTTCTACACTTCACTACTTTTCCAAAGTGGTGGATGAGGTAAGTTAGCAATATGGCAAAAAAAAAAAAATTGTTTTATTCATTTTTGAATTTTCTTTCAGCTTTTACTTTGGTCCACTTTCCATCTTTAGATATCTACGTAAATATCTGAGATGTTATCTCAACTTGTTGATATTCCAAGGTTTGTTTCATAAAAGTGATTGTATACTATCCTGTTTCCAGTTTGAGGGGAAGGGCTTTGATATACATGAGCAATAGGTCAAAAAGATTTCCAAGACTTTCGTTTCCTAAGGAGGGTGCACTAGCCTCTCAGGACTGCTGTAATAAATTACAAGCAGGCGGCTTAAAACAAAAGGAATTTATTTTCTCGCAAGTTGTGGAAGCCAGAGTGTGAAATCAAGGTGTTGGAGGGCCATGCTCCCTCCGAAGGCTCTAGGGGAGGATCCATCCTTCCTCTTCTGGCTTCCGGTGGGTCCAGGTGTTCCTTGGCTTGTGGCAGCAACACTCCCCTCACCCTGCCTCCACATGGCCTTCCCAGACTCCGCCTCACCCATGTGTTTTCTCTTTCCTGTGTCCTCTCTTCTCATAAGGACACTTGTCATTGGATTTAGGGCCCACCTGGAAAACCCAGGATGATCTCATCTCAGGACCCTTTGTTGCATCTGCAAAGACCATTTTCTCAAGTAGTCACATGTCGGGGTGGACATTTCTTTTTGGGGAGCACGATTCCACTCACTGCAAAGGATTTCGTACAACTGTCCTGGTATCTGTATTGTATAATCCTCTTGGAAGGTTTGTGGTAACAGGTATTATTGTAGGAAAAGTGCATAAATCCTAATTGTGGGGGGGAAAAAACAAACAAAAAAACGCTCAGATGCTACTAGTGCTGGGCAGAATCCTCCGCCAAATTAGGTAAATTTAAACTGTTTCATCTTTCAAAGAGTTTGCAAACTTGTCTTAGAAAGTCGTCATAAAGAATAAGCAAAAAAAGAGAACATGCAGATGCCACTGAACTGTTGAATCATGAATACGAGGTAGCACTGTCTACAGAAAGTGCTCCAAATGGTGGTGCCGATTGGGTTAATTTTTATTTCTCCTTGACAACTGACAGCGACGGGCTTTAGCAAGGCCTTGAGATAGGAGGGGAGAAAGAATCGGGAGCTGTTAGAACTCTCTGGTGTGGAGGATCCCATGTGGATACAGTCATCTCATTCTCAGAAAGGCTGTTTTCTAAAGAGCAGAGGCCTGGAGTCCGGCTGAGCTGTTTCAGGAGGGAGCTCTCTTTGCGGGAGCATTCCCAGGCCCAGGCCCGCAGCTGGCTGTGACGTCAGGGTTAGGAGGCTCCCAGCAGGCCTGCCTTTCAAGTGTGACAGCCCTCTGCGAGGGAGAGCTTACAGTGGCCTGGCGAGGTGGTGACTTGTGCTGAGCACTCCACCCACTGAGCTGTGCTCACTGCAAGCACATCAAAACTCCTGCTCCCAGGGGGGTGGCTTAGCCTGAGAACAACGAACCAGAGTTTGCTCTGTAAGCAAATGAGAACTATAGCTCAGACTCCTGTAGCAAACTTTACCGGTCAGTTAGAACCTCACCTTAGTGTTTAATACCTCTAGGCCAGTGGTCGGCAAACTCATTAGTCAACAGAGCCAAATATCAGCAGTACATCGATTGAAATTTCTTCTGAGAGCCAAGCTTTTTAAACTCAAGCTTCTTCTAACGCCACTTCTTCAAAATAGACTTGCCCAGGCCCGTGGTATTTTGTGGAAGAGCCACACTCAAGGGGCCAAAGAGCCGCATGTGCCTGGCGAGCCGCAGTTTGCCAACCACTGCTCTAGGCCAACATCATTTACTGCTTTAAGAGGGTATTTATTTATTTGCCAAAGAAGTGTAACTGAGCTCTCTAACCATTCAGAAGTGTTCGTCACGATTTCTTGGTGAAATAAGACAGTTTCGGTAAAATAGTGGATATCATTTTCTTCAATAGATTTCTCTTTCTTTTAGCTTAATGGTCTCCATACGGAGCTGGCTAAACAGTTGGCAGACACAATGGTTCTACCCATTGTTCAATTTCGGGAAAAGGATCTCACAGGTAAAGTGACTGAATTCAGTGCCCGTTACTTTTAAAATATTAGTTCATTTAATAATTCATACTGCATTAATTTCTTTAAATGCGTGGATTACTGAGAAACGCCCTATCTTGTTGAATAGTTCAATTTAACCAACTAGCATTGAATCCCCGCTGTGTTCTTGGCTCAGCTAAAGGAGGTCACAGGCTAATAAGACAGACTTGGAGTCGGACAATGGTAACATCATGTGATGAGGGCAGCAGGACAGAGACGTTGAAGGAATAGCAAGAGGAACGGAAAGACGTCATTGCCTTTCGGGGCCAGGGGGCCAGGGGAGGCTTCCTGGAGAAGGTGATCTCCTAGCTGGGCTTTCAGAGGTGAATCCGTGTGTACCGAGGATAAACACAGAGATAGCAGGCTTGTATTGCCGCCAGGAGCATTTGCAAAGGCACACTGTTCTCAGGATGTAAGGTGGGGGAAGGCTTGGATATCATTTTTAACCATTTGTATGCCACAATCATCTATAGACACAAACAGCTGTCCTTTTTTAATTAAATTCAAAATATCATGGCAGTTAACTGGTTAAAAGAAATGTTCTGGAAAGAAAGTAATCATCCCCTAAGAACTGGGTTGTCTTTTGGCTTCTTTTTTGGGAGGCAAACCTGGAATTGAGAGTGTCTGTCCACAGCTTTGGTGCCAGTGGCCTCATGACTCCAGGAGAGCTAAACATGTGGATTGGGAGTGTTTACCCAGGATGGTGATTTAAATTTTTTTTTTTTTTTTTTTTTTTTTTTTTTTTTTTTTGCCTAAACCGGTTTGGCTCAGTGGATAGAGCATCGGCCTGCGGACTGAAAGGTCCCAGGTTCGATTCCGGTCAAGGGCATGTACCTTGGTTGCGGGCACATCCCCAGTAGGGGGTGTGCAAGAGGCAGCTGATCAATGATTCTCTCTCATCGATGTTTCTAACTCTCTCTCTCTCTCTTCCTCTCTGTAAAAAATCAATAAAATATATAAATAAATAAACAAGTAAATATATATATATATATATATATATATATATAAAATTTATTTTTATTTTTATTTTTTTTAAGGAGAGTATTAATGAAAAAAAGTTAAAGTATCCTCTTCTGATGAAGTGTTGGTGCAGGTCACACTTGAGTTAGCATTGGAACCAATTTAGAATCTGGCACCCTCACTTCCCCCTTCCACCCCCACCCCAGATGGTGGTGTTTCATTTTGCTGCCTTACTCGTTTGCTCACCAATACAAGTATGGAATGTGGATGAGGGCAGTACAAGAAATGTTAAGAAAGCTATTTAAATTGTTAAGGAGAAACATCACAGCTCTGCTCCAACAGGAAGAAAAAAGGAGAGAGAAAGAAGGGAAATGCAGGAAGAGAAAGTATCCTGATATCAGGAAGAGTAAGAAGTAATATGAAGAGAAGTTAAAAAGCTGGAGGCGGTTTTGAATTAAAAGCAATGTAGATGATGTGAAAATGCTTGGCTTTGACAAAGTAGAAACGGAGAGTGTTAAAACTGTAAAGCATCACTTTTTTTAGGTGTCTGTGTTTTTTCTTTCAGGTATCTGAGTTTTTAAGTGTTTAACCTTGGACTCCCATTGCTCTCAGTGATATTTGGGGGGCTTGTCTTGGACTTTGTTTAGCATCTTTGTATGTGGAGGGGGTAATAGTTTTTACCACATGGGGTAATAGTTGTTGGTGCTGGCTTGCCGAAAGTCCAGTACACGGGATTGCTTCAGATCTTTTTCATGAAAACAAGCACCCCATGTTCTTTTGTCAGGTTTTAAAATGGCAGTGACAGGCAGTTTCCAGGGTTTGGTATAGTCAGGGCATTGTGAGGAGAGAGGTCTGAGCACGCGTGGGGCTGAAGAGGCGGAGCTTACACACACACTCCAGGTCTCTGATAGTCCCTGTCACCATGCCCTCCACCTGGTCTCCGAGTCCCTCTCCTTCATGGGTTCTCAGAGGCTGCCTGGAGGGAACTGCTCCCTGCTCCGTGGGCAGTCAGGGTCCCTGGGTGTGGGTGCAGCTGGAGCCACAGGCTCCAGTGAGACCGGGAGTCCCAGCCGGGCCAGGGCCCCGTGAGGGCCGAGGGCCTGAGGTGCTGGCAGCGCCTTCCCGTCCGCGTGGACACCTTTCTTTCCTGGGCGAGCATGCAGCTCTGGACCGGCTTGTACTGCTTGGCTTGGCTCTAAGACGTCTCTTTTCTCGTTGCAGAAGTCAGCACTTTGAAGGATCTCTTCGGACTCGCCAGCACTGGTAGGCGCCCTCTCCATTCCTGTGTGTGGGTTTAATGAGTCTGTGGGCAGAGATGCTGAATGAATGTTCTTGCCTTTCAACCTGTCTGGGTGCTAACGTGTCTCTTCACTTTTAGAGCATGACCTCTCCATGGCAAAATATAGCAGGCTTCCTAAGAAAAAGGAGAATGAAAAGGTAAGAACGCCCACCGTACATGTTTTCACCTCTTTTGCGTAGCTCCTTTTGTGTCTTCCCGTTGTGAGTTTGTGGCATTGAGGGTGTCTTGGTGAATTTCTTCTCTCTTTTCCCATACATAGATTTTTCAAAACATATGTTATTGATTTTTTTACAGAGAGGAAGAGAAAGGGATATAGAGTTAGAAACATCAATGAGAGAGAGACATCGATCAGCTGCCTCCTGCACACTCCCTACTGGGGATGTGCCCGCAACCAAGGCACATGCCCTTGAAGGAATTGTACCTGGGACCTTTCAGTCCACAGGCCGACGCTCTATCCACTGAGCCAAACCGGTTTTGGCTAGATTTTTAAATTTCTTATTCTAAATCTCCTAAAGTAGATTTTTCACTTCCCAGTTCTAGCTTTGAAAATTAGTTTTCATACACCAACTTGGGACCTTCATAAAATCACACTATGATTTTAACATAAACTGGGCACCTCACATGATTGACTCATAGACACTCAGGCACTCGCTGGCTCTGATTCTTTAACTCACTCCTGTAGGTAATACGGGATGTTTTCAGGCACCTGAAATGAAACGTACCTTTCCTTTCTGTCACATGAATTCCTTAGAGGATCTCACAGGTGGCCAGAATATGTGTGGCCTTCAGCGCACTGGCCATGTTGTTTTTCTAATGGGTGTGGCGCTGGGAGTGTTACCAGGAGAGGGACTGGCTCCACCCAGGGCAGCCTCACAGCACGGACATGCTGTCACCCTGGATATTTGAAAACATGAGGTGGAACCTTATCTGTGTTTCGTTCTCTTGGTTACAAAAATGGTTCTCATGTAGAAATGAGCCTGGTTTGGAATTGCGTGCTCCTACGGAACTGCCACGTCCGTTCCAAAATGACGTTCTCCTTTCACCTCAACAGGTGAAGACGGAGGTGGTGAAGGAGGTGGCAGCTGCCCGGCGGAAACAGCACCTCTCGTCCCTTCAGTACTACTGCGCCCTCAACGCGCTGCAGTATCGGAAGCGCATGGCCATGATGGAGCCCATGCTGGGCTTCGCCCACGGACAGGTAGGCAGTCCTTCCCTGAGGTGCAGGACCTACGCCAGCTGCGGAGGGCAGCACGGCCTTCTGCTGGGGGAGCACAGGGGGCACACAAGCAGCGTCAGAGGAGGAAACACATGCACAGCCTCCCAGAAGCTCTCAGAAGCTCGGCACCTAGAGAGCTTGCTGTGGGCTGGACCGTCAGCGGGGCCTGGGCTGCACACGCAGGAGATGATGGCCTTGGTCCCTTCCTCCTGTGGGCAGGCACCGGCACGGCCTTTGTCTCTGATCCAAATGACAGCAGGTGGGGCCCGATTGTCTGAGAAGCAGCTTCCTGTGCGGGCTGCGGAGCCAGGCTCACAGCTGGGACTCCACACAGGCCCCCCTGCTCAGTGTGGTACAGTCACCTCGGTGGGGCTGTTCTCGTGACATGTGGCTAAGGCAAATGCCAGCACCTGGGCACGTAGGACCTGGGAAATGCTGCCAATGAAATCACGGCAGAGTATTTGTGTGCAGGGAGGTTCCGGGTTCAGGGTGTGGCCTTGGCTGTGGCTCCAGCCTGGCAGGGACAGGAGTGGTGGGACTGTGAGGCAAGTGCACCAGCCTCGCCCGCCATCCCTGCCCTGCTGTCGCCCCACTTAAGTTGACTCCAGACTCGCTCCGGCTTGTGAGAAACGCATCTGGAAACCTCCCCTGATCTAGGAACAGACAGGGATGTGAGGAAGCAAAATGTTGAGAAGGAAAAGTCAGCAACTTAAAAACCTTACATGTGAGCACCTATTATTTTCATAATGTGTTTAGAAAATACATATTATATCTTTTATGTTAATCTTCACCCAAGGATATTTTTCCATTGATTTTTACACTTGATCTTAGCCAAAAGGCCGAGAAGCGATTCCATTGATTTTTAGAGAGAGTGGGAGAGGGGGAAGAGAGAGAGAGAGACATCAATGTGAGACACATCAATTGGTTGCCTCCTGCATGCATCCTGACCAGGGCCGGGATCAAGCCAGCAATCAAGGTCTGTGCCCTTGACCAGAATTAAACCTGGGACTCTTCAGTCCATGGGCCCACGCCTCTATCCACCGAGTCAAACTGGCCAGGGCTAAAAATACAAACATGTTTAAAAAGCACATCACTTTCATTCAGGGAAAGGAGGAACCAGAGAAGATTTTTAAACATCCAAATTCAGTTGTCTGTCATCTTAATATGGTTATTACCTTGCTGAATAATGCAGACACTAAAGTCAGCTTATGCCCTTAGTGGTAATATTCAATAGAACAATGTAATCTTTCTGTATCATCTGAGTAAGCTGGGCTAAACCAAAAACTAGCGCTGCCCCGCTGTGGGCTGAGGCTCAGCAGATCCTTGGGTTGGACCAGCTTCCTCACCATGGCACTTGTGCCCGCATGTGTGTCTTCTCTGTTGCTCCCCTCTCTCCTGCCATTAAACATTGCACCTCTGCCTGGTGGAGATCCTGCTTGTTAGCCAGGGCCCCTCCGCTCTCTATTCACACCTGGGCATGAAGGCGGGGAAGTCATCCCCCTGGGCTGAAGGCCTGGCCTCTGGAGCAGTAGCCCCCGCCCATTAGAGGCCCAGGGCCAGGGAGTATCTGGAACTTAGTCTCAGGAAGTGCCCGGCTGCAGGCCTGGGCCAGCCCTGGGAGCCTGGGCAGAGGAGGGTCCCTAAAGGAGCTACAGGATGGGTTTTCTCCAGTTGCTTTCACTCTTCATGGCCGAGAAGTACACCACGTCCCCCAGCCCGGACCTTTGAAGCGAATGCTACTGGGTGTGGCGGCTGGGCAGGGGGGTGAGGTGGGCAGAGGGGCTGTGGGCACAGCAGCACGAGTGCAGCCCATGCCTGGGAAGGCAGAACGGAGCACACTGTTGTTGGGGGCTGAGGATGGCACATTTCACTTTTCATCTTTTCATATGAAAAGTATCTGGATTTTAAGACACAAGACCAAATAGCCCCTCACCCTGCAGACTTTTTAATCCTGGTGAAATTATAGTTCTTACTCTCAGTCCTGGTTGTTGTCTGACCCCCTGACTCTGGATGATTCCGAAGCAGCCTTTTAAGTCAGTGTGCGTTGAGCATCACTTGGTTGGCTGCTGGTGCTTTGACTATTGTACTTCCCACTGCTCACGATCGCTGTGAACTTTGCTCTTTGGATGACTTTCCTCTGAATCAGACTTCTCGCCACCACCCACCACGGCGGAGGCTGTTTGACTCCATTTCTGCCTTCCCTGGCCCTCGTCAAACAGGTTTTCAATGAAGTCATGACTAGGCCTCCCTCCTGCAGACTAATAGAGGCACTGTCAGCCTGTCCAGGTTTATGAGGGCACACACATGAACTCTAACATAGTATTTACAAGGTGAGCAGTATGTGACGTGGCTGTGGAAGCCAATATCTCATCCCTACCTTCCACCCATTCATCAGGTTTTTGAGGGAATACGGAGCCCTGCCCTGGGACCTGAGAGCTAGGGGAGGGGCCCAGACACGGACGGGTGTGTGGAGTACAGGGAGGGGAAGGTGCGGGACAGCCAGCATGAAGTTGTGCCTTTAGAAATGCATAATGCTCCTTCAGCGGACTCTGATATTTAACATTTCAAGGATTCAGAATGCTCATCTCTGTATGACTCAAAGATCACGGGCCAGAACCTCCCCCTGCTCGGATTACTTTGCATTGGGTAATCCGATCATCAGCTGCTTCTGTGCTGTAAGGGCTAAGGACAGGTGTGTACGTATTTCCCCAGGCCTCAGGGTGGTACCGAAGGCTCCTGCTAGCCTCCTTGAGGTGAGAGGTCAGTGCTGTGCCCACCACCCAGGGACTGCTTCCAGATCAGACAACCGGCTCTGTAATCGGAGAGGACGCCCATGTCCAAGCTGAATGTTTTCTCTCTTTCATGACGGAGGTTTGCAGCCATTACCTCTCTGCAGTCAGAGGTGCAAAATGGAGTGGCTTATACCATATTCAGTTTTTTAAAGGCCCCGCCTTAGAAAGGGACAGAAGCTCGAGCTCTCGGGTGGGATGGTTGCGGATGTCAGTCAGGCCCAAAGGAAGTCCTTTTCTCGTTCCCGTACCCCTGCCCTTCAGGGCTTGTCAGGGGACCCCAACCTTCTGGGAAGTGAATCCCTAGGAATCACAAAAGTAAAGAATTCCTTCTGTTGGTTCCCAAAAAGCCAGCAACAGCAGTTTCATTTTCAAACTGGGTCCTCAGGCCTTCCCTGGGCAGAGAGAGCGCCCACCATAGGCACGGGGAGCACCATGCAGTGCCAGGACCGCCTGCTTCCTGTACACACACGTCCCCCTTCAGCTCATGTCAGGGTTGGAAGAGCCTTCAGCCCAGCTTTCCCTCTGGAATTTCAGCCGTGTCACCGTGCAGCCTGTGTTCAGAGCTGCCCGTGGCTCCGGGAGGGGGTCAGTCAGACGGCGACCCTCGCCTCTCTGAGACCCTCCTGCTGCGTGTCTGTCTTGTTGGTGCTGTGCATGTCATTGGTCACACACCGATGTAGCCCCTACAAAGGTGAAGATGACCTAATCCTTGTCCTAGAAACCCACTGTCTAGAATTCACACAGGAAAAAGGCTGACGATATTGAAATTAATTATCGTAGTAATTACTGACGCACCTGGTACATGCCAAGTGTTTAACTTACATGGTTCCTGAGCTTTACAGACTTTCCACAGACCAGCCGGTGTCACCACCCCCTTTGTCCACACGCACCCGGGGGTCTGGGGGTAACTCTGAGCTGGTGGGGTGGGGCTCAGGGAACTGCCGCCAGTGCTGCGGGCGAGGAGCCGGCCAGCCGGGGTCAGCCGCCCCGCCGTCAGTCCCAGTCCACGAACTCAGCCGTCCACTTCCTGAACGATGTTCAGAATATCGTAACTTTATCTTTCAGATTAACTTTTTTAAGAAGGGAGCAGCGATGTTTTCCCAAAATATGGACAACTTCTTATCCTCCGTGTCGGACATGGTTCAGAGGTAATGCTGCACTCCGGGGGTCTTGGTGCTTTGCTTTCTGCCAGATCAGCCTCTCCGGAGGGGGTAGGGGTAGAGGGGGAGGGTTGCTGGCTGCAGAGGGTCCCCTGCAGCTGCTGTCCACTCCCTGAACTCCCAGGAACAGCGCCTTCTTAGCTGCCGATGTTTGTGAGCAGTGAGGTTAAAAAGTAATGATCTCTGCATTTCCCAGCTCATGTGGAGCCCAGATTGTAAATCAATAAAAGATTAAAGGATCCAAGGGGAACTTTTCTATCAAGTCAGAGTTCTTCGGATCTTCTGTAACAATGAAGTTTCACGTGTCAGGAGCCTCTGTCCGTGTAGACTTGCTGTGGAAAGAGTGCTTGTTCTCTTCCTCTAACGGCTTAGCAGCCAGAAGTGCCGCAACTTCTCAGGAACTCCTGGCCGTCACACTAACGTCTGATAAACAAGGCAGTAAGCCTTTTTGAAGTAATTTAACAACCTGGAGTTCAGTCTCACAGTTGCTTATTTTTTAAAAAAATGCATCATCTCTCCAGGCCGCCCTTAATGCTGCTGTGGCCACTCTGACTCCCTTTGCCCCCTCTTGGCAGCGTCCGTGGTGGTGAGCTCAGCAGAGGCTCTGGGCACCCCCGGCACCGGGCTTATTCCATTGAGGACTTTCCATGGTTTCTGGGGATAGAAACATGTCTGTCTGTGGGTGCACATGAGTATTTCTCTGGGGAGAAAATTCTTACCTTTCATTGGGTCCTCAGTTTTATCACCCACAGAAGCGTAAGAAACTAGGTGTTTTGTAAAGCTTTGCTCCCTCCCACCTGCCTCCTCTTGTACTGCTCCATTCTCCTAGCGTGGCAGTGACAAGCAGGTATAGCTAATGAGGTCTGTCCTCCAGCTGGCCCGGCCCGAGGCCACCAGCCTCGGACTCCTGTCATTTCATCCCAATGTCAGAGTAGCCAGCCCTCACCTGCATGACAGCTTGCCTCCAGCTGCGTTACGTGGTACAGACGGTGGGCATGGGCTCTCCTACAGCGGAGTATGCATGTGCAAGCCCAGAGTCACTTTCCTGCAGACCCTTTGAGAGAAGATCCTGAGGAACTCACTCTGAAACAAGAGGCGGCTGGTCCCAAGGTCCCCTCTGAGTTAACATCTGCAATTCTGTCTCATCTCCTCTAACACGGCGAAGTGGAACACGCCTCCAAAGTTCGCTTTTTCGGGTGGACGGGCCCTGTTGGCAGAGTGTGTTCAGGCCTTTACAGCCCAGCCGTCACCACCGGAGGCAGCAGGCGTGTGGCTGGCAATCTTAAAAGGTGCCCTGGCATCAGTACCACTCCTGGTCATTCCCCCTCTCCAGCAGCCATCTCCCGGCTCTTGCCTAAGCCAAAGGGAATAGGAATGACTGCTGTCCTAGGAATGACAGGCCGCCTGCAGGTGTCGCCCCTCAGAACGGGCTCATTGAAGCTTTTCTCCTGAAGTCTGTATCAGCCGTTCTGAGCATGACACCTCTGTCTGCAGAGGAACTGTTTAGCTGGGTTCAGGCGTTGTCCTGTGGGACCCCTGTGTTCTGTTTTAAAACAGCGGTCATGTGAACACAGAACCATGCATCCCGGAGTCATTTAACAACCTGGGGTGTCCACGCTCCAGCTTCCAGGCCTGAGAGAGGTGGAGAGCTGCGGCTCCGTCACCTGCTACCCAGCGGTGCGGGGCAGGCCAGTGCTGAGTGACCGGACGGACACCTTCTGTCTTAAGCATTCAGGTGGAACTGGAAGCCGAAGCAGAAAAGATGAGGGTGTCCCAGCAAGAGCTCCTTTCTGTGGACGAAGCTGTTTACACGCCTGACTTCGATGTGGCCGCACCACAGATCAACAGGAACCTCATCCAGAAGGCCGGCTACCTGAACCTTAGGAGGTGAGGATGCTGTGGCCCGCCCTCGGCTAAGGAGCCGAGTGTCCTGTCAGAGCGTGGGGTGGAGAGATTGGGGGGAACTCCCACTGCGGCACCCCTCCTGCCGGGGACCGAGGCATAGCCGTATGAGTAAGAACCCAGCTTGTGGACTCGGAAACGCCACAGGCCATCCCTGTTCCTGGTCATCATGGCCATCGGTGGGTTGGTGGGGACTCGGTTGTCTCACCCATAAAACAGAACTGATAAGTGCACCTACATCATAAAGTAGCTGCAAGAGTTCAATGAGATATTTCTTAGCAGGCAGCAAGCACTCAAATGTTAGCTATGACCCTCGTTGGAAATTAACTGAATAAGTATTGGTGCAGGAACCTATTGCCCCACACATAATCACTGCCCAGTAAGTACTGAGTCAGGCCGTGTATTTGATCTCCCCTAGTCAGAAGGTCTGTGCAGAGGAACTGTCTTCTTACTGGGAAGAAAGGTGTGTAGGCTTCTTGGTCACAGGCCAAGTGATAGAAACCTCCACAAGGTCCTGGTGTTCTTTGCCAGGACCCGGATTTTCCTCTTGTAAACGGCCCACACACCGAGAATAACATCCGGTTGGAACAAAACTGAATCTGGTAAAAGCCCCCGAGTTTCTGATACCAGAGGTGACCCTGGTGACCAAGTGGCTATCGAGCAGTGCAGCTCCATGTCTTAGAGAAGTGACCTTCCAGGGTTCGGTTCCTAATGGTGACGACTAATTCTGTTCATCTGGCTGAGGGGCAGGCGCACCGCCCACTTCCTGGTTTGGGCCCTGGGACTGGCATCCCCGTGTGAGCTGGCCCCTGACCTCCCAGATCGTCCAAGCTCAGCTGCACATCTCCGCTGCTCTTTGCGCTTGGATTCTTTCTGAGCAGTTTTGCTTTAAAGGAACCCATTGTTTATAAAATGTCACTGATCCCCACGGAGGGCAGCAGAACTTTGAGGTGCCGCTCATGCTTCCTAACGCTGACGGGCTGTCACACAATCCCGCAGTAAGACAGGGCTGGTCACCACCTCCTGGGAGCGGCTGTACTTCTTCACCCAAGGCGGGAACCTCATGTGCCAGCCCAGGGGGGCCGTGGCCGGCGGCCTGATCCAGGACCTGGACAACTGCTCCGTGATGGCGGTGGACTGTGAGGACCGGCGCTACTGCTTCCAGATCACCACCCCCAACGGGAAATCGTACGTCCCGTGGTTTCGTGGTTTCACGTGGGTGGAGAGCCAGTGTGGTGACCCCACCCCAGCCCAGGGCCTCCTGGCTCACTCCTCTGGGAGCGGCTGTTCTGGGCAGCGCGGCCTTTGGGAGGCGGGTTTGCATTCTTTAAGCACATGATCCACCTGCCTCACATAGGAGTGCCCGTGAGGATGTCTGTGCTTAGATAAGAGGTGATAAAGGTTGCAGTTTGTGGGCACAGGCTCTCTCCTCACAGAAGGCTGTGGCTACCCTCACTGCTCCTAGACAAGCACGTGTGTGTGTGTGTGTGTGTGTGTGTGTGTGTGTGTATGTGTACTGGTGCGGGGCAGGGAGGAGGAGGAGAGTCAGGAGCTGTTTCCAGCTGAAACGTGAATGGGATGTTCAGCTGAGGAAGGGTCACTCCTCAGCGTGCTGTCCCCATCCATCACGGGCCGTGAGGTCCTCCTTTCCCGATGGCAGCCTGTGGTCCCCTGTAGATCCCACCCCAGTGGGCGCCCCTCACTTAGAGCAGGGCCCCGGGAGGTGGGAGGCGGGCGGTGCCCCCGGTTCCCTGCCTGGGGGAGAGGGTGGCCCGTCCTTGTCAGAGCCGCCTGCTGGCATTGGCTGCTGGGGTTGCGAGTTGAGACTTTGTCTGAACTCTGGCATGGGGAGGGTGGGCAGTGCTGACCAGCTCCTCTCCCAGCCTGGCAGAGCATCGTCCTTCCTCCTGGAGTGACATAAAGTGCGGGAAATGCGCTGGGAGTGAAGATGCCCGGGTTCTAGTCGTACTCCTAAACAGTCACTTAGTCCTCTGGGCCTCGGTTTCTCAGACGTGAAATGGGGATGAGATCCCTGTTCCCCGTCTCCCATGGATAAGATGGGGACAAAGGAACCAGATGTGGAGCCTTCAGAGTTACACTCCCACAGAGGCTGTGCAGTACTTCTCTGTACTCCCAGCCCTCCTTACGCAGTCTTTTCTGTTCTTGGGGAGCAGTGGAGTGGCGCTATTCCTCCTCTGGTGGGGCTGGGCGGGGTGGTTGGGAAAGGGGCCAGAGGAGGGTCCGCACTGTCAGGATCCCAGGCTTGGGCCAGTGGGTCTGAGCCCAGCCTGCTCCGTTTATAGACGGGAAAGCCAGGGCCCAGGGAAGGGAAGCGTGCTTTTGTCCAGATGACAGAGCCAGACCCAGAACCCCCTTCCCTCTCCTTCCCATTTGCTGCCTTCCCGCCCTTTCCCCGCGGGCCCCAGTGGAGTTCAGTTCTGTGCGATAATGGTCAGTCACTGCATCTGGGAAGCACTTACTTGGATGCACTTTATTTCAGGGGGATCATCCTCCAGGCAGAAAGCAGAAAGGAGAATGAAGAGGTAAAGATTTTGCTTGTTTCACCTCCTTCTCAGTGTAGTGGGGGACTCGGGATTCAGCAGGTTTTTTAATGTCCTCCACAGTGGATCTGTGCCATAAACAACATCTCCAGGCAGATCTACCTGACGGACAACCCCGAGGTAAACAGCAGCCGCTTCCCCGCACCTCACCCTCTCACCAGCCGGGAAGGTAAGCGTCTGCCTCCTGGGACTGAGCCTGTCTCCTGTGCATTTTTAGGCCGTTGCCATCAAGCTGAATGAGACGGCTCTCCAAGCAGTGACTCCCATTACAGGTTTCAGGAAAAAACAAGAAAGCCCGTGCCCCAGGTAACTAACGGACAAAGGAAAGCGAGCTTTTGTGGAGCCAAATCAGGAACTTGACACAAGTTATTTCATCCTCACCAGCCCCGGGTGGGGTCCTACAGAAGCAGTAGCTGGTCAGGAGGGGTCCCGGGTGCTCAGCACAGGTGAGGGCCGAGCGGGGATCCAGACCTGCCTGCAGGTGTCCAGCCTTCCCCCGACCAGATGCTGCAGCCCTAGCGCACAGGATCACACGAGGGCGCTGCTGGTCGGGAGGGGCCCCGCATTTTCTAGCAGCATCAGCAAAGTTAAGGAGCCAGGACACAGAGTTGCAGAGCGGAAGGCTTTGAGAACAGGAGTGGCAGTCAGAACCAGGGTAGCTCAGGAGGCACACGGAGGCACAAGACTGTCCCTGTGACTAAGAACCACAGGAGTGCAGAGGGAGCGCGTCAGCCTGGCTGGAAAGGTCTAATGAATGACTGGGAATTTGAGCTGGTGTTGGAAGTACCAGAGGGTTAGGTGAGCAGGGTAATAGGGATGAGACAGAGGAAGAGCATATGGTGTGCTGGTGTAGCTATAGCGGGGGGAGTGCACTAGGGAGTGGAGGAGGAGGCTCTCAGGAGAAATGAGAGCCAGGTTGTGGCTGAATGCTAGGCCAAGAATTATTAATCATCCCGTTAACATTGGTGATTACTACTATGTACCAAGTAATAAATATCATTTAGCTATATCCCTGCCCTAAAAAACTCTGTCTCCCAGGGCGACAGATACAAACAGGAAGCCAGTTGTACTGTGATAAGCAGGATAACAGTGCAGAGTGTAGGTATTGGGAGACTGAAGGATTCGACCAAGGATGACTGTTTTCCAGAGAAGTACTTGTAGGACGCTGTGAAGGCCTGAAGTCTCCCATCAGTATTCGTTGGGTTGTAAAGGCGTAAGATTAAAAGGGATTTGTTTTTCCCTCCTCTCTTCTACTGTACTCCAGCCCGAACCTGGAAAACTCAGAGGTGAAAAATGACAACACTGTTCCCAAAGCAACCGTCAGCGTACCTGAAGCTGAAGAACTCATTGCGCCTGGAACACCCATTCAGTTCGATATTGTACTTCCCGCCACAGAATTCCTGGATCAGAACAGAGGGAGCAGGTATGTGCCGCGGGAGGCCTCCTGGGGAAAGGAACATAAAGTTGGCCCTCCGGAGACTGTTGCCTTAGAGCTCGGTGCTAAGTGTCCTCTCGCTGACCTGTAGTGACCGTCTGACTCTGGCTCCCCCCCAGGCGTACGAACCCTTTTGGTGAGACGGAGGATGACGCATTTCCAGAGGCAGAAGGTATGTGAGATGTTTGGGTGCTTACTCCCCGCACGACCGCCAGGGCCACCAAAGCAAGATGTGACACCATGTCCTAGAGAGCCAGGACTTGAAATATGTTCGTTGTTCTCGGAGAACTCATTAGGACTTGGGTAAAACCGAGAAGCTGTTGTACCACTGGCCACATTCATACCTTTTGCACTCTTGCACTGAAAGGTGCCAATACTAAGTTTGGTGTCACAGTATTACAAAAACAAATTCAGAAGATAAAACGATCGCCTTAAAATGCAGCCTGGGTGAGGCATACACGTGCTATTGTATTTCAGAAAACCAAAAACACAAATCACTCCTTGAATTTTAAGTTCACATGAATGTTATTGCTTTAAATTCGTATCTTGTTTGGTTTACATACTCAGTTGGGCTGACCACAACCTCCTGCTCCACAGAGAGGACTTGAGTTCCCAGCCAAGGCAGCTGAGGAGCTAGAAGAGCTGGCAGGACCTCAGTGTGAGCCAGCAGCAGGACTGGAGCCTGAGAGCACCATCTGAATGAAGTGCCTCTGTTTGCATGTAAAGGGAGGACTTGAGAATTGGCACTTAACCCTTTAGGGGGGAAAAAAAGTTGCCTCAAACCTCTCTCCACTTATGTCTAGCTAACTTCTAATGCAGTTCAGTTTGTGAACAAAAATATTCAAACTTGTAAAAACACTTCACATGGGAGTAACCATTTCAGTTATATTTCCCTAGGACATTTTTAACTCATTATTTTTAGGGGCCAGGATACTAATGGGATATAATACTTTATTGGCAAAAAGACTTAAAATGGCGGGTAAATGAGTTATTCTGATAGAAAAAAAGAACTTTTAAACTGTCTTCATGGTTTCCAGTTACGTGCCATCATTCAGCTTTGTCAGGTGATACGCTGTCAGCAGGAAGCCAGTATTGGAAGTTCAGGGGCTCAAATAAGCAAACTTAGTTTGGGATCTCCATTCGTTTGTGGAGCATATCACTGCCCTTCAATCATAAATGAGTAAGAACCAACGTCAGGTCTTATTTTCTTCAAATAAGTTTTCTTTTGCAAGACAACTTAATCCATAGGCCAAAGGGAAGGATTTCTGTTGTCCAGTGGAAAAAGTCCTGTTTTCAGAGAAAAGATATGGTGCATATACTGCCACCTTGTGTACTCACCTAGGTTTGCAGGAGGCTGTTTATCTGGTCGCTGTCCTACTTTATTGATGGAGGAGAAGCAGGGCTTTTCTAGGCTAAGGAAGTAGCCCAAACAGACAAAGTGTAGACAACAGAAGACTCAGAGCCTCGGCAGTTTGCGTGGGGCCGTAACAGCAGAAGATCCAGAAGTTTGGGTGGGAAGCCCTCCACAGGAAGCAGACCAGTCCTCAGATACTGGGTGCCGGTCAGCAGGCAGGACCCGAGTGTGATCCTGAGCAGAAAATGCTCTCTTGCAGATTCTCTTTTGCAACAGATGTTCATAGTTCGGTTTTTGGGATCGATGGCAGTTAAAACAGACGGCACTACCGAAGTGATCTACGAGGCGATGAGACAAGTGCTGGCAGCACGGGCTATTCATAACATCTTCCGTATGACAGAATCCCACCTGATGGTCACCAGCCAGATGCTGAGGTACATGCGGCTTCCCTTCGACTTTCTCATAGATTCCTCAGCCCCCTCTGGAGGCACGTTCCCCCACCTGCAGCTCACAACTAGAGCATTTGACTGGGTTAAGTGTAGTAGTGTATTTCGATTTTGTAAGATGTATTGGATAGAAGATGCTCCCTTCATGATAATCTGGGAATTTAGTAGTGCGTGAATCCCGTTGTTTATAAGATTGCCATCATTCTAGAGTAACTCTCTACATCTCTGAACTTGAAAATGGAAGGTTGATTATTTGTTTTTACCATCTCTGAGAGTACTATTTATAAACAACAACAATGAATATAGGATATAGAATTGCCTGAGATAACTAACCCACCACAAGAAAATCTGATCAGTATTTGTTGGACTGAAAATAAAGAAGCCAAGTAATTTAACTACCTGGTTTGGGGGCTCAGGCAATAACGTCTTTATGAACATGGCAAATGACGGTCAGGACATGGTTAAAACAGAGGCTTTAGGAGCTGCGCTGTCCAGTACGGCAGCTACAGGTAGCCAGTCTGAACTGAGATGAGTTGTCAATGTAAATATAGGATATAGCAAGTCTCCAAGATCTCGTCCTGCCCCCGAGAAAGAATATAAAATATCTCAATAATTAATATTTTAGATCTATTAAATAATATAAATGGGTGCCAGAAAAATTTATGTATGAGGTTTACGTCCTATTTCTATAGGACAGCAGCACTGCATTAGAGCCAGAATGTCTAGGCTTATTTCTGGCTTTAGCATTTTCTAGTTGTGTGACCTTGGGCAAGTTATTTAATCCTTGTGCCTTGGTTTCTTCAGGTGTAAAATGAAAATAACTGTATCTACACCTCCTACTGTTGTCATGAGGAATAGATATGAAACATTCACAACTGCAACTGGCACATAGAAACTGCTCAATAAACGTTAGCTTCAAAAAAGGGAACTAGGTCTCGGAAAAAATCAGGCCTTTTCCTTTGTTATAAACCTTGTAAGAATTGGGTTCTTAAAAATAAAACATTTATTGACTTATAGCTATAAAAACTTATAGCTTTTCTCCAAGTTTGTCCTGGATCTTTTATAGGCATTGGTTCATTGTTCTTATAATCTCCACCAAAAAATGAGCAAATGTATATATAAAAACACTGAGAAACTATAGTGCATCAAAGAACACTATTAAGTAGAGAGACAGCCCCACAAATTCTTCTAAGTTCATCTAACATTTGTGATATAATGTATCTGTTAAAATTTCAGGTTAATAGACCCTCAGACTCAAGTATCCAGAGCCAATGTAAGTACCCTCACACTTGCCCATTTTAATGATTACCTCGATTCATCCTTGTAACCATCTTAAACACAAATTAAATGACTGTCACTAAGAGTGCAATTTTTAAGACTTTTTCCACAGTGGATGATTTTGTCTGTTGTTTAGTTCGTTTGTTGCATGATATTCAGTCTATTATTTTTTCCAGTTTGACCTCACCAGTGTCACCCAGTTCGCTGCTCATCAAGAAAACAAGAGACTGGTTGGCTTTGTGGTCCGTTTGCCTGAATCCACAGGTGGAGAGTCTCTGAGCACTTACGTTTTTGAAAGCAACTCAGAAGGCGAAAAGGTCTTATTTTTTCATCTTTAAGATTCCATAAGATCTCAGTATGAAAGAAAGATATTTAAAGGGCGTTTGTTACACCACTGCCTAGATAGCGGACTATTCTGCAAGTCCCCGTTGAGGAGTTTAGATAATACCTCCTAGGAAGGCCCCACTGAAACAAAACTGCCTGGAAGTAAAGTTTCCCTGGGGAAAATACGTACTAACCAAAATAGATTGACTAGTTAAGAGCTTTAATGCTGAGCTATAATTATTTAGTAGAGCTGCCAGTAATTGTTAAAAACAGCTCCTCTCAAAGCAGAAGTTACAGTGGAGAAAATCTAGACTCAGCAAACCAAGGAAGCAGAAATCAAGAAAGTACACCTAAACTGTTCTCTTGTTTAGTAGAAAAACTTTGTGACTGCATTCGAATTAATCAAATTTAAGCAATCCTTTCAGCAAGTGTCTATTTGCCACTGTGTGTGAGCATGCAGTGGCTAATGTGGTCAGACAAAGGGAACAGCATCCTGTTAGGACTTTCCAACGCTGGAGTAACCTCAGTTGCCACTGGCTGGATATGTTTTGTACACACAAATTGTCAACAGGAGACCAGGGACAGTAGAGACTCACATTGACATGAGTAGACAATGACCTCATTGTACTCTTATAATCACATATTCCCCCCCCCCCCAATAAAATTCTTTATCCTTTTCCACCTTTGCCAAACACCACTTTTCTTGTCTTTTGCAGATATGTTATGCTATTAATTTGGGAAAAGAAATCAATGAGGTTCAAAAGGTAAGGTCCACTTTAGTGCTTGTTTAGCAGCTACCGGAAAGATACCTACCTATTACGTGTCAGGGTGTCTCTCCAAATGAGAAATGATGCTCGCTTGGCAGTGTGGCAAGTTTGGGATTTCCTTTTTATGCGTTCTAACCACATTCCTAATCAGCTAGTTCCACATGCATTGGCAACATGTGGAGTTCTTAAAACCATCACTTCTGTAGCTCCTGCTTTCCTTATTTATTGCTTGCTGCTGTTGCCTAGATTTCTTGTCTGTCAAAGTAGGATGACACAAGCTTAAGCATCTATCTTGTGCTCTTAAGCCTTGTTCCTTGGTCATCACAGGCCAGCAGCACTGACACACTTCAGAGACTTATTAGAAATGAATAATGATTCCGATCTCCCTGTCTTTCAGCAGCTTACAGTCTCATTCACCCACCAAGTTTTTAAGAGCCCCGTTTATAACAAGAAAAACCCTGGAATTAGAGCAGGGAGCAAGACAGATCAGTTCCAGCACAGGGTTGGGGGTGGGGATGCGCGCTTCTATAGAGTTACTGTCCAGGAGAACATTCTGCAATAATGGAAAATATGCAAATTGAATGTGGCTGGCATGACTGAGGAACTGGACTTGTAAATTTTATTGGAATTTAAATACTAACGTAGCCAGTGAATAGCGTGTTGCTATGATTCCAGGCTACAGGGAGGGCAGAAGGACCAAGGACTGAGACTGATGTACATGAAATGATAAGCACTGCAAGTTAGTATTTTATGATCTAGACCTTTTGGGTTTACCGTCTGTCTCAATGACCTCGACTCTGCTGTTCAACACAAACGCTGCCAGAGATTGTATGGGCATGACTGTATTCCCAAAACATGTTTACAAAAACAAGCCTGATGGCCACAGTTTGCAAACTCTTTGTATAGATTAAAAGAGGGGAAAGACAGTTTAAAGACGAAACAAAGATATGTTGTGAGGGAAGTCCTCTTTGGACTCTTTCTGGGAAGATTATGATGACTTGGCTAGATGGTGATATTTTTGGCTGAGAGGAAAACCAAGGCCTACTAGATTCTAGGAATAATGCAGTTGAGGTTTTTTTTTCTTCAGAGAAGCAAGGAAACCCGCCTGAAGGCACACACAGGAAAGTAAGGAGCAGTAAGGCTAGACTACATAACAAGCCAAGCCAAAGGGGTGTTAAGTGCATTTTAAGTGTTTTCTTTTCTCCTTCTTAAACTCCCATAACTTCAGGATCCAGAAGCATTGGCTCAGTTAATGCTGTCCATACCACTAACCAATGATGGAAAATATGTACTGTTAAACGATCAACCAGAGGACACTGATGGAAGTCCACGTGAAAATGCGGGCGCAGAATCTGAAGCATAACTTGCGCTTTGGGGGAAGAACACCCAAGGAGGAGAGCTACCTCCTTAAGGGTTTTCAACTTCTCTGATACACAGGCACACGAACTGGTTTCAGACCCCTGACAATCGCTTGTGGAATGGACTCTCGATGCCCTGGTACTGAGACTTGGGAGGGAAACAGTAAGAAATGGTTGACAACATTTCTACCCATCTGCAAATGTTATTTTAGGTGCTTTGTGGTAAGTCCTTTTCTTAGATTATTATTGAGCGCTCAGAATGGAAGTTATGAGAAAATGCATCGTTCGCTGTATTGGAATATCATCTTTTTTCAGTTTCCAGTATCCTTTTTTAAAAATGGCAAAAGCCTAGATTTATAATTAAACACTAAATATTTCCTATTAATATACTCTATTTTTGTATTTTACTTAATAAGCTTTAAGTGCCTGTCATTCTGAAAATTGTGTATTTATAATCAAGCTTGTCTCCTAATTGGACCTAATAAGCATTAACCTGTGCAGTGAGGTGACGAGCCCTCTCTGAGGCTCGGGCACTAGCAGCAGTGCAGGTCTAGTTCTGGTCGCTGTCCCAGGCATCATGCAATAAAACCTAGCAGAGGAGTCCCACAAAAGATGTCCAGTTTTACAGTGGGTCCTTAATGAACCAGCATTCACCAGTTTACGGTCCTGTAGATGTTCCTGCTTTTAGTGGTGGATCACCATGAACAGCTCTGCCAGCTCCCGTTTCTTCTGAGCCAGACCCTCCTTAAGGAAGGGGCCAAGTAATTTTAAAACTCACTTGAAGAACAGTTGGTTTAAAGTTCCTATTTCCACTCTGGCACCCCAGCCCACTCCACCATTCCCTCCTACCCATGACATAAGTATCATGATCTTGAATTGGTACAGTGTGTTTAATTATAACCAAGTTCAACAGAATGTTATTGTCTTTGTAATAAATTAACCTAGCAGTAAATGCTAGCAAATAAAATCTATCATTCTGTTTCTTTTGCTTTTTGTGGTTATTTTCTAGAATATCCCTGGGAGAAAACTAGAGTTGGTTCTATAGCTTTAACAGTTAATTTGCAAAAACTAGGGGAGAATGAAATCACAGCAGAGAGGATGACTATCAAAAAATACCTCTATTCAACCTGAGTAGAGTAATGGGATCTCAATGCCAAGTTTTTAACAGGTGTTGCTTTTAAAATGATGGGTTAATAAAACAATTTTTGCAACCCCAACGTAATGTTATACAGGATCCATCTGAGGAATCCACTTCTATAATGTGTACCGTCAGAGACACAGTGAGCTGGGCCAAGTAGGTATGAAATTTTATACTAATGCCTTACAACTTATATATCATAATCATGTCAGGTCGGAAGCGCTCTAACAGGCTGCAAGAGCCACAGTCCTCTGGATTTTTTTCTTGCTGAGAACTATTCAGGTGGGAGGGGAAGAATCTCAAGTCATGAACAATGCTGGAAACCAAAATCAAGCTTTAAAAAAAAATGTCTTTTAAAAGAATGAGTGGCTGAAACCGGTTTGGCTCAGTGGATAGAGTGTCGGCCTGAGGACTGAGGGGTCCCAGGTTCGATTCCGGTCAAGGGCATGTATCTTGGTTGCGGGCACATCCCCAGTCGGGGGGTGTGCAGGAAGCAGTTGGTTGATATTTCTCTCTCATCCATGTTTCTGTCTATCTCTCTTCCTTCCTCTCTGTAAAAAATCAATAAAATAAAAATAAAAAAACTTAAAAAAAAAATGAGTGGCTTAACTAAGCCACAAAGCATGCAAATCATAAGGAAAGCAAAGACTGAAATTCAGTACAGTTAAGATTAATCACAAAACACCAGAGAGAATGAAAACAAAAAATTAATTGAGCATATTAGCAAGCATTACCCACAAAAAAAATTATTCAGAATATACAATTGGGAAAGGATAGTTTCTTCAATAAATGATCTTGGGAAAACTGGACTACTATCTTATACCACACACAAAAATCAAGTCAAAATCAGTTAAGACAATATAAAATCTGAAATCATAAAACTCCTAGAAGAAAAACAGGGTAAGCTCCTTGACATAGGTCTTGGTGATCTTTTAAAATCTAACACCAAAAGCAAAAATAAGAGGGACTGACTACAGATTTTGCACAGCAAAGAAAATCAACACAATGAAAAGGCAACCTACTGAATGGGAGAAAATATTTGCAAATCTTACCTGATTAAGGTGCTAATACCCAAAACAAAGAATTCATACAACTCAGCAGAACATTCTGGTTAAAAAAGTGGGCCACAGATACATGAAAAGTTGCTCTACATTATTAATCATCAGGGAAATGCAAATCAAAACCACATTTCACAACTGTTAAGAGTAGCTATACTCCAGAAGAAGAGAAAAAAAGCATTGATGAGACTGTGGAGACAAGTGTTATTGGAGGGAATGTAAATTGGTGTAGCCACTATGGGAAACTGTATGGAATGCCTCAAAAAAAAAAAAAAAAAAAAAATAGAACTACCATAAAATCCAGAAATTCCACTTCTGGGTGCTCATCTAAAAAAAAAAAATCTGCACCCCCATGTTCACTGAAGCATTACAATAGCCAAGTTATGGAAACAACCTAAGTGTCCATTGATGGATGAATGGATTGACAGACTGGTATACCTCTACAATAGAATGGTCTCCAGCCATTTAAAAAAAAAAAAAATGAAGTCTTGCCATTTCCAACAACATGGATCTCGAGGGCATTATGCTAGATTAAATAAATCAGAAAAATAAATTCTCTATAATCAGGTGGAATCTAAAATAAGTAAAAATAAAAGCATATAGATATAGCTTGGTTACAGTGGGAAGGGAGAATAATGGGTGAACTGTTTCTGGTTTCATTTACATAGATTTTAAAAAATCTGATATAGAGAAATGCTTCATTAATGTTTATTTTCCCCCTCATTTTAAGGATGAGAGCATTGCTATCGAATGTTTCACTACACACAGACCTTATATATGTGTTCTAGAATGTATCATCCTTGCAGATGATCCCAGAATTAAGACAACAGATAGTGATGGAAAAATAAATTCCATCTATTCTCCTGAGTATGTCTCCACTAATGGGAATTGGGACTATCAAGTAAAGGAGGTGGTGAAGAGCCAAACTATTAAAATAGAAGGAAAAGTTTATAAACTTGCCCATATAGACTTTATACACTACATGTAAGAATTTACTGTATAAACTAAACTCAACTTTGCCATCACCATCTCTGTTTACTGAATAGTCCTATGACTTCACTTAATCTCTACAGATTTCCCACTTATTCTGGATTTTGTTTTTAACTAAAATCTTTTGCAACCTGCTAAACTGTTCCTAACATCTAAAGACCTTTGTGAGTTTCTTTTACTGTAGCATGAAAAGTTTCTTAAATGGAATACCTTCAATCTGAAACTTTTCAACTTTAGCTGGGTAAAGAATTGAAAATTATTGAAACTGGTTAAAGTCTACCTTTTAACACTTAGCCAACCTGGCATAAAAGAGAAACATGAGATGTATGTGGCGGTATTATCTCATCTTCCTCACAATCTTAAAAATGTAATACCTCAGAAAAGGAATATCAATCAGACTTCACCGAGGACAATGTCTGCTGCTATTTAAAAGGCTCGTGTGTCATCTCCAGCATAACATTTAACAGGCACCCACTGCCCTGGCTAGGTGCTCAGATGGTTGAAACATGGTCCCGTACACCAAAAGATTGCAGGTTCGATCCCCAGTCTTTGTTTCTTGTTCGGGGGGAGAACATGAGGCAACTAATTGATGTTTCTCTCTCCCCCTTGCTCCTTCTTTAAAAATCAATGAAAATATACCCTCAGGTGAGGATTAAAATAAAATAAAAGGCACTCAATTATTGTTTTAGTTCGACTCATGTTTGCAAATGGCATCTCAGTTATTTCTGACATTCAACACTGCAAACTAATGATCCTTCCCCAGGATTAGGATTTTAAGTTAATCGTATAGTTTTTTTTATATGAAAATAGCAAGCAACAGAAAGATAAAGAAGGTACAAAGGCAAGAGGGAAAAAAAGTCTTCATTTGGGATGCACGGAGAGGGGCCAATAATAATCATACTTCCAATTCCTTGCCTAATGTGCATGCAAATATTTCTTAAGATAGAGTCCATATACCTTATTAAAGGGACTCTAAAAAGGTTAATATGATATACTGTTTTAAAGTATTTAATTTTGAGGGGGGAAAATATTTTCAATTTTGGCCTGGCTGGCATGGCTCAGTAGTTAAGCGTCAACCTATGAACCAGGAGGTTGATGGTCAATTCCCGGTCAGGACACGTGCCCTGGTTGCATGCTTGATCCCCAGTGTGGGGCGTGCACCAGGTAGCTGATCAATGATTCTCTATTATCATTGATGTTTCTCCCCCTTCCCTTCCTCTCTGAAATCAATAAAAGTATATTTTTAAAAATTATACCTATTATGGTAATTCTGAACATAAACATCCAGGGGAAGTAAATTTTTGAAATTATATTTATTGTTTTATTATACATATTGTATTCTATTAGAACTGAGGAAAGGGAAGGCCCCACTCAAGTAACAAATTTGCCATCTTTTACAAAATGTAATTAGCACTGACAGTGTTATGGTTAGCATTTAATTCCTGAGATTTTGAACATTATGAAGTTTTCTGTGAAATTACAACAAATGCTCACACTAATTTTAAATTACAGTATGTCTGAAAAAAGTGAAAATAGCATTAATATGTTAGCAAAGAAAACCATCATCCAAATGTGTATATTAGGTATGAAACTCAAGCCCTGTTAACTCAGCACTTTAGTACCACGCTCTAACCAACTGAGCTAACCGGCCGGTGGTAACTCAGCACTTTAATAACATTTAAATATACTAATCTTTTCAGAGATTTTATTTCAGCTATGTGCACTTACTATAATTTATCCAGACTGTAGTGACACTATTCTGACAAAAGGCAAATAATAGCCTATCTCTTTCTTCTCAACTGCCAGTCCCCATAGTTAGCATGTGAATTCTACCTAGGATCGATAAAATAACTGACACGTGTGGAGATAATGAACAAAGATACCTGATTCTCTTGTAATTACATTTTCTATCCCTTTTAAATTCTATCCTTTTTAAAGGAGATGATTTTAGGGAAGTTAGAGGGGAAAAAACAGAAAAGCAATACTTTGCTAACGAAATGGTGACAAATTAAGTAGAATCCAATGCAAGATCATTCATATAAACATTTACAACAATGAAAATATAAATTATTAATTATGCAGCATGCTTTAGGGCCATTTCTACAGTTAGAATGAATTACAAATATTAAATGCCTTTAGTCCATTCACTGTCCATAATTCAGTAAGTCACCTTTATACAATTAAAAAAAATATTTCCTACCTATTCGTTTCTTCTGACTTTTAACGAGAAAGCGTTTATCTTGGGCTGGGAAAATGACCCTGACTATAACCATAAATACGGAGAGGGCATTGTACACCTTTTCCAAAAGCTGGAAATCAAACAACAACGTTAGAATTACTTACAGGATTTACCTGAAGAAATGCTTCATAGGCAAGTGCAATGGAAAAAAATATTTCCCAAAATGACGTTAGTATTACATTGTAAAGTTTTAAACTTCCTTGTTTTGATTGTAAATGTATGTGTTTTATATTAAAAGATTATAGGCCATGATTAATAACCATTTAACTATTAACTGACAGAAGCTTTACAAAAATAAATCTAGTAGCTTGCTAGGAGCTAAATTTACCCAAAATCTTTCTATACATTTTAAAGCAGTAAATGATTTATTAGAAACTTTATTATCACAGTGGTAATTTTTTTAAAGTCTACACAGTGCTTAATCTGATGTCTTAGATTATACTTGGTTTAAAGAAAAAGTCTGCCCAAGCCATCACCAAGATTTCAGTTCAACCCAAAGAAGAAGAAACCTGAGTTTGGATGTAAAATAAGCAATCATTCATTTTTCTCAGGTATAATACATAGTGTCTTCAACCCAAAGTGAAGCTTCAAGCAGAACTCTATGGCTTTATCTGAATTTTTTTTCATCCTGTGTATGAAGTAAATCTTAAATTTAAAGCGGCTGTTAGAGGTTAAATGTTCTCAAAGCAATGTAAACTAGTATAAAATGTCTCACCAAGACATCAGTAGCTCTTGTGAATCCCATGAAATTAACAATAAAATCAGTTTATACTGTACATAAAGGATATATAACACACTGTGCCTCGTCTCCAGTATCAAATCCATCTTGATACAGTCCTTTTAAAATATTAATATGTATGCTTCATAAATTTCAGGCTCAATTCCTTTTGTTTAAAATGTATTTACTGGCTGTACATAGCATATGCATTGAATTTCCAATGACTGGACAAATATGCAAATACAAATTCTAAACATTCATGTAGATTACAAGAGATCTGAGATGGCAGTTTAGGAATCTGGATTGGCCCTTTTATAGCTCCACTTCCTAGGCACATCTGGCCTAAAGTCCAGGCAAAAATTCAACTTTAAAGTCTCATTCTCAATTTGAGAAGTTGAGCCTTTGGAAGAATGGACTCCTCTTTAGAGCACTGCCTAGAGTTCCAAAGTATTGCCCAGCGGTGTGGCCCAGGAAACACCTCGTTAGCTTACTGACATCCATGTCACTGGCACTGGTAAGGACACATTCCGATGCTGTCACGGGCACGCATACCATCGGTATCATTTGACAACACGATCTGCAGGCCCAGTGCTGTCAGACAGGTCTCCATTGCTTGTTTTAATCTCTTCTGGAAGCATAAGTGAAAGTAACAATGGTCATATTTATGTTCATAAAAATTAAGTAAATAAAAATTGAGAAGAGCTGTATTGCTAAATTTCATATTAAGAAAATGCTGCATCTATCAAATATTTCTCTAAGATCACAAATTATATCCAGATTGCCTTAATTTTTTTTTACTGCTTCTTAGAGTATAGATTATGAGAAACAAGAACAGCATGGGGGGGAGGGGGTTCTCCACATTGCATGTATGAACTGCTATTACAGTGTAGGCTATTACACAAACATGGCTGCAAATTCATATATAATACTATCCAAACTAGATAACTTTTCATTAGTTAAATTTACTTTTAAAATCAATTATTTATTATGATTGTAATAAAATAAGTTCCTGGCTTCTTGTGTAAAATATCACATGCACATATTTCTGTAACAGTGAAAAACTGTGTGACTAATGTATTCAGCAACTATGACTTCATCCCTGAGCAACCTTTAACTAAAATAGAACAATCTAGCCACGTGAGTTATGTACATCAACCAGAAAGAACTCAGAGTTCCTTAAGTCCAAAGCAAGGTGTTCCACGGAGACAGAAGGTTTGTTTGTTTTGTGTTAATGCTTTAGGCCTTGGAGATGATGTTCTAGAAAAGCTGACTAAATTCTTCCAAATGGTTGGTAAACATTATCTTAGAACCGAAACATAACATATACATATTTTCATTTAATAAATACTATCTTCCAGGTAACAGCCTGAAATGATTTTTTAAAACACAATTATTTACTCGGTCTAGATTCCAAAAGTGCCTACATATGCTCCTTACCAAATAACTATTATTTAACTTATGGGAATAAGATTGTTGGTATGATTGGTCTATCCAATTCAATCACCTCTATTCAATTTTTTTTTAAATTATAAAATTTGACAAGATTAATAAAAACATTTTGATTAAATATGTTTTGATTTATGAAATACAAATAAAAAGTAAAGAGCATACATGAAAACTTTCAACTCAGTTACTTACTAATTTTGAGCTTCCAAGTGAAAAGGAAAACCTAAATTACTTTATTTCCATGAAAGAAAAAGGAAACATCCATTCCTCAGGGAAGACAACTGTTCCTAAATTTCAAATCTGAGAGAAATGTATCATGGTGGGTGGTGTTGGGGAGAGCGGGGAGAGACAGTGTCCTTAAGGGTGAAACACTGAGCAATATTCTTAAACAATAAAATATACAGATTGAGAAAAAAAGGGGGGGAAAAAAACCTCATGGATATGAACAACAAGGGGTTGAAGGAACATATGGGTGGGATAAATGGTAATGAAAGATTTGACTAGAAGTGGTGAACATACAAGACAGTATACAAATCATGTGTTGTGAAATTGTACATGAAACCTCTATTATATGTTAACCAGTATCACCCCAATAAGTTCAATGAAAAGGAAAAAAATTAAAATATATAAATACTTTCCCTCAGTCCTACATAGAACACAATGGACAGAATCCTTTCCTTCATGACTTGAGCTCATTACTATGACTACCGGTTATTATGGCTGCATTACACTCTGACTCCAAGGCTGGCTATGGAGAGCAGGAAGCTGTGCCCAAGTCACTAAATGGCCCTGTCACTTTATAACTGCCTCATCACCCATCTCATTCAATGTCTAGTTATCAGCAACTCTCGGACTCCAGCAACATTTAGTGTTTCCCTCCAAATTGTTCCTTCTCACTGATACAGGGAAGGGGTGAAAGATAAACAATGTTTGTTAATTTTATTTAAATTAAGAGATGAATGAAACTGAATATTGAGTTATTCCAGAATGAAATGCATTACTATGTCACTTTCTTTTCAGTTCCACAAATGACCCATGTAGGTTTTATATTTTAAAAAGACATTTCTAGTCTGAGTTATTTTTCAAAAGGTAAAAGGAGTTGGAAGTCTGACCAGATAAAATGGGGGATTAGTGTCTACTATTAAGGAAAGATTTATTGGTTTTTCCAAATTTAAGCCACTCACTGACCTTCCTTCTCTTTCTTTTCTTGGTTTTCTTCAGCTGCAGTCTTGTCAGCTCTGAAGAAAATTCTTGCACTGCTCAGTGAGAAATAGAGCAACTCAAATTCCTATGTAAATAAAAAAAACTTTGAAATGAAAGCTGAAAATGCTTATTATAAGCAAAATATCCAAATCATATTTAATGTTTCTGTTTTATTATTTCTAAAAAGCTCCAGTAGATATCATAAACAAGAAACTGAAATAACCCATCCACTTTTAAGATGAGTCAAATGGCTTCCAAATACCATTCATTTTAAAATATATTCTAATTACCTCTATTCATCTCACTTATTAAAATGGAGGTTTTCATATGATTTATGTTTTTTTCAGGTATCAAAAGGTCAAAGCAGATTTAACTATTACTCTTGTCTAACCTGTAGATAGACATCCAGTCGCTTCTGGGTGAGGTTCATGGTTTGTAGCAGTTTTTCATCTTGACTAGCTGACTGCACATTCTGTTGTTTGGCAACTGCTCTTATCTCCTTCAGGTACTTCTCTCTAACAGACTGGAACCAGTGAAGTGAGTCAAATTCCCGGTACTGATCCAAAAGCTTTAGAATGTAAGCCACACCTGCAGCCATGAGCAAGACCAAAGCAAAAAATAATGAGTATAGGAGTTGTGTTCTACCCTACCAATAACTACTGCTAACATTAAGCTAAACATTTTGAATTAATTCTCTTTTAAACTACATTTTAAGTGAATAATTCTAGAAATGAGGCTTAATTTCTCCTTTAAAAAAAAAAGGGCAAGTATAAAAAAATGAAAAGCAGGTCAAGCAAGAAGAAAAAATAAATGAGATGGCCATGAAAATCACCTGGAGACAACATATGGCTGTAGGGATGGGAAAGTTCCACTGCTAACTAGACCATGAAGGAAACCACTGGGAAACCAGGAAAACTAAACACAAGATGCTAAAACTGTAAATAAAGCCTATCTGTTAGTCCAACTACACTACGTGGTTAGCAATACTAAGGGAGCATGAATGACAGTTACAAACTACGAATGGCAGCTAAAAAAATAAACCATAAATACTGCTCATGAAAAACAAATTTACAAAGAGAACACAGATCTATTCTCTAGCAAATCATCTTAGGAGAACATAAAACAAGGGGAAAACAATTCCATTAAACTTACCCATGGCAAAGCCATCATCAGTAAAAGCAGCTCCAATTTTATTTTTTTTATTCAATTTCTCCTTGCAGCTAATGGAATGCTCTACAAAGTTGAGGGTCTAAAAAGATATGACAACATATTAGAAAAACAACTGTGCTAAAATATCTTCAGAACTCAGTTACCAAAACAGAGAATTCAAAAAGTATAAATAGGGTCTCTTCTAGATTTGAAACATTTGCCTCTTGGAGAGGTCTCAATCTGTGCAAGCATTTTTTCTAAGTTCTTTAACCAAGAGCCCTCCCCCTCAATCACTGTCTCCCCAAGCACAGTGCCATTAGAGTCACCATACAATATCATGCAGATTTCACACATGAGGACTCTGAGGCTTGAGAGGTTCAGTAACTGGTTGTCACTGAAAATTAGGCCTGTCTTACTTCAAAGCGTAAAGCGCTCATAACCATGGTGGTTCTTCTGCCCACCCAATTCATTCCAAAATACAATTATCATATTCTTAGGTGAAAAGGATGATAAAGAACATTATAAACTGAAGAACCAAAAGATAGATAACATTATAAACTGAAGAACCAAAAGATAGATATAGAGGCAGTTAAGCAACAAGCAGACTGTCAAATTACAGTGGGGAGGTTAGGGAGATCTGGGGGAGATAAGAGATCAACCGAAAGACTTATATACACGCATATAAGTACAACCAATGGACACTAAACTCTGGGGAGGGAGGGCATGTATAGGAGGGGGGAGGGGCAATGGTATATGTACAAAGATAATGATTTAATTTAAAAAAATTTAAAAAATAAAAATAAAAAGGATTAGTAGTCATTTGGGTAAACGAATGCCTAAAAGAGCGCTTCCCTAAATATTCAGCTCTAATCCCTCTCTAATCTTATCATTTATTCAACAAAGATTTGCTGATGCTTACTATATTAAGCACTTACGATTACAAAATGAATACCATCAAAAAGTTCATGCTCTCTAGCAGCGCTCTCAGCAGTGGCAGACATGCTATGGATCATGTATTGCCCAATACAGTAAGCCCCTAGATCACAGAACCAATGAGAGCACTTGAAATGTAGCTAGTAAAACTGAGGAACTGGATTTTTTATTTGATGAAATTCTAATTAGTTTAATTGGTTTAAGTAGCCACTTATGTCTACCTACATATAGTAGCACAGCTCTAAAAGGATAGAGATCTGTTTAAAATTATGATACAGTGTGATAAGTACTGTAATAGCTTAGACTGGAAACAAAGAATCAAGTTTCACTTTTATTGCTTATAAAACTTAGTTGGCAATTAACTACATATTTGTGAAACCTTTATCAACTGTTAATTTAGCGATCTTATTTATGTTTGTCTTTTTTCTGGAATGGATCATAAACTCAAGCACAGGAAGTGCCCTATACTTCTTTGCAGTGCTCTTAATCCACCTGGTTTTCTCCATCACTAAATTCTGACAGCTGCCCTGAAAACTCTCTTCCCCAGAGTCACAATGATTCCCCATTACTGTTTTCTACGTACAGCTGGAATATACTGCCTTCAAATTTAAAAAAATAATGTTTGAACTCATCCTAAGGTAATTTACACTGTTATCAAAGTATAACTAAGACAGGCTCCTCCAGTTTGACACTAACGTAAAGTTGGAAAGATAACACTTATCAGGTAAATATGTATATTTTGCTATATGATAATTATTGTGATAAAATAATAAATGTATAAAAGAAACAGAAAATTCATGAAGAAAAAAGCTGTCAATAGACCATCAGCTACTTTCAATGGCTATGACATGCAAGAAGATATGTTTAATTCAGGCAGCAATATAAAAGTCATTCCTCTTAAAGTTAATCAAAAGCTACTAGTACATCTGCTTAGTGATATTTATATTATAGATCTATTCATTTTAAAAGCAGCTTTATATAGAAACCTTTAGGGAAAAATAACACCACTAAAATATACTTCTCTAATTTAATTCCATTTTCCCCACTGAAACAATTGCTTTTATAATCCAATTCTGGGTAACTTGAGCTATTTTAGATGGAAACTATAGAATTAGAGCAGAATACATTATATGCCAGGGATCACCAACTGGTGATCCACAGACCACTTGGCAGTCCGTGAGGTTCAAAAGGTTTGCGACCACTGCTATATACTATTAGGAAGCACTAAAAATTTGTCGAGATGTTAGTATTTACTACTGAATAGTGAGGAGCTGTCCTCTAACACAATGCTAAAGAGATGTGGTAGAGCCCAGCTGGTGTGGCTCAGCAGTTGAACGTGGACCCATGAACCAGGAGGTCCTGGTATAATTCCCAGTCAGGGCACATGCCCCAGTTGCAGGCTAGAACCCCAGTAGGGGACATGCAGGAAGCAGCTGATCAATGATTCTCTCTCATCATTGATGTTTCTATCCCTCTCTCTCTCTCCCTTCCTCTCTCTAAAATCAATTAAAAACATTTTTAGGAGAGGTGTTAGACATAACTTCATGCTGTAACATAATGTGATTAAAGTTAGTCTACATTAATCACTTAAAATCCTTATGTGATATAATTCAGCCCCAAAATGATATATATGTAATGGTATACACTCAAGTAATTTAAATCACACTAGATTTCTCTAGCAGTTGTATATATATATATATAACTCAACACATGAGCTGCTGAGCTGCAGTGACTTGGCAGCTGTGGTTCTCAGGTGACACACCCGAAACCAGAGAGGAGAGAGCCGAATTCTGGGTTGTATCACCTGAAAACCCCTCACAATCCAGAAACCTCAGGGGATGTTAGAGAACATGTTTTGGCCCGATCCCCACAGGCCAGGCCAAGGGACCTCACTGGTGCATGAATCCAGGCGCCCGGCCTCTAGTTAACAAATAAGAATCTATCTTAACTATAAATAAATCTCATTCTGCATAGCTAGTAAGTAAAAATTCTGGCCACATTCACTGAAATCACATTTAGTTTTATCTACAACCAGAAAGACAATAGTAATACAATCTGTGTGAATTCTCTGCTGCAAAGACATTAGATCCACTTATTAATATTTTTAAAAATTCATTTTGAATACTAAAAATACTCACCAGGGGGGGAACAATGATATAGAAATTTCGGAGATGTATATTCTTTGGCCTTCGAAATTCTGGTGCAAAAACATCTACAAGCATTTTGAAATACTCTGTGCCTTCAGCAGAATTTCGTGTGTGATCACTAAGGACTGAATCCAAATGCCTAAAATGCAAAAAAATTATTTACTTGGTTCCTTTCTCAAAAAAAGGTGTGACTTTTTAACTCCATCTCTCATCACCTTAAATAAGAGCATATAAAAGTACAAAACATTATAAGACAATTTCTAAGTAAATTTTCTTAAAGGAGTTCAGAACAACTCATTTTCTCACTGACAGAAGCTGATCAGTATTACTTAATTAAACTTAGTCCTTAAAATAGATTATGTAGGGCATCTTGCACTTAAAATATTTTGAGTTTTGTATTTCTTCTTCAGACAAGGAGCCCTATAGAACTCCATTTCATTTCAATAGAATGCTCTTCATCTTAAATCCTTTCACTATTGCTTCTTCCCTACAATTCCTTACCGAAACTGAAATCTTGTTCTTTTTCAAGGACTTAGAATCAATCCCTTTCAACCTTCAAAAACATCAGCTGTTTTTCTACTGCATCCCTAATGTATAGCCACTACCACTTTCAAATTATTATCCCCCCAGCACTAGCAGGTAGAAGTCTCCTGAGACTCACATAATCCAACTACAGTATACCCAACTACTACCTAACTACTTCCTCCTATAAGCAGGCATCTTTACTAACCTTTTAACCACTACCCTACATTAATTTATCTTGGACTCTGAAACCTACTCCAGTTTCCCTCATGATTCTGGAAGATTCACTCCCCATTCAGATCATCGATTCATCATTATAGCCCCACAGAACTTAACTTCACCTGCCATGAACTTCCCTTCACTTAATGTTAGTCATCCATTCCTTTGCACAGATCTGGAGATCTTTTTTTTTTTTTTTTTTTTTTTTTTTTAATATATTTTATTGATTTTGTACAGAGAGGAAGGGAGAGAGATAGAAAGCTAGAAACATCGATGAGAGAGAGTCATCGATCAGCTGCCTCTTGCACACCCCCTACTGGGGATATGCCCGCAACCAAGGTACATGCCCTTGACCGGAATCGAACCCGGGTCCCTTCAGTCCCCAATCCGACGCTCTATCCATTGAGCCAAACTGGTCTCGGCCAGATCTGGAGATCTTAAAAGACAATATCCCACTCTGCCCTCAACGAACTGCTTCAAATATTTTTTAAAGGTCATCAATTTTGAAAAGAATAATATCACTTAGTAAGAGGTAAAAATGGTCTGATTTTCTTTGATATACAAGCCACAAACTTTTAATTATTTTAGGACATGTGATTTCAAATAGCTTGTTAACTGCTCTTGGCTTCTTTAATTTGAGAAGTAAGCTATCTAGCAGGATATTTCAGAGCAAATCTTTTGTATGTGTTGGGATCTTATTCTCATAAAAATGCACATATGCATTTTCCAGCATATTTTCTATTTTTATTTTTTAAAAATTAAGCCTATCAAAAAGTTAAAGTATAGTATAATGGGCACTAGTATACCTTTCACTAGTTCACTATTTAACATTCTGTCAACATTTGTTTTCTTTTATCATGAAATATTTAGAATGCAGACCTCATGTCACTTAGCCTACAAACACTTTCATGTGAATCTATTAAGAAATAAGACATTTCCCTACAAAGCCATATTATACCCAAAAATAAATATATAATACATGTACAAATTTCCCCAATTCCTCCTCAAATGTTCTTCCTTTGTCACTATTTTTTTTTTCCTTATCTATGATATGATTAAAGATCATTCACTGCATTTGGTCATTAGGTCTCTTTAGTCTCCCAACCTAGAATAGTCTTCTTGTCTTTTTTGTCTTTCATGACATGTGAAATTTGAGTCAAGCCTAGGTGTTTGGTAGAATGCCCAACATTCTGGATGACTCCAATGGTTTCCTCAGAATACATTCAGAATACTAAGCATTTCTGGCAAGAATACAACATAGGTACTTGCTACAAGTATTACATTTGCAGCAAGATGCCACACAATGTCAGTATGTACTGTTATTGGTGATGCTAAGTTTGATCATCTCTTGATGAACGTGAAATATAGCAATCTCTCCATTGTAAAGATAATTTTCCTCTTTGTTATTAATAAGCAATTTATGGGATAGTTTTTTGATGAAATACTCTATTCTCCAAAAAATATTTTAGAATTCACTGGTTTTTGTCTGCTTTCAAGTGATACAGTAGTGATAGCAAAATAGTGATTTCCTCCCCTAAATTTCCTCATCCCTTCTTTTTTAGTTAGCATTCTTCTGTGAAAAGGAACTTTCCCTCTGCTCCAACCTTTATTATCTCTATGACTCACGGTTTCTATTTTTTACTCAATGTATTAATGTATTTTATTCAACATATTACAATAGATTTTTATCATTATTTCTAAAATTCAAATTGTCTCCATCTTGCCTTTTCATGCCTAACTCAATAAACTGTTATAATCCTATATACTAAAAAGCTAATATGCAAATAGACCAAATAGCCAATCCATGATTCTCTCTAATAACTGATGTTTTTCTCTCGCCCCCTCTCCCTTCCTTTCTGAAATCAATAAAGGGTGTGTGTGTGTGTGTGTGTGTGTGTGTGTGTGTGTATCCTATATAATAAAAGGCTAATATGCAAATTGACCAAATGGCAGGACAACCGGTCACTATGACGCGCAATGACCACCAGGGGACAGACGCTCAATGCAGGAGCTGCCCCCTGGTGATCAGTGCACTCCCACAGGGGGAGCACCGCTCAGCCAGAAGCCAGACTCATGGCTGGCAAGTGCAGTGGTGGTAGCAGGAGCCTCTCCCATCTCTGCAGCAATGCTAAGGATGTCTGACTGCTGGCTCCAAGGGGAACAGGCCTAAACCATCAATTGGACATCCCCCAAGGACTCCCAGACTGTGAGAGGGCACAGTCTGGGCTGAGGGGACCCCCCTCCCAGTGCACAAATCTCGTGCATCAGGCCTCTAGTTATTAATAACAAAGCTTAGTTTTCTAAAGTATTTCTCAGTTCTGCATTCCCATCTCTCAAGTTTTAAATTATGTTCCAAAATCACAACTGACCCAAGTCTATAGATCTGCAAAGTCCAATAAGACAGCCATTAGCTATTTATTTACTTTTTAGTATATTTTTATTGTATTTAGAGAGGAAGGGAAAGGGAGAGAAAGGAAGGGAGAGGAAAAGAGAGAAACACCGATGGTGAGAGAGAATCACTGATCAACTGCCCCCTGCATGCCACCAGTGGGGATGGAGGCTACACCTGGGCTTGTGCCCTGACATGATCTGCTGGTTCATAGGTTGAAGCTCAACCACTGAGCCACACCAGCACCAGCAGGGCCCATTAGCTATTTAAATGTAAATGAAATAAAATTTAAAATTCAGTTCCCCAGTCCTGAATTATCTACATGACTCAAAATAGCCCTACTTCAAGTGTTCAAAAGTCATAAGTTTCACAGCTACCATACTGGACAGTGCTGGTCTAGGTTCAGGAAATGAAGGACTGGTATTCTACAACAGTGTAAGCAAATAAAAATACAAAAAAGTAAAGAAAAACAAAAAAAACAGGTGAAATTAATTTTATTAACCAGCTATTTGACATTTATTTCATACTTTACTCTTTGGCACATTTCCATTTGGACTAGCTATATTTCAGGTGTTCAACTATAGCTAGTGGCTACTATATTAAATAGTATGTTCTAGAACAGCCAACCGGTGGTCCATGGATCTCTGGTGGTCTGTGAGGTCCGAAAGGTTGGAGATCACTGGTTTAAGGAAAACTTTGGAGCAGCGGTCGCCAACCAGTGGTCCGGAGACCACTGGTGATCCATGAGGTCTGAAAGGTTGGTGACCGCTGTTCTAGAAGATTCCTTTTTATTGAAGTTGGAAAGGTCTCAAAATAGTGTAGTCCTAATAACAAACATTATATAAACTGAGGCCATAACTTATACAATAAAAAGTTACATGTTTATATATTAACCTCTAGTCTTTCTTCTTAAGTTTTATATAAACATATACTTTATAAATCTCCAAATATAGATTATTCCAAAATAAGATTACCTTGCCGCTTTTATTGTTTCTTCTGCAAGACCTTCTTCTTTTACTAATTCTTCAAAATTTATAATATCTTCAAGATCAGGCACAAATCTACATAAGAATTTAGGAAAGACTTTATGAAAGCAAGATAAATAGGTACAATTAAAACATACAATAGTACTGTGAGAATCTAAATTTTTCACAAGCCGGTTTGGCTCAGTGAAGAGAGCATCGGCCTGCGATTCCGGTCAAGGGCACATGCCTGGGTTGTGGGCTCAATCCCCAGTGGGTGATTTGCAGGAAGCAGCCGATCCATGATTCATGGATGTTTCCATCTCTCTCTCCCTCTTCCTTCCTCTCTGAAATTAATAAAAATATATTTTAAAAAATTTTTTTCAACTACATATTTGAAAAGAACTTTGCATTTCAATTATATTATGAATTTGTGAATCAGTGGGATCCCTCTGCCTGGCCTGGGGGATCGGGTCAAAACCAGCTTTCCAACATCCCCTGAGGGGTCCTGATTGCGAGAGGGTGCAGGCCAGGCCAAGGGACCCCACCAATGCAAGATCGAGGCCAAGGAGAGAGATACGGGAGGTTGGCCAGCCGGGAGGGACCATAGGAGGGCTCCATGCATGTCCGTTCCATCTCGTTCAATCCCCATCAGCCGGATCCCAGCAATAAGCTAACCTACAGGTCAGCTAACCTACCTAATGCCCACTGATGATCAATGCACATCATAGCAACTGGTCAACCAGTTGACTTTCTGCCCCCTGGGTGGTCAGTGCACATCACAGCAAGCAGTTGAGCAGCATTTGCATATCATAAGCATATCGTGCTTTGATTGGTTGACCAGCAGACCCATAACTGGGCACTTAGCATATTAAGCTTTTATTATATAGGATAATCAAATTTTAATTGTTAAAATAATGTAATCTTTAGAACCATTCATAAACTGTACTGATAAAATAAATTAACTATAAAAAATAACTATAACTTTAAGAGAAATAAAGATTTTCAAAAGTCTGTTGTAATCTCAAATTTTAAAACCTGTTAACTGAGCGGGACCTATAAATACATCAAACGTAAACAATATCGGGAACGGGTAGAACATATGAATACTTCCTGGAAATATATGTTGTGCCCTGAGAGGGACGGTATATATTTTTTGTAATCTTTATAATTGTTTGTAAAATTTATAATTTTTTAATTCAATGTTTCCATTTTTTTGTTGGTATTCTTTTCTATTTGTTTGTAATTTTGTATTTTCCTTTGTGCTTTATATATAAATAAACGAAAAAATATATATATCACTTATTTTAATTAAGTAGAAACAAAACTAATAATAATATGAAATTATGTCCTCCGGGCATGACGTACTGACACGTCCTAGTGAAAGAGTATGTGCCCATTACAGGTTGCGTAATTAAAAAGGGAACTCCCCGGTTAACAGGTTAAGAAGAAAAATATTGTAACTAGTAGAATTAATAGTTTTCTTCCATTTTTTTATAACAAATTACATCAACAAGAAAAAAACCTGTACAATTTTAGAATAGATTTAAGTAACATAAAAATTTTAAATGGAATAAACAAGGCAAAAGTGATGTTTTATCCATACCTTATGGCATTGCTGCTACAATGAAGGCCACCAGATCTTATCATTCGTACATAGCCCATAGCATTACCTTAAAAATTGCACACACACACAAAAAAATCAGATATTTATACAAATAACTCTGAACTCTATTCACCAGGAATATAGTTACATGTAGTAGTCAATTACAAGGTGTCCACTCCTTGATATCAAAAGATTCAGCCATATTTTGTTTCAGTTCTTGTTCCATAAAAATGAAACTTACATATTTGTACAATTAAAATATAAATATGCATACTTATATACATCTATATTAAATCCTTTAAAAATAAATATAACTCATTTGATAAACTAAATGCTGTTTACATCAAAAAGTTTTTACTATAATTTCTTCACTCTCATATTAAGTCAGCCTAACAATTATTTCTGTACCAACAGTCTAATCATGCTTGAAAAACTTTTGATAAGAAAATTACTCCAGTGAAAGAAAGCTAAGCTCACTCACAAATTAAGTTATTTGTATAAAATATTTAATATATGAGATAGATTCTTGGATCTGTACTTTATTTCCCAACACTGTGATTATAACTTACCAATTTGGCTGATGAGTTGCCTGAACTGATCAAGGTAGCTTTGCCCTTCTGGGGTTATTCCAAGTTTTCTGATGCCTCGATTGAATTTTTCTGCCCTTTCAAATGGATACTAGAGAGATCATTTAAAGACTAACTTTAGTAATAAAGACCCCTAAAGTATAAAATGCCTACCAAGTCAACCATGCCAATACCACTTTCCTGTCTAATTTTGTATTTCCATTGTGCTTAACAAATCACTCAAGTCTGATAAGAAATTTTATAGCACAAAGACTACCAATGTTCAAAGTCAGTATAAAATAATTTTTTTACATAAGCTAAGGGGAATAGTTATTAACATCATCAAACTCAAGTTTATCACCACCAATATTAGTCTCCCAACACCCAACTATTCTATCAAATAAATAAAGGAAACCAACTCCTTCCTAGAAACATTTGTTCAGAGATGTGTGACTGCATTTCTGTGGGCTGAATAGGTATTAGAGACTTAAATAAACACACTCTTCCCAAATAACACATATTGGCCAAGCTAAAATTTCTGATAGCTATCAGCAATAGGAAATTATTTTTCAAGTCTTTGGTGATTTGAAGATATAGGAAATGACTCATTTTATTAATAACAAAGGAAACAATTCTTATACAATAATAGCATGGTTATTTCTTTGTCTGAATACTAGTAATTTCTATTCCAATAAAAAATGAAAGTTAATATAATTATTGGATAACTATAATTTTATCAGTTTACAAGAAAGCAGTATTTTTCTGCTCTGACATTGAAGAAAATTACAACTAGTATATAAGACAGTTGGAACTCAGTAATGCTTAAGAAGGGTAATTAAAATAGTTCTGGATGTGGCAAATCAAATGTATGACCCAACTAAGGCTACTGATTCTCTATCCAAGTGGCTATGTGGCTCTGTATTGTTACCACTTACAATTCTTTACTTCACTGAGAAAACTCAGCCTGGAGGATGAAGAGAAAACAGCATACCTATAAATTGCTAGAGGCCTGGTGCACGAAATTCATGGTGGTAGGGTCCCTAGGCCTGGCCGATGATCAGGGCCAATCAGGGCCTTCCAGCTGCTGACTGCCGCCCCCTGGTGGTCAGTGCACGCCATAGCGAGCAACAGAACTCCCAGTCTCCTGGTTGAACTCCCGTGGAGACTTTGCATTTTGGCCTTTTATAGCTATAGGTAGGTTGGGATGTCAATTGGTATAGTATGTATCCAAATATTAAATACACATATTCTTTGCCCTAAAAATTTCTCTTCAAGGAATATGTCTTACAGATAAGGATGCTACCTATAGCAGTGTTTGTAACACTGAAAAATGATTAAAAAACAAAACACAAAATATTCATTAGTGGGAAAAAGTTTAATAAGTTTCGATATACATCTTTACTATCAACACTTAAAAAGAATGTGGTAGATTTTTATATGCATTGACATGTAATAAGCACACTGTAAAACATTATGTGTAGTATTACTCCATTTTTGTTAACCATTTGCTATACACACAAACAGTTGAACTGAACTGCCTTAAAAAGATTATGTAAAATACCTTATGATCATTTTGGTCCTTGATTTCTCTGAAAAATCGAATGTCTTTAATCAATCTGGATTTGATATGTTCATCATACATAAACTGGCTAAATATATAGAACTTCTTTTTCAAAAACTGGTATGTGAAGTTAACCTATAAAATTGGAAAAAATAATATAAAAATTAATTTAAAATCAATATTACTGAATCACAATTATTTATATCAAAGTCTAAAATTTATAAAGTCTAATTTACATTGGACCTGAAATATTTAAATAAAAAATTTTATTCCCTAACTTTATAGAGCTTCCTATGAATTCCCCTTAAATATGTTTACTACAAAAGGAAAAGAAATGGAAAATACTTTCATAATAGAACTAAGAGCTTTAGAAAGAATCACAGTATCAGGTTCAATACTCTTGTTTTTAAGTAACACACCAGTCAGAAGTTTCTGTTTCTCCATTTATAAGATTCCTTATTACTAACATTCATATCTAAAATGATACTGAAGACAGTAAACATGCAATTATTTATCATTCTGAGCATTCTTACATGCAAGTTATGTAAGACACAGTTCTCATCACGAAGCTTATAGTCTAACAGGAGTGACAGACATTTTAAACAAGTATACGTTAAAGAAATTATTAAACCTCAACTGCAATAATTTCTAAACTAAGAAGAGTAGGTACTTTGAGAATGAGTAACAAAAGGCATCAACTAAAACCCTGAAAAATTAAAATGTGAGCTGAGATTAAAGGCAAAATAGCATAAATAATTCTGACCTACAGATGGAAGTCCGGTACTAAATTCCGTCCCTACCACCTTCAAATACTAATATGTATGCCATTTTTAAGAGTCTTCATTTTCCCTTTTATAGAAATGGGTGCTTTCTCAGACCTTCTCATGGCTTAATTGCCTTTTCTCTTGATTGCATTAGTAGTAGCAATGTTAGTAGAAATAGTCTCTTCTTTATCTTCCTCACTCTTAACACTGGGCAACTACCGGTATGCCAGCCTCTAATCTTAATTCTTCTTTGGTAACTATATCATTATCAGACACCATTAATGTGATTAACTGATTAACAACTATCAATATATCCCCTGCCAGACTGTAATTACTAGGAAGTAGGAAATGTCTGCTTTTGTTACCCTAATGCCTAGCACAGTGCCTTACATGTAAAATATGTGCATAATTATATCTGTTATATGAACATTTGATAAAGAGTTTATTTATCCTTAACCTATTAACCGGGGAGTTCCCTTTTTAATTACGCAATGTACAACGAGTGCATACTCTTTCACTAGGACGTGTCAGTACGTCACGCCCAGCAGATGTAATTTGATATTATTATTTTATTTATTTATACTTAATAAAAATAAATGAAATATATATTTTTTCATTTATTTATATATTAAGCACTAAGGAAAATACAAAATTACAAACAAATAGAAAAGAATACCAACAAAAAAATGGAAACATCGAATTAAAAAATTACAGCCGAAACTGGTTTGGCTCAGTGGATAGAGCGTCAGCCTGCAGACTGAAAGGTTCTGGGTTCGATTCCAGTCAGAGGCATGTCCTTGGTTGCAGGCGCATCCCCAGTAGGGGGTGTGCAAGAGGCAGCTGATCGATGATTCTCTCTCATCGATGTTTCTAACTCTCTATCCCTCTCTCTTCCTCTTGTAAAATATCAATAAAATATAAAAAATTATAAATTTTACAAACAATTATAAAGATTACAAAAAATATATACCGTCCCTCTAAGCCTTAGGGCACAACATATATTTCAAGGATGTATTCATATGTCCTACCCGTTCCCGATAGTGTTTATGTTTAACGTATTTATAGGTCCCGCTCGGTTAACAGGTAAAATATTCAGACATGACCCTTACATGGATGAGTCCCTTATTTTAAATTTGAAACTCTGACTTTCTGGCTCATTTCCATACTAGTACACCACTAACATAGAGCTCCAATTGTATCACTTACCAACTAAATACTTCAATGGCTCCCCCACTATAGACTACAAAGGTCCCTATATAATTTTCTAGTTACATAACTTCAACCCCTTACTCCCAAATATGTTTATAACATTTTACTACTGAAGCATTCACATTCTTTTTTCCTCAAAAAGAAATAAATATGCCCTGAAAACCAGGCAAATTAAAAGGCTTCTCTTCTTCCACAGAAGGAAAAACAGCATACAAGTTCAAGTGATTTCTTCAAGTGACTGATGCCCATTTCGAAGATTCAAAATACTTTGAGTAATTGCTATTCTTATGGATATCAAATAATTAGTAAGCGCCCCCCCCAAAAAAAAATTACAGCAGCATGAATGATACTGTTATCAATGATTCCCTTTCCAAAGCAACTTTGAGAAAATATCAGACAATCCACGCAGACATATAAATTTATGCTGATGCTCTCAAATCTCTATTGCTTTTATGATGACCCTGAGATGGTAACATATTGTAAAGTGCATTTTGTGTCACAGAGCTTCTATCATATCCAACACAACTTTAGTGCCATATATTTTAATTATACCAACCAGAAAAATGGAAATTCCAATATAATATAAATAGGTGGTAGTGTATACTGACCAGAATATTCTATGAAAAAACTATTTTCCAAAATAACAAACTGAACAGTGGTCTATTACCCATCCAACCCCCAAAAAAGATTCTTACTGTTGTATTCATGATTCCTGTGCCATGTGTTCGAATTGAATTAGCAATATGCCGAATATTAATAGTGTTCAAATGTTTGTTATTGCTTGTTCGTTCAATAAAAATCTGCAATGAAACAAATTTATGCTAAATAACAACACAATACATAGCAATCCCTGATCAGTTATCAAAAATATTTCAGAATCTATTTCGTTAAATTTAATTGGAAACTTATTCAAGATAATACAATCAAAGCAAAGGAATAAGCAAGATGATCTCTAAACAATTATTTTTTGCTTTATTTAACCAATTTTCACAATTGGGAATCAATTCTTTACCCTTCAGCCTTCCTATTGTGTATCCACACACATTAAAAAAAAAAAAAAAAATTCTAAGACCAACTCACCTGATTGTTGAGATTATAGAGGTATCGAGACACAAATATATGAATGTTTCTCATAATTTCTAAAACATCCAGGCCCTGCAAAACAATCCACAAAGAAGCTCTATTATTATTAATTTAAGATAATAAGTAACACTTGTATTACTAGAGTGACTTACTATTTGTATTCATTTCCCAATATACACTATATATATACACTATATACATACACTACATATATACACTATATATATACACTATATATATACACTACATATATACACTACATATATACACTATATATATACTATATATATACACTATATATATACACTACATATATACACTATATATACACTATATATATACACTATATATATACACTATATATACACTTGTGCAAGGGGCTCAGCCCTCGCAGCTGTGGCGGCTTGCCTCGGCCTTCGCAGCCCTGGCTTCATCCAGAAGGTCGTCCAGAAAGACATCCGAACAGTCATTCCACTGTTCAGCCATTCGATTGATATACATATTATGCTTTTATTATTATTATAGATATTTTAATCATCACCCCAGGATTTTTTTTTTAAGAGGAAAGAGAGAGAGAGACAGAGAAAGAGAGAAACATAGATGTGAGAGAGAAAAATTGATCAGTAGCTTCTTGTACGCACCAAACCAGGGATCAAACCCACAACCTGGGTATGTGTCCGGACTGGAAATCAAACCTATGACCTCTCAGTCTATGAGACAACACTCCAACCAACTGAGCCACACCAGCCAGGGCTCCAATATCTTTTAATTATTTTAAAAAACAACTATGCAAAAGTATGAGCAAAGATTAAAAGAGCCTTCTAACATGTACACTCAGGACTATCTCCTGGCAGAAACCTGGCTGGTTATTATCTTATCCCTTTTATATACACAGAATCAGGTAAGTTTAAATATTCCAAGATCCATGACTCACAATTTCCCCACCATTCTTGAGAATATTTCTGTCTCCCCGGGATCTCTTTTTTTTTTTTTTTTTTTTTACAAAATAAACTCATGACCAGATTCTAAAAGGTAGTTAGGACATGTGATATTTATAAAATATGTACTACTTTTCAGATACTGTACAAGGTTCTTTATATATAATTCTCAAAAAAATAAGGTATTCTAAATTCCACACCTGAATAAAATGAAGCCAGGGAGTTCATCAAGGTCAAATAGCTTGGAAAAGGCAGAAGCCAGGGATTTTAGAAAGTCTAGTTCCAAATCCTTATGCTTCCTTTAATTACACTAGACCAGTGGTCGGCAAACTACGGCAATCTAATGAGTTTGCCGACCACTGACCTATACTCTCAATTCCAATAATTACAGGCTGTTGTTGTTCCTTGTGATTAAGCTCCTATCCTACTGGTCGGCAAACTCATTAGCCAATAGAGTGGCAAACCTCAGCTCTCCAGCCGCAGTTTGCTAATCACTGCACTAGGCCACCTTTAATGAACCCTTCGTTAAGAACGATTAAGAAACCTTCAGTCTCAGTTACTCCTCTAACACCACTCTAACACCGGATGGTATCTCATAAATTGTTTTAAGCCTTTCTAATTAGGGCTCAAAATAGCCCTCTGATCAAGTTTTCATTATAGCTTTCCTCATGTTTTAAGTTAAAACTGTGTTTCTGCATTCTTTTTCTGCTTGTTTGCTCATTGCTTCTCCCACTAGGCTGTAAGTACATAAGCTGAGGCTATTTCTATTTATTTTTTTTATCCCTAAACACAATTCAGTGCCAGCATGTATTCAGTAAATATTAAACATAAATACATGAATGAAAAGATATACCTACTAATTCCAGAAATGGTTCCTATATGTAGTGGGATGAAGGAAAAATTATGATCCTTAAATTTTGGAATAAATGTTTTTGGTACATATTATCTGGATTATCTTAGAAAAAATACATGTTAATTAACTGAAAGAAAACCTCATAAGATAACTGCCATATTAAAATTTGCTCACTGAATCAGTGAAGCTAAATGCTTCGGAGCACTCATTTTAAGAACGAATACATTTATAATTGTACTAGAGGCCCAATGCATGAAATTTGTGCAAGGGTAGGCCTTTGCAGCCCTGGCTGCTTCACGGGCCCCCCCTCTCACCCCCCACTCACCCGCACCTGCCTTCGCCTGGCGCTGCTCGCATCAGCAGCACCACCACCACCACCCCTCCTCCCTCCCCCCCCCCCCCCCTCAATAGATTGCCCTGCTGGCCAGTGGCCTCTTTCTGGGATGATTGTGGGGCAATGGTGCCCCCCCACCACCACCACCAATCACGTCACAGCTGTCTTGGCTGGCCTTGCATCAGTGCGTGTCATAGCGTGGTTGTCCAGACAGTCATTCTGCTATTTGGCCGTTTGGTCAATTTGCATATTACACTTTTATTATAAATAAACTTAAGCATTTTTCCTAAGATTAAAGTTTATGTATTATATCTTGGTTTATAATCAGTTGTGTGTCCTTGACTAAACTTTTTATAATTCTGCAGAAATCACCTGGATATCCCAGTATGCTTCTGGAAAGCTATATCAAAACCTACATGAACATTTACTGTGCTTCGCTTTATTGCACTTTCTACATTCTGCATTTTTACAAACTAAATGTCTGTGGCAACCTGCTTGGTCAAGTAGGTCGACCAGTGTCATTTTCCAACAAACTCAGATGATAGCTTATTATAGCAAAAAGTATTTTAAATTAAGGTATATACATTGTTTTCTTAAGACATATGCTATTACACACTTAGATTACAGTACAATGTACACATAACTTGTATATACATTAAGAAACCAAAAAAATGTGTGTGACTTGCTTTCCTGGGATATTCACTTTTATTGCAATGGTCTAGAATCAAACCTGCATATCTCCAAGGAATGCCTGTATTTCAAATGTTCACCAAAGGTTGAAGTGTAAACAGGAAGCCTATGGTAATTTCTCTCATAAAGCAAGTTACCATCTTAATTTTTATTCTTATGTATGAGATTTTATAAAGCAAATATTTTCTTAAAAAATAAAGATGTAATAATAAAGTTAAAAAAAGATTTCTTAAAGAAATGTTATGCTACAATCAGACTCTGCTAGAAACATTTTATACCATACCTGTTCCAGAGTCTGACTAGGAAGATGTGCCTCTGTCATAACCAATCCATAGCGCTGAGTAGCTAAATTTCTCATTTCACTGTAAGTGGCCCAATCATGAAGAGCTACTGTTGTAAGATTGTAGAATGTTTTATCTAGGTAGTGAGTTACATAAGCTAAAAGAAAAAAAAAAAAGTATGTTTTTTTCCCAAAAAATTTTAGATTCATGAAATGATAGAAAAGGAAGAGAAATGAAATTAAAAAAACAACCACCTGTCTTTGAACATTAAATTTCCTCTTTCTAAATAAGATGCTAGGAAAATAAAAGTACACAAACAAAAAGGAATTAAAGAATGGACTAATACTAAAAAGGATATAAGATCTAAGTTTCATTTTTGTTATTTTTTTTTTTTTATAGTGAGGGCAAAAAGATATAGAATATGACTTTCAGAAGGAAAGCAGAACACTCACCTCGAATGTCAATGAAACGATTGAAAAACCGAATTGGATTCAGAGAGAAAAAAAGGGCCAGGTCTTTCATTCCAACTTTGAAAGGGTTTCGGTCATCCAGCTTTAAATGAGTATGCACAGAAAGTCGCAGATCCTTCTCTATTTCTTTGCACAACTTGTCCAGCAAGTGCTATTCACAAAATAATCAATATCTTAATTTTTCAAAATAATTCAATTATACTGCTTGCCTATGCTTTAACCATTAGCATTTTATAATCAATGCAATGTTGAAAAATTTGTCAAAATGGTTTAAGGATCCAAGTACTCTATGGTAAAATACTATTTTTATTGGGAATGTGAAAATTACATTGCTCTCCATTTTAAACCAATTAGTTTTCTGCCCAGGAAGCAGTAAAACTCTTAAGTTTTTATTTTCACTAATACCTTAACACCCTTGAAAAAAAATCAAAAGCTAATGCCAATGGCTTCATTACAAGAAACATGAATGTATACTATAAAGTAGGGGTGTCGAACTCAATCAGAGAAGGGGCCAAAATCTAAAATCCAGCCTAAATCGCGGGCCGAATGGTTTACTGAACAGTCATAAACTGTCATTGTGATGGAAACGCAGCGGAGTGCAGTGATGACAGCGCGGTGTGGGCCACATTGCAAGGCCTGGCGGGACAGATTTGGCCCACGGGCCTTGTGTTTGACACATGTGCTATAAAGCATAAGATTTATGGGAACAAACAACAACAAAAAAATCTTGAGAAAATGGAAAAGAAATATTTCTAAAGCTTCCTTATAATAATCATTAAAAATCACAAAACACACTGAGCTAAAAGTAATGAATTAATAATCTTTTCTGGTCTTCTATGGAGTTCTAAATACTGTCATGTCCCATTTTATTTGCTAAATAATATTTAATAGAAGAAATTATGAAAAATTTCCCTAACTTTATCAAATCTGAATATGGTTTATATTGTGAAGTTTACTCATTTTTAATTACTTCCAAATAAAAATATCAATAGATGGAACTTTAATTTTAAAGATAACAGTGTTTATAATACTTCATTCAAACAGGGGAGGATATACTATATTGCATTTGAATTATTTCTACTACACAAATCTTTCAAATATATAATGTCCCCTTTTAGTCAGTAGCTCTCCAAATTAATTTAATAAAATATTGACAGCTGTCTTAAGTGTATTATTAGTAGCATTCAATATTCAAACTAATTTTGTATTTGCATTCTTCTAATAAACAGAATTTTAAATATAAATGTACTATTTACTAAAGTGAAGAAAATTTTCCAAATTTCTACTCTATATAAAAAATTAGAAAATAAAGACCAATTGAGCACAATAGTGACATTATAACTAAAAATGGTTTCTTTGCTCTAGAAAGTGATTTATAAATGATTTTAAGTATCTGAAAGCCTGCTTCAATCCAAAATGTTTTTCCAAACATTGCATTCCAAATACATAGTCTAAGTTTTTCAATCTCAAATATGATGTTACCTCATTTAAAATTTCCATAATTTCCTTGTCATAGCAATCCAGAAGTATTTCATAGGACTCTAAATGTCTTGAATGCATCATAGCAGGTACACAGTCCCGTAAAGCACTGAACATGTACTAAGAAGAAAATGAGAATGTGCATGAATTCATAAAAGCCAGGTCTCTAATCTAAATATTACAAAAGTTAATTATCTATCTTGAAAGACAAAACCTCACTCTGAAAGCTAATTGCTTTCTCTTTTTATACATGACTGTCTTCCTTTCCTAAATGAGTCAGCTTTTAGTCTCTAAAGTATACAAAAAATTCACATTCACTTATTCTTTCCTATTTTGAGCATTCAAATACATTTCTTTCCATACAGAAACACAAAGGTCTAAATAATTGTGACATAAACTAAAATTTTAAAAAATGAGAATGATTAGGAATATGAGGGGAAGTGTTAAATATATTAAAATTAATTTACTAAGTATTATATGAAATTTAACTATAGCCTGTATAAATGCTATTGAATATGCACACCAATGTATAAAACAGCATTAACAGTTAATTTTAAAATGATTTATTAAATCAACTGATCTATTTTAAAACTAATTAGAATAGTTTGTACAGTGATTAAAAAGTGATGGGTTTATTCTTCATTATCCTGTACTTACATGTAATCTGGCTGCATCAACGGCATTTTCATATACGTCATCTAAATAAATTGGGAAGACAGCTCGATGCCAGTATAAAAAACAACAGTCGCACTGTGCTTGCACTCTACAATGTAAAGGGATAATTAATGGGACCAAAATTGAAGTAGTCCCCCAAAACTAACTCCTTACTCGTTTTTGTGTCCCCCTACACACTTAACCCAGCGTTTTTCAACCGCTGTTCCGCGGCACACTAGTGTGCCGCGAGATGTTGCCTGGTGTGCAGTAGGTGCAGACAAGACAAGAATTTTATAATTTTTCACTATTTTGTTTACTTAATATTTCATAATAAAGTAATTATAAAATACTTTCTTTGTGTTTATTTGATTCCTATTCAAGAGAATTACTTTATATATAGTCAATAGAGGCACAGAGTTAAATTTTTTAACATTTTCTAATGGTGGTGTGCCTCGTGATTTTTTTCATGAAACAAGTGTGCCTTTGCCCAAAAAAGGTTGAAAAACACTGACTTAACCCAAAGTTAGTACAGAAAAGCTACAAAATGTTTCAAATTGAACAAAGGTAAAAAAATACTCTAATACTGGCAGTTTCAGAATTCTACACACATGCTTTATCTTTAAAAAATATGTGAAATACAATATAATTTTTAAATGGAAGATTTTAAAATACATTTTCAATGTCATCTTATGTCTACACTTACAATACTTGAATCACATGCACCTTTTACCTGCCTCAAAACTGAACAGCAAAGCCTTTTTAAAAACTGTGGCCAAAAGAAAAACAGAAACTAGTGATAGTTAATATGTCTACAATATTTGCAACTGACCAGTTCATACCTTATGGGGCAACAAAATGATCATTAAATATCTTATAAAGTAACCAATTCAGTATTTTTTCCTGCCAGAAGCCAGTTCCAGCATGTCATAATTGCAAGAGTTTCATCGAAAGGTTGATGGAACTTGGGGACTCAACAAGGGCTGAGACACATATTTTATCACCAGTTGGGAATGGCTAAAGGCATTTCCCCAAACCTGAAAAGGATGATTGCTTGCTGCCAAAGCTAAGAGCATCTTAATCTACATGTTATTGCCTCCTACTGGCCAAACACCTGAACAGCCGCAGGCTATTCCCCAAACTGACAATGAATTCTGTACCTAACCCTGGCCTTTGATGTGTATATTTCCATCTTGCCTTAGGACAAATTGTGTTAATAAAAAGCAAGGGGTCCTGAGATAAGGAGAACTTGGTTTCTTTAGCCAGGCTCCTCTAACCCCCAAAATGCCTTTCAAAATTATGTTAGTCTCTGGACTCTTATTTATTTTACACACAGCCCCTTCTAGATGCTGGATCAAGACCACCAGTGTTACAGAGATGGAATGTTAAATGCCACTAACTACAAAAATTTCTGCTTCTCAGAATAAAACTATTGTTGTAAATATGAACATTAAATGGAAATTGTGCTATAACCTTAATATGGCTGGGAATTAAAATTCAAAAGACTTTTCCCTTACTCTTTAGTTAAAAATAAATAAATCAAGCCACAGGAATTAAAAAATAAGCCTTCCCAAAATTAGTAACTGGCTACCAACAATGCAATTCAAATTCAGATCTCAAAATAAAATTACAGAAGACTATTTGACATGGATCTCTAAGCCTCTCACAAACAGATGAAGCCTTATGAAAAAGCAACTATTTTAAACGTCCACTATAGGTACCCATCACAACAATCACAATGAGCACCAGGGTCCTCCAAATGCTCTCACAGCTACAACATGTGGTCTCCTGTGAGTTCTTCCAGGAGCTATACCCTTACTATAGGACAAAGCTAAGGAAATATGATCCCTGGTAACAGTCTAATTCTAGTTATGCTCAAGAAATTGCAAAGAGGAACTAATGGTCTATCTGGGTTACATTTCTCCTCTTGATATGCTAAAAAGACAATTGATGTTTCATTAGCCCCACCATTTTTTCTTTTAAGATTTTTATAATTGACTAGTAGCCCAGTGCACGAATTTGTGCACACTGAAATTAGAAGAAACATTTTATTTTATTTTATTTTATTATTATTTTTTTTTAAATACACTCCATTGATTTTACACAGAGAGGAATTGAGAGGGACAGAGAGCCAGAAACATCGATGAGAGAGAATCATCAATCAGCTGCCTCTTGCACACCCCCCACTGGGGACGTGCCTGCAACCAAGGTACACGCCCTTGACCGGAATCGAACCCAGGACCTTTCAGTCCGCAGGCCGACGCTCTATCCACTGAGCCAAACTGGTCCCGGCAGAAGAAACATTTTAATATTGCTGTTTGCCCTTTGTCTATAAGAGGAGTCAACCAAATTCACGATTGGCAATGACAGATCAAAACACACAGGTGTGATTGGAACTAGCGAGAGAGTCAACTTAGCCTTTTATAGATACAGAAAAAATTTGCTTAATTAGATCTGCTTTCTGACTTAGCTAAATTTTTTCCAACCCAGTGAAGCACCACAACTTCTCTTTCAGGTAATTGTCAGAAACACAATAGTAAATATCAACACGAAGCAGATTATTATTGTAGATCACACAAGGAGAACAAAGAGTAAAATATTTCACTGCAGCAGCATTTGACCATATTCTGCATAGTGAGAAAACCTGAGGTCATTTTCAAGACCACCATTTCCTACTTTTTTTCAGTCGGGTCAAGCTTCTAAGCTTTCTAAACCTCCATTTTTCAGCTAATGAAAAGAAAATAGGATTCTACCGTGTTTCCTATCTACCTACTCTAGGACTTCTTTGAGGATCAAATGAGATGAGGCTTGGAAAACTCTTCCAGAAGTTTGGTTATTGTGTAAAGTGTTTGCACCTGGCTATCAAAAAGCAAGTCCCATTCCTGGACTGAAGAAACTGCAAGGAGGCTAGTCATTGCTAGGAAAAGAAAGCCAGGCATTGCTATGTGACATCATTACCCAGACAGAGATAAGGACACTTAGCACATTAGCCTTATATATATATATATATATATATATATATAGAGAGAGAGAGAGAGAGAGAGAGAGAGAGAGAGAGACAGACAGACACACACACAGTTTTTGAGAGAAAGAGAAACACAGATGTGAGTGAGAAACGATCTGCTGCCTCCAGCATGCTCCCAGTCATGTGCCCTGACCAGGAATCAAACTGGCAACTTTTTGGTGCACAGGACGACACTCAACCAACTGAGCTACACAGGCCAGGGCATTAACCCCATCTTTTGAGTATCATCATAAATCCCTACTTACCTTTCTCTAAGTTCACTGATAAGATCCAGCTTTTTCAAGACTACTTGAAGTGGAAAGAGTTCTTCATCTTTAAATGTTTTCTAAAGGAAGAGGAAAAAAGGCAGAGAAGTTGCAAAGTAAAAACAGGGTCAATGAGACGAAAACTATGAAATCTCAAAGCTCATTTTTATTACATAACTATTAGCAATACACTTACCAATTGTGTGCCAACACTGAGTGCCAAAGAAACAATAAGGCGCCTCTGCTTTGTGCTTGGTCCATTTAGAGTGTTTTCAGCCAAAACTAAAGCAGAGAGCACATCAAGACGCTGTTCGCTATATTTTTTGTCAGAAATTACTCTTTTCTTAAAGAGAAAAGAGGACATATTAGCTTTACTTCTGAGGCAATTAACAAAAATTCAAAAGGAAATCTCCTCAATAATCTTTTCCATGATTCACTTTAAGAGAGCTTCAACAATACTTTCCCTGTTGAGCGTCTCCTGACATTGTTGTGTGCTTATTTCTTATGTAACATTATTGATTAGCACTGTTAGAGACAGCAAATCTGTATCAGACATACTTTAAGATTTCCATTGTTAATTTAATAAGGAAATATTTTATTTTAAAAAGATACATCATAATTTAAAACTACATACAATATCATTTTTTAATGTGTTACTTTATTACAAGTTCAGAGAAAGATAACTCTGAGCACTCTAGTAAAAACCACAAAATACTGTGGAGATAAATAAACAAGAATATTATGTTTGAAGGAATGGAGTAACAAGCTGAACCAGAAAACACATAAAAAGCAACAGAAGAATAAATTAAACAGCTAATTATGCTGAATATATAACAACTTTCATACCTTGGCCACAGAAATGGAATTTAGAGCCTGATGTTGAAGGTGCTGTGTTATATGTGAAACTGAATCAGCCACAACCATGCTTCTCCTGTAGAACATATGCTCTATGGCCTAAAAAAGACCAGAAGTAGTCTTAAAAATTAACTTAAAACTTTTAGGCAAAATTACAGAATATTTTTATTACCTCGGGCTAGGTAAAGAACTTACGAGATGCAAAAAGCACTACCATAAAGGGTAAGACTGATAAATTTAAGTATAATACAATTAAGAATTTCTGTTCATCAAAAACCACTATAAAGAAAATAAAAAGGCAAGCCAAAGTATGAGAAAGTATTTGCCAAACACAAGAGATTAGTAGTTAGAATATTGAAGACCCCAAGTGCATGAAATATTAAAGACATGTAATTCAATATAAAACTGAACGAAAGACATGAACAGATTTTTCACAAAAGAAACAGTTAATTAAATTTTGAAAAGATACTATCATTAATAATCAGAAAACATTAAAATCATAATCAATATCATTTATATACACTAATTTGCCAAAAATAAATGTGCCTTATAATACCAATATTACTCAGTTGGGGAGCAATGGGAAGTCTAATATATTTTGGGAAGTAGCATGTAAAGTGATGTGATATAACTACTTTGGAAAATAATTCGGCATCATCTTGGAAAGTTGATCAGGTACATAACACAATCCACTCCTATATAATACCTCAGAAAAACTCTGGCACAAGTAAACCAAAAAACATATACAAAAATGACAGCAACCCAAAAATTCATCCACAGGAAAACTACACAGCAATGGAAAGGTCAGAACTACAACTATTCATCTCAGTATGGATAAGTTCAAATTCAAAATTTTGAGTAAAAAAAAAAAAAAGGAAATCTGTTTTTGTTCATCAGTTTATGTTCATCACTATATACCACAAATGAGTGAGATCATGTGATATTTATCTTTCTCTGACTGGCTTAGCATCAATCAGACCATCAAATCTCAGAGGGAAGGTAGGGGAGGGTAAGGAAAGGAGGAGATATCAACCAAAGGACTTGTATGGATGTACATAAGCCTAACCAATGGATACAGACAACAGGGGGGTGAGGGCATGAGTAAGAGGGGTTGGGGGTAGGAAAAACGAGGATAAGGACACATATGTAATACTTTGAGTTGTTTTTTATTTTTTTTATTTTTTCTTTAAAAAAGTCAAGTCAAAGAATACATGAAGAATTATTCCATTAATATAAACTTCAAAAACATATATTAACTGTACAATGAATGGTATATAGATTCATTCTTATGTGATAAACTAAAAAAACAAGGGAATGATAAGCATAAAATTCAGGACAATGGTTTCCTGAGGGGACAGGATAAGATGCAATCAAGAAAGACAACACAGGGGGCTTTGAAAATATAGATAATATTCTATTTCTTAATTGGGATGATAGTCTTTTAATATTTATTTTTAATTATGCTGATATAAACTTCTGTATTTATACTTCTTAAAAATTAAATATAGCTGATAACATTTTCTTAGAGGGAAAAAAAACTAAAAATCCAAAGGCACAATCTCAAAAAAAATCTCTATTTCCTAAGCTAACCTAAAAGGCATTACTAGCAGAAACTTACTAGTGTCTCTTAATTTCAATTTTTAAAAGAGGTTACGTAGACTCCTGCTTACAGGGGCTTTTATTTTAATTATATAGAGTAAGCTAAGAAATACTTTATCATATTTCCAGAAGTATACTCTGGTTCTAAATTTATTTGACCACTCCTATAAATAGACAGCTATTCAAATCACAAGATTACAGCACTTTCTCTAAATTACAAAATAAACAGCCACATCTTGGCTATCCTCGTGTGCATTTGAACACCACAAAATAATGGCTAATGCTCCATGGGTATTATTTTTTTAACTCATACAACATGCTTAAACTTCCACAAGTAAATCTTTACTAATACTTAGGCTATCTTTTCATTTTCCTTCTTTTCTGTCTCATTACATGTTAACTTTTAATATAGTTTCAATATATTGGCCATTCACAAAATATTAATCATGAATTTCTTTCAATGGCTAGTTCCTTTATTCAACTGAGAGATAAGTATACTTTCCCATAACTTGTTATTCTCATATAATCAGAATGTCAAATTTTAGAGAATCATCATAATTTAAGACTGAGGTCATTTCTAAATTATAATGGCAAAGTAAAATAATCTAAAACCTACCTTGAGAAGTTCAACAAGCCTGCATAATGCCTTAACTGAGGTTTTGGTCATTGGCTTTTGCATGGACATGTAGAGATTCATTGTGGTTTTAATAATATTACTAATACTGTATGCATATAAGAAGCCCTATAAAAATAAAACAGTGATTATAATCACACAAAAATATTTCATTTCTTCACAATTTCCATCTCTATGTAATAATTATTCATTAATTTACCAGTAACTAGTATTTCTAAAGTTCATTTTTTTTTTTTTTCCCACAGAGAAGGAGAGAGATAGAGAGTCAGAAACATCGATGAGAGAGAGTCATCGATCAGCTGCCTCTTGCATACCCCCTACTGGGGATATGCCCACAACCAAGGTACATGCCCTTGACTGGAATCAAACCCGGGACCTCTCAATCCCCAAGCCGACGCTCTATCCATTGAGCCAAACCGGTCTCGGCTCTAAAGTTCATTTTAAAGTCAACTCATGTGATTTCTAAATACTCTTCCCCACACAATGTTATACATTGTGGTTAAGTTTCAAGCAGCCCTTAAAAGATTTTTAATCTAACACATGCCAGAAGTTTAGTACTGTTGAAATTATAGTGTATAATCACAGTTAAAAGAATCCTTACATTAAAAAAAAAAATACTTTCAGGAAAATTCTTAGAATGTCAAGAAGATACCACTTCACCGTACCTTATCTGCCACACAAGAAGATAAAGACTCCTTCTGATTTTTCACAATCTTGGGTCTTATTCATTTCCCATTAGGAAATGGAACTGGTCATATCTATTGATTTATATCCTGAATTTGTGGTAACTTATGTATTTGGAATGTCCTACTATAAGACTGATGAATGTAAAAAATTAATTTCAGAGAATCATTATGCCTTAATCGTTTTAAAAAATAAACTGTTTTTAAAAATTAAAAAAAAAAAAAGACTTCTATCTGTCCGAGGCTTAAGACAAGAGCTGAGGACTCTCCAGAACTAAGAATTTCAAAATGTCCTCTGGCCAATAAAGAAATACAAATGTATTTCCCAGTTTGAAACCACTGCCCTTTCCTTTTCACCTGGCCAATACCCACAATCCACCTGCCACCATGTTCCCTGCCTACGCTGGTGCTAATCAGGACTTTCTCTCCTCCCAGCCCAGTAAGAACAAACTCTTGCCTACCCTTCTATTCATGAAGGAAGCACATGGGTCTTTTGAGGCTTAGAAAAAAAAAAAAAAAAAAAAAAGTGCTTATAAATCCTGGGAAACAGTAGGGCATAAGAAAATGGGACAAATATCATTTACATTTAGACCCAAAAAGGACACAGAAATAATAATGGAGTCTCTTTGACATAAAGGACCAAAAAAGATACACTTACAAGTCAGAGATGAACCTAAACTAGGCCATGTCCAAGGAGCTTGGCTGAAGCTGCATGCCAGTGATTCTGAACCTCTGTCTCCTGCCCTACCATATGTGAGAGATCAAGTATTCTCCCATCAGTAACAGTGGCTCACTAAAGGAGTGACTCTCAATGTTGGGTGGGGGCTTCACTGAACCAATAAATAGCTATGTGGTAAAAGGATGTGCTAAATTAAGAGAACTCCATATAATAAAGAAGTAATATGCAAATTAACCCTTACACCCTCACAAGATGGCTACCTACGACCAGGCCGGCAGGGGGGGTTAGTGAAGGATGGCAGAGGGGGTTAGTGAGGAACGACCAAACGACTGAACAGCAGGCTGCATGGGACAACCAGGCTGGCTGAGGGGTGCAGTTGGGAGTGACCAGGCCAGCAGGGGGGGCAGTTGGGGGCGACCAGGCTGGCAGGGGGGCCAGTAAGGGGTGATCAGGCAGGCAGTCAGGTGAGCAATCAGAAGCCAGCAGTCCAAGATTGAAAAATATCTTCAGGTGAGTATTAACAACTGCCGATTTTCGCCTGATCCCTGGGATCAGGGCCTAAACTGGCAGTGGAAGTTTCCTGGTGGGTCCCAGATTAGAGAGGGTGCAGGCTGGGCTGAGGGGACACCCCCTTCCATGCACAAATTTTGTGCACCGTGCCTCTAGTTAAGAAATGAGAGGCCTAAGAAAGTTGGCAATAAGACCAAAGCTTAGGGATTCATTCAGGAAAGAGCCATAACCTTTCCTTGTCAGCTATAAGACTATAACACCAGACTCTGCCCTAGAGCAACAGTGGAAAAGGTTAAAAGGCAGAAACAAGAAACAGCAAAAGCATAATTCTAAGGCAGAGAGAAAAAGGAGGGGCTATCTTTTTGGGGGTAAACAGAATACAGAATTCTCATGAGCTGTATCACACCACTCCCAGATGGTTAATAATTTGTGAAGGATCTATTCTATACACACACACACACACACACACACACACACACACCCAGCAACCAGAACAGCAGAATGACCAGAACGACCAGTGGCTATGATGTGCACTCTGGCAGCTAACCAGCCTGATCCAGGCCCTGATAGGGCCCCAACACCCCAAATGGGGGCGGGGTTGGCCAGCCAACTGCTGAGCCCCTCCACCCCCTCACTGGCCTGGCCTGATGGGCCCCCATCAGGATAGGCCAGCCAGACCCCACACGAATTCATGAAACTGGCCTCTAGTGTGTGTGTGTGTGTGTGTGTGTGTGTGTGTGTGTGTGTGTATATATATATATATATATATATATATATATATATATATATATATAAAGGATGTACAGTATTTTAAAAGTCTAAATGGGGAGGGAGATGTCTTGGGTCTGGTTTCTGTAAAAATCCAGGAAAAACATTTTTTAAAAACTTCTTGGAAGGCATTAAAGCTATCAAGAAAATAAGAATATAAGACCAAAATCTGGGAGAATAAAGTGAGATAAAATACGGAAATTATTTTAGTACTGCTAAAATCAATAAAAAGATAAATAGGAAACCCTCATATATTTAGAAATTAACAAATCTCTTTCCGAATAAGCCAGAGGTCAAAAAGGGAATCACAGCTCTAGCCGGTTTGGCTCGGTAGCACTGGCCCACAGACTGAAGGGCCCCGGGTTCAATTCCAAACAAGGGCATGTACCTAAGCTTGCAGGCTTGATCCCTGGCCCTGGCTGGGTCTCATGTGGGAAGCAACCAATTGATGTGTCTCTCTTTCTGTCTCTCCCCTCCCTTCAACTGTCTCTAAAAATCAATGGAAAAATATCTTCAGGTGAGTATTAACAACAACAAATCACAATAAAAAAGTTGAAATATTTTGAACTAAAGGATAATGTAAACACATACACTGAAACATATATACAGCAAAAAAAGTCACACTTTAAAGAAAATGTAAAGATTGAAATGCATACATTAGAAAATCTAGATTAATAAATTACAAAATAAATTAGTTAAACAGATCAAATGTAACCTAATCTATTTCAATTTAAAAAAACACACACACAAACGTATCCTCTCCTTTCCAATTTTTTTGAAGTGTAACTTCTGTGCATTACATTAACAAATAAATGAGACCCAAAATATTCCAAGTAAAAGGATGCAGCTACCTGTATAAAAACATTACATCTACTGGTGAGGTCTTCAGCAAATTTATCCATTCTCTGCTCTTTAGATAAAATAGATTCCATTTTCATCATCCATGAGCTCACAAAGACGTAGTAAGACTGTACATCTCTAACAAAGGAAAATATTGGGGTTACTCAGCATAGAAAATAAAATTTACTTCCATTTCTTCATATTGGTTGTAATATTTCCTTACAGCAGCCATTTCATCTTTCTGGTTTTCAAAATACAGATTAATTCATTCATTCAACAAATGTTTATTGAATGCCTATACAAGCCTATCCTAATAACAAAAATCAGCAATAAAGAAAATAGGCAAAAATCCCTACCCTCATGAAGCTTATATTCTAAAAAGGTGAACTGTATAATAAAGAAATCAATAATTAAACTCTCTAAAATGTCAAATGAGATGTGCTATAGAAAATATACAACTGTGAAACAGATAGGGACTGGGATAGTGGGTACAATTTTAAATACAGTGATCAAAGAGGGTCCATTGAAAAGGTGATTTTAAGGAAGATTTGAAGATGAATGGGTAATCCATGCAAATATATAAAAGAAAATTCTAGTGAAGTAACCAATGCAAAACATGTTAAAACAGGAAGTGTGTCTGGCATGTTCAAATAATGCCAAAGAAGTCAGTGGAGCACAGAGAGCCTGAATGAAAAGAAAAGGAGATCAGAGAGGTACAGGGTGGGGCTTGGGGGAGCAGGAAGAGTGGAGAGTGGAGCAGGCCTTATAAAGAGTGAGGACTTCAGTGAAAACTCACCAAAGGATCTGAGCAGAGTGACTTAACTTTGAAGAGAATCAATACACATTGGCTGATTTGTTAAAAGAAAACTATAAAGGGAATGGTGATAAAAGCAGGAAAACCACTTAGGATGCTACTGTGATAATGCAGAAGGGGATGGCAGCTTGAATCAGAATGGGAGTGGAAATGGTCAGAATCTATACTAATAAAAGGGTAAAATGCATATAGAGCCTCTTCAGTGAGTCTTCAGAGAGCATGGCTCTCAGATCTTCTGACTTCCTGTTCAGCTTCATCCAAGAATGCTGCAGTATGTGACCCTCTTAAAATGTGGCACCACCAAACTACAACTATGATCTGATCAATTAAGAATTTCGATGGAACTACTAATTCCTGTGGTCCAGATATTATAACTACTACTTACCATAACCTGAGTATAGTTACTAATGTATTCTAAGTATGTATTGGCATTTTTAGCAACTGAATCAAACTGTTAAAGAATATTAAGCCTCTGATAACTAAAACATTCACATTTTTTTTAATAACTGCTACTAAAGTTGATCCCTGTCTCCCCATCTTATTGAATTCATCTCTTTAATCTAAATTCCAAATTAGGTCTTTTTCCCTTCTCAACTGTTTCACAATGTATTAGAGCTCTGAAGACTCTGCCATTAGTAGTCCTGTCTGAATTGAGTTGCTATCATTTTCCACTGCCTTAATCACAGATTATGGGAGTACTAAGAGATGCTTTACATGATCTTCTAAATTTGATATACTCCTCCTTTCCCCATTGTACAGCACTGGCCCAATTTTTCCTCAATAGTCAAGCTCATCAGAAATTCAAGATCAACAAAAAGTGTGTAAGTATCCCTATTATCTTATAAACATGTCACAGAAAGAAGCTGTGTCTAACACATGGGCAGGTGGCAGAGTTCTATGTCACTTCACTTAAAATCTCCACCCAGGTCAGCATGGGATTTTAGCACTTGTGCTCAAGCAAGAATGTGCAGTAAATTTAATTGTTGATGCTGGATGATGAAAACACCAGAGTGCTTTATAATATTCTATTTTGTGTATATTGAAAATTTATAAAATTAAAAATAAGAGGTAAATACACAAGAAACTAAAAGTTTAAAGCATTCTTTTAGGGAAGACTAAGATATAGGGGGCTACCAGGCCCGGAGCAGCGGTTGCCAGGCTGGGAGCGGCCAGGCCCGGAGCAGCGGCTGCCAGGCTGGGAGCGGCCAGGCCCGGAGCAGCGTCTGCCAGGCTGGGAACGGCCAGGCCCGGAGCAGCAGCTGCCAGGCTGGGAGCGGCCAGGCCCAGAGCAGCCGGGTCTGGTGCGGCCAGGCCCGGAGCAGCAGCTGCCAGGCTGGGAGCGGCCAGACCCGGAGCAGCCGGGTCAGGTGTGGCCAGGCCCGGAGCAGCGGCTGCCCGGCTGGGAGCAGCCAGGCCCGGAGCAGCAGCAGCCAAGTCCAGAGCAACTAGGTCAGGAGTGGCAGTGACCAGACCTGGAGCAGCTGGTTGTGGAACAAACCAGAGCAACAGAGGCCAGGCCCGGAACACCTCGCTCCTCGCCTGCCCCTGCCCCACGGCTGCCTCTCAGACATGGCTGGAAACTTTTGCGGGAACTTGAGGGTCTGCTGAATCAAGTGATGAAGGCTTAGATCTGGATGTGTTGAGTTAGTATAGCACTGGGGTGTTGATCTGTGAGTGCCTTGAGTGGGGCCTGGATGAGGCTGGTTGACCTATTTGGAAATGTCTTTTGTGTGAAGTGTTATCATTAGGCATGTGGAGGTATTATTGATATGAGAAAATGCTAAGTATTAATAACTGATTTACTATCTGAAAAGGGATTTACTATCAGGGAAAGGGAGGGAGGAAGAGACTGAACATAAACTGTGCACCTATGGATGAGGACAATGGGGGATACAGAGGGGGCGGAGGGTGGGGTGGGAACCTGGTGGAGGGGGGAAGAAATGAGGAACCTTTGTAATAATATGAACAATAAAGATTGATTTAAAAAAAAAAAAAAGATACAGGGGCTAATTGTTTTTCCCCTTAAACCTTTAGTTTTAAACTTTTTAAATATGTACAGACATTACTTTAATAAGGAAAAGGAGTGTATCAAATTAAAGTCGACGCCTCCAAAAATCATCATTGAATCATGGACATAGAATATTTTAATGTCATCAAATGACATATACTCTAGATTGCACTTTAAACAAAAACTATTTAATGATCTGATAAAAAGTATGTGTACATATATATGTACACATGTATATACATGTATATATATATACATTTATACAAACACTTGTAACTCCAAAAAGCATAATTTGCCTAAATCTTAAAACTGACTTTAAGCCTAAAACCAAACTAAACAAACAAACAAAAAAACCTCCTATAAACTGCCCAACCTTTTCTCTGATAATGATTAAATATGTTTGATTTTATAATTGAAGTGGTTTAGATATATTTGGAATCATATAAGATTTTAAAATATAAACTAAATATTTCCATTATGGGTATACTTATTACACCTACTTGGTAAGTGATTGAGCTTTCTGCTGTAGGAAAGTATCTCTGTGTATTTTAATGGCTTGAAGACTTTTTCTATCTAGAAGTTTGGCAGCTGCTGGTATTTTCTGGATCAAAAAATTATCAGGAAACCAAATAATATTAGCAGTTAAAGTGATGGCTGGTACCTGAAATAGTAAGTATAAGGGAAAACAAATCATTAAGTGCAGTCTAAACAAGTTATTTAATAGTTCTACAATACACAATGAAAGATAATTATTTATTTTAAGGAAAAGTAACCATGAAAAATACTCATTAATACATTATGAAACAACTTATCTTACTATGGTACAGAGTTAAGACGTTCCTATATCTGGTACAGAGCATGACAAGGATTTTATCCTGCCTAAATATTAAACAACACACATATATACACACATACACACATTCTCTTTGATTTTAAGATGAATATATGCAAAAAAAAACAAATAGAAATCTTCATGATCTTCACTTTCACTCTATATTAGAAAAATATAAAACAAATAGGCAAGATGGTTGGGTTCTCATGGTCACATATTACTTGATTCTTAACATAAACTAAATTTTCAGATTTTAAGTCAGGTGCCACATCATGGAAATAACAAAGATACAAAAAAAAAAATTTATTTTTGATTCAATAATGAAAATGAGTGGCAACAAGAGGAAGAGAAAGAGGGTAGAAGGGCCCAATTTGGGGAAGGGAGGGAGGAGTGGGACATCTGTAATGCTTTCATCAATAAAAATAAAATTTAAAAATAAATAAAACAAAGAGCAAATGTAAAAGAGAGAAAATAGTTGTAACAGTAAGTTAATGTGTAGAAGAAAATGTGGAATAAAACCACTAATATATATTTATATTAAGTGGAATTATAAGTTATTTTCATTTACTATGTTACTTATTTCTGGAATGCTTGGAGATTTTAAATGAATATGTAAACAGAAATAGAATACATTTTAAAATATCCACTCTTATCCAAAATCTTTTTAATCTACTCAAATTGAAAAAAATAAAAGTTCCAAGTTCTTACCTTCTTACAAATGTCCAATAATGACTTATAAAACTTTTTATCAATAGTTCGAAAAATTTGAAAATGTAGTACAAACAGTCCACAAATTCCAATATACTTGTCTCTCTGGTCAATTTCAGAAGGCTCTCCTTATAAAATGATAACATGAGAGAAAAACAGAAAAACTATATTTAAAATCTACTTTCAAGAAAGTTCAACCTTTATAAACAAAAAAACAAAAAATGCACTTTACATTACCAAGTCTGGCTTCAACATTTGCAAAAATTGAGCGAATACTATGTGCAAATTCTTCTGCAAAAGTGCTATTTTTTGACACAGATACTCCTCCATTGAGAGAATCAAACTGCTGCTCTATACAGGCCTAGAGAAGAAGCATTAAAGAAAAGTTTACTCTTAATAATAAGTTATTAAACAGATTAAATACCCTGTGTGCAAAAAACATATATATTAATCTTTTTAATTTTACAAACACTGAAGTTCAGGTTTTTACTTTAATCTAGTATCTAAATCCTTCTGAATGCAAAATTCACCTGTACAATCTCACACACCCTGGAGCCCTCCCTCGGTCCCTCCTCAGCCCCAATCACCCCGACTGGGACTGGGTGAGACAAAGCCTTCCCAGCCGGCCAGCCCTGATCGGGATTGGGTGAGACGGCCCCCATCGGCACAATTGCGCCTGGGCAAGATGAGTCAAACAGGCCCTGGAGCCCTCCCTTGGTCCCTTCCAGGCCCCAATCATGCATCGGTGGGGTCCCTCGGCCTGGCCTGCACTCTCTAGCAATCCGGGACCCCTCGGGGAATGTTGGAGAGTAGATTTCGGCCCGATCCCTACAGACTAGGCCGAGGGACCCCACTGATGCACAAATCTGTGCACTGGGCCTCTAGTCCTATAATATAAGCCCATTTATTCTACTCTAATTCAGCTCTCATACCTGAAATATCATTCCATCAAGTAACTGCCCTTCTAGCTTCAGCAAGAACTTTTCAAATGGCTTTAGTTTTTCTTCCTGAATTCCAAATTTTGAAGGATTGTGATGGACAGATTTCAGTAACCTTGTGGAAAGTCAGAAGACCATAAGTTTGCCTAATAAATTTTTAAATTAAAATTTTTTCCAGAAATCAAAATTTTATATTTTATTTCTCTTTTGGTTGTATACATTTGAAAATCTGAACCAAAAAACATCCCAATACATTTATTTTTTAATCATGCTTTTTTTTATATTATCTTAAATTAAGACATCTGGTGTTCTCTAGATACCAGACATTTAGTAATACTAATAGATGGAATAAAATAAAATGTCTTGACTTAAAAAAAAATCCTGGAAGTATACAATGAAATAAAACCAAACTCAGGAAAAACAACTGTCACTTACATAGAACCCAAGGGAAAAATAATATGAGTCCTAAGGTAGTCAAGACTTAGGATGCCTGCCTGGCTGGTGTGGCTCAATTGGTTGAGCATCATCCCATGCACCGAAAGGTCGCCAGTTCAATTTCCCATCACGGCACATGCCTGGGTTTCTGGTTCCATCTATGTCAGGGCACATGCCAGAGGCAACCAATTGATATTTCTCTCTCCTCTCCCCTTCCTCTCTCTCTAAAATCAATAAAATATATTTGTTAAAAAAAGACTTAGAATGCTTTATACAAGTGTATCATACTTTCAAATAAACCCATCTGAAATTAAAGAATGGTTACTATCTTCATAAAAAACATCTGACCTGAGATCCTTCTAAATATATACCTTCAGGTCTTTTAAAGGATCTATACTATTTATATTTGTTTACTTTTACTAATACAAAGAGAATATTTTATTTTTTTTAATAAATCTTTATTGTTCATATTATTACAAATGTTCCTCATTCCCCACCCCCATTGCTCCCCTCCACCAGGTTCCTACCCCTCCCTCTGCCCTTTCCCCACCCCCCATTGTCCTCATCCATAGGTGCACAGTTTATGTTCAGTCACAAAGGGAATATTTTAATTGGCTCACCTTTTGTACATAGTCCAGTGGTCTTTTAATGTGATATGATTATCAATAATTTCATCCAGGGTAAGCAAAACTGTTAACAGTTCTCCCAAATGCTCATACATAGTCTGTCAAAAGACCTTTAATAATTACCATTTAATCACTAGTTAGAAGTTAAGGTTCATGTGGATTTTTAAAGTTCAACACATTTTAGCTACTTATTAAATTAGTTAAAGCAGTGGGTAAACCAGTTTTACTAAGCTACAGATGAAACTACAGATCCTCAGATGGAATAATTAGCTTTAAATATATAAACATTTTGCCCAATATCTCATCCTTAACTGTGGTATCATAGATTTGTTTCAATCTCCACTCAATTTGAAGAACTTACTCTGGGCTACTACTGGGAAAAACCAGGAGTTACACTAATGGTGGGTCAGTGATGCCTCATCAGCTTCACAAATGAAAGAGAACAAATTCAAGAAATAATCCTTTAAGAGTCTTGCTATACTTGTACTCTCCGATCATACAAACTCCAAAGTAAAATACAGTAAAAAGTAGTTTTACAGATCAAGTTAAATTACTTTTACCTGAAAATGAACTCCAGTTGTCTCTATAATTTTGGGTGCAACCCTATAATAAAATACACTGAAGTTAAAAAAATATGTCCTTTTTTGTCATAGTTCATTTTTATTTTAAGGAAAAGATACAGCAGCAAAAGCTCTTTGGATTTTAATATAAACTTATCTTTATTTAGACTTTAGTCCATAAAATTTAAGAGATCCAAGAAATTACTACCTTTTCTACTTTACCAAGAAGGAACTAACTTACTTATACATAAAGAGTCTGGGCTATACCCATCTCAGTGGGTAGGGATATGACAATATGTGGTCCATGTATAATCTTAGTCATTTAAACCAAGCCTAAGAGAGAGAGAGAGAAATAACAAAACTGATATTCATTTCTTTCTAAACTATTAGAATTCCCCAATTCCCAACATGTTATCCTACCAAACTGGCACTGAGGAATTAGTCTTCTATTCAGACAGATTTATTTCTGAGTTGTTATCCCTACTGAAAAAACAGTACATACAAGGATTACATCAAAATCAGAAGTCCCAGAATAATTCAATTTTACTTCCTACAATTTACTCAACAATAAATAATTTGAAGCAGTACTTATAGCCCTGATTGGTATAGCTCAGTTGGTAGGATATCATCCCATGCACCAAAAAGTTGCCAGTTAGATTCTTGGTCAGGGCACATGCCTGGGTTGTGGGCTCTATGCCCAGCAGAGGGCAGGCAGGAGGCACCCAGTTGATGTCTCGCTCTCACACGGACATTTCTTTCTCCCTTCCTCTCTCTCTCTAAAAGTCAACTAAAAATATGTTTTTAAAATAATGCTTGTATATCAAAGCACATATATTCCACAAGACATACTATCTTAAGATTAAACAATCAAATTTCATCTTTCTTGAGCAGGGCTGTGGCGGGGCCTTACAAACCAGGTCCTGAGTACACAGTAGGTACTGCAGGGATTGGGGAATCCACGCTCTCATTCCCCTGAGCCATGATGAGTTTCAATGAAAGGACAGAACAGAAATACCTGGCTGAGGGGAAACATGAGAATGAAAAACAGCTAACACTGTCTTGCAGTTTATACAAGAGAGCTAGGATGTAGCACGCTATGTAAGAACAATTAATGGATTAGGGGACAAAAGAATGGTACCTAAATAGTGATGAAACCTTGGCAAGTAATTCCTCTAGGCCTCAGTTATCTCTTCTCACAACTGAGAATCCCTAGTCACATGCCTAAACAAAGTTTATTGTAAGGTTTAATTAAGTAGTCATGTGCTTAAGCACAGAAATACAGTCTGGGAAAGGCATCGTTAGGCAACTTCGTCATTGTGCAAACATCACAGATTGCACTTACACAAACCGAGGTGATGGTATAACCAACTATACACTTAGACTATATGGTATTGCCTACTTCTCTGTAGAGGAGAAAAAATAATTTTCCCTCTATCTCTGGGTTCTTGGATGAAACATTCCTACAATTAAAAAACAAACAAACAGCCGGCACTGGTTTGGCTCAGTGGATAGAGCATCGGCCTGCGGACTGAAAGGTCCCAGGTTCGATTCCGGTCAAGGGCATGTACCTTGGTTCCGGGCACATCCCCAGTAGGGGGTGTGCAAGAGGCAGCTGGTCGATGATTCTCTCTCATCGATGTTTCTAACTCTCTATCCCTCTCTCTTCCTCTCTGTGAAAAATCAATAAAATATATTAAAAAATAAATAAATAAATAAATAAATAAATAAATAAATAAATAAATAAAAAACAGGTTTTATTTTAGTACAGGGAGCAAGACACTTACAAATGGAGATTCCCTTACAAATATAAATGCCTTTTACAAAGAGTAACTTTTTCTTGGTTTTCAGAGCTTCTCCCATGTCTGTTGTTTTTTTAAAAAATAATGAGCCTAAAATAATCCTTATGTCAAACAGACATACTTCAGGGCAGTGGTTCCCAATGTGGGGCACATGCCCCACAAGGGGGTAATTTTATTTTTAAGGGGGGGCAATTCAAGAATAAGTTATTAACAGTGAATCTTTTGCATTTCTTATGGTCCTAGGGGCCTCATATATAGAATATAAGTATATATTGAGACATATTTATACATTTCAGTTATTACGTTTTGAAACTTTGCTATTTTTTTCATATCACTTCACTTTTTTTTTTTTTTTTTTTTTACAATTTCTTCCTCTGTATTTCAACTGTCCTTTCGTTCTTTTATTTTTTTCTTGCAAGGATGCCATGTTCTTTGGAAGCTTGTTTAGACCAAGCTAAAGGCCTTTTAGGCTTCCTCCAAGTGACTAGGAGTTCACTTTTTTAATAATAAGAATTATATCCAAGGAAGACATCAGGATTTTAGAGATGCTTAGGCAGGGCATGGCCAAAAAAAGGATGGGAACCACTGATTTAGGGTGACAAATCATTCTTCTACAAACCTAGGATGTTATGTTCTGAATACTATAGGCAACTATAACACAATGGTAAATACTTGTGTAATACATTGTGCTATAACATTACTACAGCTACGTCACTAGTTTATAGGAATTTTCAGTTCCCTTATAAGTTTATGGGACCCATCATCATATATGCAGTCCATTGGTAACCAAATGTCATTATGCAGCAAATAACTATAGTAAGTGTGGAAATTTTTAAGTATAAATTATTAATCATGCAAAATAACTATTTTATGATATTAACAACGGTGAGGACTATGAGAATTTAATCATTTTTCTTTATTTAGGGCAGTAGTCCCTAAACTTGGAAGATCATTAGATTTACTCATTTTTTTCATATGGATTCCCACTCCCAAAGATTCTGTAATGAGTTAGGGAACCTTCAATGTAAAGGAGGGAGAAAAGGAGTAAGAAGAGAAAAGGTGGTATGTTGCATTTTTCAATATAATCAAATTTCTTTATAATTATTCTGTCCACATTCTCATTCAGACAGATAATGGGTTCATTCACAATGATAGGAACTGTCTCATTAACCTATCATTTTTCTATTAAACACATCAAGTAGTATTTAAAGAGTGTTCAAAGAATGCTAAGTGAATGAAGGAATGAATGAGTGAACAAAACACTAATTAAGGTAATTAGCTACTTTTAGAAAAACATTTCCTATATCTCTATTATAAGTGCAAAAAATATTTCTAAAATCCATTACTTGTTATTGATATAGAGGACAGCCAACTGATGGACTACATTCATCACCACTTCATAGCACCTCGTAACAAAACAAGACAGTTCCTGAAATGACAAGTTGGGTATATGTTAGAAAGTTGCTTTTTAAAGTCACCATTTCTGACTGAATTTTAGGCTAACAATGTTAAAAACAAAATAGTTTTCAAACTTTAGTTTCAGCCAACTTTAAGTATCCATCAAGCAATCAATTTTTAACTCATCTCTTACATCCCAAGGTCATTTCTACCTATCTGACCCATTTCATTTATAATTCTATTTTAAGTCTTATGTTTTACTCATGTAATTCCTAAATAACAGAGACAGTCTCATTCCTTCTTTGAATATCCACTGCCTAGCACAGTGGCTAACTCTCACCTGCTTCTTAACCCTTTGCACTCCGCTGTCCCCTCTCAGGGGACATCGGACATCGGAATTCTAGCATATCACTCGGATGTCCCCTCTCAGGGGGGACATTGCAGTTTATTAGTGATTATGGGGAATTGAGTTAATTCAACGCACGTGTCCGCCGCAAAGTAGCGTCAAGTAGCTGGTAGCCAATGTCCAGAATGGTTCAGAGTGCAAAGGGTTAATATATATCTGTTCTATCAAATGAAGAAATGAATGAACATCTGAATGAATGAAAAAGCACAAAAGCTGCCAGTTTTAGAAAGTATGAAAATGAGGAAAAGGAGTCTCCAGAAATCACTCTGATATAACTTCAAATGTTTACCTTTAACCTTAGTTACAAACAGACGCAGCACTCAGCAAGTGAAACAGTATATATCCCGGGAATACGTTTGTGATTAAATAACTAACTTGCATCTACCATGTCTCACACCTCCTAAAAATTTTTCAGAATCTCTCAACTTTTAAATCTATAGAAACAGATTGTATCCTAACATACTTAAAACTGATTAAACCTGTAACTGTTCTAAATGAACATGAGGGCAGGAATTTCTGTTGGTTTTGTGCACTGCTGTATCCCAGCACCAAGAATGGTTTGTAACATATGCTACACTCATAAAACATTTGTTGAATGTTTAAAAACAGAATTTTATGCCATTAAGATCTAAAAACAGTAACATTTTTTAAAATGAAAATAACGCATTTCAATTTTACTTAAACAGTCTAACTTTACATTTCTTAATAAATTTCTAAACATTTAATAAAAGCAGAGGAAATAGAAAATGTAAGACAATGAGCATAAAATAAGAAGGCAAAAACAAGTCCAGATATATAACAGACTATATAAAATAGAAATAGAATAAATTCGCCAATTAAAAGACAAAGATTTTCAAATTGTATTAAAAAAACAAAAATCCAGACAGATACAAGCAGCTTTAAAGAAACACAACTAGCCCTGGCCAAGAGCTCAACTGGTTAGAGCATCTTCCCAATACACCAAGATTGTGGGTTCAATCCCAGTCAGGGAACAAACAAGAATCAATCAATGAATGTTATGTATAGATAAGAGGAACAAATCAATGTTTCTCTTTATCTCTGCCTTCCTCTCTCTCAAAAATAAATAAATAATTTTTAATCACCTAAAACATAATGACACTGAAAGATTGAATGAAGAAAGATAAATCAAGAAAATGTTAACTCATACAGCTGGGGCAGTGGTATTAATATCAGACAAAATAGACTGTTTGCATTATTTCAGCTAATTACTATATATATTACTTATATATTATAATTACATATTATATACATAATAATTATCATCATAGTTTAAGAAAGTCACTATATGATAATTAAAAGATTCAATTTAGCCCAGCTGTTGTGGCTCAATAGTTGAGCATTGACCTATGACCGGGAATCAAACCTCTTGGTTCATAAGTTAACGCTCAATCACTGAGTCCTCCAACTCTTACATAACCAATTGTCGACATTAAATCTCCTCTTTTGATGTATCTTGTGTGAACTCTTTTCTGGACTAGACCTTGACTGACCCATAACATAATACAGGATAATTTCAACAAAATGCTCTCAAAATTAGGCCAAGTAGACCAAAAGATATAGTAAAGATACAAAAGATCTGAACGTTATACTAGCATTTTTGATTCAATGAAATAATCAAATCTGGTATCTAACCATCAGAACGTAGGTGGAATTTGGGGTATTTTTACCTCAGCTCCAATTTTTGCTTTTATCAGATTGTACAAGCATTTCTCTTTAATGGAGAAGAAATGTAAGTTATTTCATTCTTCTGAAAAAATTTAAGCCAAAAGACCTAGAATAACTAAAACTTTGCAGTAATATCTAAATTGAAACATTTGGTTAGCAAGTGAAGTTGCTTTAAACACCTCGCCATTGCTCATGTAACAGCTTAATCATCTCCATGAACAACTTTTCCTGGCATAAATGATCTCTTCTTACTTGGTACAAAGTTTAAATTATTTTAAAAGGTACAATCTCCTAAATTACAATACAATGTCAACTAAGTATCTTACCCTCACAGTACAAATTTTTAGCATTTGAAGGTTTTAGAAATTTTTTAATTATGTGTAATTCAAACTTTTCAAAGAAAAACCTCAATAAAAAGTAAAAAATCCATTACCTGTAAGAATGAAATAAATCTCCCCATTTGAATTTGGCAATCACCTTCCACCATACTAGAATCTGTGGCTTTAAAAGGCAACACGAAGAATTGTATTTCAATTGTTTATATATAAACTCAATCAACACCCAGAACTAAAACTATGATTTTTATACATTAGTACATTTTCTAATCTGTATAGCATTAACAGAATTTTTACATTGAAGAGAAAAATTAGAAAATCATTAATTACACAATTAAAACTAACCATCTGTTTCACTATTTAATAAATTCAAAGAAAATCCTTATATAGTTACAGTGCTTTATCCTATATAATAAAAGCATAGTATGCTAATCGTCCCCTCTACCAGTTCTTCCGGGAGTTCGATCAGGGAGTGGGAGGGAGACCAGGGGAAGGGAGGGAGACCCCAGCCTGGGGCAGCAGCAGGCAGCTGGGGAAGGAGTATCCAGCCAGCAGCTGCTAGGGACCTCTACCAGTACACGAATTTCATGCACTGGGCCTCCAGTAATTTATTAAAAAATAACAAATAGACTTTAGAGAACTTGCTGCTGCCTCATCACTCAGGTTATCTTATCACCTGTTCACCAAACAAACCAACAAAAAAATCTGTATGCTTATTTTCTCATACTAATAATTATGGTAGTCCTACAATTGTTAACTTTTTTGTTCATTTCAGAATCACAACACTACAATGTGAAATTTTAAAACTCACCTCCTTCTCCATAGAACAAGAGACCATTATAAAATTTAGTTTCAGCCTGTTTTAAAAAAATTAAAATAATTTTACAAGTTGCTCTTTTGTTTTTAAATTACTAGGCTCTCTTAGTTATCCAATTTATAATAAGCAGAGGACTACATCACTTATACACAATTTCACTCAAAAACTGCTTACAATTCAGATACACTCAGTTTATCTTTGGAGTACCAAAAGCATTATTTATAGTCAAAGTTATTTCTGGATTTCTTTACCCTTTACTTTGTACCACATCCTCACATTATTTCATGGAAGAATAGAAAGCAAACACATTATCAAAACGGTAGAGAAAAAAAAAAGATGAAAGTTTACCAAAACAGTAGAGAAAAAACAGATGAAAGTTTACCAGAGTTTTGATTGCTCAGGGGCAAGGAAACACAAGATATTTTTAAAATTCAAAGCTTTTTTTAAAAATTAGCCCCAGCCGAGCTGGTATGTCTCAGTGGCTGAGCATCGACCTATGAACCAGGAGGACACGGTTCAATTCCCAGTCAGGGCATATGCCAGCGGGTTGCAGGGCTCGACTCCCAGTGTGGGGCGTGAAGGAGTCAGCTGATCAATGATTCTCTCTCATCAATGATGTTTCTCTCTCTCCCTTCCTCTCTGAAACCAATAAAATATATATATATTTAAAAAGTAATTTTAAAAAATCAGTTCTATCTAGAAAGCAATTATATATGTCAGGTAATACAGACTTTGAAGGTATGCTCAAAGTGTTATTATCAGTAAAACGTTAGGCATTTTACCCAATTTCCCCATATATTCCTCACATATCTCCCCAGGTTGTTATACTAGTATTAACAGGGTTAACATGGTGTTTGGTACATAGTAAGTACTCCGACATTATTACTACTTTAAGTAAATAATTCATTCAACATTCAATAAATATTCAGGCACAATGTACACATATAAGCACATATTTGCTTTTAAAACATGTTTTTAACATCTTACAAATACAAATAATTACCTCATATTTTAATTTCTTGATTTCACAACAAAGTGCAGCATAAACTGTGATGACTTTGTTTAAGACCTAGTTTCATGAGTAAAGAAATTAAAAAATTATAAAAGTAAATTATAGTAGATAAATAAAGCATTTAAAAAAAAAAAGATTTTTAGGTTTAGAATTCTGTACCTTGTTTTCAGTCTTTATAAGTTCCAAAAGGGAAGATTGTTCATAAGGCAAAAGCTATATAAATAAGGAAAAGAACATTTCTTTTTAATGTGAAAAAAAAAACACTGAAATCTTAAATACACAAATTAAGACTAGCTCTATTCTATTTTATCTTGTGTTAGACCCTATACTCTATAATAGCACCATATCAGATAGGGAGTGACTACTAATGGGTAAGGGATTTCTTTTGGAAGTGGTGAAAATGTTCTAAAATTGGCTCTAATGCTGGTTGCACAATCTTGTGAATGCACTAAAAACCAAAGAATTGAATGATTTGTGAATTATATCTCAACAACTCTATTTGAAAAGTCAATGTGTGTCTTAGAACAATGTCTAGCACATAATAAAGGCTCAGTAAATTTTAGTTATTAAGTAGTAACAGCCTACAGTTACCACCTAGTAACTAAAATGAGAAATAACTACCTTGAAATGGAATAGAGGAGTGACCTATTTCATACATTAAAAAATTACTCCCACATTTAAGATTCCCTAAATAACATGAAGAGATTTTTAGAAAATGATGAAACTATTCTGTATCTTGATTAGGTATGAGTTACTTGGGTATATGTGTTTGGCAAAACCCATTGAAAAGTATATTTTAAATCTATGCATTTCACTGTATTAGTACATAAAAAAAAAATCTCATCTGAATATTCTATCCCAACCCTCTTCATTTTCTTATTGATGAGAGGGAAAAAAGCTACATCAAAGAGTTGGGAGTCCGTGTCATTTTGACACTAAAGGCTTTGAGTTTGTGTCACCCTTTAACCAGTTAACTGCCACAATATTTTGAATTTAATTTATAAGGTTCCGCCGCTTATGGCGTACAAATGGTTAAAACACACACACACACACACACACACACACACACACACACAAAAATACCTGTATGGCTTAGAGAAAAGGAAACTAACAATTTTTCTCCATGTTTCTTTTACTTCTCTAGATCCTAAATAATATATGCTCCATTTTTAGCAATTAAGTTTTCAAGATATAGCATGTCCTGAAAATGAATGCATAAATTTTTTTTAAAAATCAAACCTTTAATGCTATAGGATCAAGATTGAAATCCCAGACATCTCCAATTGAATCATCCAGTGCATCCTCAATTCTTCTCAATTGAGACGTATACTCCTCAAGAAATTTCCCATAATTCTTAAGCTGAACTTCAGCATGAATTTCTAAATTTAAATTTTAAAACAGTATGTGAGAAGCACAAAATTACAGTACATTTACTTCAAATAGTCTCTAAAGTCACAGCAAAGTAGATACTAAGCATTGTGAAATGTATTATTTTGGAACATCTTAACTTCTTGGAAATAAAGTTTCAAAGCTAAACAATAATTCAGTTTTCAATATTTTCCAGACAGATAATTTTAAATGCAGACGTTGCTATATAAAGAGATATATATCACTTTTTTAAAATTTTTTTTATTGATTTCATAGAGGAATGGAGAGAGAAAGAAACATCAATGAGAAACATTGATTGGCTGCCTCATGCATGCACCCTACTGGGGACTGGGCACTCAACCTGGGCATGTGCCCTTGACCAGAATCCAATCTGAAACTGTTCAGTCCACTGGCTAATGCTCTATCCACTGAGCTAAACCGGCCAGGGCAAAGAGATATATATCATTTTAAATTTAACTTGAAAGTATTATGAAAAAGTCATTGTTTTGTTTGCTCTATAATTTAGGGCTTTTACACATAAAATAATTCCTCAGACAAATCAATGTCCTGACTCTATGTTTTAGTCACAAACAACATTGGGGGAGGGAGGATGAATAAAATTCATGACCTGAATCAAGTGCAAAAATGTGTGTTGTCATTCGAGCAAAATTTAAAAGCGTAATTCTTAATTCTATACACAGTACATTGTTTAAAAATACACCAATATATTGTTTTTACAATGCATGTAGACCTGCTTCATCATCATATTATTCTGTAGTGTCCCAAATTCACCAAGATATTTTATTTTACTGTCATAATCGAGTTGTAAAAGCCAGTAAAGAACAGTTAGTATAGAATATTTTGTTGATATTACAAAATTTACAGACTAACAGATTCTAAAGAATCACTGGAATAAACTGAATAAAGGTATACGTCAATATTAATGCAAGTGAATATTCCACCCTACACATAAGAATCGATTACCTACTTATTACAAAGGCAGCAAATTCGATTCCAACTGTTTTTTAATATAAATAACTTTATTCAATCTCTGTATTCTAATAAAGGTAAAAATTTTCCCTCCTCAAATTAGCAATGCAAAGCAAACTTTAAGATAAAGTATCTTCCAATTTATAAAGGATAAAGATGTAGCTCCCCATCCTCCCTTATTTTGCAACTAATGCAGTCAGGTGGATCAATTTAGTTCATTAAGGTTCCCATCTCATTACAGCATTAACCTAGTCCTAGGCAATTTTGAAAAACAATTAGTCTAGATACGATTCACAGTCCAAAACTTAATGAAAGTCAGGCACGGAGATGAGAAGTCATTTCCCTACAGCTTAAATTAAAAACTGCGTAAGGTTCTCAAAGTCCCAAGCACACGTCTAAACTCTGTTACGTGGGAAATTACGGTAGCTGTATTCAACCAGCAAATGGGTTCTTAATGACAAAACTACAAAAACATGCCAATAAATTCCTCATGTAGTCTGCTTGGGAATTCACAAAGTTGCAGGCAACAGAAAACCTGTAATTAACGTTTAAGTTCCTTGTTGGTAAAATAAGGAATCGTTGTAAAAATCAGTAAAAGTTAAAAAGATGTGAGAGAACTGCATGGTGAGTCTTCAGAATGAAATTTTCAAAAACTCACTTACATGCTTATCTCTTGGAAAAGACTGCATTCTTCCTTTTATCTCTACAGCCCTAACACCTAGCACAGTGCCTGGGACATAGAAAATGTCTGCTGGATAAATCTGATCACTCTACTCTAAGGTGAACCATTTTTTCAAGCCCAATAACATTATTTTTATTCCAAGTCTTTGGAGGACGCAAGATTCCACCTGACACATAAGAATTCATTATTTATTCCCAAGGCAGAGTAGGGGACCTTTGTCCTTACAATTTCGTACGTGACCAGGTGCAGTTCCCTTTATTCCAGCCAATACAGAATCCTCTCCAACTTGTATTAATCTCAAGTGGAGTTTCACTAGCATCATTAGTTTGGCTTCTAAATTCTGCAGCATGGACTTTAATGGGGGGTAAGGGGCTGGTTGGGTGGGTGGGTGGGTGGGTGTGTGTGGGTGTTTTGCTGCACTTCTAACTTAAATCAGACAACTCGATTTTTCTGAAGCAACATTTGAAGCAGATTTGCTGCAGCATGGACTTGAACGTGAGGTGTGGGTGTGTGTGTGTGTGTGTGTGTGTGTGTGTGTGTGTTGCTGCACTTCTAACTTAAATCAGACAATTCGATTTTCTGAAGCAACATTTGAAGCAGATTTGCTGTAACTTGTGAAACCTTTCTAGCTGCCATGGAAACTGCAGGACATCACTTTCATCGAACGTAAGAAATGGCATGGGAGAGGATACATTGGCATTCACGTGGGGTTTTGTTTTTTTCATGTGAATTCTTTTTCTCTATACTGTATGATTATAAAAATAAAAAGGAAACACTCAAACTTCCAAAAAGTTGGCTTCGGGGGGGGGGGGGGGGAGAAAAAAAAAGAAAGAAAGAAAAAGAAAAAGAGGAAACCGAAACAGGAACCGGGACCTCAGCCTCTTCCAGAAGCGAAGGCTCCGAGGACCAGGCGAAAGCCCGGAGCGCCAGCCGCAGCCGCAGCCGCAGCCTCCGCTCGGGGCGCAGGGCCTCCCCCCGGACCCGCCCTCGGGCTGCAGGCGGCGGGCGCCGCTCGCCGGGGCACCGCGCGTTTCCCGGGAGAGTCACCGCCCGAACCCCAACCAAGCCCGGGCCGGGCCGGGCCGGCCAGGCCTGCCATTGCTAGGACCCCCCCACCCACCACCCAAACCCCGAAAGTAACGCTCGGGAGCGCTTCCTCTCACACCCCAAGGGGCAGAAAGTGCCCGCAACCACCGGGCTCCGCAGCAACCACGACGCAGAGCCCTCCCGCAGCAGCCCGCCGGGGCTGAGGACGGCGCGGGAGCGTCCACGCGCTGCTCTCTTACTCTGCGAGCCGTCATCCACGCGGTCGAACTCCCAGTCCGGGGACAGAGTCTCCACCGCCATCCCCGCGGCACCTCCCTCAGTCAGAGTCCGGAGCCGCCAGGATGACTACGGCGGCCTCACCCAAAGCCGCTGTCACGGCACGTGACTTCCGGCACTAGTCCCGCCCCCTGCCTGCGAGAGCCGGGAGGCTGAGGCCCCTGCGGCCGCGGGGGCCGCTGGGAAAGCGAGTCCTCCGCGGTGGCCGCTGGGAAAGCGAGTCCTCCGCCGTGGCCGGGGCAGCTTGCCCTGGCGGCGGTGGTCTTCGGAGGATGGATGCTGTGCTTACATGGGTCTCGCCACTGTTTACTTCTCGTCTCATGCCACACCGGTGCCCTCAGATTCGCCCTGCTGCGTCCTGGCCTTTTTAATACCTGGGGAGTTGTCCCTCAGTCTACCGTAGGAAGGGCAGAATGGATGGGTATGCGGGGGCTTCCCAGGAAGGCTTGGTCCTCTGGGAAGTCGCGGTGCAGGCACTTCTTCCAAGAAACCAGTATTTCCAACCCTCTCCCTGTTGCCACCATCAAAGAGCTTCCTGCTTTCTTCCTGCACATGCGGTGCGATTGCTCTTGAGAAAAAACTGCTGTGCAAGAGGAGTGACTTGACCAACACCAGAACGAGGAATTTTACTATTCTGCCCACATTGCATTCGCCCGCTCTCCACACCCTCTTCTCAAAAAGGCTGAGGATGGAAGATGGAGAAAAGCGCTGTTCAACGGGTGTGCTGTTTTGTTTTCAGAGAGGAAGGAGGAGAAAGAGGGAGGAAGGGAGGGAGGGAGAGAGACCAATAATGAGAATCATTAATCGGCTCTCTCCTGCACGCCCCCTACTGGGGATTGAGCCCGCAACCGAAGCATGTGCCCCAGACTGAGATCTAAATTTCGACTATAAACTCTGCCAAACCCCTGACTGACCACTAAACTATTGTACATTCAGAGAGTCTGCTGATATAGAAGTCAGGAGTCCTTGAGAAACATTTGCGCTGGTTACTGTATGTCATTTTTTAATCTAGTGGCGAAATTGGCCTTCATACCCATCAAGCTTCAGAATACAAATGATGTCAGGTCTTAGATTTTACTCTTTCTTTTCTGTCTTCACAATTTTTGCTACATTCTTTAGGTTCTGTATGGTAGGCCTTGGCAGCTTCAGGCTCATCTGCACACCAAATCTAGCATGAGAGAGAAAAGAAGCACACTTAACTGATAGTTCAAACAGAAGTCCCAGAATTACGTCTTGCTGGCCTTGATTAGCCTCACTGGGACGTTGTGCACACCGTAGAATCAATCATTGTAATTGAGAGGATGGGAGATGTGCACCAGTTGGCTAACTCTAGGTCCTGGGCTCCACCCCTGGGTCCCGAGGGATGGGAGATCTGAAGTAGTGGGCTGGTTTTACAGGAGTTCTTCATTTACTGCAATTTCTGGTATATTTAAGCATAAATCTAACATCCTACTAATTTCCTTCTATGTGTTTTTCTCCCCCCCCCCCCCCACCTATTCCATGTTCCTTTTTTCTCAGCTTTCTTGCCTGCTTTTGGATTGATTTGTTTTTTTTAAAAAAAATCATTGTTTTCTTGATAGTTTTATATTCTATTAATTTGGTAGCTATACATAGTATTACTATTCTTTTAGAGGTTATATTAGAAATTATAATATGGATCCTTAACTTATTAAAGTCTAACATAAATTAGTATGTTTATTATTTTTAAGACATTGCTATAGCTTTAGGACACTTTAAGTCCGCCTTCCCTCCCTAACACTCAGATACTATTGTTGTCATATGTTTTAATTATATGTATTTTTGAACTCTATAAAACATGTTAGAATTATTTTAGACAATATTAACTTGAATTGTCCTCATATTTACCCTTTCTATTGCTCTTCATGTCTTTATCTCTGAACTTCTATCTAGGATTATTTCCTTTCTGCCTAATGACCACTCATTCCTCCTAGGTCCCCAAACTTACCCAACAATTTTTATTGTTGTTTGTATGTTTTCATAAGATTTTATTATTGTTGTTGTTTTTCATATGGCTAATGCTCACTTAAATTCACTCGCATATTTGCCTTTTTTTTTTTCCCATTCCTTCCTGCATTTCCAGGCTTCCATATGGGTAATTTTCCTCCTGCTTAAAGGATGCTCTCTAATATTTCTTTTATAGTGTGTCTGCTGATGGCAAATTCTCTCAAGCTTTTGTTTCTAAAATGACTTTATTTCGTCTTCATTTTTTTCTGGTTATATAAATCTAGATTGGCAGTGCTTTTTTGTTTGTGAAACTCTCTAATTGCATCTGGTCTAACCTCTGATTATCAAGAGAACTGTACTTTTGATTCTTACAGAAGAAAATCTTAGTCATCATATTTCATTATATCTAGGTGAATGTAAACTCATTTTCTAAAGTTGGTGTATAGAACTATGGAACACCCATTCGAGAAAAATCCACACTCCTTGCCCACTCCTCCAAGTTTATACAGATCAGAACAAATAAAATGAATATCAGTATTTAGAAGTTTAAAAAGGCAAGAAATCACAAAACACTGCCGGGGAAATGGGTTGAATTGGCAGGGGACAGTTCCCAAAGCAAAACCCTGGATGTTTGCTGCAATTCTCCAAGCTTTAAGGAGGGTTCTTTTTCTTTCCCTCTTACCTTCCTAAATACACTCACTCATTTATTCTCTCTTTCAACAGCTACTTTTAAAGCTCTTCTTAATGATAGATACTGTAAGTCCTTATAAATCAGAACAGGGCCCAGTTTTCAAGGAGCTGCCAGTAGAAAAGATAACACGTACATAAATACCAGGAACCAATTGAGATGTCATAAGAGATGCAAAGGTGCAAAAATCCTTCCCAGTGCAGAGGAGTAAAGGATTACTTTGGGGAATAAGGATGTTAGGGAGAAAAGAATCAGGAAGAAAATGCCTCCAGGAGGCTGTATTTGAGCTATCCCTTTAAGAAGAGAAGGAATTTGGTGATGCAGAGTTGGAGACAAGTGACAAAAGCAGGTGACAAGCTCTTCTAGGAAGCATTATCCAAGGAGGAATTGGCAAGGGCTATGGTTAGGCAGGGTTACATGTGCAAAAGAGCAGTAAGAAATAAGAGCAATACGGGATTGCAGGTGGCTTTGCAGGCATCAGCTAAGCATGTCTGAATAGCAAAGGAATCTATCTACCTACCTACCTTTTAACTGACAATCATCTATTGGAGACTAGCTCTGTGCCAGGTCTTTAGCCATGCACTTTATACACAGACTTTAATTAAATTTTCCTATTCGACTGTGAGATAGGTATCAGGATCCTTACATAGCAAAGGTGCTCCCATGCCTTCAATTCCGTAACCCGATGCACACTGGCATGCCTGTTGCCTCCTCAGGCTTGTGTATGGATGTGACTTGGGAGTGCCCCATTGAACATGGAGCTGGATCCCTGTATACCTCAGAGGGTCTGAGTTCATTGGTAGAGGGCTTCACAGCCAGTGAGTACCTGGAACACCACTGAACCGAGCTAGCGGCCAGCGCAGGCCCCGCCCACTCTCACGGGATTGGCCACCGAGCCCTGCCAGCTGGAGGGGGCGGGGCTGTGGCAGCTGGGAGGGCGGGGCCGGAGCCGGGGCGGTCCAGGGGCTTAACCTTGCCAACCAGCAGCCAGCGCTGCCGCCGGGGGCTTAGAAGCTGCAGGCCGCGCCCGCTGAGCCACCCGCCCGCCTCCCGCGGAGCCGCCCTGCCAGCGCCAGGGACCAGAATGCTGCGGCGGGGCAGCCAGGCGCTCCGGCGCTTCTCCACCGGCCGGGTGAGTCCCGCCCGGGCCAGCCCCCCTGCTCCCACTCCGGACTGGTCGCCAGACTCCGGGCTGGCGCGCCGGGCGGCGGGGCTGGGGGTGGGCAGCGATGTTTCGATAACTAGAAGCCAAGATCATGTGTTTTTTTTTTAACTGGGAGAATACAGAAGAGAGTGGGAGGTGGGAGGAAGGAAGGGTCCCCCATATGGGGCTTGGCAAGCATGCCATTGTCTTCTATGAAGAAGGGCTTTGGAACTTCTAAGGTCTGGCTGGGATTGACGGCTGGGAACAGTTACTTGGCAAGGGGCAGAGTCTGGGGCTTCCTTTCTTTTAACCCCTTTCAATCACGAGGTCCCTGGTAAGGAACTGGACGGAGACCATCTGCGGGAGGAGAGCACTGTCAGGTCAGCCAGGTCCTCCCCCGGCGGCCTGGGAGGCGTGAGAGCTGCCAATGGGCTCGCAGGGCCCATTCAGAGAGTGGCACTCGCTGCTCGTGGCACTCACTGCTGATGGCTGCCAGCTCTGCATTCCCCAGCTGCAAGATTTCTAGGATTACTAAGCGCTGCAGAAGCAGCCACCCTGGGACACTCGTACGTTGTAGCAAGAAGCAAGCGCTGGCCCAGCCTTGGGCCTTGGAATTGCATCAGCACCTCCAGAAATGGAAGCAGAGCTGACACGTTGCATGGGGCACTCACTGCCTTCAGCCCTTTTTTTTTTTTTTTTTTTTTTTGAGGGGGGGTGGGGGGAAGCGGGAGTTCCAGAGAGATGCCACCTTGTATCTAAGTAGACTACAAGCTGTTTAGAGAAGAGAGGAGGGAAAAAACCATCCATCCCACTTACAGTATCTCTTATTAGGAAGGGCGTGTTCGCTGTGTTTACAAGAATTTGCTTTCGATTCATCTCCTTTGCCAAAGCCATAATTGCGTGTGTGCAGATTCAAATGGAAACAGTTGGGAGCTGGGGGGACGACTCCAGTAGCACCAAGAACTGATCCAAAGTGGCTCAAGTGGAAAAGCGTTTTCCTCCAGGCAACACCAAATAATGAGCATTCGCTCTACCCCAGGCAGGCAGCTCTAGTTACTTTTGGAAACATTCATCTTTTTAAAAATACAGAAAGAGAATGTGCTCTGACAGAGCTTTTGCTTGTTCTCTACAGCAGGGCACTGGATTCATCCTTAACTTTCTCTGGCCACGTGGCACATGGGGGATCCAGGTTGGATGTTAAGAGAGCAAGGGCCCTGTGCCACCAGCCGGTTTTATTGGCCTCCTCTGTCAACACCTTTCATTGAATTATATTTTTTGGAGAGCAAAAAAAAAAAAAAAAAAGCCTTGAAGAACGAAAATATTATTACAATAACTAGTGGCCTGGTGCACGAAATTTGTGTGTGGGGTGGGGGTCCCTCAGCCCAACCTGCACCTGCACCCTCTCCAATCTGGAACCCTTTAAGTGCAGGCGTCCTCAAACTTTTTAAAGTGGGGGCCAGATCACGGTCCCTCAGAGAGCTGGAGGGCCGGACTATATGAACTACTAATTCCTACTGTAACACCTCGGCTGCGCTCACTGCCCAAAAAACCTGGCGGGCCGGATCAGACTCCTCTGCGGGCTGCATGTGGCCCTCGGGCCATAGTTTGAAGACCCCTGCAAGGGATAATCGGCAGTTGGACATCCCTCTCACAATCCAGAACTGCTGGCTCCTAACCCCTCGCCTTCCTGCCTGATTGCCCCTAAACTGCTTCTGCCTGCAAGCCTGTTTGCCCCTAATTGCTCCCCTACTGGCTTGATTGCCTCTAACCACCTCTCCCTTGGCCCTGCATCTGGAACCCAGGATTTCCTCCTCCAGCCGACCACAGGCATCCAGCATCTGGGCTTCCCATCCTCTGGTCAGCCAAAGGTGCCCAGGCAGGCTGCAGCCTCAGGGGATAGTGGGCAGGTGCGGGGTGAACGGCTTCTCCATCTCCTAGGCCACAGCCAGCTGCAGGTGCTGATGCCTGGGGCTGTGGGGTGGGCGGCTTCTCCGTCTTCCCTGGGATGCAGTGTAGGCGATTCTCTGGCTGGCTGCGGCCTGGGATCATGGGGCAGGCAACTTCTTCATCTCTCAGGCTGCAGTCAGCCTCAGGTGCTGGGGCCCAGTTTCTCCAACTCCCACAGGCCCAGAGTGGCTGGGGGGGGGGAGGGGGGAGGGATGCCGCCATCTTTTCAGGGTAATTTGCATACTCACTCTAATTGGCTGTTGGGTGTAGTGGAGTGATGGTAATTTGCATGTTTCTCTTTTATTAGTGTAGATAGGGTTTTCATAAGATTTGACTAGTAAAATCTGAACATCCCAGGTGGCAAATAAAAACAAAATCATGTGTGTGGGGAAGCACCAGGCTCGGTGAGGGGTCAGGGGCCTGAGTCTGACTCTACCCAGGAATACACATGGTAGAACAGTGACATGTGGCTGGGGAGAAGGCAGTTTTGTGGAGGGTTTTTTGTTTTGTTTTTTTATTGATTTTTTTATAGAGAGGAAGGGAGAGGGATAGACAGTTAGAAACACCAATGAGAGAGAAACATTTATCAGCTGCCTCCTGCACACCCACAACCAAGGCACTTGCCCTTGACTGGAATTGAACCTGGGACCCTTGAGTCCACAGGCTCTATCCACTGAGCCAAATTAGTTAGGGCGAGAAGGCAGTTTCTTCAATGGGCCAAAAGGAAGACATGGGATAAGTGAAGAATTCAGTGTTTCTTGCTCCATAGAAAGTGAGAATTGTTCAGAATCAAGGGCAGGTGGTGGGAGTGTAAAATGGTACAGCCATTTTTGGAAAACTGGCAGTTTTTTAATCAAGTTAGACATTTTTATGGCTCAGCAATTGCACTCCTTGGTATTTACCCATGAAAACTTTTATAAACACTAATGACTTTATGAATGGTTATAGAGTCCTTGTTTGTAGTCACTAAAAATGGGAAATAACTTAAATGTCCTTCAGTTGGTGACAGATAAACAAACTGTGATATATTCATCCAAACAATGGAATCCTACCCAGAAAAAAAAGGTGAAAGGGGAATGGACTACTGATACATACAACATGGATGAAACTCAAATATGTATGCTCAGTGTAAGAAGGCAGACCCTATGGGCTTCCTATTATATAATTCCATTTAGTTAACATTTGAAATGAGTAACACTTAGTGATAGGCAAAAGGTCAATGATTGTTGGGGGCTGGAGATGGGGGAAGGATTGACTACAAAGGGACATAAAGGACTCTTGATTGTGGTTACATGGCCGTATGTTTGTCTAAACCAACAGAACTACTAGTATATGCTCAAAATGGCATATTCTGTATGTAAATTACACTATCATTTAGAAAAAAAGAAGAAAAAACACAACTTTTTAAAGCAAAATGGAGGAGAGAATCTTTCAGATGTGGCAAAATCCAAGGGGAAAATTACTTTATAACATTTCCTGTTGGAATACTTTTCCATTCTTTGTGGTTTTTTTTTAAATTAATTTTTAAACTATATTTTATTGATTTTTTTACAGAGAGGAAAAGAGAGGGATAGAGAGAAACATCGATGAGAGAGAAACATCGATCAGCTGCCTCCTGCACACCCCCTCCTGGGGATGTGCATGCAACCAAGGTACATGCCCTTGACTGGAATCAAACCCGGGACCTTTCAGTCTGCAGGCCGATGCTCTATCCACTGAGCCAAACCATCCTCGGTGCATTCTCTGTTTTAAAGAAATGAATTTAGAGCCCTAGCCAGTTTTGCTCAGTAGATAGAGCATCAGCCTATGGACCAAAGGGTCTCAGGTTTGACTCCGGTCAAGTGCATGTACCTTGGTTGCAGGTTCCTTCCCTGCTCGGGCCCTGGTCTGGGCTCATGCAGGAGGCAAACAAGCAATGTGTTTCTCTCACATCAGTATTTCTCTCTGTCTTGCCCTCTCTCTCCCACTCTCCCTAAAAAATCAATGGAAAAATATCTTCAGGTGAGGATTAAGAAGAAGAAAAAAGAGAGAGAAAGAAAGAAAGAAATGGACTTAGACATATTTATTGATTTCAGTTTAGTGAAATGACTGGATCTTTTTTAACTAGTGCAACTACCTATATATATAGAAGCCTAAGCAACTGTTCCAACCGAATGGCCAGAATCACCTGAATGACTAGTCAACCAGTTGCTATGATGCACACTGACCACCAGGGGGCAGGTGCTTAATCCAGGAGCTTAAGTCAGTGCACTCCTGCAGCTCCTTGTGCCCCCCTCTCCCCGGCCAGCCGGCCTTCCCTATTGGCCCTGATTGAGGGGGGTAGGGGAGAAGGCAGGGGCAGCCAACCAACCTCCTGCAGTCCCTCCTAACTTCCCTTCCCACCAGCCAATCTCCCATACCCCACACCCTCCCTGTTGGCAGCAGCCCCTTCCCCCCAGCCAGCTGGCCAACCTTCCTGGGTCCTCCCCCACTCTTCCAACCCAACCAACCAACCTCCCACAGCCCCTCCCCCTGGCCAACTAGCTCCCCCAATAGGCTTCTATCACTGGCCAGGCTGAGGGACTCCACCTGTGCACAAATTCATGCACCAGGCTCCTATCATAGTAATAAAACCCTTTGTCAGTTACTATTGTCCACTCTGCTACCTGGCTCACTGCTCCTTAATTTCTCCTCATGGTAGGGATTAGTTGTTAGCCCTCATATTTATTTTACTTCCTCTGCCAGTGTCTGGAACAAGTTTGGCTGGTGGCTGTGGGTTCATGGCCTGATTCCAGGACCTGAGGTGATCTTATGAATCAGTGAGAGGTTGGACCCTTCTCCGCCTCCTGGAACCAAGTACTGGTTTTATACTCTTAGTTCTAGTAACCACGTCCTTAACTTATTTCCTTATTTCCTGACCCCCGCTTTGGTGTCCAGTTCGTTTTTAGAACCTCCACATCCAACCTCAAACCCTGTTAGATGATGTATTATATCCTGAGCACTAAATGCCGAGGAAATTATAATGACAATGTTGATATAGCACTTCGTATGCTATTTGACTCTGAACTGCATCTTAACTTCTCTGCTTTCATTTCTTTATCTTGTAAAAATAGCTTAGTAATGCTTATCTCCAAGAATCACTGGGCAATCAAAAGGAAGTGATATATATGAAACACCTGGCATATCTTAGGAGCCTGTCAAACTGTTGGTGAATATTTACACCCCTTTTTTTGGATCCAAATGCCCCAGGGCGAAATCTTTTTTCTAGCTGGCAGACACACACCCTCCATAAATCAGAGATCCTCGGACACTGTGTGCCTGTGAGTCACTGGAGAGCTTGTTAAAATGCAGCTTCCGCCGAGACCGGTTTGGCTCAATGGATAGAGCTTCGGCTTGGGGACTGAAGGGTCCCGGGTTGGCCCTCCATTCTGGGCATCAGCATTCTGTTTCAAGCCACAGCATTCATTATAGGGTTTGATTCCGGTCAAGGGCATGTACCTTGGTTGCGGGCATACCCCCAGTAGGGGGTGTACAAGAGGCAGCTGATCGATGACTCTCTCTCATTGATGTTTCTAGCTCTCTAGCTCTATCCCTTCTTCTCTGTTCAAAATCAATAAAAATATATATTTTTTAAAATGCAGCTTCCAGGGCCTGAAATCTCAGTACATCTGGGGTGGGGTCTCAGAATCCACATTTTTAACATACTCGCCCAGCTGGTTCTGCCTACACTGTCCGTCAGTCTTCAGATTATACTTGGAGAAATAAGAGTAAGGTAAAATATCCTAGTCCGGTTTTCTTTGGAATTATGCTAACTCATTATAAACACATTTAAAATATGAACCATTTCTCAGTGTTGGAAACTCACCTTTGTAACTTCAGCTTTAGCACTGAGCTCAGACAGTGATTTGGTGAATGCAGTCTTTCCAAAGAAACTGGCATGGTTTCCTTAAACACTGTCTCTCTGGAGGCGTGTTGAATCTGAATCTGAACTCCAAATAGTGGATGACAGCTGACATTTGAGTCAGCTCAGGTTCTTGGCTCCTTTGCTTTAAGAGTAGTATTTGAGATGCTTCAAAATATCTGGCATTGGTATAGCCACCTTTTGTAAGATAGCCAAATGTAAGTTCTGTTTCAAGCCACAGCATTCATTATAGGATTTAAAGACACAACGTTTACAGAACATTCAGATTTTTTGATGTGAGAAAATGAAATAGTCACACGGGTTCCGTAGCAGAGCTAATGTTTGTTTGTGAATATCTGTTAGATGTTGAAGCTCTAGGCTTTTTGGGGATAGAAACTTCCGCTGGCCCTGGAAGAGGATTTTTAAAACCTCAATTGCTTAATTATCAGCTCAATTACAGGGAAGGTGTGAGCTTGTACACTGTTAAGTTCATGCCTAAAAAGGCGACCTATGAACCAGGAGGTCACTGTTGGATTCCAGTCAGGGCACATGCCTGGGTTACGGGCTCAATCCCCAGTGTGGGGCATGCAGGAAGCAGCAATCAATGATTCTCTCTCTTCATTGATGTTTCTCTCTCTCTCCCTCTCCTTTCCTCTCTAAAATCTATCTATCTATCTATATTATTGTTGTTATTATTATTATTATTATTATTATTAAAGAATGTTCCATTAGATCAATCCAGGTTTTAAGCACAAATGAATTGGATCCACTTACCAAGGATTTTGGAATTCTGGGCTTATGAAAAAACAAACATACACATAAAACAGTTTCAAAAGCACATAAGTAGTAAAAGCTTTAAAACATTATTAAAGCTTTTACTTAAAAGCACTTGGTGTCAGACACTGCCCTGAGCCTACTGCATATTAAAGTCGATGTACCTCAAAATGGTATGATGTTGGTGACATTATTATTCTCATTTTACAGATGAGGAAAAAGAAGCAAACAGAAGTTAGTTACTTGCGTAAGGCCACACAACTAGTTAGGGGTGGGTAACACTAGGTTTGGATCTCAGGTAGTCTAGGTTCAGTGCATGTCAGTAAAAAATGTATTTAGTAGATTGTTGAGCCTTTTGCTGTCCTCAAGTCATCTTAAATGATTAAAAAAATTACCCACATGTCTTCCGTCCATGCTCACATCTGTCATCACTGAATTATTTCACAGGTTTATTTCAAAAACCAGCTGAAATTGGCCCTTATAGGTCAGAGCCTCTTTGGACAAGAAGTCTACAGCCACCTCTGCAAAGAGGGCCACCGGGTGGTGGGCGTGTTCACAGTTCCAGACAAGGATGGAAAGGCTGACCCACTGGGTGAGTGTATCTTGGAACAGCTGGATCAAGGACTCTGAACTAGACTTTCAACTGTTCAGCCTGGGACCCACTCAGAGCCATCATCTCTCATTAGCATTTTTTTTATTATTGATTAAGGTATCACATAATTGTCCTCATTCCCCCATTCCCATTCCAAACCCCTCCCCACATATGCCCCCACCCCCCTGTTGTCCATGACCACTGGTTAGGCTCATATGCATGCACAAAAGTCCTTTGGTTGATCTCTCTCCCTTACCCCCACCTTCCCTTACCTTCCCTCTGAGGTTTGAGAGTCTGATCGCTGCTTCTCTTTCTCTGGGTCTGTTTTTGTTCATCAGTTTATGTTGTTCATTATTTCCTCTAGATGTGTGAGATCATGTGATTCAAGAAATACCTTGTAAGAACCGAAACTGAGACAAGCCATAATGGTTATGCTGAGAGGCAAATGAATCAGTCTGTAGTGAGTTCCTTTCTGGGCCAACAGTTCTTTTGAGTCCCAATCTCAATGTCAAACACTTCCTTATGTGTACATGTCAGCCATGATAGTTCAGATCTGGTTGGTGGACAAATGGTGGTGATGCAGGTCCGACCGTCTCTGGTTTGGTCCTGGGCATCCTTCAGCGACACGCAGCTGTTTTTCTATACTTCACTTACTTGTCACAGGCCCGGAAGACCCAGATTGCATGCCTACCTTCAATAGGCTTCCACAGGACCTATTGAAAGCCTTGACTGGCCAAGTCTATTGACATGGTGGACATAGAGTCAAAAATTCTCCCTGCTCTGTGGGTCCCAATACAAAGAAATTCTGTTGTACTGAATTTCTCCACGTATCTCCATAGTAATCATCAGAGGAATTTCCAGGCCTATATTTTTTCTGAGTTTACACTTGTGACTTTTCAAAGAATAATACTTGATGCAGAGATGCCAAAAGGAATACAAGGAAGACCACACCCAATCATAGATACTATTGTGGGATCATAAAAAGGCATTTATTTACCTCAGAACAAATTATGGCTAGGGCTGCTGCTTGGTGATTAAGGTGGATAAAGAAGTTAGCCATCCTCAGAACAAACCTGCAGTGTGTTTCTTTGTTGTTGTTGTTGTTGTTGTTGTTGTTAATCTTCACCCAAGGATTTTCCATTGATATATATTTTAGAGAGAGTGGAAGAGAAAGGGAAGCATCGAAGTGAGAGAAACACAGATTGGTTGCTTCATGCAGCACCCCAGGCCCTTGACTGGGTGCTGATGTATTGGCACCTGGCTTCAAATATTTAAAAAGAACAAGCAAGTGTTCCTTAAATGGCAGGATCAGTAAGGGAAGTACAAATTTTGAACCATAAAAAAAAAAAGGCCTCAGTTAAAATCTCAAAATGTTATCTAGCCACAAACATTTGAGTTTACACATTTGCGTTAACTATATAGATAAAAATCACATTAGAAAAATGAATGGTTCATAGTAAAATTGTAGCAGGTCAAATCCTGGCCAGAATCTAAGTTGTTCTTCCGCCATGTTTTATTTGTACATGTTTCACAAAGCTATAAAATTACAATGTGTAACTCTACAGCAGTATGAGATTACAACTACAATTATTTTTAGTGAAGACAATCTTCTCTTTCATGCTCAGCTATGGCTGCAGAGAAAGATGGGACCCCAGTGTTCAAGTTCCCTAGATGGAGAGTCAAGGGCAAGACCATAAAGGAGGTGGCCGAGGCCTACAGATCCGTGGGTGCCGAGCTAAATGTGCTTCCGTTCTGCACCCAGTTCATCCCCATGGATGTCATCGACAGCCCAAAGCACGGCTCCATCATTTACCACCCGTCCATCCTTCCCAGGCACAGAGGAGCCTCTGCTATCAACTGGTGAGATGTTTTATTTTACTTGTATTCTTTTTATTTTTAATTGATTTCAGAGAAGAAGGGACAGGGAGAGAGAGAGAAACGGAAACATCAATGATGAGAGAATCATTGACCAGCTGCCTCCTGCACGCCCCACAATGGGGATCAAGCCCACAACCCAGGCATGTGCTCTGACGGGGAATTGAACCATGACCTCCTGATTTATGGGTTGCGTGCTCAACCACTGAGCCATACCAGCCAGGATGGGGAGATGTTTTTGATAACAGAGAAGATGGGCCTATTCCTATTGCACACAATCTTTCTGTTTTTTACCTAAGTGTCCCTTCTTGCCCAGGTGATCAAGGAAGTAGGTATGCTTAAACAATTGTGAGGTCCTGTGTGATTGCTACTGTTGCATGAACGCCCCTGAGAGTTAGAGGTACTGCATAAGACAAAACAGCATTTCCCAAGAGTGGTCTGTAACCAGGTTACAAGAATGGGCTTCAACTAGGTTTAAACAAAGGTGCTAAGATCAGACAAGCTTGGTTATGCTGGATTTCCTTATAGCAGGACTTGTTAGAGCTTGTAATGTTGGCATCATAATCTCCCGGAGGGAATCTGAGTACACAGTGTTCCCAAACTTATTTGATCATAGAGCTTTTTTTATTTTGCATTGACATCTCAAGTACATCTCAGGAAATGCTGAGTTTCCTGAAATTATCTTTATTGCCTGTCTTCCCCCACTCAACTTTAAGCTTCTTGAGGGAGAGACTATGGTCTGACTGTTTTATTGCTGTACTTCCCAGAATCAAGAACAAAGCCTGGTACACTGAAGGTACCCAATACCATGGGTACATCATGTTGTGGGCCTTGCCCACTTTCTCTGCCTTCTTTCCTTTACCTGCACATCTCCCAGATATCTCTCAGTTTGATGTTATTGAATAGACAGAAAATCTATACTTAGTATAAGTGTGATGAACATTTCATTGTATTTAAAGTCTAATTACATACATTGATTTCTTTTTGCTCTTTAAATAGTACTGTAATGCATATCTGTGTATTTAAACTTGTTTTTTTTTTTTAAAAAAAAAACTTATTTTATTGATTTTTTACAGAAAGGAAGGGAGAGACATAGAAAGCAGAAACATCGATGAAAGAGAAACATCAATCAGCTGCCTCCTGCACACCCCCAACTGGGGATGTGCCCGCAACCAAGGTACATGCCCTTGACTGGAATTGAATATGGTACCTTTCAGTCCACAGGCTGACGCTTTATCCACTGAGCAAAACCAGTTTCGGCCTTAAACTTGTTTTTTGTGTTTTGTTTTGTTTTTTTCATTTTACATTGCTTCTACACAGAGAATCATGGGGTCAAAATATATGAATATTTTCAAGGATCTTGGTAACATAAAGCCAATTCCACAACATTTCTGAAAAAAGTGATTGATTGGTTGATTTATTTAGGTCTGGCTTGATTAATTGCTCAGAGAAGTAAAAATTATTTTGATCATGGACATGGCTGATCTACCACTTCATGCTCAGTCTATATTAGCCTGCTCTCTGATATGATTCTATTTGTCCACAAGCCCAGTTCATATGTATTATGAACTCCCATAGGGATGGCATTTTCTCTTAAGCTAGGCTTTATAGAGCCCAAAATACAAATCCTAGTTGAATTAATCAACCATCTTTTACTAGAATTTATGCAGACTTCTAGCTTATTCCTGTGTTGCACAACTTAAATTAACAATCAGTTCTCCTCTTCACACTGCACTAAGCATCCTTAGTTTTATCTTCCATTATTTTATTCTGCCTAATAAAGGGTCAAGTACAATGTAAGAATTGAACCCCAGTGGGTAAAATTACTTGATGCTGCTGTAGAAAGCCGACACCAGGTAGTCAGTGAGTGGTAGTAATGATGGTCTCTAATACCTTTTTTAGTAGACTGTAAGTCATTAGTATGTGTTAACAAGACTAGAGATGTATGGATGTATAAAATAGCAGTGCCATTAAATATTGCTTTTTATAAATAAATAAAAATTGTTAATATCTTACAGCCCAGTGGTGTGGCTTAGTGGTTGAGCATTGACCTAGGAACCAGGAGGTCATGGTTCAATTCCTGATCAGGGCACATGCCCGGGTTTCGGGCTTGATCATCCGCAAAGTGAGGTGTACAGGAGGCAGCTGATCAATGAATTATCTCTCATCGTTGATGTTTCTTTCTCTCTCTCCTTCTCCCTTCCTCTCTGAAATCAATAAAAAAAATTTTTTTTTTAAATCTCACAGTAGCTTCATTCACCATCAACTCTCCATTGTAACTACCTTGTGCTTTACTATCACTAATTCAACATTTTATGATACAATTGACCAAACTTTTCATTTGAGACTCTTTATTTTCACAGGACTCTAATTATGGGAGATAAGAAGGCTGGATTTTCTGTATTCTGGGCTGATGATGGTTTAGACACAGGACCCATCCTTCTTCAGAGGTCATGTGATGTTGAACCCAATGATACAGTGGATGCAATATATAATAGATTTCTTTTTCCTGAAGGAATCAAAGCCATGGTCAGTACGTTTACGCCATCAAGAAGAATTTAGTAAACCTTTAAATTTTGAAGTATTTTTCTTTTTAGGAATTTTTACTAAAAATGCAAATCCAAGTATAATTAAATTTTATATTTACCAGTAGGATAGTGTATTTAGAGTGGATATCTGAACTTTAAAATTTCTAGTCAATGAAGCGGATTTGCTTTTCTGAATGCAATGATCAAATGGATGAACTAGCAATCAAACTGTCTCAATTATTTTGCCAAATACTTGAATCTCCAACTCTGTTTATAACACTAATTGTAAAGAAGTACAAAGAATCTTAAGAAATTTTGCTAAGTAATTTGAACTTCCTGTAAAAGTATCTGAAATCACTCTACATAATGAGGTGAAATTTGGTGTTGCTCTATTGTTCAGATGTGGTCAGAACAGGTACCTCACAAAGAAAAACTATGTTAGCCTGTAAAAGTATTGAACGATAATTTTACTGTTATTTAATGTTTTCCAGAGTTTGATATGGTAGAAGTAGCAACACAGAGGTGGACAGTAAGATGATGTAAAGCATCAGCCCTTGATTTCAGAGGGAGGAGAGCAGTATTCTGTTTGTATCATTTAATGATTTATTGATACCAAAGTTCTCATTCTATCACTTATTTATTGTGTGACAATGGGCAGGTCACTTGGCTTCCTTATCTATAAAATCTAGATAATACTACCTGATGGATAGTTGTTGTGAAAATTAAATGGCATTTGTGTAAAGAACCTGGCATATGATAGGTGCTCAAAGATAATAATTACATAATACAATCAAAATAGTGTTGTATGTGTTCAGTTGCATTTTTTCAAATCTGGCTCCTGTACCCAAGCCCAGGTGATATTACAGCCTGAAGTGGGCAGAATGAGTGAGCTGTAAACTTGTCCTTATTCCCAGGTGGTTTGCTCCATGTGCTCTTGGGGAGGTTGGTCAGCAGCTCTGAGTGGTTAGAGTGAAATCTGAGAACGTGAGCTCACATAGGCCTCCCAGTGAAAGAGCGAGGCTCTCCACTCAAGACAAACATAAATGTAAATATAACGTGGAAGAGCATGTAGGACACATCCCAAATGCAATCAAACGCATGGGTAGATGTTAACTTTTTAAACTTCCAGGTGTCCTAAACTAGAAAACGAGTTGAATTACTTACATATAGCAGTGTATCGCTGTCTGGAATCACCAAGAAGAGAAGAAATAACCCATCATGACTTATTGTACAATAATATACCTGAAATCTCCATTGAATCACTTAGGGGAGGTTGAAATTTGTTTAAAGAGGAAGTACAGAGTTGATATGGGCAGTAGACAGACTTGAATGCAGATCTTTCTTCTGACACCCATAGGCCATCTCTGCAATCTTGAGCTAGCTGCTTAACTTTTCTAAGACTCCGTTTCCTCATCTGTGAGAAAGGAATACTAGTATCCACTTTGCAGGATGGGTGTGAAGTTGCCAGGGTTATTTCACATGAAGCAACTACCACACTGCCTGGCACATAGACAGATCTGCAGAAATGCTAGTTATTATCATAGTCTGACTCTCTGGACAGATTAATAAGCAGTACTTCTGCAGAGCAGAAACTTCAGCTAAACAGATCGCGCTGTTGTTGCCCATTGGGCTGTAACACAGGTCACGTTTCCGGCTTTAGGTGGAAGCTGTTCAACTCATAGCCGATGGAAAAGCTCCTCGGATTCCCCAGCCGGAAGAAGGGGCAACGTATGAAGGCATCCAGAAAAAGGAAAATGCTGAGGTATGTATACCAACAAAACTCAACCACTTATATGGCCCTCAACCTTTGGCTCCCAGTGTACTATTTTTTGGGGTCCAAAGGCAGATCTCCAAGCCAGCCAGCCCAACCACCCCTACTTCTACTTCTGAGGGACAGAAATGTTTCCGTTGCCTTTTACACTGTCAACATCAAGAGGTTCAGCCTGCTGAAACCGGTTTGGCTCAGTGGATAGGGCATCGGCCTGCGGACTGAACGGTCCCGGGTTCGATTCTGGTCAAGGGCATATACTCTGGTTGCGGGCACATTCCCAGTGGGGGGTGTGCAGGAGGCAGCTTATCCATGTTTCTCTCTCATCGATGTTTCTAGCTCTCTATCTCTCTCCCTTCCTCTCTGTAAAAAAAAATCAATAAAATATATATATAAATATATTTTAATTTAAAAAAAAAAGAGGTTCAGCCTGAGCTTTGTGCTTTCCTAGATTTCTTGGGATCAGTCTGCTGAAGTTTTACATAACTGGATCCGAGGCCATGATAAAGTCCCTGGCGCTTGGACAGAGATAAATGGACAGGTATGTTCTAGGGACCACTTTCTTTTCTTTTTTTTTTTAACTGGTTTGAATGTTTCTTATGTTAACAAGGCCTTTATTGAAAATACTTTCCCTATGGTTTCCAGAATATTATTTTGTCCCATCACATCATTTCCTACTCAATCCTGGACCTGTTGACTAGAAATCACGTTTGTCCTGTGCATTGCAAGGAAGCTAAAGAAGATTCGCCCATGTCACTGGATTTTTTTGATCCCTTATGTTTTCCATCACCCACTGCAATAATTAGGTCAACTTTGCAGAAACGTTTGAAAAATAGACCTTTGCGCAATAACCCAGCACCTTCCAGGGTTTTAAAAGTGAAGAATGTTACTCGTGCAAGTCAGAATCTGATACCAATTAAATGGTGACAGCTTTGCTATAAATAAATAAAAATGCTCTTCCACGGCTAAGAAGGGAGGCGGCCACAGTTGACAGGTCCCAAAGACGCATGGGGTAGGAACCACTTTTTTTTTTTTTTTATGTCACCATTGTAAGAGGTATGACACATAAGTCTAGGCTTCCTCTGGGCTTCCCTTGGTCATGTGGAGGGTCTGTGATTCTAGGGATATGTGACCTGCTGAAGGAAACACCCCCTTCTTTACTCAGCCCACAGAGAGCATTTGCTGTGGAGCAGACAGTAGGCACAGCCCCTGCTCTCACGGTGCCTGCCGTTTTACGGAAAAGGCAGAGAAGTGAATAAACACACATAACGCAGTAAGACCAAGTGCTATACGTCCCTGAGGCCCAGATTCAGGTGTGTCAGGAAAGGCTTCCTGGAAAAGCTGACTTATTTGATTGCACGTTGAGAAAAGGTCACAGGTAGAGAATAAGAAAAGGAGGTGAAGACCCAGGGACAGGAGAATGTATTACCCCAAACTCGCAATGAAGCCGGAGCCCCAGGTGAGAGGCAAGGGGAGAGATGAGGCAGGGAGGTGGGCTGGACCGGAGCGGGAAGGGCCTTCTCAACTGGGGAATCTCAACTCTGGTTCTCAGGTTGCACCTCTTCAAAAGAAGTTTCCTGTCCTGCTCACACGTCCAGCCTGGTGAAGTTGAGGGTCCCTCCTCTCTGTCCCAACAATACCCTTCCTACCTGACACAGTGTCTCTTTATTTACCTAGCCCTTCTCTTCCACTAGTCTATGAACCTTTTAGGGATAAGGGCTTCACGTTGTCTTGATAAACTCAGCACTGAAGCAGGGTTCTTAGTGCATATGAGGTGCCAATAAAAATATGTGGGATCACGCCCGGCTGGCACAGCTCAGTGGTTGAGCATCGAGCTATGAACCAGAAGGTCACAGTTCAATTCCCTTCAGGGCACATGCCTGGGGTGATGGCTCTATCTCTAGTAGGAGACAGCCAATCAATGATTCTGTCATCATTAATGTTTCTATCTCTTTCTCCTTTTCCCTTCCTCTCTGAAATCAATAAAAAATATATATATTTAAAAGTAATAATAAAATAAAAAATATGTGGGATCAAGGGAGGAAGTATAGTGCAGTGAGTGTGGAATGTTTCAGTTAAAATTCTGGCTCTCTACTATTTGCTATGTAACCTGGGGCAGGTTACCTTCGTGTACCTTGGTTTTCTTATTGTAAACTGGAATAATAGTGCCTTCTTTATAGGTTATGGGTTGCGTGAAGATTAAATGAGTTAACACAAGTTAATTCATTTAAGTGCTTGGTCCCTGCCAAAAGTATTCAGCAAATGTTAACTTTATTGTCCTCAGTAAATGACAGAGGATAGTAATCCTATAAAATAAAGAGGTAATATGCAAATTAACCCTCATGCCCTCACAAGATGGCTGCCTACGACCAGGCTGGCAGGGGGTTAGTGAGGGACAACCAAACGACTGAACAAGCAGGCTGCATGTGGCAACCAAGCCAGCAGGAGGAGAGGGGGAAGCAGGCCATGAGGGGTGACCAAGCCAGCAAGGGGGGTCAGTTGGAGACAACCAGGATAGTAGGGGGGGAAGTTGGGAGCAATTAGGCTGGCAGTGGGGGCAGTGAGGGGTGACTATGCCAGCAGTGTGGGGCAGTTGGGGGTGACCAGGCAGGCAGGCAGGTGAGTAATGAGGAGCCAGTGGTCCAGGATTGTGAGAGGATTGTCCAACTGTAGGGGATTAGGCCTAAACTGGCAGTCAGACATCCACCAAGGGGTCCCAGATTGGAGAGAGTACAGACTGGGTTGAGGAGACCACCCACCCCACCCTGGGCATGAATTTTACACACCGGGCCTCTAGTAAAATTATAATAACCAATCAGTTAATAACGAGTTCTCTTGGTTACAGTCTAGATCCAGTCCTATTTCCATGATCTCACCCACAAAACACCCTGTACTTCCCATCAATAATCACAATATATTGGAATACACCCCTCCCCCCCCCCAACACCTCCATTCCCCTCAAAAACTCTACCTCCAGCCTGCAAAGTCTGTGAGAGCTTCTCATCTCATTCACCTTTGCATCCATGTGAATAAATGATAAATGTTCTACTCATGTTTTCTGGGTGTGGGACATTGTTTTAAACTCTTCAGTCATAGAGTTGCAGACTACCTCTTGCTCTGTGTAATTTCTACAGATGCTTGGTACAATCTCTCACATTGGGGTGTCTGACCTTATCAGGAGTGAGAATTCCAGCATTTCTGCAGGGAGTGTTGTTCGTACACACCCGTTCAGAGCTGCATCTTCCCCACCTCACACTCTGGGTTTGATCTCTTTATTAGATGGTCACATTCTATGGCTCTTCGCTGCTGAATAGCCCCGTGCCGCCTGGAGAACCACTGGAGATGAAAGGTGCCAAGAAGCCTGGCCTGGTTACCAAACATGGACTGGTTCTCTTTGGTAACGATGGGAAAGCAGTGAGTGTTCAATGTGGTCACCTGTAAAATATACCCCCCCCCCCCCCGCGCTTTGTTTCCTTCTATACCCCAAGCTATTTTTTTTTTAAATATATTTTATTGATATTTCACAGAGAGGAGGAAGGGAGAGAGATAGAGAGCTAGAAACGTCGATGAGAGAGAAGCATCGACCAGCTGCCTCTTGCACACCCCCCACCGGGGATGTGCCCGCAACCAATGTACATGCCCCTGACCGGAATCGAACCTGGGACCCTTCAGTCCGCAGACCGACGCTCTACCACTGAGCCAAACCGGCTTCGGCCCAAGCTATTTTTTTAATTAAATATTTTTATTGATTTTACAGAGAGGAAGGGAGAGGGAGAGAGAGCCAGAAACACCAAATCTGCTGCCTCTTGCACAGTCCCCACTGGGGATGTGCCCGCACCATGGTACATGCCCTTGACTGGAATCGAACCTGGGACCCTTGAGTTCACAAGCCGACACTCTATCCGATGAGCCAAACCAGTTAGGGCTACCCCAAGCTATTCAGGGAATATCTTTCCCAAGATAATCTGACCTTGCAGTGGGATGTGGGAGGCTCAAGACACCTGTGCCCATTTTTCTCTGTTTTTCACACCTTGATGTGCTTGGATGAGAGCAAGGCTCCCAGGATGGCACCAAGGATCTGAACAGTCAGCGTTGCAATGCAATAGAAAGAGCATGGAATTTAGTCAGAAAACGGGATCTGAGTCCCTGCTCTGCCATCTACCGGTCTTGGGAAGGATGCTTCTCCCTCTGGGTCTCAGTTTCCCCACTTATGAAACAGAGAGAGTAATCCCATCTGTCTGCCTTCCCACTGCCAGAGTCTGGGAGGATCAAATGAGTCCGATGTGGTCCTCTTGTAGATGCTCGTTGCCTCTGCCTCACCAGGCAGGTGCCCTATGCCTGGGAGCATGGGCTCTGGCATCAGTGGGCTCATGACAGCTTCTCCATGAAGAATGCAAAAGGGAATTCGCCACGTGACAGACATTCTCTGCTAGCTTGCAGGGTAGATCAATTATTAATATTGCAGGCTTCAGAGTCCAGCTAGTTCTGGGTTGTAACCTCAGCTGTTACTTACTAGCTGTGTGGCATTGGGCAAATTACTTACCCTCAGTAACCTCACTTCCCCATCAATAAAATAGAGCTAATAATGGCACCTGCCTCCATTAGGAGTTATTAGATTAAATAAGATACTTCAGCATATGCATACTAAGCATATACATACATACATGTACATGTTGGAGTAAATGTTCAGATGATGGCAGTGGCAGTGGTTATAGTAGATTTTAGTTCAAATATCCACATCAAATGTCAAGTTTCAGGGGCTTATTATCCATTTTGAGATGTATCTATGCCTAGACTTACCTGTCTCCTTTCTTTTTTTCTTTTTTTTTTTTAATACTTCCAGTCTTTATTTATTTTTTATTTTTTTTAATATATTTTATTGATTTTTTTTGCCCCCCTCCCTCCCTCTCATACATACCCTCCCTTCCCAGAGTTTTATGTCCATTGGTTGTACTTAACTGTCTCCATTCTGCTGCCATTGTTAAAATACTATTTCAGTCCCTATACACATAATGGTAAGTCGTCTTCATCTATATGTTTGCATCTGCCAAACAATCTACTCCTTAAATATATGATTCCTTCTTCCACCAACCGCACTTTGGAATTGTCCGAACCCTTCACTCTCCTCCTCCTTTTGTAGCTGATGGTGAGAAATCTACAGTTTGAAGATGGAAAAATGATTCCTGCCTCTCAGTACTTTTCAGCGGGTGAGACAGCAGTGGTGGAACTTACAGCCGAAGAGAAGAAGGTGGCGGAGACCATCAAGGTGAGCATGAAATGTCCGCACTATTTCTCCTGTCTTGGAAAAGGGAAGCATTTTTGTATGTGGTGCCATCAGTACTCCAAGTAGTGGAGATGGAAGTGTATTTCCTCTGTTTTTTTTTGTTTTTGTTTTTGTTTTTTTTGTATTAGCTACAATAAGAAGTCAACCCCAACATTTATAGGCGGATTTATTTTCCACTCACATAAATCATCCAAGGCAGTTTCAGGTTGGCATAGGAATTAGGGGAAAAGCTGGAACAAGAGGATTAGGGTTTGACGTATTCAGGGACTCAGAGGTTCTGCTGTCTCCAAGGGGGGTCATCTCCATTCCAGACAGCCCAGAGGGCAAAAGAGCATAGAGAATTGTGTGAGGGAAGTTTTTCAAGGGCCAAGGCCGGAGTGCAGATCCCTTCTACTCAGATTCATTGTCTAGATGACAGTCTTAAAGCTGCATCTAACTTGAAGAGATGCTGAGGAGGGAAGTCAAGTATCCAAGATGAAGAAGAAATCGGTTTGCTGAGGAGCCAGATATCTCTGCCAGGGTTCTACATGGTACAGCCCTCATAAAAGTTATTCTTATGGCGTAGGTCATCTGGGCTGGAATTTTAAGCAATGTTCCTGTTATTGAAGACTCAACAGACTTCTTCAAATCTGGAGCAAGTTCAATGGATGTTGTCAGGTAAAACCACCTCCTTATTCATTCACATCCGTCCACTAGGGATTCTGAGTGTGACTTTGAAAATTAAATCTAACTCCCTCATTCTGGATGTTATTACTTTATCTTACCTGTCTGCTATGTTTCTCTTCATCTTCTTTTGTTTGGTGTATTTCTAAGATCAAACACATATATTTGTTTCCTTATCTTCATTGCTATCCAGAAGTAATTTTCATATTTCCTATATTCCCAGAAAAGCAACCCTTCTAATTGTTTGTTTTCTTTACAAATGTATCTTTATGTCTCTTAGCTGGTTTTCCTCTAATTTGACATTGGAATTGGGATGTTCCAGGTGAAAATGTTAATCAGGAATTTCTTTCATAGTCTGATCCAGAAGGATACCTGACCTTGGTTACACTTCAAAATAGTTTTTTCCTATCCTCCCAAAATGCCCAATAAGATCTATCTAGAATGAGGATTACTTGTGGGAATAAAGATCATCAAACTACAGTCAGAATTTCTCTACAGAGGATTACAGCAAGTTGAAAGGGCTAGAGTACAATTTTGGCACAAAGAGTGTATCAGGATCCTAATAGTGGAGAGTTGCAAAGGTGTTGTTTTTATTTTATTTTTATTGAGTTCAGAGAGGAAGGGAGAGGGAGATAAAGATAGAAACATCAACGATGAGAGAGAACCATTGATCAGCTTCCTCCTGCACGCTCTGCTCTGGGGATCAAACCCACAACATGAGCATATGCGCTGACCGTGAATTGAACTGTGACCTCCTGATTCATAGGTTGATGCTCAACCACTAAGTCAAGCTGGTCAGGGCCGGAGTTGTTTTTTTCTTTGACACTATAGTCACGAACTAAACAAGATAAACAATGTCACTCCTCTTGACACAATCTTTCATGTCAGCAAAGCGAGTGTGTTCTTGACAAATATTCTGTTTACTCATTTATTCATTCATTTACTTAACAACATCTATTGAACACTTATTATATATCAGGAACAGTTTTTTTCAGTGGGATATACTCATCAATAAGACAAGATCCCTTCATTCATGAAGCTTTTGTAGTTCAGTAACCAAAAATGATAATCTCAAGAGCAAACGATTTTTTAGCGAAAGTCAAGAGTTTTGTTCCTCGAATTACAAATTTCTCAGCTATGACTCATGACTTCCCAGAAATTTCTAACACACCCAACTAAAGATTTCAATACTATACTTTTAGTACTTTTTTTTTTTTTTTTTTTTTTTTTGCCAGCAAAATACTCTTGCAGGAATTACCCATTTCCTGTTTGAGTGTCTGGCTTACCATAATCATCTGATATTATTATTTGGAACTACCAAGGCATCTCATCTCTTTTAGAAGATAAATGACTGAACAACAACTCTGGTAGGCTTTCTATAGTGCATCTAGTTCACTGTTGCTGTTCAAGAAACGTTAAATAACAGCTGCATTTTGAAAAATCAGCAGTGAGCTGAAACCGGTTTGGCTCAATGGATAGAGCGTCGGCTTGGGGACTGAAAGGTCCCGGGTTTGATTCCGGTCAAGGGCATGTACCTTGGTTGCGGGCATATCCCCAGTGGGGGGTGTGCAAGAGGCAGCTGATGATGACTCTCTCTCATCGACGTTTTTAACTCTCTCTCTCTCTCCTTTCCTCTCTGTACAAAATCAATAAAATATATTAAGAAGGAAAAAAAAGAAAAATCAGCGGTGAAAAGTCAAAGGATTGGAAAAGATTTCAGATATTATATTGACCTATGGTTCTATTGTAATTTGTACCTACATTAACCATGTGACACAAATGTTTGTTTTATTCTTACACGTAATCTATAGAACATATTCTATAATATGACCTGTATGTCTCATAATCTTTACAATTAGGAAATTTCCTTTATTTTATTACTCCTTGACTACATTTGAAAGAAAAGGAACTGACTTTATGAGCTTCTTCTTATCTTGCTTGTATTCCAAGTAATTAAAATATTTTTGCTTTGCTTTCTTTTCTCTGTAGGCATGTATACAGAATTGCCATTGTCCTTCCACACCGCTTTTTAGTTTTTTCTTCTTCTGTTCTTATCAGTTTTTTTTATTACTACCGTAGAAGACTTCATAAGGCATATGTAGGCATGTGACATGTTTTACTTTGAAACAACTTGACAATGATAATTACACAACTCCCCTAAATCCTCTAACACATGTAAGTAACAGGAGCTGGTTCTTACTTTAAGGCTGGTGGAAGAGATCAGACAGAAATGTGGTGGGCTTCAGTTACAGAATGAAGATGTCTATATGGCCACCAAGTTTGAAGACTTCATCCAAAAAGTCGTGAGGAAACTGAGAGGAGAAGATCAGGAAGAAGAGCTAGTAGTGGATTATGTAAGTCTATGGTGTTTAAAATCTAAATCATTAAGATTCCTATACTGCCGAAATCGATTTGGTTCAGTGGTAGAGCGTTGGTCTGCGGACTGAAAGGTCCCAGGTTCGATTCCGGTCAAGGGCATGTACCTTGGTTGCGGCCACATCCCCGGTAGGGAGTGTGCAAGAGGCAGCTGGTCAATGTTTCTCCCTCATCGACATTTCTAGCTCTCTCTCTGCCTTTCTCTCTGTTAAAAATCAATAAAATATATTTTTTTAAAAAGATTCCTATACTATTAAAAATGCTATATATTTCATCCACTTGTTTTTAAAGTAACAGTTATATTAAGATATAATTCGGCCCAACCGGTGTGGCTCAATGATTAAGCATCAACCATTGAACCAGGAGTTCATGGTTCAATTCCCAGTCATAGGTATGTATTGTGTATATAGGGAAAACATAGTACATACTAGTATAAGATTTTGTGTGCACATATATTCTCACTTCTCTTGGTATATATTTAGGAGTCACATGGTTCACCTTTTGAGGAGCCACCAAACTCTTTTCCACAATAGCTACACCATTTACAATCCCACTAGCAATGTAGAAAATTTAATTCTCCATGTCCTCACCAACATTTGCTATTTTCTGTCTTTTCTATTTTTTCTGTTCTAATTGGTGTGACCTGGTATTTCATTGTGGTTTTAATTTCCATTTCCCTAATGACTAGTGATGAACACCTTTTCGTGTGCTTATTGGCTATTTGTATATCTTCTTTGAAGAAATATCTATTCAAATCTTTTGCCTATTTTTCAATTGAGAGTTTGTCTTGTTAATTTTTGAGGTTTAAGAGACCTTATATAGTTTCACCCTAATCAGATAAATGATTTGTAAATATTTTCTCCCATTCTGTGTACTTTCTTTTTACTTTTTTGGTGGTGTCCCTTGACACACAAAAGTTTTAAAATTTGATTAAGCCTAATTTATCTATTTGTTTTTTGTCACTTGTGCTTCTATATGTTTTATCTTATGCCTTTTTTTTCTATTCTGTCTTTACTGCTTCCTTTTCATTAAATGGATATTGTCTAGTGTAACAGTTTAATCCCTTATTGTTACTTTTACTATTTTTCTTATTATTTTCCTACTTGAGGATTACAATGGACATTTTTGCTTAAAACATTCCTATTCAGATTAGTTCTAACTTAATACCAACAGTATAGAAAAACTGTGCTGTAAAATACTCTGCTCCCTAATCTGCAGTTTTGCTACTATTGTTATGCAAATTACAACTTTATACATTATAAAGTCACCAACATCATTTTATAATTACTGCTTCATGCAGTCATTTTTTATATTTATTCTGACTTTTGTATTTACCTTTATCAGTGTTCTTTATTTCTTCATGTAGATATAAGTTACTGTCTTGTGTCCTATCATTTCAGCCCGAAGCACAGCTATTAGTACTTTTTAAAGGGCAATGTGATAGCAAGGAATTCTCTCAGCTTTTTTTCTTTTGGGAACAACTTAATTTCTCATTTGTTCTTGGAGGGTATTTTTTGCAGTAAAGTGAATTTTTGGTTGACAGTCTTTTCTCTCAGCACTCGTTAGCTGATTGTGGAGAGTACCATTTAGGCAACACATGTAAGAGAGAGAAAGTGGGAATGGGGAGGAACATAAGGAAAGAAAACTCAAAATGGCACCAGTGTAAAAGGAAACCTATTGATCCAGGCAATTTCAAGGCTTAAATGAAAGCAGTGGCTGCACTCCATAGGTGTTGCCACTAGATGATGCTGTTTCCATTACCTGGAGGTCTTGCGAGTTATTGTTTCTTCATCTGTAGGGAAAAAATCAGATCTTAAAGCCTAGACTCAAGCACTTCCATCATCACAGATGCCAACCTCCTGCCTCAGTAGCCAACCTGAACACCATGAGGCCCAGATCTTACATATGCTTGTCTCTTTGGAAAGGAAGAACGAGAATCCCAGGGGCTTAACTTCTCCTTCTGTACTAGTGGATACTTCTTTATTGCTAGTCAGTATCAAACGAGTAAGCACAGAAATCCACTGAATCTATTAATATAACTCTCTCTTAGGTTTCCAAGGAGGTCAATGAAATGACAGTAAATATACCATATCAGTGTTTCATAAATGGACAGTTCACAGATGCTGAAGATGGAAAGACTTACGACACTATCAACCCAACAGACGGCTCTGTGAGTAATGGCTCAGTGGGCATAGTGACCACTGGTTATAGTGACCACTGGTCGTGGATTTTTAATTTATACACAGTTGTCAGACAGACAGTCTCCAGAAGTTACTTTATCCTATCACTCTGCCTCCGAACACTTCTTATAAATGTACTTCCTGTATTCTTTTCAACTATTTCATGCCGGTCATGGCTACTGTTAACTACGGTAGCCTATTTTATAGAATGAATATTTATGATGAATTTTGACAGATCCATACCCACATCAGAGGCACACCTACACGATAAAGCTGTGGGGAAAAATTTCAAACTTTGCAAGCTCCGTGGCAAGAAACTCAACTTCCAAGGCACTAGAAGAAATAGTTGTAGTTTTCCTAAACGAGTCTTTCCATAATGTAGTGTGACATGAGAAATACCAAATTACAGGCTCACAGTTTTCATGTTAAAATTGTTTTTTGGGGGGGTCTCCTTTTTTTGTTACTCTACCACTGGATGTATTGGGTTTCCATCATAAAATTCTCTGGATTTTATGATATAATATATTCATTCAAAGAAGCATATTCACGTATCTCACTGTAAAATAACCTTCAGCCTATTTTGACTCATCTTGCAATAGACCATATGCAAAGTATCCTATGCTTCTTTGGTGGATGTTGATAAAGCAGTAGCAGCAGCCAAAGATGCCTTTGACAATGGTGAATGGGGAAGAATGAATGCAAGAGAAAGAGGAAGGCTGATGTACAGGTATGTCCTTTTAAACCCAGTTAGAGGGCAAGGAAGCCATGTCTGTGAATGTTGATATTGACTATAATAACATTGCCAAGATTTAAAATATTTCTTCAAAGCATACTAACATGCACCTATTATGTAACATGCCTTCTGTTGTTTATATATCACACAAAATTCCATGCATGTGCGTTCCCAACTTTTGCGTTATTCTTCGTACCATTCAAGGTCTCGGTAGAAAAAGAAGTTTAATAAAAGATTGTTTACCAAGATGTAAGCAAGGTCAAGGGATAATGAAGTACCCAGGCGAGGGTAGCAGCAGAGGGTAGCTGCCACTACTCCAGGACCGAGGAAGGGGCTGGTACTAGATTCCGGTAAGGTCTAAAGCTATAGAAGAAGACCACATTGTGGTGGTTTTGGTTGGGGGACACAGCAGCTGCTGGACCGCAGCCCATCTCTAAGACAGCCAGGGGAGACCAATTCCCAACCACTTTTGCCTCTAGTTCACCAGTCTTCTGGGAGTGCCGCCCTTTGGACTCTCATTGGCCAAACCCAGCAAGAGGGCAAGAAGCCAAGTGATGTAGTCTATGAAGGTCATGCTCACAGCCACAGAGCAGAGTGGAGAATGAATGACAACCATAAATGGAGAATACCCAGCACCCTGTTATTTTCTTTTTAAAAAAAAATACCCAAAACCGGTTTGGCTCAGTGGATAGAGTGTCGGTCTGCGGACTGAGGGGTCCCAGGTTCGATTCCGGTCAAGGGCATGTACATTAGTTGCGGGCACAACCCTGGTATGGGGTGTGCAGGAGGCAGTTGATCGATGTTTCTCTTTCATTGATGTTTTTAGCTCTCTATCCCTCTCTCTTCCTGTCTGTAAAGAATCAATAAAATATTTAAAATATATATTTATTTTATTTTTTTAAATTTTATTTTATTTTTTATTTCAGAAAAGAAGGGAGAGGGAGAATGAGATTGAGAAACCAATGAGAGAAAATCCTTAATCTGTTGTCTCCTGCACACTCCCTACTGGCCTCCTGGTTTATAGGTCGATGGTCAATCACTGAACCATACCAGCCAGGCCCTGTGATTTTCAAAGATAAAAATTAAACTTCCTTTATGTGTAGGAAACAAAAGTAATGAAGGGAAATACTAAGGCCTGAAAGGGTATATTATAAGTTGATAACTGAGTACGTCAAGAATATTTAATTTGCCAAAAATACCCAAAACTGGTTTGGCTCAGTGGATAGAGCGTCGATCTGTGGACTGAAAGGTCCCGGGTTCGATTCCAGTCAAGGGCATGTACATTGGTTGCAGGCACATCCCTGATATGGGGTGTGCAGGAGGCAGCTGGCCGATGTCTCTCTCTCATCGATGTTTCTAGCTCTCTCTCTCTCTCTCCTCTCCCTTCTTCTCTGTAAAAAAATCAATAAAATATATTAAAATCTGATCATAAATTAAGATTTTTACCTACCTAAGCCAAATAGCTGACCTTGGTCAGAAGATCTCTTAGAGCACACGTGTCAAACACAAAGCCTGCGGGCCAAATCCGTCCCGCCAGGCCTTGCAATGTGGCCCGCTGTCATCACTGCACTCCGCTGCCTTTCCATACAATGACAGTTTATGACTGTTCAGTAAACCATTCGGCCCACGATTTAGGCTGGATTTTAGATTTTGGCCCCTTCTCTGATTGAATTCGATACCCCTATCTTAGAGTATGATCTGGGAGAAACACTGGGGTCGGGGGTTTCATCCCTGACTTTGGGACGGTCCAGAGGGGAGACAGCTCAGACAACTACTATAGGAAAGCCAGTAGCCAAAGTGAACAAAAAAGATGAATTTTTACTATTTCCTAGACATTAGACAGTCCTAGACTTATCGTCCCCCAGAAATCGGACACCGAACAGAAATCTGTTGTGGTGTCTGTAATTTATTCCGTCTATTTCTAGCTTTTCCTTTTCGGTTAGTGTTGGAAGTAATTCTGCACCAGCCAGAAATCCTCACGTGTTCACGGATTCTCCAGGGCTGTGGGTTGCACTCTAACATCTCCCTGTATGTTCATGAAATATCCACAAGCCCACTGATTCCTATCACTGATCTCCTTGGCTCAGTCACTGTTCTACCTCTTGTACATTTATGAGGCAAATGGTACAGGCTCCCAACACCCTCTGCTTCTCTTGTAACTCTTCTTTTTTTTTTTTTTTTTCCAATGTATTTATTTATTTATTTAAAAATATATTTTATTGATTTTTCACGGAGAGGAAGAGAGGGATAGAGAGTTAGAAACATTGATGAGAGAGAATAATCGATCAGCTGCCTCTTGCACACCCCCTGCTGGGGATGTGCCCGCAACCAGGGTACATGCCCTTGACCGGAATCGAACCCGGGACCTTTCAGTCCGCAGGCCGACGCTCTATCCACTGAGCCAAACCGGTCCCGGCTGTATTTATTTATTTTATTAATGTCTGCTATTGTGGCATTTATTAAATTCTTTAAAATGTTAAATTTGTTTTCATTCTGCTTCTTTTTAATAATTGTTTTTATTTATTTATTTAAATTTCTTTACTGATGAAGATGTTACACATGTGTCCTTATTCCCCCATTACTCTCCCTAACAACCCCCTCCCCCCCACTCAAGCCCTCACTCTCTTCTCTTGTAACTCTTGAAACAAATGCTTTACGACATTACATGCTTAATGTCTGTCTTCTTATATTCTCCCTGAGGACAGAGGCCTGGTCCAGTTATGTTCGCCTCTGAATTCGCAGCCCTTAGGAGGGTGCCTTATACAACATAGGGGTTCAATCAGTATTTGTTGGATGGATTTCTTTTCACTGACCATACAGACTTGCAGACCTCCTGGAAGAGAACCAAGAAGAGCTGGCAACCATTGAAGCCCTCGATTCTGGCGCGGTCTACACCTTGGCTCTCAAGACTCACATTGGAATGTCTGTGCAAACGTTCAGATATTTTGCTGGCTGGTGCGACAAAATTCAGGTGAGTGCAAATGTTGTCTCCATATAGATCCTTCCGAAAGGGAAAGGGGTGGACATTTATGAGTTAGTAAGGACTCTGTGTCATAGCCACCCCTTGTGGAGGAGTCCAAAGGTGGGCAATCAGGACTAGTAGGTGAGTTGAAGGTTCCCTCTCTCTCTGCCAGGTACTCTCTCTCCTGAGTACCCCGTGATCTTCACTTTTGGGATTGTCTCAGGATAGTCACTGCAGTGCCAGCCATTTCAGCAACATTCTGAGCAGGAAGAAGGAAGCTGTGGGAGGAACAGTAAAGCAGCCCTTGTGTGAGCTGTGCTCTTTTCCCTCTCGATGCCTTTTGCTTACATCTTCCATTGACCATCCCTGTCCTCCATGAAAACTGGGCAAGTTTTTTATCTGAGCACTAGTGGCCCAGTGCATGAAATTTGTACATGGGGGTGAGGGCGTGTCCCTCAGCCCGGCCTGCACCGTCTACAATCTGGGACATCCCTCTCACAATCCGGGACTACTGGCTCCTAACTGCTAACCTGCCTGCCTGCCTGATTACCCCTAACTACTCTGCCCGCTGGCCTGATTGCCCCCTAAATGCTCCCGCCAGCCTGCTACCCCCAAGTGCCCTCCTCCCCCGCTGGCCTGTGTTCTTTCCCAACTGCCTCCCCTTCCAGCATGCTTGCCCTCAACTTCTCTCCCCTGCCAGCCTGATCACCCCCAGCTTCCCTCCCCTGCAGGCCTGATTGCCCCTAATCACCTCTGCCTCAGCCCTGCCACCATAGCTTTGTCCAAAAGGTCTCCCAGTCTAATTAGCATTTTACCTTTTTATTATCACATGTGTCAAACACAAGGCCCGCGGGCCAAATCCGTCCCGCCAGGCCTTGCAATGTGGCCTGCACCGCGCTGTCATCACTGCACTCCGCTGCGTTTCCATCACAATGACAGTTTATGACTGTTCAGTAAACCATTCGGCCCGCGATTTAGGCTGGATTTTAGATTTTGGCCCCTTCTCTGATTGAGTTTGACACCCCTAGTATAGATAGTGCCATCCCCATCCTTAATAAGGAACAAAGGAATATCGGGCAAGCAATTAACCTTCTCTATCATGCCAAGAAATTGGGATGGAGGTGAATAAATTAGATTTATGCTTATTCTCCCGTGCCTCGATTCTTTCAAGAAATTAATAGAAAGTTCCTTTCTTGATGTGGATATATTTCTTATCAACTGAACACTGTCTTTTCCTCTAAGCTAGGGGGGAAAAAGAGAGGCAGTGGGTTCTTTGAGATTAAAGAGAACAACTGTTAAACCACCTATGATATCCTCAAATCTCATCTATTCTGAAACAGATTAAATTTTACTCATTTCAAAGAGTACAATAAGGATCCACCTCTCTTGTTCCTTAGGGTTCCACCATTCCTATCAACCAGGCCCGTCCAAATCGCAACCTGACCTTCACCAAGAAGGAGCCACTTGGGTAAGACCAGGGAACCAAGTGTCTCCGGGCGACTTAACGCCGCTTCGAGACAACCCAGGATGTCGACTTTCTCCCCCCGCAGCGTCTGTGCCATTATCATCCCCTGGAATTACCCGCTGATGATGCTGGCGTGGAAGAGCGCGGCCTGCCTGGCAGCGGGCAATACCCTAGTGCTCAAGCCAGCGCAGGTAAGACGCCGGGGGCTGGCCGCCTCCGCCCCTGCCCTCCCGGCTACTTAAAATCAGAGACAGGCACTCTTTTGCAACGTTGCTGTCATTATGTCAAAACGAAAGAGAAACATAAAATGAGCCCTAATGCCGGCACCGGTGTGGCTCAGTGGATAGAGCGTCGGCCTGCGGACTGAAGGGTCCCGGGTTCGATTCCGGTCAAGGGCATGTACCTTGGCTGCGGGCACATCCCCAGGAGGGGGTGTGCAAGAGGCAGCTTGTCGATGATTCTCTCTCATCGATGTTTCTAATTCTCTATCCCCCTCTCTTCCTCTCTGTGAAAAATCAATAAAGTATATTAAATAATAAATAAATAGATAGATAGATAGATAGATAGATAGATAGATAGATAAATAAATAAATAAATAAATAAATAAATAAAGGAGTCCTAATGCAGCCCTAGAGGAAAAGCTCGGTGCTGATCTAAGGGACAGGACAGAGTCTGAAGAAGGTCACTGCTGTCTGCTTCTGCCCAGGTCACGCCCTTGACTGCTTTGAAGTTCGCAGAGCTCTCTGTGAAGGCAGGCTTTCCCAAGGGGGTAATCAACATCATTCCGGGCTCAGGTAAGCCGCCAAAAGACCCTTTTCACTCCAGTTAATGAATGGTGCGGCGGTAGCCGAGTGGCTGTTTCCCCACGGGAGTCTGTCCCAAATTATAACTCTATTAAACCTAAATACTGTTTACCAAACAGTAACTTAGGGATAAATATACTGCCCATGCCCTAAAATCTTAAAATGGAAACATAATGGTGCATGAGTAGGGCGGAAGGGGGGGGAGAGAGGGGTAGAAATACGTAGTACAGCATTGTAAAACTACCCTAAGGTGGCCCATTCCAATTTTTAAAAACTATTTTGGAAGTTTAAAAACAACAACGAGGCTTGCCCATCTTTTGGGATTGGGGGGAGAGGGGATGACAGTTGCACGAAGGACATTATTTAGATTTTTTGCCAGTTTATAATTAATACAGAAAAATGTAAAACTAAGATTCTAATGAGAGTGTAGAAATCTCCTTCAATGAATTCAAAACCACCCCGGCCATCAGAACTTGACGAATGTTTTAAATCACGTTTGTTCCCCTAATTCCATGGTCAGCAAACTGTGGCTCGCGAGCCATATGCGGCTCTTTGGCCCCTTGAGTGTGGCTCTTCCACAAAATACCATGGCCTGGGCAAGTCTATTTTGAAGTGGCATTAGAAGAAGATTAAGTTTAAAAAATTTGGCTCTCAAAAGAAATTTCAATCGTTGTCCCGTTGATATTTGGCTCAGTTGACTAATGAGTTTGCCGACCACTGGCCTAATTCTGCAGGTGGCGTAGCAGGACAGCGCCTGTCTGAACATCCTGACATCCGCAAACTTGGCTTCACCGGTTCCACTCCTATCGGCAAACAGATCATGAGGAGGTACTGGCTTCCATATGTCCGTTTGTTGTAGATGCTGCCAAACCAGGTTTTGTTTAGCTTTTGCTTCCTGGACTAGGGTGCTTTGGGAGGAGGAAAAATCGCCTCAGATGTAGAAGAGAGATCTACTTATCACTGCAGGGCATCGGCCTGTGTGCATGTAATAAAATACCTTCCAGAGGGTAAAAGCCCACAGTCAATAAAACTAGAGCCATAGTGAAATTCTACACCCGACTGGCCGCTTTAACAATCCAACACAAAACATTTTCTGTACTAGGTCTGTGGCCCAAATTGTTTTTGGAGCCTAAGTAAGAAACCAAAAAGACATATAAACAACAAACCTGGATTATTAATAAAATAAATTTCTAAAAAGCAGTAACATTGGATTTAAAAAAAATTACAAATAATCTCCCGGATTAGTGTGACTTGGTTGTTTGAGTATCATCCTAACTGATACTTAGGTTGTAGGTTTGATTCCTGGTCCCTGGTCCAGGTGTATATGGGAGGAAACACTTGATGTTTCTCTTTCACATTGATATTTTTCTCCCTCTCCCTCTCCCATCTTCTTTCTCTAACAAAAATCAATAAAAAAACATATTTTAAAAAATTAAAAATAAAATTTTCAAATAATCTGCCCAGCCAGTATAGCTGAGTGGTTGAGTATCAACCTAGGAACCGGGAGGTCATTGTTGAAGTTGAAATCAGGGCACATGACCGGGTTGCCTGTTCAGTCTCCAGTAGGGAGAGTGCAGGAGGCAGCCAGTTGATGATTTGCTCTCATCTTTGATGTGTCTATCTCTCCCTTTCCAATCCTCTCTCTGCAATAAATAAAAACATATTTTTTAAAATGTTTCATTGCAAATAATCTAAATATTCAAAATAAGGCTATGGGTAAAGGAAGTCAACATAACAGAATACTGTGCACTCATGTTCATGGAACATTTTAATAACAGTGAGAAGTGTTATTAAAATGGTAAATGGAAAGGAAAATAAGCTATAAATTGTATATATTGGGTGATTCCCAACTATGTTAAATAAGGCAAACGCTATGGTTGGGCACAGACCAGAAAAAACTATATCAAAATGGTAAAAAAAAAAAAAAAAAAAAAAAAGGAAAAAAAAAAGTCATTGAGCCATGGAATTGATCCCCCCCCCCTTCTTTCTGCATTTCTTTAAAGTTTGAAAATGTTTTAAATAGTACTGTAAGAAAGGGAAAATGCAGCACATATACTAAAAATGTTTTAAATACTACTGTAAGAAAGGGAAAATAAACAATTACTTCTAAAAATCTATATATTTTTTTTTTCTTCTAGTGCTCTAGTGATCTAGTGGCTTGAAGCTAAATTCCTTGCTAGGCCTTTATGTAACCAAAATTATTATACCTAAGTAATCTGAATTTACCTATAAGGATCTTTAGTCATTTACCACAGAATTTAAAACAAAACTTTCAGTCGAAATCGGTTTGGTTCAGTGGATAGAGTGTTGGTCTGTGGACTGAAAGGTCTCAGGTTCGATTCCAGTCAAGGGCATGTACCTTGGTTGCGAGTACATCCCCAGTAGAGGGTGTGCAGGAGGCAGCTGATTGATGTTTCTAGCTTTCTATCTCTCTCCTTTCTCTCTCTTTAAAATATCAATAAAAATATTTTTTTAAAAAACTTTTATTATGGAAAGTTTCTCATATATTCAAAGCATAAAGAATAGCATGATGAACTTCCATGTGCTCACCACCCAGCTTCAACAGTTATCACCATTCAACCATTCTTGTTTTGTCTTCCCATAAGTTTCTGAGTATTTCTGAGGCTCAATTATGTTTTCCATGCCAAGTGGTAACTTATGGTGGAAGAAGAGAGAGAGCGAGACTAAATGCTCATTTCCCATTTATTTTTCTCTAGTGCTGCGAGCAACTTAAAGAAAGTTTCTCTAGAACTTGGTGGCAAATCCCCGCTTATAATATTCAATGACTGTGAAATTGACAAAGCTGTGCGAATGGTAAGAGAGTGGGTCAGATCCAACTAAGTGCCTATTTCTAAAACACATTTCACCTCATTGCTCATCAGAAATCTTGTTTCTCCAAGTATACAATTTGTATTTATTTACAATACCCTGTAAAAATGTAAACATAGAAACTTTAATCTTTATTAATTAGAACCAAACCAAAAAGCACAGAGAAGAAGAAATACCAGTCAAGGACCCGCTTGGTGGGTTGTGCGGTGGACAGGCAGGCAAGGTGCCCAGAGGAGATAAGTCCGTGGATCATGGCAGAGGGAAGCTAGTCATGTCACTGGGAAGCTCAGCCGAAACCCTCAAGTGAGATTGAGCCTTGTCTAGTCATTTCAGAAACTGTCCCCTTTATGCTTAGATCTGGGAACACTAGAGCACTTTATTTTTTAAAATGTCTTTATCATTTGTTTCATGTTTTCAGAACTTTGGGGCCAGGGAGGCTTTCCAGACATTCATGATGTATACAAACGAATGTAGACATCTCAGCAGCAAAATCTGACATGCAAGCACTACATTTAAATGTATAATCTAGACTTTCTGCAACACACAATCTGTCCTCCGTGGTATGTTCTTATTGTTACACACGTTTTTGCTAAGTGCTCAGGGACCAAAGGAGGGAAAGGAGAAACAAATCCTCAGAAAGCATGCTAGATCAAAGCGGGGTATCTCAGCAGAGCTCATCACGGGGTCGTGTGTGTCTGTGCCCTGTTGTCTGCTGCCTTTCACAGCGTCTATTCTCGGTACGTGCAATGTTATTACAACCCCCACTTCCCAAGCAATGTTAACACTCTTTTCTCCTCTGCTGCCCAAGGGCATGGGAGCGGTATTTTTCAACAAAGGAGAGAACTGTATTGCAGCGGGGCGGCTGTTTGTGGAAGAATCCATCCACGATGAATTTGTGACAAGAGTGGTAAGGCGCCTTTTATAATATATTGGCTCCATGAGTCAGACAGAAATCGCTTAAACTCAAAGAGTGCTTCTGAATTTTAGTGCATTTTTAGGTGCTGTGCTTATAGATTTTAAGAAAACAATTCGGTCCTTATCTTTTCGAGCCACTTTGTGACATATTTATAGGTTCAATTATAGAATGTCTAGACTTTGCTTCCCTCCTGCTCCCCAGGAGGAGAGGGGGTGAGGGGTGGAATAAATTGGCCATGAATTGGTAATTGTTGAAATTGGGTGATGGGTACATGGAGTTTTATTATATTGTTTGTCTACTTTTATATGTGTTTATAATTTTTCATAGTAAAAAGTTATAGGTCTGTATAAACAAAGCCTGTAAGAGCTGTTATTACCTATACCTGGCTCTGCATTTAGCATCTATTGGATCCATGACACTTGAGGTTTTTATAAACCCCTAAATTAACTATGTGAGATACACTGTTCAATCCTTACAAACACTCAGTTCACAGTTCACAGGACAAATACCATATCCTTCATCAAGATAGATGAAAGAGAGAGAGGTCAATAGATAGAAGCCTACTATTGATTGGTCATGATTCTGTAAATATACTAATAGACTAAAAGTTGTTTATAGAATTATTAAGATTAATTCTATGACTAAAATAAACTCTAAACTAAACTACATTATATTATTATTAGAGGCCTGGTGTACAAAACACATGCATTCAAGGTGGGGTGCGGGGGGTTCCCTCAGCCCTGTCTGCACCCTCTTGCAGTCCAAGAGTCCTTGGGGTGCTCGCCAGCTGTGAGCCCAGCTTCTAGCTGAGCAGTGCTCCCCCTGTGGGAGCTCACTGACCACTAGGGGGCAGCTCCTGTGTTGAGAGTCTGACCCTTTGTAGTTAGTGTGCATTATAGCAACCAGTTTTTCTGCCATCAGCCGGAAACTGTCTTTCCCACATTCCCCAAGGGGTTCCGGATTGCGAGAGGGCGCAGGCCAGGCTGAGGAACCCCACCGGTGCACGATCAGGGCCAGGGAGGGATGCAGGTGGTTGGCCAGCCAGGGAGGGACAGCGGGAAGACTCCAGCGTGTGTCCAGCCCATCTCACAAAGTCCGGATCAGCTGGACCCCAGCAGCAAGCTAACCTATCAGTCGGAGTGTCTGCCCCCTGGTGGTCAGTGGACATCATAGCAAACTTTTACTATATAGGATGATAATAGTAAACATGCTGAAACCGGTTTGGTTCAGTGGATAGAGCGTTGGCCTGCAGACTGAAAGGTCCCAGGTTTGATTCCGGTCAAGGGCATGTACCTTGGTTGTGGACACATCTCTAGTGGGGGGTGTGCAGGAGGCAACTGATCGATGACTCTCTCTTCGATGTTTCTAACTGTCTCTCTCCCTTCCTCTCTGTAAAAAAATCAATAAAATATATTTAAAAATAAATAAATAAAAATAGTATTTGTAGCTTGTTAAAACTGAGTAGTTCAGAGCTTAACAAAACTATAGTATTTGGTGATTGTGTGCCCCCGGGCAAGTCACTTAACCTCTCTACGCCTCAGTTTCTTCAGCTGTAAGAAGGAAATAATAAATACCCATTTCTAACACTGCTTTGAAGATGAAATGATGGCCAACCTTTTAACAGCTTAGTATAACACCCACCACATGGTAGAAGCTCAGTCAAAGGTACCCATTATTATTACTAACAGTCTGTTGTGTTTTGCAAACTGGGTGACATTCAGGTGGAAGAAATTAAGAAGATGAAAATTGGTGATCCGCTCGACAGATCTACTGATCACGGGCCCCAGAATCACAAAGCCCACCTGGAAAAGCTTCTTCAATACTGCGAAGCGGGTGTGAAAGAGGGCGCCACCCTGGTGTACGGGGGAAGGCAAGTTCCCAGGCCAGGTAAGACCACCTCCGAAGTTCACGCAAACTCATTGGTCAACAGAGCCAAAGACCAAGAGTACAATGATTGAAATTTCTTTTGAGAGCCGAAAACCGACTTCTGCGCATGGGCCACCAAATTTCAATTGCACTGTACGTGCGCGCCTGCACGTGGTATTTTGTGGAAGAGCCATACTCAAGGGGCCAAAGAGCCACATGTGGCTCTCGAGCCACAGTTTGCTGACCATGGACATAGATGGTAACAGCTTTTATAGCAGCACCATCTTGCCTCAGAAGTCAGAAGAGCCGAAACCGGTTTGGTTCAGTGGATAGAGTGTCACCCTTCTAACTGAAAGGTCCCAGGTTCAATTCCGGTCAAGGGCATGTAGGTTGGTTGCGGGCACATCCCCAGTAGGGAGTGTGCAGGAGGCAGCTGATCAATGTTTCTCTCTCATCAATGTTTCTAACTCTCTATCCCTCTCTCTTTCTCTCTGTAAAAGTCGATAAAATATAGTAAAGAAAAAACGTCAGAAGAATTAACGGTTAGCTCCTGTCCTTAGCGGTGCAGTAAGCAAGGGTAATGGGTGTCTCTGTTGCTCACAAGCTGCTGATCTTTCTTCCCGGCGCTGTGAGATGGCATCTCAGCCAGCCGAGCCTGGGAACGAGTCGTTTTTCTTGTCTAAGGCAGTACTTGTTACTGAAATACACGAATGGGTCAGTGTTGTGATACCCGAAAGGAGAAAAAGACAGACAACTGCAAAAACTCGTGTTTTACTCCTATAGGTAGATTGTGTGCCAACACCCTACTCTGAAAATTGGTAATTACCAGGGAAAATTTTCAACATTTACCATGCGTTTAACTGAGTAGGTGATAAAGGAGACGTTTTTATTTTTGCAAAAGGATCCCTGCTAATAATCTAGAAAAATATAATAGGATAAAAAAATTTACCATCCTAGCTGGTATATCTCAGTGGGTAGAGCACCCCTCCCACAACCCCCCTCCACACAACCCTCCCATCCCCCTACTCATCCCTGCACTGAAGGGTCACGGGTTCGATTCCCAATCAAGGGCATATACCTGGGTTGCAGGTTCAAGCCCTGGCTCCAGTCGGGGTGAGTGCAGGAGGCAACTAATCGATGTGTCTCACATCAATCTCTCTCTCTCTCTCTCTCTCTCTCTCTCTCTCTCTCTCTCTCTCTCTCTCTCTCTCTTTCCTTTTCTTTCTCCCTCCCTTCCAGCCCCTCTACAAATCAATGGGAAAAATATTCTCAGTGAGGATTAACAAAAATAAATAAATAAATCACCAATTTGCACTCCCTCATTGAAAGAAATAATTGATTGCCAGGACCGATTTGGCTCAATGGATAGAGCGTCGGCTTGGGGACTGAAAGAAATAATTGATTCAGGCAATGATCATCAGAGAGGCTAAAGTTATTAGGTAAAAGGTTGATGGGGACCTGAGCATTTGTGTTTTTTGTTTGTTTGTTTGTTTTTAAACTGATTCACTGAAAATTTTATTGAAAAGATCAGTAAAATTGGACTGATTTCTTTAAAAGAAAGAATGCAGATTATCAAAATTAGGAATGAAAGGGGGACTTCAGTACCAATCCCATAGACATTAAAAGATAATAAGATAATATTACGAACAACTTTATGTCAATAAATGTGACAACTTACATGAAATGGGTAAATTCCATGAAAAATACAAATTTCCAAAAGTATCCAGAAGAAATGAAAATATCTAAATTGATCTGTATCAAGTAAAGAAATTGAATTAGTAAGTTCTATTTTCCACAATGAAAAGTTCAGGCCCACATGACTTCTCACTGGTGAATTCTGTCTAACACTTATGACAGAAATAATATCAATTTTTCACAACCTCTTTTTAAAAATAGTGGGAAAGGAACACTTACCAACTCATTAATGAGCTCAGTATTACCCTGGTATCAAAGCTAGACAAGGACATCACCAGAAAAGAAAACTTCAGATTAATATCCCTTATGAGCAAAAGCAAAAATTCTTAACAAAATAGAATCCTGCAGTAAATATATATGTATCTATATGAAGATTAGTAAATCTTTTTTTTTAAATCAATCTTTATTATTCATATTGTTACAAAGGTTCCTCATTTCTTCCCCCCTCCACCAGGTTCCCACCCCACCCTCTGCCCCCTCCCCATCCCCCATTGTCCTCATTTATAGGTGCACAGTTTATGTTCAGTCTCTTCCTCCCTCCCTTTCCCCGATAGTAAATCCCTTTTCAGATAGTAAATCTGTTACTTAGCATTTTCTCATATCAATAATACCACCACATGCCCAATGATACATTTCACACAAAAGACATTTCCAAATAGGTCAACCAGCCTCATCCAGGCCCCACTCAAGGCACTCACAGATCAACACCCCAGCCCTATACTAACTCAACACATCCAGATCTAAGCCTTCATCACTTGATTCAGCAGACCCTCAAGTTCCCACAAAAGTTTCCAGCCATGTCTGAGAGGCCACCGTGGGGCAGGGGCAGGCAAGAAGCGAGCTGTTCCGGGCCTGGATGCTTCGGGCCTGGCCTCTGTTGCTCTGGTTCATTCCACAACCAGCTGCTCCGGGTCTGGTCACTGCCGCTCCCGACCTAGTTGCTCTGGACCTGGCTGCTGCTGCTCCGGGCCTGGCTGCATCCGACCCGGCTGCTCCGGGCCTGGCCGCTCCCAGCCTGGCAGCCGCTGCTCCGGGCCTGGCCGCACCCGACCCGGCTGCTCCGGGCCTGGCCGCTCCCAGCCTGGCAGCCGCTGCTCCGGGCCTGGCCGCACCAGACCCGGCTGCTCCGGGCATGGCCGCTCCCAGATTGGCAGCCGCTGCTCCGGGCCTGGCCACACCAGACCCGGCTGCTCTGGGCATGGCCGCTCCCAGCCTGGCAGCCGCTGCTCCGGGCCTGGCCGCACCAGACCCGGCTGCTCCGGGCATGGTCGCTTCCAGCCTGGCAGCCGCTGCTCCGGGCCTGGCCGCTCCCAGCCTGGCAGCCACTGCTCCGGGCCTGGCCGCACCAGACCCGGCTGCTCTGGGCCCAGCTGCCCCGGGCCTGGCCGCTCCAAGTCTGGCCGCTCCCAGCCTGGATGCTCCGGGCTTGGCTATTGCTCTTCTGGACCTGGCTGCTCCCAACCCGGCTGCTCTGGGCCTGGCCTCTCTGGGGACCTGAGCATTTGTAAGATACCAAAGTATCACCCCCAAGATTGCTTCCAGCAGAGGGAGAAAAACACGGCTTTATAATGGAGGGGTCAGGTTGTCACCACTCAGAACCGCTGGTCAGTCTTAGCAGGGAGAGCAAGGCGACTGGATACCTGTGTCTCCTATCAGATGCAGTGGGCAACACCACCTGTCAAGTATTCTTGCCCAAAATAACCTGAACCGGACCATGCCTGTAGGTCAAATTTTCCATTTACATGAAATATAGGGGATAGAAAGAACAAATTAAATATTACCCCAAAGAAGCAATGACAAATCTAAAATGCAAGGTATTCTATACAGCAAGTGACTGGGTCTGATAATACATCAATGGCATGAAAAATAAAGGGCAGGGATAAAGGGGAAACATTTTAGATTAAAGGACACAAGATATCTAACAATCTAATACAACGTGTGGAATTTATTTAAATCCTGAATTGAACAGGTCAACTGTAACAAGATCTTTCCAGACAATCGGAAATGGAAGTGTAACCGATGAATAAGAAATTAGCATGAACTTGTTAGGTATGCTAATGTATTGTGCAGTGTGTAAGAAAATGTCCTTATTTTTAGATTTGTACTGAAATACTTGGAGGTCAAAGTTGTAATCTCTGGAGTTTCCTCTAAGATATTTCAGCAAGTAAAAAAAATGAATCAAATCTAGAAAATATAAATAATTATTTTACTATTCATGATTCTATATGGTCTATTTTTACATTTAATTGAAATGCCTGTAATAAAAGCATTATACATATAAGAATCCAGGAATGTTAATGCCAACTAGGAGAATGAAAGTTTTCTTGGTTTCACTGACCCAAAGAGAAGAAAAAGGTATGTAATGTAATTAAATAAGAACTGTTCATTGATGATTAACCTAAAATTGACGTTCTTTTCCTCTGTTTTTCAAATAGGCTTTTTTATGGAACCGACGGTGTTCACAGACGTGGAAGACCACATGTACCTGGCCAGAGAGGAATCCTTTGGGCCCATCATGGTCATTTCTAAATTCCAAAACGGGTATGTTCTCTGGGCACCATTGAACGAGTTTTGACTATATACGTTGTTGGTTTTTTTCTTATTATTATGATTATTCTGCCATTGAGCTATATACAGAGCATAAAAAAAGCAATGAACATGGAATTCTCTACTATAAGAATAGTTGACTTAACTATTGAGAAGAGAGTGCTAACTAATGTTGAATGAAATATACTTTTGCTTCCTAAATTAATGCTGACATGGGATTTTAGCTGACCAAATTTTCGTTTTTGTACAGTTGACACTTGAAATGTCTCTGGAACAGGTAAATAACTGAGAACAACAGAACCAGTTTTCACATTTACATTCCTAGGGAAGGCAGCATCTGTGAAGTCTGATTTTGTCCAAACAGGACTGCTGCCTTCCTAGGGGATTATGCCCCCAAAGCCTCATATTCAGCTTCTTATAGAAACAGCCACAATCACCATGTCACCAACTGTAAACGGTATCCTGATTTGTTAGAGCACATGGAATTTTCCAGATTGTCCAGCATATCAAAGAACGCTGTATGATAACTGAGCTCCTCTAAGAATGATCAATACCACAGACTCATGATACACTCCACAAAATCCTTCTGAATTCTAACTTTGGATTTCCTTCAACCAGCGATAAGCTGGAAAGAAACAGAATGTAACGTTCAGAAGAATTTCTTGGTCTTTAATAGACATTATAAAAGACTTTGAGGGACACTAAGCTATAGTGAGTAAACGTGGACAAATGGATTCAAGGATGCCATTCCCTTCCTTTCGTTATAAGCTCCCCCACGGATAGGCCTTGTGTTAAACATGCAGATAGAAGAGGCCATGTTTTGGGGACATAGGCCTAGATAAGCCATGGTTTCTGTCCTCAAGTAGCTTACCATCTAATGGGAGACAGACCAGGATATGGGCCAAGGGCAGGATTGTGGCGGGGTCTCTCTTTTCCGAGTCCAGCACAGAGAGATGATCTGGTCCTTCAAGTAGAGGAGCTGGGGATTGAGAAATAGAAGAAAGAAAGAGACAAGACACAAAATGAAAGGAAAAAGCTGGGAACTGGGTGGGACCGCTGCCCTCTTCTGCTGGAGAGAGAGTGACCCATAGCTGATACGGTGTGTTTATTTTATACCCCCACATACCAGGAAGTTTCACCAAAAGTCAAGACAAAGGAGATCATTTGCATTTTTTTAAAAATATATTTTATTGATTTTTTACAGAGAAGAAGAGAGAGAGATAGAGAGCTAGAAACACAAGTGAGAGAGAAACATCGACCAGCTGCCTCTTGCACACCCCCAACTGGGGATGGGGATGTGCCCACAACCAATGTACATGCCCTTGACCGGAATCGAACCCAGGACCTTTCAGTCCGCAGACCGACACTCTGCCACTGAGCCAAACCGGTTTGGGCTGCATTCTTGTTTTTTTTTTTTGTTTTTTTTTTTAATATATCTTATTGATATATTAAATTTTAAATTAAATTTATATTAAATTCCGGTCAAGGGCACATATGTTGGTTGCATGCTCAATCCCCAACCCCAGCGTCTCTCTCACATGGATGTTGGGGGTTGAGCATGTAACCAACATACGTGCCCTTGACTGGAATTTAATCTTTTACAGAGAGGAAAGGAGAGGGATAGAGTTAGAAACACAGGTGAGAGAGAAACATCGATCAGCTGCCTCCTGCACACCTCCTACTGGGGATGTGCCTGCAACCACTGTACATGCCCTTGATCGGAATCAAACCTGGTACCCTTCAGGCCGACTTTCTATCCACTGAGCCTAACTGGTTAGGGCTGGGGTTTTTTGTTTTGTTTTGTTTTGTTTTGTTTTACATACGCTTGAACAGTTCATTTATAAAAACGTATAGTAAGCAGGTTAGCAATCACGTGCTCCTGTTTCTGGCACAGAGAGGGGAATATTAGAACATCATTGGGAGCGTTGTGCCCTACATTTAATGAAGCTTTATGTCTTCCTAAAAACATCTCAGGGACATCGATGGAGTGTTGCTGCGAGCGAATAACACGGAGTACGGCTTGGCCTCGGGGGTGTTTACCAGGGACATAAACAAGGCAATGTACGTGAGCGAGAAGCTGGAGGCAGGAACCGTGTTCATTAACACCTACAACAAGACAGACGTGGCGGCCCCGTTCGGCGGAGTCAAACAGTCCGGCTTCGGCAAAGACCTGGGTACGCTTCGCTGTTCTCCTGCGCGATCCTTTGTGTCCAGTCAAGTCTGCTTCATGTTTCATGCAACACCCATGTACTGTGTGTGTTGTTCTTGTTGTTAATCTTTGCCTGAGGGTATCATTCCATTGATGTTTGGAGAGAATGGAAGGAAGTGGGGAGAGACAGAAGGAGGGAGAACATCCATGTGAGAGAGACACTGGGGTTGGGGATTGAGAATGCAACCAACATACGTGCCCTTGACCGGAATTTAATCTGGGACCCTTCAACCAAACCAGCGAGGGCCCATGTACTATTTTGAAGGGCATTCTGGGTTTACTGGGCACTAGGTTGTTTGTTTTATTAATCTTTACCCAAGGATATTTTCCCCATTGATTATTTATTTATTTATTTATTTATTTATTTATTTATTTTTAGAGAGTGGAAGGGAGGGCAAGGGGCAGAGAAAGGAAAACATTGATGTGAAAGAGGCACATCTATTCATTACCTCCCACCTGCACCCTGACCTTGGCTAGGGCTTGAGCCTGCAACCGAGATTCGTGTCCAACCAGAATCAAACCCAGGACCCTCCAGTCCGCAGTCCAATGCTCTAGCCACTGACCTAAAGCAGCTAGGGCAACTAAGTTTTTGTTTGTTTGTTTGTTTGTTTGTTTTTAATATTAAACAGTTTTTTGAACATACAAAAAAGTGCACAAACAGAGTGGGAAAAGTGTTTCCTTTAAAAAACATATATTAGCAATGAAAGCAGAAACCTCTGACAGTATCTTTTAACTAAGATAGGTTCATTTTTCGGTTCTTGTTTTTACTTGACATTCAGCATGAATTTGGCTTAGTGTTCATGGGAACCAAGACAGGAAGGATGGGTGTGGGGCAATTACCAGCTATCTCCGAGTTACTTGGCAAGCTTTCAGAGTCAACACTGCAACTGGCAGGGGTTTCTGGGGATTTGGGAATTTGGATTTTGAGTTTGTAGAAAGCCCTAAGTATCATTCATGATGGGCAGTGACACCATCACATTTAAGTAGTAGCTTACTCTGAACGCTAAACCAGGAGGCCTGTTCTAACTACTTTACCTACATGACCACAAGCAATCTCACAATAGCCCTGGGAGACAGGTACATTTATTATTTTTATTTAATGGATGAGGAAAACAGGGGCTCAGAGGGGTTGGGTAACTTGCTCAAAGTCACACAGCCAGCCACTGGCAGAGAATTCAATGCCAAGCAATCTGGCTATGGAGCCCATGTTCTTACTCCCACAGTCAGTCTAGCACGATATTTCAAAAACTGAAATATTTGTGATTTACTGACATTATAGTCCACTAATATATGTTTGGTTGATTTTGGGTATTTTTACACTTTTCTCTTGATGACTTGGGGCAATGTATTTGCAGCAATGAAGGTAGCTCTCATTTTAAATGCCATTGAGATGGAAAGTCTTTTTTTTTTTTTTTTAATTCGTGTCTTTAATCCAGCTTTCATCCCTGCATCCAAATCACAATGGGAGATTTTTTTCGAGAAAATACAATTATAAAGCAAGGAAAATGTCCACTTGTCTTATGGTAGAGTATAGAGGCCCAGCTTCAGGTCTCTGTTTTATTATAACAGAATTTGCCTAATAGTTTCTCCTCTCCCAATTTTAAACCCCCGGAGCCCGGTGGCTCCCTGTGGCACATTGGATTAGAATCACCAGGGAGCTTTGAAAAATAACAAAGATTCAGATGTAATTGCTCTGGGGTGTGACCTGGATCAGGAGTTTTATTTTTTTTATTTATTTTTTTAAAAAATATATTTTATTGATTTTTTACAGAGAGGAAGAGAGAGGGATAGAGAGTTAGAAACATCAATGAGAGAGAAACATTGATCAGCTGCCTCCCGCACACTCCCCTTTGGGGATGTGCCCGCAACCAAAGTACATGCCCTTGACTGAAATTGAACCCAGGACCTTTACAGTCCGCAGACCGACACTCTATCCACTGAGCCAAATTGGTTTGGCCACCTTAGGATGTTTTTATTGATTTTCATAGAGAGAGAAGAAGGGAGAGGGGAAGGGCGGGAGGGGGGGAGGGGGGAGAGAGAGAGAGAGAGAGAGAGAGAGAGAGAGAGAGAGAGACACACACATACACAGACATTGATCAGCTGCCTCCTGTATGCACCCTGACTGGGGATTGAACCCACAACCATTTTGGTGTACAGGATGATGATCCAACCAATTGAGCCCTGGCAGGGGCTAGACACACTTCTATAGAGTGTTTCAGAGAAATCAAGAAATTCAAATCATGATCTTGAGACAATGGGGTGGACTAAAATGAAAAACTTTATCTACTCTCAAGAAAGGGACTCTCAAATGCTTGAAAGGCTTTGGATGGTATCCTGTCCAAGACAGGATGGCTAATAGGGTCTGGGAGCCAGAGGTGAAAGTCCACAGAAAGTGGCTCCTATGATATTTAATTTCCCCTACTTTATAAAATAGGGAAGATGAAGTATGATGTAGGGCAGAAATGTTTCAAATGACTCAAACACTGAACAGTCCCCAGGTTGCCACATAGCCCAACAGCCAGCACACTCAGTAGCAGCCTACAGGGAGGCCAAGGACCAAACTCCACCTGCCTCATTTTCCATTTTAAAGAATACTAGAGGCCCAATGCACAAAATTTGTGCAGGGGTGGGATCCCTAGGCCTGGCTGGCGATCAGGGCTGATTTGTGGGGTGACCCACTGGCACCCACCTTGGCTGCCTGCTCACTGGCTCCTGGATCAGGAGTTTTAAAAGCTCCCCGGGGTGATTCTAATGTAAGGTTAGAACCCTTGTTTTAGCTCAACTGTCAGAAATCACAGACTCATTAGTGTTGCCTGTGGCATTCATGCCCTTAACTGCTAGAAGTTGATGATTGTCTAGCTCAGAGTAGGAACAGAAAGCAAGGCCTATTTATATTTGCCTGGATGTGGCTTTCTCTGTTCCCAAGAAAACTGCATTTTCCTCATCTTTAAAATACGATTCGTACCGAAGACTATAGGCAAGTGTAACAAAATGCTAAGTATTGATGTATGTAAACATAGAAAAGATACAGTGAAAATCTGGTTATAAAAGACAATAGTGGCCAGTTTGGCTCAGTGGATAGAGCGTCAGCCTGAGGACTGAAGGTTCCCGGGTTCGATTCCAGTAGGGGATGTGTACCTTGGTTGCGGGCACATCCCCAGTGGGGGGTGTGCAGGAAGCAGCTGATCGATGTTTCTAACTCTCTCTCCCTCTCCCTTCCTCTCTATAAAAAAATCAATAATATATATTAATATGTATTAATATATAATTATTAATGTATATTGAATATATATTAATATATTTTTTAAGAGATTAAAAAATGGTTCCCCTGTACAAGGCATCTACCATAAATGGAGCCTCTAGGACTGGCAGTTGCTCCGGTGTCAGTGAGTGAGAGATGAGGGATTTTTCGGGCCTAGGGCATAAAGACTTCACACACACTGTACACCCAGGCAACACTAAATGTCTAAAATAACTCAAGATTAAAGCAAGTGTGAGAAGAAAGGATGAAATCAAGAGACACAGTATGTGCTACGTGAAATGAGTCAGTTAGAGAAAGACAAATACCGTGTGACGTACTCATATGTGAAATCTAAAGAACAGTGTACGTAAACAAACAGAAACAGGCTCATAGATACAGAGGCCAGCCAGACTGATGGCTGCCAGAGTGGGGGAGGGCGAGGGACCAGGTGAAAAAGGTGAAGGGGTCGAGAAGTACAGATTGGTAGTTAGTTACAAAACAGTCGTGGGCATGTACAGTACAAAACACAGAATATCTATTATGATAAAAGTGTAATATGCAAATCGACCCAAGGGCCAAACAGCAGAACGACTGTCGGAACAAACACACTATGACACGCACTAGTGTCAGGCCAGCCAAGGGGGTGAGATGCGATTGGTCGGGGGAGGGGAGGAGAAAGAAGGAAGGGGGCTCTGCCATTGCCCCACATTCACCTTGTAGAATGTAGAGGGAGGCCCAGGCCACCTGGCCTGCAGTACCGCAGCAGGTGGGCGGGGCCTCCCTCTGCAGGGTGATCGATTAGGGGGCTCCAGGACTGCAAGTGGGTGCAGGCTGGGCTGAGGGACACACACACACACACACACACACACACACACACACACACCACCCTCCCCCAAGTACATGAATTTCGTGCACCAGGCCTCTGGAAGTCAATAATATTGTGATAACTATGTACAGTGCTAGGTGGTACTGGAAATATCGGGAGGGAGAACACTTTGTAAAGTGTATGATTGTCTAAACCACTGTGCTGTACAACTGAAACTAACACAAAATATTACACATAAACTATAATTGAAAAAAATATTTTTAATGAATAAAAACACTTTTTTTTTTTTAAAAGATAGAGACACAGTAAACGCAATGGTGGGGCCTACACCATTTTTAATTGAATGAGAATCTGTAGTTTCACAGAATCATCAGGCGATTCACAGGAATTTTAACGTTTGAGCAACACTGGTCTGGGCCACATTCTATTTGCTTAGTGACCTAGACACCCACACCTGTGTCCGAAAGTCTGGTGACCTCACAGCCACCTGTGAACACTGTCCACCAACAGTTTTTCTCTCCCCTAGGTGAGGAGGCGCTAAACGAATACCTCAAAACCAAGACGGTGACGCTGGAATATTAGAACAACGCCACGACAGGAAGCCCTCAGCAGACAGCACTGCTCCTTCGTTCTCGACACACTGAAGAGGGCTGCCACGAGCCAAAAATTCACATGTGGGCCATGAAGACCATCGGCCACATGTCTGAGCACTACACCTGTGCCTGAGCTATACGCCTTCTCCTAGTATATCTTATTTTGAAATAAGATATATTTTTGTGACGTTGATGTTCTATTTTTCATTCCCCTGTGATGGGTGATCAACCCACAAACAGTTCTTGAGTACCTACTTGGGTACAAGGTGCTATATTATGTCCTAAAGTATATATAAAATGTAATGATATGATCTCTGACCCCTAATAGTTTACATTCTAGTCAATAGCTTTTTTATTTTTTCGGGAGCGGGGAGCGCTTATCTGGGATTTGAATCCATCAATAGCTTTTAAATTTTATATGATACATAGGTGTGGGCAAAAGTAGGTTTACAGTTGTAATGCAAATAAATAACAACTAATACAAGAATAACTGTTTTTGCATAGTTACAACCATAAACCTACTTTTACCCACCACTATCGTGTAAAGCTTTTGGAGACTGATCTTGGTTCCCATCATCCCATCTTACTAGCTATGTAACTTATGCAACTTCTCTGAGCCTCGGCTTCCTGATCTGTGAAATGGGTAGAGTAATGCCTCCCTCAGGAGCTTTTTGATGGGGACTCAGTGCAATACTATAAGTAAAGCACCTCACCCTGTGCTTTGTCATGGCAAATATTCAATAAAAGTTAACTGTTTCCACCATCACTGTTTAATCAATATGTTGAGATATATTAAGTAGATGGATTAATTCATTTGCTGTCAACCCTTTTCAGCCACCACTGGCTCCTATACTCTTTCTCTCTCTCATCCATGTCCTGACACAGTGCCCGAGACAGCAGCACTAGAAGATGCCACAGATGAAAAATAACAATGGCCCAGGGCAGTGGTCAGCAAACTCCTTAGTCAACAGAGCCCAATATCAACCGTATGATTAAAACTTCTTTTGAGGGTCAAATTTTTAAAACTTAAACTTCTAGCGCCATTTCTTCAAAATAGACTCACCCAAGTCATGGTATTTTGTGGAAGAGCCACACTCAAGGGACCAAAGAGCCACATGTGGCTCAAGAGCCACTGTTTGCCAACCACGGGTCCAGGGGGAAGGGGTGCCTTCCTTTCTAAAGCTCACCCATCTTTCTGAGGACATCTTGTTTTCCATTTTCTATTTACTGGTCTTGCTGCTCGCTGGCTGTGTGATCTTGGGCAAGTGAATGACCTATCTCAGAGGCAAGATTTGGAATCTATAAAATAGGTAAAGTCCCTGTCTCATTAGGCATTGGAGGGATCCAATGGAATCATCCACATAATACCCTTAACAAGGTGTCTGTGCTCAAGAAGTGGGAATGAGTACAACTCACACCTTACTCATAGATTTCATTGTCTGTTGTCAGACAAAAATAAATAGGTAAACGATCACCATTCTTGTATGACTAGAAAATAGGCAGAGCAATTCACTCTTATTATTCCTCCTTTTAAAGTAAAATGTCTGCAGTCACGTTGGCTTTGCAGAAGCCCTAAGGGAATAGTTGTGACTATGAAGACTCTGGCAGCCTACCATCAGGGGACGGTAGGAAATCCATAATCAGTAAGCAACAATAACAAAATCAAAGACGAAAAGCACTCCAAAGGAAGAGTATCAGGTGATCCTGGCATGATCCACAGAGTGAATATTGTTTAAAAGCACTTGTTATTTATAATACGGCAGCTCATCTACCATCCGAGCTTGGCACAGCTGAAGTTCTCAGTTGGAATGAATGTTCTCAGGGTTCATATCTGAATAAATGACAAAGCCCTTATTATAAAGGAACCACTTCTAAATGCAGTGTTTGAACTGCTTTCATATGATTTAAAATATCATGTTCCCAAATATTTTCATGATAGAGGAGATGGCAAACAAAAACATGCCTGTTCTTCTAGGCTAATTTTACCTTCTATTGTGACTCTCAGTAGCAGTGTTTTTAATCTTCTTTGGGCCATACCCTTCCTTGAGAATTTGATAAAAAATGGAACCCCTCTGTTTCACTTCTACTCCCCAAGTTCACTGCACACACATAATTCTGCAAATGTCCTCCCAGGTTCCAGGCCTCCCGAAGCCCATGCTCGGGCCTCAGATTAAATGCTTTTTTTTTTCCACAGTGAGTTCTAAAGTTCTTACTGGCTGGAGTTTTTACATCGGACTGTTGATCAGAATCAAAGGCTCCATGGAATTCATAAAATGACCAGTGAATGTGAGTTGGGACCTAATGATCCACAGACTACTGGGTGATTTAATTAACACACCGAGTAATTAAATTATCACCGAGCCTTCAGATCACTGATTATTTTGCTAAAAGATGAAGCTGAGATCTGTTTGTCATTGAACTGGGGAGGTGCAGACACTTGAAGCAGTTATACATTTCTTCTAATTCCATTCCCCCAGGCCCTTCGAAAGCCGCCCTCTTAACCAGCCTCCCTGGCCTTCCTACCCCCAAGTTGGCCAAAGTGTCTCGCTCTACGCTCCCACTTGTCTGGAACATTCTAGTAGTACTTACCACTTGTTGCTAAAATTATTTGCCTCCCTAACCAGATAGGAACACCCCCTCCTCACTCCAGGATTGGCATTCTGTCAATAATAATAACAAAAGCCTGAGTGTTGACCTATGAACCAGGAAGTCAAGGTTTGATTCCCCATCAGGGCACATGCCCAGGTTGTAGACTTAATTCCCAATGAGAGGCATGCAGGAGACAGCCAAATAATGATTCCCTCTCATTATTGATGTTTCCTTTCTGAAATCAATAAAAAATATATATAGTATTAAAAAAAAACACTAAACTAAAAAACATTATCTGCAAGAGCTTTTGTGGAAATAGGTGGAAACCAGATGAGGAACCAAATTTGGTTCCCCCATACCACCCTCCAAGAAAATAATAGCTATTGGAATATCATCAGCTATGAGACATTATGGATAGGGTGGCTTATTATTACTACTTTGCAAATAATACCCAAGTGGATTTTTAAATAATTAAATAATACCAAATTATGTAAAACAGGAAGGTAAGACTACCATAAACTCTTCATACAGAAATAACCAGATATCATTTGAGATTTCCAGACTTTTTCTAGGCATATATTGTTTTACAGAATCAATATAAGTGTACATGACTTTGTTGCCTGCTTTTTCAATTAATCATCTGTAAGCATCTTTCCATGCCCATAAATGTTCCTCTGCATGTTTGGTGGCTTTAGCTTACTATTATAATTTGAAAGAGCCTTGTTTATACTAATGCTCTCTATTGTTGGAATATTTACTAGTAGGTCTGCTTTTTGCTATTTGAAACATCACAATAAAACATGTATAAATTTGTGAACAAAGTCATAGTTATTTAATTGGATAAATCCCTAGGAGTGGAATTTCTGTGTCAAAGGATGTAGGAATCTTTTTTTTTTTTTTTTTTAATATATTTTATTGATTTTACAGAGAGGAATTGAGAGGGACAGAGAGTTAGAAACGTCGATGAGAGAGAAACATCAACCAGCTGCCTCCTGCACACCCCCCACTTGGGATGTGCCCACAACCAAGGTACATGCCCTTGACCGGAATCGAACCCAGGACCCTTCAGTCCGCAGGCCGACGCTCTATCCACTGAGCCAAACCGGTCCCGGCGGATGTAGGAATCTTTAATCTTATCAAGTTTCCTCAAAGTTTTTGCTCCCATTATGTATTAATAGAGGCCCATTGCACGAAGATTTGTGTAAGAATAGGCCTTCCTTCCCCTGGCTTCACTCCTGGCCACCTGAGAGCCTGTAAGTCATCGCTCCAGCTGGAGTGCTGCTCCTATAGCTCCCTCCACACCCTGCCCTCCCTGTCATAGCAGGCGTCCCGCCTCTCCCAGCTGCTCCACGCCTGCATATGCAAATTAACCCAACATCTTTGTTGGGTTAATTTGCATACCCACTCCTAACTGGTGTCACAGAGTTATGGTCAATTTGCATATTTCTTTTATTAGTATAGATTTCTATACCCTACATTTACTATTCTCAGCATATTATATTAATTCATTAATTCCTTATTAAGACTCCTCGAGGGACACTATTATTCCCATTGACAGATGGAGAAACTGAGATGTGGCTGGGCTGGGATCTGATCCAGGCGGCTTCAGAGCCTGTGCTCCCAGCACAGTGACTAGCAGGCCAATGATGATGGCCAGGTGTGTGACTGAACTACCCATTGTGAAGCCTTAGGAAATCTGCTTAGTATTTCCATGCCAGTTTTCTCATCTGTGGAACAGGTATTAGCAGAATATCTCATAAGGTGATTTTAACAATAAGAAAATTTGTCTCAAAACAAGAAATTCAGCAACAGTTCAATCTAGAGTTATTCAATGCAGGGACTCGATGTCCTTGCTTCTTGTCTCTGGTGTCCTTGGTGTGCTGACTGTACCTCAAGAGTTGACTCCATTTATTGCTACTAGAAGGGAATCCCAGGAATCATATCAGTAATAAGTATCCAGTTCTTTCTCTAGAAAGGACCCAGCTCCTCATGTGCCTCCTTTTTAGGAATGATAAATACTTGCCCTTCTCAAAGTCTACTAACAAGACTTGGCTCATGCCTTATTGGGAAGGTTCACGTCCCACACCCATACCCAAACTAATCACTGGCAAGACTTTTCCATGAATGCATGGTGGGGAGTCAACCGTAAAGATTCCAACGTTAAACTTTTGAGAAAAGTCTACCAATCATATTTCCCCCCCCCCCCCCAAGCTTATGAACCACTGATATTTAAGATGAATTACTTTATTGACATAAAGAGAGAAAAACAGTTTAATGAACATTTATTTTACATTCCAACCGAATGAAAGGCACTAAATATGCTAGGCACCGAGGAAAACACAGATGAAAATAAGACTCATCATTTGTCCTTGTCTTTCCTACCATAATAGTGGATATAAGCACAAGAATACAAACCACAAACTATTTTGCAAGGCAATTTTTTTTATAATATTTGATGCACAATTAAAGTGTTATGAGAACAGACGGCAGATTCATTCAGAATGAAATCTTTGTTGCAGAGACCATTACACGGAATTCTGCGATTTCTAACTGTCGCAGAGCCATAGACAATACACTACCCCACAAGTTTGAAGAGAACATTTCATCAACCTCAGCAGAAACAGAGCTATTCTCCCAGTGGATGCCATCATCTCTCACCTCAGCATCCAGCAGAGAGCACAGGGTCAGATCAACCAAAGCACAACAGTGGCTTACTTTCCAATAGACAAACTGTTTACAAACAAAACAGCTTATTAATGAAGGTATAACATACATAGAGTGCATGAATGTTAAATGTACAACTCAATAAATTCTTATATACATATGAATGATGGCAACTCTCAAAAGTAAAAAAAAGAAAAACAGTGGCTGACACACAGAAAGACCTCAGTAAGTAGATGTTTCATCTGCTGATAAGTAAGAAATACAATCTTGGTTTCATTGGCATTTCTTTGATAAATGTGGTTGAACACTTTTGTTACTTGTTTACGTCCTGTGGTCTTCTATTGATACATTTTTTAAAAAATGTTTTTTTTAATTTTTTACTAATTTCTAAGACCCTTGTTTATACTAATGGCACTCACTCTGTCTTATGTTGTAAATATTTTTCCCAATTGGTCCCTTGCCCTTTAAATGTATTTGCCAACTGTTTTTATATTTATGTGGATAAACTTTCTATTTCTTTTAACTTGGGGCTTTAATGTTCTGCTTTTTAAAAAAGTTTTTGCCCAATTACATTATTAAATATCCCCCATTTTAGTATGAAACCCCTATAATTTTCTTTCTTTATATTTAAATCTTTAATCCATGTAGAATTTTATCTTAGTACAATGTATGAGGCTAGAATCTAACCTTGTTTAAAATTAGCCAATCCTGCCAAAGCCAGTTTGGCTCAGTGGTAGAGCATCGGATTGAAAAGTCCAAGGTTCAATTCCGGTCAAGGGCATGTACATTGGTTGCGGGCACCTCCCCAGTAGGGGATGTGCAAGAGGCAGCTGGTTGACGTTTCTCTCTCATCGACCTTTCTAGCTATCTCTCTCCCTTCCTCTCTGTAAAAAAACCAATAAAATATATTTTTTTAAAAATTAGCCATTCCTAGCATTGTACATCAAATAACTATTACATTTTATACTTGATTAAAATGACATATGTATCATATAGTAATTGTTCATGTTTTAATTTTTTCTTCTGTATCATAAAAATGTGCAGAGGACCTGAATTTAGTTAAGTCCCTCAACTGTATAGGAAGCTTAGTTCTATTATATGCAATAGCCATGGCAGGAGAAAAATACTTAAATTGTACATACTAGTATGTATTTTTAGACTGACCAGTCTTTTACTGATCATTCAGTCTTTTTCTGCTTGGATATGTATTTCCTGTAAAGTTACACCTTCATATCCCCTGCCTGGAGTAGCCCACCTTGGCTTACAATGTCCTCATACACCTGTTCATTGATGTATTCAGTGCCTACTGTATACCATGCACCATGCTAAGTAGTGAACCAGGCAAATGCAACTCTTCCCATAATGTACCTATAGCATAATAAATTATCTGGTAGAAGACAATCTTTAAATATTTACACTAATAACTCATCACAATGTGTTTGGTGCTATGAAGAATAGCACATTACCCTTCCCAGCTTAGAAGTTCTATTTCCAGATCTGTTCGTTTCTTCCTGCATCCATGAAGCACAATCTGGGAGATCTGGTTCCAGTTTCCAATGGGAAATACCAGAAAGAACCTTGGGGATTATCTTCAGAGTATTTACAAGGCTGGTATGAGGAATAAGAGAAAAATATTTGAAAGAGAGCTCTAAAACATTAAGAGGACAGAATACCCATATCCTCAGCAAAGCCAGCCCCATGGCAGATGCGATCTGAAACAGTTTAACAAGGTCAGAACTGAGCAGAGTCAACTTCAGTGGACCATTTTTGGCTTTGAATGAGAAAACAGCTGTTATCTTTTTTTTTTAATTCTGTTTTTTCCTGTGGTGTCCCTAGTTTCTACATTTGATAGGTTTCAAACCATGAACAATTGTGTAGCTGAGAAAAAAATTTGCTTTATGAAAAAAAGAAAAAACAAAACATCAATTTTTCCAACCAGTACGTTTTATAGCCATCGAGGAACTGCAGAGGTACCAACAGTGATGAAACCCAGAGAGAACCAGATTTCCAGCTCAAACTGGAAACAAATATATTTTTAAATAAGAGGACATATGCCTGAGGGCAGCTAAATCTAGATAATTTTTTTTTATTATAAAAGGATTTCTCTTAAAAATTTCTTCCTCATTTTGATGCTAACAAATAAATTTGATGTTATAAGAACAAACAAAATCCACCTAGGTTTTTTATCCGAGATAATTTAAAATGAACAGGTGACTCATATTTTTAATTTAAAATAAGTTTGAAGCTCTAGCCAGGTAGCTCAGTTGGTTTGAGCATCATCTGGATATGCTAAGGTTGCCAGTTCAATCATGGTCAGGGCACATATAAGAATCAACCAATGGGTGCATAAATAAGTGGAACAACAAATTAATTTTTCTCTCTCCCTTAAAAAAAAATCAATAATAAAAATAAAATAAGCTTGATATGTCTGAAGTCTATGCTGAAGAAAACAGTTGCCAAAAAATTCACTCATCACCCAAAATAGTTCAGCTTTCTAAACTGAATCTCTTCAGCTTGAGATCAAAGACCGACTCCTCTTAGAAGATCCCCCAATGCTACCAATTCCAACTACTTAAAAGTCAGCTTCTTTTTCTCCAAGAAACAAAACACATCCGACGTGACATGAAAGCACCATCTACCTGAAATGCAAAATAACCAGCAAGCCACATTCTTTCTCGCAGAATTAGCAGGCGTGAATCCCCTGCATCTTGGATAATTTATTTCACTGTCTCTTTTTTTTACTGACAGGACTGTCCAGGACTTCTATCTTGCCTTTCCCACCTTCCGAACGAGGAAGCCTGATATTATCTACGGTGACTTCAGAAGAGCTGCTGTCATCTTCGTCCTCTGATTCGGAACTGTCCTGAGAATCCTCTTCAGAGCTGTCCCCTTCTTTTGAATCGGACTGATTCATCTCAAACAAGGCCACATCCTGCAGAAACACCACATGAGAAACTTATTTCCCTAAAAAGGTACAATAAAACACTGGGAACAACCAACATTTAGCACAAGACCGAAGCACAAAGGACATGTTGTTTTTCAATTCTCACTCCAAGATATGTTCTTATTGATTTTTTATAGAAATAGGAAGTGATAGGGAGAGAGGAAGAGGGGGGGAAAGGAGAAGGGAGGGAGGGAGAGAGGAAGAGGGGAGAGGAAGAGAGAGAATATAAATGTGAGAAAGAAACATCTGGTGGTTGCCTCCTCTAAGCACCCTGACTGGGGATCAAACCTGCAACCCGCGTATGTTCCCTGACCGGAATCGAACCCTCGATCGTTCAGTGCATGGGATGATGCTCCAACCAACTGAGGCACACTGGCCAAGGCATAAAGGACGTGTTTTTAATTCAATATGGCGCTTTTATTCTTTTAATTGACAGAGTCCACCACAATGATCTATATTTACTCTAAGTCTAAAAGGGTCCCCACGCCCAGCTACCGTGTTTCCCCGAAAATAAGACCTAGCGCATGGAAAGATAAGATATCCCCTGAAAATAAGACCTAGCGCAACTTTGGGAGAAAAAATTAATATAAGACACTGTCTTATTTTCGGGGAAACAGGGTAGTTTGGCTCGGTGGATAGAGCATCGGCCTGCGTACTGAAAGGTCCCAGGTTCGATTCTGGTCAAGGGTATGTACCTTGGTTGCGGGCACATCCCCAATAGGGGGTGTGCAGGAGGCAGATGATTGATATTTCTCTCTCATCGATGTTTCTAACTCTCTATCCCTTTCCCTTCCTCTCTGTAAAAAAAATCAATAACAAATATATATTTAAAAAAATAAAAAGGCCCCCATAACCCAATTCTATATGCCCTGTATATACACTTTCATTCAACAACTATTAACATGAGCCAGGCACCACACCAGGTACTGAAGACTCAACAATAACAATAAAATCTTTGCCTTTGTGGAGACTTTGTTTTTGAGCAGAGATTGGCAGCCTACAGGCCAAACCCAGCCTGCCACCTGTCTTGGTTTAACTCATGCACTAAGAATGGTTCTTATATTTTTATGTGGTAGAGGAAAAATAAAACCAAAGGAACAATATTTCATGAAACACGAAAATTATATGAAATTCAAACTTCAGTGTCCATAAGTAAAGTCAGTAGAACTTGCCTATTCATGAAGTCTCACCTACAGCTGCTTCCAGGCTACAACGGCAGAGATGATGGTCAGGAAAGAGACAGCGTGGCCCACAAAGCCTAGACCCGTGGTCGGCAAACTGCGGCTCATGAGCCACATCAGCTCTTTGGCCCCTTGAGTGTGGCTCTTCCACAAAATACCACAACCTGGGCACATCTATTTTGAAGAAGTGGCGCTAGAAAAAGTTTAAGTTTAAAAAATTTGGCTCTCAAAAGAAATTTCAATGGTTGTACTGTTGATATTTGGCTCTGTTGACTAATGAGTTTGCCGACCACTGGCCTAGAGTATTCATTATCTGGCCCTTACAGAAAATGTTTGCTGACCTCTGTTCAAATAGGGAAAAGACAGACAATCAACACTTACATATATAGCATAGTGCAGGAGAAAAGAAAGAAAAATAAAGCAGAATAAGGTAACAAGAGGGTCACTGGAAGAGGTGACGATTGATAAGAGAGACAGAGAGTCAAGATGCAGAAGTCCAGGGAAGAGCATTCTACAAAGAGGGAAAAGGCCTGGAGTAAGGGGAATAAATGCAAGTGCAGACAATGAGGGGACTAGACAGGAGGCAGGGTCAGCGAGCAGCTGGAGGCAGGATCGCATAGGCCTGGAAGGACTTTGAATTGATCAGAAATGAGACAGGAAGCTCCTCTGTTCCCAAATGGTGGGCCACACACACTGTGAAGAACTGACTCTAGGGAAGAAAGGGTGAGAGCAAGGAGACCTGCTGGGAAATTATTCCCGGAGTCCAAAGGGGAGACCGTGATTATTAGGAACAGGGGTGGCAGGAGTGGAGCTCATGCCAAGTTGGATGAGAGATATATTCTGGAGTAGAGCTGACCAGATTTGCTGACGAATTAGATGTTACCAACAATGGTGTCAGCTCTGTCCAGACTCGATTATTATAACAGAATTCCAGGGCAGAAATAAGGCCTGAGTCTAAATTGAGACCCTTTTCACACGTGGCTTATGTAATATGTTCTGTGAGATAATGTATTCTATTAAACTTAACACTAACTTTTGCATTTTCAACTATGATTACTTCTTTGGAAAAAAAAGAAAAAAGAAAAACCCAGTTAGGACATTTACTAAATGAATGCTTGAGGATAGCAAATATATTATATTTGACTTAGAAAAGCCCTCTTAGGACTCTGTATTATTTAATCCCTCAACTTCACCCAGGGAAGCTTGCTAACCTATATATAAGATCCTTAATCATTAAATGGCCAAGTACCTCTGCAGACTAGAAACATGAGCTGACTTACCAGGAAGAAAAGTAACTGTGAAATGAAAATGGAAAAGTTCTCGCCCTTTTTAGGTGATGAGGCATGCTGGCAATTTTACTATATGAAATGAAAACTAAGTATAGTTACCATTTGTATAATGTTTCCAAGACTCTCATCAATATTTTCAATATTGAAGTGACCGGGAGGTGCAGCTGCCATTTCTTTCCTTAGCTTCTCATTCGCCTGAGCCATCTGTGGGAGGAAGGTCTGTACCTGGTCCAATACTAAAGAGAGAAAACATAGTTTATCAAAACTTACATTATTTGCCCAAAGTCCAAATTGTAAAATCCAGTATTTTCTCTAAAACATTTGTGAATTTAATAGTAAAAATTATAATTTAGCCAAAATCGGTTTGGCTCGGTGGATAGAGTGTCAGCCTGAGGATTGAAAGGTCCCAGGTTCGATTCCGGTCAAGGGCTTGTACCTTGGTTGCAGGCACATCCCTAGTGGGGGGGTGTGCAAGAGGCGGCTGATCGATGATTCTCCCTCATCGATGTTTCTAACTCTCTATCCCTCTCTCTTCCTCTCTGTAAAAAATCAATAAAATATATATTTTTTAAATTATAATTTAAAAATTTTCATATTCCTTTCATGTAAAAAATCTCCATCCTCTTCTGACTTCCTTTTTTTTTTTTTTAAATATATTTTATTGATTTTTTACAGAGAGGAAGAGAGAGGGATAGAGAGTTAGAAACATCGATGAGAGAGAAACATCGATCAGCCACCTCCTGCACACCCCCCCACTGGGGATGTGCCCGCAACCAAGGTACATGCCCTTGACCGGAATCGAACCTGGGACTCTTCAGTCTGCAGGCTGATGCTCTATCCACTGAGCCAAACCGGTTTCGGCCTGACTTCCTTTTTAAAAAAATATATTTTTATTAATTTCAGAGAGGAAAAGTAAGGGAGAGAGAGGTAGAAATATCAATGCACACCCCTTACTGGGGACCTAGCTCACAATAGGGACATATGCCCTGACCGAAATTGAACTGTGACCTCCTGGTTCATAGGTCAACACTCAATTACTGAGCCATACCGGTTGGTCCTGTGATGAACACAATTCAGCAATTATTTACCAATAATTTGGGTTTTTCATATATCCCCAGGGCTATAATCTCCTAGAACAGCAGTCACCAATCTTTCGGACCACTGGTTGGCGACCGCTGGCATTCAACAAATAAGCAAAAAAGGAGGCCCTATGACTTAATAGTTAAGTGCATCAGGTGTGGTATCAGACCAACAAGATTATTACCGTAATAGAATCCCAGTTCCACCCCTGATTATCGGAATTGCCTTGAGCATGTTAATTAAATAGCATTTGTTTTTACCATCTATTCCCCTTTCTTTTAATAACAAACTCCTGCCTCTCACCCTGGATGTGCCTACATGCTCTGCAACCTGAGCCACCATGAGTTGGTTCAGTGGCATACACAGTGACACCATGAATTAGTCAGGACAATAAGAGATCACCCTGAAACATGGTTTGAAATGCTCGGGGTGGGGGTGGGGATCCTCCTTCTGAATGACTGAGCGAGCTGCTGAGTGTAAGCCTGGAGCTGCTGATAGACTGGCCGGCTTGCTAGACGTGGGAGAAGAGCCTGTTCTAGATGAAGCCAACACCTAGGAGAGAAGAGCTAAGAGATGCAGATGTATATGAAATCACTGGTTTTTGCCCAATAAAATGAGCAACATAACTTCCTTCCTTCCTCTCTATTTTCCTTCCCTTTCCTCATCATCCCTTCCCCTCCCTCGATCTCTCTTTCTCCCTCCTTTCTTTTCTCTCTCTCTCTCTCTTTTTCTTTCTTTATTTCATATTTAAGGAAATCTGAGTTGGATTTTAGTCATTTACAATAACAGGAATCCTAACTATTACATTTAATTTAATCACTGGAAACCTCAGTTTACTCATCTGTAAAACAGGGGTGGTAACTGCCAGGCATTGTGCTAGGAACAAGGGAATCAACAAACATGGGATAACAGTTTCTTTCTCTTATGAGGCCCAGCACATCACTAGCTCTCAAAACAGTCACTGACACAGCTACACAACAGGTGGCAAAATGTCCAGAGTACGAGAGAAAAGAAAACGGTGGTAAAGGTCCAGAAAGGGCAAGCCCGATGATGTGGGTCAGGAGGTCACGGTTCCATTTCCGGTCAGGGCACATACCCAGGGCTTCGGGCAGCCGATCAGTGGATCTCTCTCATCACTGATGTTTCATCTCTCTCCCTCTCCCTTCCTCTCTGAAATCAATAAAAATTAAAAAAAAATAATAAACTTTTTAAAGTGAATTACTGATGTTATATGAATAAAGTCCAAGTGTGGTACATAGTACTTATGAAGGAACAATTAATGACTATAATTGGCTCTTATGTTACGAGTAACATTTACCATTTAAATAATTGTGTCTAATTTAATAGAATGTGGTGGTGTTTTCTCATACATGTATATTAAATTTGGGCTCAGTAACTTCTAAAAAAAAAATTTCCAGAGATTAACAGGAAGTTTTAAAATATATTTTTCAATCCCACTATACCTCCTCCACCTCACCCACACCCCTCCCTCCTGCAATCACCACACATTAATTTTGATTTCCAAAAATACATCCCACAAAGAGTTTTTCTGGGAAAAGTTATTACTGTCTTAAAGCAGGAGAATATGTAAGGAATTCTATCCTTAGGCATAGATTTCACAATGTAAATCCCCAAGTAAGACTTTCTCCGCTGGACTCTGGTTTAATATCTGACCACAAGGCAGAGACGAACTGATTAATTAGGCAGAATTTAAATCTGGAAGGGAGGGAGGGGAAAGGATACTTACAGGGACTCCTCTCTATCCGAACTGTTTGAAGACTGGAATTCTTTCTGGAATTAGGCTTGGGGTTGATGAGCAATCTGTCCCATATACCTGAAAACAAACACACACACACAATTTATTATAGGGCATTAAGAAACAGGAGCCAGTCAGCAAACTTCCTGTGACCATTCTCAAGTCTTGACCATCCCACATTTCCCAAAAACGCTTTTAAAAAGAGAAGCACCCCAAGATCCACTACAACATCTTAGTTCTTCACATGAATTCAAACCTGTACATCCTATCTTCCCTTTCGTAAGCCTGTCTCTGTGTCACCGGTGCTGAGTAAGTGCACCCTAAACCGTGCCTTTCTGGATCAGAAATCCACCCGTGGCAAAAGCTGCTCTGCCATGACAGCATGGAGGCAGTGGTGGTTCCGTGAGGCCACTGGCTGTGTTACATCTGGCAAATCCCTAACCTTTTTGAGCACTGGTTTCCTCATTTGTAAAATATGGCAGCCTGGTTAGTTCCCCTTCGTTAAAGATGCCCACCCTAAACAAAACTGTCCTCTGGAGAAGTTGTACCTCCACTCCATCTATTCCGTCTCATTATTCATCACTCCTCCAATCCCTGCAAAATCCCCTCCCTCGGGCACCCAAATCCTGTCTGCCCACAGAGCAGAGCTCCACAATCATTCCCCGTTTCCTACTTTAGGCCTAGCAACTGGATTAGCATCAAGAGCTTGGATTCTGGAGGCAGACCTGTTGGATTCAACTCTGTTTTGTTCTTTTCCAGCCATAGGATCTCTGGCAAGTTACCTGTATGATATACACCGTGACTCTGTTTCCTGGTCTGTAAGCGGAGATAACAGAGCCTTCTGCACGAGGCCTTGTGAGGATTAAATTCTCTCTCAACAATTCTATAGCTACTACTACAAAATGGGGGATTGAAAACATAAGCAACTCCCCTCGAGTCCCACAGCTAATGACTCGTGGGGCTGGGATTCGAGTTCGTGATTTTTAATTCTCTAGTATGGGGTCTGAAATCCCGTGTGGATTCCATGGACCTGCCCCTCTACAAGAAAGCGGCACTATGCCGAAACCGGTTTGGCTCAGTGGATAGAGCCGACGGTTTAAGGACTTGAAGGGTCCCAGGTTCGATTCCGGTCAAGGGCATGTATCTTGGTTGCGGGCACATCCCCGGTAGGGGGTGTGCAGGAGGCAGCTGATTGATGTCTCTCCCATCAATGTTTCTAACTCTCTGTCCCTCTCCCTTTCTCTCTGTAAAAGACCAATAAAATATATTTTTAAAAAAAGAAAAGAAAAGAAAGCGGCACTAAGGACTGGTTCTCTGATTGAGGGGGAGAGGAGGGGGGGAAGGTAGTGGGAGGGAGATGGTGGGGATGGTGGGATGACCCATAACAATGATCTGCTCCCGACAAGCCAACTGCTTGGGCCCAGAGAGAGCCTTAGGGGAGGTGCATGCTCAGGCGTTGGACAGAATGGGCGCTCCATGCCGCGTGGAAAAGAAAAACCACACACCTCCCACCCACCCACCCCCGCCCCGGCCCCCGGCCCCCGGCCCCCGGCCCCGGCCCCGGCCCCGGCGCCGGCCCTCCACCCGCCATCCCTGCTGTCACCCGGGGCCCCCTCCGGGACGCCGGGCCTGGACACGGCCCCGCGGCCCTCCCGGCCGCACGTGCGCGCCCCCGCCGCAGCCCCCCGCCCGTCACCTCCGCGGCCGCCGCTCCCCGCCGTCAGCAGCTCCCGGGACACCGAGACGCCGGGGCCGCCCTCGGGGGACGAGGAAGAGCCCGGGCTGCACTGGAGTTCGCCGTCGACCTCCATGCTGCTCGCGAGGCTTCAGAGCCAGCCCACCCACGCCCGGATGCAGGAAAAAGACTTGGGCAGGGGCGGGGCCAGGGTCGCGATTGGAGAAAACTAGCTGGTGGGCGGGGAGAGGGGCGGAGCCTAGGCCGGTGGCGAGGGCGACCCCTGGCGGAACCTAGAGGTCTTTGCAAGCGTGGTTGTAACTCTGGAAGCCCTGTCCTTGGAGAACTAATGGCAAGGCTCCTCAATTTTTTTTTCTTTTTAAGCTAAACAAATTCGGATGTGAAGAGAGCACCACGGGCTGCTCTCCTCTTTGTTCTTAAAACAATTTTTTTAAATTGTGGTATTAAAAAAAACCATAAATTTTACCATCTTAACCTTTTTTTAAAAATATTTTTTATTTTTTTAAACATATTTTATTGATTTTTTATAGAGTGGAAGGAAGAGGGATAGAGAGATAGAAATATCGATCAGCTGTCTCCTGCACACCTTCTACTGGGGATGTGCCCACAACCAAGGTACATGCCATTGACCGGAATTGAACCTGGGACCTTTCAGTCTTCAGGCTGGGGCTCTATCCAATGAGCCAAACCGGTTAGGGCAATCTTAACCTTTTTTAAGTGTCCAGGTCAAAAGTGTTATATCCACAGTGCTATATAACAGATGTCTAGAATGTTTTCACCTTGAACAACTGAAACTGTGTCTATTGAGCAATGCCTTCATTGTCCCCTGCCTCCAGCCCCTGGCAGCCACCTTTAAATTTCTGTTTCTATTAGTTTAACTATTTCAGATACTTCATATAATTAGAATCATAGAGTAATTTTTTTTTGTGACTTACGTATTATACTTACTATAATGCCCTCAACATTTATCCATGCTGAAGCATGTGACAGGATTCCCTTCATTTTAAGGCTAAATAGTATTTCATTCTATGCATATACTACATTTTCTTTCTTTTTTTAAATTTATTTATATATTTTATTGATTTTTTACAGAGAGGAAGGGAGAGGGATAGAGAGATAGAAACATTGATGAGAGAGAATCATCGATCAGCTGCCTCTTGCACCCCTCCCACCAGGGATGTGCCTGCAACCAAGGTACATGCCCTTAACTGGAATCAAACCTGGGACCTTTCAGTCCACAGGCCGACACTCTAGCCACTGAGCCAAACCGATTTCGGCACATTTTCTTTTTTAAAAAAATTTTTTTTCTTGATTTCAGAAAGGAGGGAGAGAGAGATAGAAACACCAATGATGAGAGAGAATCATCACTCCCTGCACGCCCCAACCAGGGATTGAGCCCCCAACCCATGGCCTCCTGGCTCATAGGTCCATGCTCAACCACTGAGCCACACTGGCTGTGCTACTACATTTTCTTTATCCATTCATCCCTTGGTGGACTTTTGGGTTGCTTTCACCTCTGGGCTTTGTAAATAATCTGCAATCACATAGGTATGCAAATATATCTTCAAGGTCCTGCTTTCAGTTCTTTTGGATTTATATCCATAGTGTGATTACTGAATAAATAGCAATTCTATTTCAATTTATCCACACCTTCACCAACAGTTGTTATTTTATGTTTGTTTGTTTGTTTGTTTGTTTTAATAATGGTCATCCTAATGGGTATAAGGCAGTGGTTTTCAACCTTTCTAATCCCTCAACCCTTTAATACAGTTCCTCATGTTATGGTGAGCCCCAACCATAAAATTATTTTCATTGTTACTTCATAACTGTAATTTTGCTACTGTTACGAATCATAATGTAAATATCTGTGTTTTCCAATGGTTTTAGGCGACCCTGCTAGCGGTTCTCAACCTGTGACCCAGGCAGGGTTGCCTAAGACCATCGGAAAACACAGATATTGACATTACAATTCATAACAGTAGCAAAATTACAGTTATGAAGTAGCAACAAAAATAATTTTATGGTTGGGGGTCATCACAACATGAGGAACTGTATTAAAAGGTCGCGGCATTAGAAAGGTTGAGTAGAATCACATAAGGTGATATCTCATTGTAGTTTTGATTTGCATTTCTCTAATGATTAGTGATATTGAGCATCTTTTCATATGTTTACTGGTCATTTGTATATCTACTTTGGAGAAATGTGTCTTCAAATTCATTACCCATTTAAAAAAATATGTTTTTATTGATTTTAGAGAGAGAGGAAGAGTGAGGGAGAGAGAAGGAAACATGGATGAGAAACACCCATTGGCTGCCTCCTGCATGTCCCCCACCTGGGATGGAGCCCACAGCCCTGGCATGTACTCTGACTGGGAATTGAACCAGGACCTCTTAGTGCATGGGATGATGTTCAACCAATTGAGCTACACCAGCCAGGGTGTTCGTTGCTCATTTTCCAAGTTGTTTTGTTGGTTTTGAAATGTAGAAGTTAGTAACTTATATATTCTGTTTATGCACCCCTTGTCAGATACAAATATAATTAGCAGTCTCTCTCATTCCATAGGTTGCCTTTTTACTCTGTTGATTCTTTCCTTTCCTCTTCCTCCTTTTAAAAGTATTTATACCACAGTATGCTCAGATCCCTCTGGTACAGGATTCAGAGGAGAAGCAGAAATCTTGGTCCAACCTTTTTCTGCTTGTTTCTGACAGAACAGGTGGTCAAAGTCAGCCAGACCTGCATTAAACCCAGTCCCAGCTACTCCCTTAGTAGCTGTGACTTTGGGCAAATCACTCTCTGAGTCTCATTTCCTCCTCTGTAAAATCAGAATAATCATATTTCACAGGGTGTCCTGGGGGTCAAAGGCTATCCTGATGAGATTATTAAAATGTATATAAGGCTGAAATCGGTTTGGCTCAGTGGATAGAGCGTTGGCCTGCAGACTGAAAGGTCCCAGGTTCAATTCTGTTCAAGGGCATGTATAATACATTGGTTATGGGCACATCCCCAGTTGGGGAGGGGGGGCGTGCAGGAGGCAGCTGGTCGATGATTCTCTCTCCCTCTCCGTAAAAAATCAATAAAATATTTAAAAAAATAATAATAAATAAAATGTACATAAGGAGCCCTAGTGAGCGTTGGCCTGCCAATTGAAGAGTCTGGGCTTCAGTTCTGGTCAAGGGCACCTACTTCAGTTGCAGGCTCTTCCCTGGCCTGGGTCCTGATAGGGACTCACACAGGAGACAACCAACCAATATATTTCTCTCACATAGATATTTGTCTCTGTCTTTCCCTCTCTCTTTCACTCTCTCTAAAAATCAATGGGAAAATATTCTCGGGTGAGGATTAAAAAAGATGTATGTAAGGAAACTGGTAACTGCATTATTATCATAATAATAATTTAACATCATACCACATTATTATCAAGTTGTAAAACGCAGAATACAAAGAATTATGGGAGAAATGACCATAGGTGCTGAGGAAGAAAACACTGATTAGCCCTAACTGGTTTGGCTCAGTGGATAGAGCATTGGCCTTCGTACTGAAAGGTCCCAGGTTTGATTTTGATCAAGGGCATGTACCTTGGTTGTGGGCACATCCCAAGTAAGAGATGTACAGGAGGCAGTTGATCAATGTTTCTAACTCTCTATCCCTCTCTCTTCCTCTCTGCAAAAAAACGGAAAAAAAAATCAATAAAATACATTAAAAAAAAGAAAGAAAGAAAACACCAATTAATGAGTTTTAGAAGCTACTTTCACTATTTTTAGATAAAGCTGACTACAAAGTCTCCCGGTAAGGGACAGCACCTTTTCTTCTCTGTATTGCCAGTACCTCACCTGGGGTTGAACGCATGGTTAATGATTAATTCAGGTTTAACTAATGAATGAACAGAGAGACGTTGAGCAAATGAATAATAGTTCATTGTTTCAATGATCAATTGATTGCCTCAGTAAACCTGGATTCCACCCCCTAGAAATGTCCTCTGTTGTTTTTTGTTTTGTTTTGTTTTATATATTTTATTGATTTTTTTTCTTTTTTTTACAGAGAGGAAGGGGAAGAGATAGAGAGTTAGAAACATCAATGAGAGTCATCGATCAGCTGCCTCCTGCACACCCCCTACTGGGGATGTGCCCGCAACCAAGGTACATGGCCTTGGCCGGAATCGAACCCGGGACTCTTCAGTCCGCAGGCTGATGCTCTATCCACTGAGCCAAACCGGTTTCGGCTGTCCTCTGTTTTTATTGTGTATGAATTGTTGACTGACTGAGATCAGAAGCATCCCTCAAGCACAACGTTGTACAAAATTAATGGAGCATTTCTGGTTTTTAAAAATTATTTATTTATTTTTCTTGCGCTTTTAATAATATCAGATGCCAGAAATCTGGGAAGGTGGCGGCTAAGAACCCTAACATTCCCCTTCCCCTTAAGCTCCTTAGGAGTAAGTTTTAGGGGAGTCGGGGAAAGGGAATGTGGGTAAGGAGCACAAAGGGGGTTCTGGTGATTTGTGGACCCGGAAGTGGAGCCCCTATAGGGGTGTTAGGTCTTAATGAATGTCTGTATTGCTGATTCTGGGAACAGGATGGTCAGCCTTACGAAACCGGCCAATCAGGGATTGGGTGTGCGTCATGTCATCCCCGTGTTTCTCAGACCTAATGGATCCTGAGTGATGAGGCGTGTAAGTTCTAGGCTGGGTTAGAAGTCTCTTTGTTCTTGCCAGATCATCTGAGAACAGATTGGCAAAGATTAAAACTTTGATAAAACTCCATCTTGCCGAGACCTGTTTGGCTCAGTGGATAGAGCGTCGGTCTGCGGACTGAGGGGTCCCAGGTTCGATTCTGGTCAGGGGCATGTGAGTTGGCTGAGGGCGCGTCCCCAGTGGGGAGCGAGCAGGAGGCAGCTGATCGATGACTCTCTCATCGATGTTTCTAACTCTCTACTCTGTATCTCTCTCCCTTCCTCTCTGTAAACAAACAAACAAACAAACAAAAACTCCATCTTAATGAAGTTATAAGGAAATGGACAGCTATATAATTGGTGGATTTGTACATTGGTACCATCTTGGAGGCCAATTTGACAGTATCTGGTACATGATCGTGGAGCCGTGTTCACAGCACGAGTCACTATCTGTGCAGTAATCTGGTCCCCATTCCTTGGTGGTTACTCCAGATTCTTCCTTTGCTCTCACTTCCGCTATTCATCAGTCCTCGTATGCTTTCGAGCACTTCTGGTTTATAACAATAACTTGGAAATTAAGGCAAGAGATGGGAGAGGCTCATGCCACTGCCGCTTCGCTCGCAGCTGTCAGCCAGGCTTGTGGCTGAGCAGAGCTACCCATGCGGGAGCACACTGAACACCATGCATAGCTCTTGCATTGAGCGTCTGCCCCCTGGTGGTTAGTGTGTGTGATAGCGACCGGTCGTTCCACTGTTTGGGTCAATTTGCATCTTACCCTTTTATTATATAGGATTATTGACTATGTTCCCTGAGCTGTACACTACAACTCCATGGCTTATTTAATTTTTTATTTTATTTATTAATCCTCATCTCAGGATATTTTCCCATTGATTTTTAGAGAAAGTGGTAGAAGAGAGAGGAAAAGACAAAGAGAAACATTGATTGGTTGCCTCCTGCACTTGCCCTGACCAGGAACTGGACCCAGGGAGGAGCCTGCAATTGAGGTTCAAGTCCTTGATGGGAATTGAACCCGGGACCCTTTGTTCTGTAGGTGGACACTCTATCGACCGAGCCAAACCAGCTAGGGCTTGGCTTATTTACTTTAGAAATGGAAGTTTATACCTCTTAGTTCCCCGTTACCTTTTCACCCATCCCTCCCTCCCTCCCCCAATGTGTTATTCTTAAGTGCTGTGATCAAGCCTTTCACTGGCTCTTGTGGAAAAAGTCGGAGAGACCACCTACAGGATGCAGACCTGGGAACATTTATGGGAGGATGGAGTGTCCTAGTTAATGAGAACAGCAAGGCCAAAGTCCAGAGGCAGGAGGAACTCACGGTCACGGTTGAGGACCGACAAAAACCTGATGAGTAATCAAGGATAGCAAACCTCGGCTTCCTCAAAGACACGGCCTGAAGGCACTAGGAATAGGGAACCATTGAGACATGGCCAGGTGCTTGTGGAGGAAACCTCTCGATAGGAACCAATCAGACTCCTACCAGTAGTTCCCTCTACCTGAAACGCTCTCTCCTTCCTTTCCCACACGCCCTCTTAAAACTTCTCTTCGCTTGGCTACTGATCCGTTAGATTTCAGCCTAACATCATTTCCTTTTGGAAGTCTTCCTGAGCCTTACCTATCTCCTCTACCTCTAAACTTTAGGAGATGTTTCTACTTTGTGCAACTATAGACTTCCCCCACTAGACTCTAGATATTGTAGTGATTGTTTATTGAGCTGACTGGCTTCCCTGAGAGACAATGTTATTATCTCCGCATTACCCTGGGCTCTGAGGAACATGGTAGAGTGATGCCTCAATTCCTCCCCTGTCAGATAAGAGTAACAACAGTCCTCACCTTAGTGGATTGTTGTGAGGACTGAATGAGTTAGTTTGGACAGGTGCTTGGAATGGTGAACTCTCACTGGGTGATCTCATTCCTGTCTTCTGACTTTCTCCTCATAGTGTTTCTCATTTCAGCGAATGGCAATGCCATCCTTCCAAATTCTTTAAAAAATATATATATATATATATATATTTTTTTTATTAATATCTATATATAATTAATATATATAATTGATCTTTTACAGAGAGGAAGGGAGAGGGAGAGAGAGTTAGAAATATCAATGAGAGAGAAATATCGATCAGCTGCCTCCTGCACAGCCTCTACTGGAGATGTGCCCACAACCAAGGTGCATGCCCTTGACCAGAATCGAACCTGGGACCTTTCAGTCTGCAGGCCGACGCTCTATCCACTGAGTCAAACCAGTTAGGGCCCTTCCAATTTCTTGAGGCAAAGCTTTGGAGGCATCCTTAAAGCCTCTCTTTCTCTCACAACCCTCTTTCAGTCCATTAGCACATCCAGCCTATCGGCTCTACTTTCAAATATAAACATTCAGAGTCCAGCCTCTCCTCACCACTTCCTCTGCAACCACCCTGGTCTGGATCACCTTCCCTCTCAGCTGTTACTGTCAAAGCCTCCTCTCCAGCCTTGCCCATTACACCCTAAGTCACAGGGCGCCATTCCTCTGCTCCCCAAATCCTTTCAGTGGCTCCTGTCTCACTCAGAGTGAAAGCAAAAGGCCCTCCTTTGGCCTACAAGTCTCATGACCTGCATCCAGCTGCTCCTCTGACTGCACCTGCTACCACCCCCTCTTGTGTCATTTTGCTCCAGCCACACAAGACTCTTTGTTGTCTCTTGAACACAACACATGCACTTCTGTCTCAGGACCTTTGTGCCTGCTGTGCTCTCCCCAGATAGCATAGCAGCCCCCTCACTCCTGTTAACAGAAGAAATGTTCAAACCTGTAAAGAATTTTTATAAAAACGTATTTGAGCCAAGCAGAGTATACACCCGGAAGCAAGCTCTCAATAGACTGAGATAAATGCTTCAAAGAGTAACAGTTGGCAGTTTCTTTTAAATTGATTTCAGAGAGGAAGGAAGAGAGAGAGAGAGAAGGATGAGGAAGAATCATCCATTTACTGCCTCCTGCATGCCCCACACTGCGGATCGAGCCCACAACCTGGGCATAAGCCTGAGCAGAATGGAACGGTGGCCTTCTGGTTTATAGGTCAATGCTCAACCACTGAGCCACACCGGCCGGGCTGGCAGTTTCTCTTGTGCGTTTGAGATTTAGGAGGGCATTTCAGGAAGATTACATGAAGATGGGAGGAATGTAGAGTGGGATTACAAGATAGTTAAGACTAAGTGATCTCTTGGGGGTGGTTATATAAAAGGCGTGTTAACTCAGATGCACAGAAACAATGGGCAGGGCATGCTTAAGTGGTACGGTAATCAGTCACTCAAAGGGGCACAGAAAGGTTCTTACACTGAGCATGCCAAAGGCTAGAAATGTGAGTGGCAGGGGAGAGCAGTTGCGAGGGACCAGACCTGCAAGGGAGGGCAGTTGTGGGCAATCAGGCCAGCAAGGGAGGGCAGCTGGAAGGGACCAGTCCAGTAGAGGAGGGAAGTTGGGGGCAACCAGACCTGCAGGGAAGGGCAGTTGGGGGTGTCCAGACCTGCAGGACAGGGCAGTTAGGGGCAAATAGGCTGGCAGGGGAGAAGTTAGGCATCAGTCAGGCTGGCAGTAAACTCACCAAAAGCTGGCAAGATAATCGGATAGAAAAGAAGCCCTATAAGCCCTCCCCTCTCTGACCCTATAAGAACCTTGGGCCTGAGCAGGAAGATGAGATGGTCCCTGAGACAGAAGTCCACCATTCTCTCAGGCAGCAGCACCTGAATAAGTCCTTTCTTTTTCCACAACCAAGTTTACAAGTTGGTCTTGGTAGCGGCAGGCAGCCCAACCTACTTGTTTGGTTACATAAGGAAAAGATAAAGCTTTTGCTAGAAAGTTATGCCTGGGGCATGATAACTCATCATGACCTGCCCCATTAAAACATTTATGATCAGATTACCATGTGAGTTTACTTTTAATAGAATCCCTTTTTCAATACACACTTTTTTTTCCTGCTCAAATCAGCAAGACCTCTCTGGATCAATCTATATACATTAGTCTCTTCTCCTCTTTATTACCCCCCCCTACCCAATGCTGCCCCCAAATTCTCCAACCCTGTTTCATTTTCATAAGTAGTTATCACCGTGTAGGATATACACCTATTATATATTCATTATACACCTATTATATATTCATTAAAGACCTGGTGCACACTGGGAGTGGAGGGTTCTCTCAGCCCACCCTGCACACTCCCAGAGTCCAGAGCCCTTCTCCCAGTCCTGGACCCCTTGCTTCTTACCACCAGCCTGCTCCTGCCTGCTTGCTGCTCCTTAGAGCTGCTGTAGAGGCAGGAGAGGCCCCCAATCACTGCCGCTGCACTCGCCAGCCATAAGCAGGGCTTCTGGCTGAGCAGCACTCCCCTGTGGGAGCACGCTGACCATCAGGGGGCAGCTCCTATGTTGAGCGTCTGCCCCTGGTGGTCAGTGTGCATCATAGCAACCGGTTGTTCCGCCATTTGGTCAATTTGCTTATTAGCCTTCCGTTATATGATATTTTTTAACCTAAAAATAAGAGGCCAGTGTGAGAGGCAACAACATTTCTTTCAAGTCCAAAGCATAACTCTTCTAAAATCACGAATGCATGCAGAAATCCAAACAGCAGTCCAATTAGGAGGTAAAGGCAAGGGGTATTTATGAGAAAGGGAAGAGGAAGGAAGGAATTTCTATAACTGCAGATGAGCTAACAGTGATATGAACTTCAAAGAATGTATTTGGTTTTCAGTCCCAGTCACAATAAACGGTTGTTTGGAATACAATGCTGTTTTAGGCCAACTTCAAAGGTTTATTTGCCCAGTTTTAACATTCCAAAGGTTTGAGGAATTAAACCTGCAAAGTGGTATCCCTGGGGTGGCAGTGACTCTATTTTAAAGTGGCCCCATTTATATTATTTTGTATGAGCTCGAGATAAAAAGCTGGGAGTCCCTTTTTGGGGGGAAAGGGTGTACTTTTTCTCTCTCACATGTAGTCAAAGATCAAGTCCTTCCAGTTCTAACCCTGGTCTATTTCTTCAATCCACCATCTTCTCCTAATCCCCATTGCCCACCATCTGGTCTGTACACATCCATCCTCAGTTGCTTCCTTCTTACTCATTGCCCACACTGCAGCCAGAATGTCTGCAAATACAATCTGATCGTGTCCAGATGGACCCTCTCCAGGTCTTTATCGGCTTCCTTTTGTCTTTAGGTTTAAATCCAAAGTCCTCAGCATGGCCCTCCCGGCTCCTGTTCCCCTCTCCTGCAGAGCCGTTCATCTCAGTCCTGTCAGTAGAGATTCCCCCTCCAAGACCTGAAGAGGTGGAACAGCTTCCTGACAAAGAGCCTTCAAACCTGAAATTTCAACGATGAGTGCCCTCCCCACCCTCACGTCCTCTCTTTGTGGCCTGGCCTACTCCTTTTCAGTTCTCAGGGCTCAGATTAAATGTCACTTCCTTTTTCTTAGCCCGTAGAGCAGACAAGTCCCTTTGTCACACACTCTCATAACTCCCAGGCTTTTGTCTAGCCATCATCACCGCAGGGACTAATACGTACCCTCAGCTCTAAGCCACTTGCTTCACATTTTAAATTTCCAGTGGTCAGGCAGAAGATGAAATAATAACGTGGTTGTTGCCTGCACACAGTAGGACCTACTTTTTCAGAAGGGGGTATCTCTTCCATCTTGAGCTATTTTCAGGGCAGAAATGTCATTTTTCGGTTTGTTTTGTTAATCCTCTCCGGAGGATATTCTTTCCATTGATTTTTAGAGAGAGTGAAAGGGAAAAGGAGGACATGGAGAGAGCAACATTGATGTGAGAAAGACACATTGATTGCCGCCTACGCACTCCAGCTGGGGCCTGCGGTGGAGCCTGCAATGGGACTCAAACCTGAGACCCTTCAGTCTGCAGACTGATGCTCTATCCACTGAGCCAAACTAGGGCTGGAAATGTAATTTAAATTTAGATTCCAACTTGAAGCTTAAAATACCTAAAAATTACACACTATGCTGTAGCATTCAGAATGAAGAGTACTGCATAAGTAGGTTGCCCACCACATGTCAACAAATGACAGGGCATTAGTTCTCTCAGAAAAAAATGGTGGTAGAGCCAAAACCGGTTTGGCTCAATGGATAGAGCTTCGGCTTGGGGACTGAAGGGTTCCAGGTTCGATTCCGGTCAAGGCATGTACTTTGGTTGTGGGCACATCTCCTGTAGGGGGTGTGCAGGAGGCAGCTGACCGATGACTCTCTCTTGTCGATCTTTCTAACTCGCTATCTCTCTCCCTTCCTCTCTGTACTAAATCAATAAAATATATTTTTTAAAAAATGGGGGTAGAATTTTCTTCCTTTCTTTTTATAAAATTTATTGACTTTAGAGAGGAAGGGAGGAGAGAGATACAGAAACATCAATCGTGAGAGAGAATCATTGATCAGCTACTTCGTGCACTCCGCCCACACTGGGGATGTAGCCTGCAACCCAGGTATGTGCCCGGATGCGGAATCAAACGGAGACCTCCTGGTTCATAGGTCGATGCTCAACCACCAACTCACACTGGCCGGGGTTCTCTTTCTTTTTTAAATTATAAGAGGAAGTTTATTTAGAGTTACAAGAAACGAGCCAGCTGGGCTGCAGAGGCTCAGGAAACACGTTAGAAGCAAAAGAAGGCCCTTGGAGCTTAAGAGAAGAGGCAAAGGTAAAGTGCTTGGGAGAGGAAGAGGGGTTTGGGAGAGATGCTGGCATACTCCCAAGAGGAAGAATCTTCAAAACCTGGAAACGGTGGCCTCTCCTATATATATTATAGTGCAGAAACCTTGAAAGACTGCACGACCCAGTGGAGAAACACTTATTTGATTGGAACTTTTATTTCTGGCAAGATTTCAAGAGCAGCCTTCGAGGGATGTGTAATTAAACACCAGAAGAACAAAACCACCGGATATTCCGTCAAAGCAGTGTTTTCCTCTTCCCTGCAATGACACTTTCATTCCTCATTGTGTGTCGGGGCCAGGAACCCCACCTGCATGGCTGTTTTATTTTACTTATTTTGCTTGGGCCATTTTAAAAAAGCAAGACTACAGATGGCCAGGTCACACAGAAGCACCGTTTACCCTGAAGGTGAAAGTCAAAACTCAGTTCGAAAAGCAGAAGAAGAAACCCCCCCCCCCCCCCCCACAAAACTGGATAAATATATGCTCTGGTGTCCTTTGGCACTTGAAAAGCTGCTACTTAAATCACTGGTGTGCTTTTGAGTTGATGGGAGCTTTCATTTGAGGAAAAGTGTGTCAGTAACTGTGTAATCTTTAAAGGGACAGTCTCTCCGTTAGAATAAGTACCTAAAGGACCAACGCCTGTTTTGTTCACTGGAATATCGCCCCCCCCCCCCCGGAGGGGGGGTAGCCCATTACCTGAACCATATACAAAAGGTGCTCAAGAAATAGCTGTTGAATGAGTTCTTGGTTTTACATTGCAAACTTTTGGCTCTCTTTTACCTAGAGTTAAAAACAAGTGTGGGCCAACTCGAAAAGTCCTGCATCCCAGCCAGCTCCACAGCTGCTGGTGCCCTTTGCTTGCGCACCCCTCTCCCGCCTGAAGGGTGCCGGGAGCGGCCCTCCACCTCCTCCTCCTCCCGGCGGAAAGGCGTGCAGAGGGGCGTGTGCCTTGGCTTTGATCTCAGCCTGCGAGAAAGAAACACGAACCCCGCTAATACAGAACATGAGTCACCGATCTGGGGGCTCGGACCCGGGAGCACTCAGGGATGTGGCTGTGCGTAGGGGGATGGGGGAGATGGAGTGGCTGCCACAAGCGGCCACAGCCCTGCAATCCTGGAAAGTCCCTCTTTCCTTTGGCGGTTAGATCCCCATCGGCGACTTTCAGGGCGCGGCCGAGGGTCCGGGAGGGGGCGGGGCTTGGGCTCCAGGCCCCGCCCCCGCGGCCACATCACCAGGCTCCGGCCCCCCCCAGCCCCGGGCGGAGGTGCGCATGCGCTTGCCCTGGGGCGGGCGGGGCAGGGAGTGCGGCCTCGGTCGCCGGCTCCGGCTCCGGGCTGTCAGCGCGGGCGCGGGTGCGAGGAGGCGCGCGAGCAGGGAGGACCGCGGGCCGGGGCCGCCGGAGGACAAGGACGAGGTGAATGCCCCTCCAGCCCCCGCCCCGGGGCCTCCCGCCCCCGGGTCTGAGGGGCGGGGTCCCCTCCATCCGGCCCGCGCCGCGCGCCCTGGCAGGTGGTAGCGGAGGGGGAGGCTCGGCTGTGGCCGCGGCGCCGGGTTCAGGCGCATCCCAGGTACCGGAGGGAGGGGGGCGGGTCCCGCTCCGGACCTGGGGGTTGGGGAGCGGGGAAGGGGGAAAGGGGGCGCGGGAGGGCCGGGGGCGCGGGGAGCGGCCGTGCGGCGGGGCGGTTCGAGCCGCGGAGCCCCCTCCCGGCCCGCGGGCAGCGCCGGCGCGGAGCCCGGCCCGCTGTGCCCGCCCGGGGTGGGGTGGGAAGGGAGGGCCGGCTGGCGGGCGGCGGACCGGCCCCCGCGGGGGTCGTTGGGGCCCGGACACCTGGCCGGGCAGCAGGCGGCGGTGAGGGATGGGTCGGTGGTGGGCGCGGATGGAGAGGCTGCGAGGCCGGCGCGGGCACACCCCGCACCCCCACCCCGCACCCCGCACCCCCTGCTTCAGGGCGCTGGGCGTTTGCTCTGAGTCACCGCGTTCTTGCCTTCTTGTCTTGATATATGGGAAGCATATCTCAGTTTTTTAAAAAAAACACCATGCAAACCCCAGAGTTCATTTAGAGAAAGATTACATATCCGTAGGTATGACCTATATCACATTTTACATGTATATTACATATATATGTGTCAGCTCTTCCCGTAATTGAACGTTTGTTTTTTTATAAATTGAGATATATTTCACATGCTATGAAATTCATCCTTTGTGGCTTTTGGTATAGTTACAAAGTTCTGCAGTTGTAATCACTATCCAGAACATTGTCGTCTGTCCCAAAAGGAAACCGCATTTCCAGTTGTGATCGCTCCTCTGTCTCTGTAGATTTCCCCAGTTCCATAGACATGGAATCATATGTGTGGCTTTTGGGAAGTGGCTCCTTGGACAAAGCATAATGTTTTCCAGGTTCATCCATGTTGTATCATGTATCAGTACTTTAGTCTTTTTGTGGCTGGGTAATATTCCATTGTAACGGTGTGCCACAAGATCACTTTTTGCTTATCCATTCACCAGTTGGTGGACATTTAAAGACGCTTCCACTTTTTGGCCATTGTGGATAAATGCTACTCTGAATGTCTGTGGATGTTTTATTGCAGGCATAGGCCTTCATTTCTCTTGGGCACGGACACATATGTTTAACTTTTGAGGAAACGCCAACTTTCCCAAAGTAAGGGCAACATTTCACTTTCTCAACAGTCAGTGTGTGCGGGGTTCCAGTTTCCACACAACCTCACTAACACTGGCTATTGTTTGTTGGCTAATCTTCATTATAGGCAGCCTGGTGGGTGTGAAGTGGTATTGATGTGCATTTCCCTGCTGACGAATCATGTTGAGCGTATTTTCCTGTGTTTATTGATCATTTGTATATCTTCTTTGGAGAAATGGCTATCATATACAGTATTTTGCCCATATTTTACTTGGGTAATTTGTTTATTGTTGAATTATAATCTTCACTTGTAGAAAAAATTTTTTAAAAAAAATATATTTTATTGCTTTTTTACAGAGAGGAAGGGAGAGAGATAGAGAGCTAGAAACGTTGATGAGAGAGAAACATCGACCAGCTGCCTCTTGCACACCCCCTACTGGGGATGTGCCTGCAACCTACGTACATGCCCCTGACCGGAATCGAACCTGGGACCTTTCAGTCCGCAGACCGACACTCTACCACTGAGCCAAACCGGTTTTGGCTAGAAAAAATTTTGGTTAAGGGGCTAGCACTGACTGATAAAGATATCAACCTGAAATTAAGCAAAATGGAAGATCCTATTTTCCTGTTTGTATGGTCTTTATTTTTATTTATTTATTTATTTTTAAAAATATATTTTATTGATTTTTTATAGAGAGGAAGGGAGAGAGATAGAGAGCTAGAAACGTCGACGAGAGAGAAACATTGACCAGCTGCCTCTTGCACACCCCCTACTGGGGATGTGCCCGCAACCAATGTACATGCCCTTGACCGGAATCGAACCTGGGACCTTTCAGTCCGCAGATCGATGCTCTACCACTGAGCCAAACCGGCTTCGGCTGTATGGTCTTTATTATAATTACTAGAGGCCTGGTGCACGAAATTCGTGCACAAGGGAGGAGGGTGTTCCTCAGCCTGGCCTGTACCCTCTCCAATCTGGTTCATCCCTCTCATAATCAGGGACTGCTGGCTCCTAATCGCTCACCTGCCCACCTGCCTGCCTGATTACCCCTAACCACTCTGCCTGCTAGCCTGCTGGCCCCCAATTGTCCCCCCTCCCCCCTTGTGGGCCTGACTGCCTCCAACCTTCTCCCCTGCCAGCCTGCTAGCTCCCAACTGGCCCCCCCTGCTGGCCTGCTCACCCCCAACTACCCCCCTTCTCCGCTGGCCTAATCACCCCCGATTGCCTTTCCCTTCTGACCTGATCACCCCTAACTGCCTTTTCTTCAGCCCCACTACCATGGCTTTGTCTGGAAGGACGTCTGGAAGCTCTCCTGGTCTAATTAGCACATTACTCTTTTATTAGTATAGATATTTATATGTGGGTGGCAAATACAATTTTTTTTTTAATCCTCATCTGAGGATATTTTTTCCAATGATTTTTAGAGAGAGTGAAAGGGAGGGAGAGAGGGGGAGAGAGAAACATTAACGTACACATCAACTGGTTGTCTCCTGCTTGTGCCCCAGGCAGGATGAAACCTGCAACTGAGGTATATGCCCTTCACCAGGAATTGAACCTGAGACCTAAGACCTGCCAACACTCTCTTCACTGAGCCAAACCACCTGGGGTCAAATATTTTTGATGGTGCTGAAGTTAAGAGCCACTTACAGCCGAATGAATGCTGCCATACTTATTTCCTGGTTAATTTCTGAGTTACCCGTATTCTCCAGCGTATAAGACAACCCCCTAATTTTACAGTTAAAACATAGGTTTAGGCCTATATTCGCTGTATAAGACTACCCCCCACTTCAAAGAAAAGACTTACTTTGCCGTCAAGATCTGCAGGTAATTTTTGTGCAATTTTGTTTTTTTGCCCCTGATTTTCGGTTGACTTTTTTTCATTTCAAAAGTCGTCTTACACGCCGGAAAATACGGTAACCACACACAAATTCAACATTAGCTTCAGGTCTCACATAACAGAAACCACTGACAAAGACACAACACTTGGAATGACCAAGAATTCAAGCCCATTTTTCTATTACTCAAATATGACTGCTCAAAAGTATTTTACCAATTTTCAGAAACATTATAAAAGAAAAAAGATTTCCCAGTGGAAATAATGGATACATAACTTATTGAAAGTGTGTGAAGAGCAGTCCAGTCCTGTGCTTCAACTACCAAATTGTAAAGCAATGGAAACATTTCATCCATTTATGCTTAATTAATTCTGTTAGTAGAATGAAGCTACTAATTTCAGTATATAACCTGAGCGTGTGTTTTTCCTTTTTTTTTTTTTGCTAATGAAATGATTATCAAACATTGAAAATGTAACCTGTCCAACCTAATATTGTTATTCACTTACCCAAGCGATGTATAAATGTCCTGTAGCTACAAATGTTTTCTCCAGTCGGTCTTCTCTTCCTCCTGGACTGGGCAGTGGGAACAACTTTTGGGACACGGTCCCGGAAAATGCTGGTCTGAGCAGATCTACTTCCTTTATGGGAGACTTCTTGGGACTTTTCATCTTGTCTCTGAAATTACTGTAGTTAGATTTCTAAAGCTTTAAAATAAAATCAAAATATCTATATCTATCAATCTATCTAATTTGGTAGGGTTCAGAGGCCAAGACTGTCAGTCAGATAGTCTATCTACTGTGAATGGATTTAATCAGATTGCTTTCCTCCTCTCTGAGGAACTGAGATTTTTTTTTTTCTTCATGTTTATTGATTTCAGGGAGAGGAAGGGAGAAGGAAGGAGAAACATCAAGGATGAGAGAGAATCATTGATCAGCTGCCTCCTGCACACCCCCTACTGGAGAGTGAGCCCCCAAGCTGGGGATGTACCCTGACTGGGAATTGAACCATGACCTCCTGGTTCATAGGTTAATGCTCAATCACTGAGCCACACTGGCCCAGCAAAAATGAGAGTTTTGACTGGAGGGGGGTAGGGAGAGGTGAGTAGTGTGGGATCATGAAACATTCTGAAAGTTTGGGCAAAACTTGCTCTATTTCTAAAAGTGTGGGTGTTGAAAACGGAGGTCTCTGGACAGCATAGGAGTCTGGAAGGTGAGAAATGACCAGGAATTCAAGCCCATTTTTCTTTTCCTCTAATGTGACTGCTCAAAAGTATACCAGCAATAGAATGAAACCATTTGGAAGGGACAGTTGTAGGATGTGAAGACAGATTCAACTTATTCAGACATTTTTGCCTAAGAAAAATTCCAAGTAAGAAAAGTGGAAGAGCCAAAACTGGTTTGGCTCAGTGAATAGAGCGTCAGCCTGAGGACTATAAGAGAGCATTGTCGGGTCCCCGATTCTGGTCAAGGGCGTGTAACTTGGCTGCAGGCACATCCTCGGTAGGGGGTGAGTAGGAGGCAGCTGATTGGTGATTCTCTCTCATTGATGTTTCTAACTCTATCTCTCTCCCTTCTCTGTAAAAAATCAATAAAATATATTAAAAAAAAGAAAAAAGAAAAGCAGAAGAAACCTTCCTGTCCTTCATTCCATTTCTCTTCCCATGTCATTTGCTCCACCTCGCTCCTCCCTGCCTACTCTCCTAGGACCCAGAACCAGACTGGGATTACTGTTGTACATGTTGCAGGTGGTTAGTGTGCTATTATTACACCCCTTCTCTCTCTCCAGATTCTGGTCAAATTGAGATGAAATTCCAAAAGCCAGATGAGGATTAAAGTATTAAAATTTAGTTCATTTTTAGTGCTGATAAAGCTGGATTGGAGAATTTAGCTCAGATTCATGCTTACACTCGTCCTCCTTAATTTGCCTACCCAGATAAAACTGCAGCACGTAAAAAACTGCAGGTTTCCTGCGGGAGGGAAAGCCCTGTTTCAGTTTATCTCCTAGGAGTTGGAATAGAAAAGAAAACTTTCTCTGCTTGAAGGCACACAAATCTAAGAGGGCCAGTGAAAGCTCAGGGGTGAGGCTTATCTGGACTATTGACCTTTATCCCTAGTTTAGCCATGATATAAGTCACTTTTCCGTCTGAGGAACCACTGGTGGAAAGAAAAGTGTCCCTCAGTCTGAGTGCCGGGGTAGAGAGGAGAATAAGCAGCCATCTCTCAGTTATGTCCTGGATAATGGTGTTTTGTAGGCTAGCTTTTGTAGGAAGTTAATTACCACTTATATTTTATTTATTGATTGATTTTTAGTGGGAGAGACAGAGGGCGAGAGGGCAGGGGAAGAGAAATACTGGTTTGGTGTTCCATTTATTTATGCATTCATTGGTTGATTCATGTGTGTGCCCTGACCAAAGGTGTATGGGACAATGTTCTGATGGAGTTACCTGGCCAGGGCTTTACTCACCATTTATAAAATTGGAACTAAGACTATGTTTTCCATGGAAATAACAGTTTATAATATATATATATATATATATATATATATATATATTTTTTTAATTGATTTTTCACAGAGAGGAAGGGAGAGGGATAGAGAGTTAGAAACATCGATGAGAGAGAAACATCAACCAGCTGCCTCCCGCACACCTCCTACTGGGGTTGTGCCCACAACACGACCCCAACCGGAATCGAACCTGGGACCCTTCAGCCCACAGGCCAATGCTCTATCCATAGAGCCAAATGGGTTAGGGCGAAATAACAGTTTTTAAATGGGTGATCATTTCATTGTGTGGTTCAAGATAGCTTATATATTTTATTCCTCCAATATATGTTGAGTATCTAATAAGCAACAGGCACTAGACTAGGCCCTTGGAATTCACTTGTGGACCAACTCCTTGCTTTCATGGAGTTTACAGCCTGGAAGGACAAGTACAGTTGCAGTAAAGCATAGTGAATGGAGAACTTTGAGATCACAGAGAAGGAGGAACTACGCATATCTAAGAGGGTCAGGGGGGTGATGTGTAAGAACAAAGATCATAAAGTGGAATACAAAGGAGCCAGGTAAAGGGGAAGAGTGAAGATGAGCACAAGAGTTTCAGGCAAAAGGAACATGTGGAAAAGCTAAGACATGTGAGAGTGTCCTTTACTAAAGGAGTATTTTTCAAACTAGGCACCTACCAGTAGATTGTAAAATCAGTTTAGTGGGCGTGACCTATATGTTTTGAAAAAGAAATTAAATAGAAAATAAGAGTGTGTCACACACAGACACTTATTAGATGTGGGATCTAGTTAGAAAGTCCCTACACAGAGGAAACAGAAGCCCAGCGTGACCACAGCTGAAGGTCTCGGGTGGGTGGTGATGATTATTCAGGGTTTAGTTAACCTTATGACAGACCTTGGCTTTATTGTAGAGTGGGAGAGAGGGCATTGAAAAGTTTTAATCAGGGCCTGGTTAGGTTTATATTTTCTGCAGATGCCATTGAATTGCATCTTTGAAATATAAACTTCAAATTTCGTGGCCCGGTGTTACAGGTATTCCAAAACTGGTTTTAATCTATTGCATTTTTCTAAAGAATCATTCCACTACTTTTAGTTCTGGACCCTTCCATTTCATAAAGATTCCTTGTTTGCCTTTCCCCTTTCAGCCTTTGCACTGAGACTGAAAGATCTATGAGAGCAGACCTTGCCTTTGTCTTGTCCCCTTGAATCTCTGGCATTTAGCCAAGTGCCTGGTACCCAGTGGGACTACACAAATCTTTGTTGATGGAGGATAAATACCCTTAATATGAGAACTGTTACATAGTAACAAAAATGACCTTGATGTTGCTTTTGAAAAAAGGAAAAGGTTTTATTAGAAATCTTTTTTTTTTTTTAGTTGAAATCATGTGATAGAACCACATTCAATTATTTAAAAGATAACTTAGCAATTTTGTGGCCTGGTGCACAAAATTGGTGCACAGGGGATGTCAAGGGGGCGGGGGAGGGTTCCCTTAGCCCAGCCTATACCCTCTCCAATTGGCCTGATCTCACCCCCAATTGTTCTCCCCTGCCGGCCTGATTGCCCTGCCTCTGCCTTCCTGATCACCTCTTACTGCCCTTCCCTGCCAGCCTGATCTCACCCCCACTTGCCCTCCCCTGCTGGCTTGATCACCCCTAACTGCCTCTGCTTCAGCCCCCACCACCATGGCTTTGTCCGGAAGGAAGTCAGACATCAGGAAGATGACCAGTTGACCTGGTCTAATTATTATAGCATATTACTCTTTTATTAGTATAGGTAGATTATATATATAGGATTGCTTAAATGGGGGGGGGGTTCGCGCGGGCTTTTTCAACAGGAGGAGATGCTCTTGACAGACAAAAATATATAATGCCTATATCTGGACTGATAGCCAGCCATATGTACTATACTGCCAAATCAGTCATTAAAAAATTGAACTGCTTTCTTACACCTTACACCAAACTGCTGTTGCCCTTAAAACACTTCATCAGCCCCCACCTTAGGTTCTGCCTTTGCAGTTCATCCAGATTAGATTCTGATTGGTTGGTTTCTATGCCATTCAGTGTCAAAAGCTCCGCCTTCTATGCAGCCATTGGCTCCTCACACTTGACCCAGATTTGGTTCTGATTGGTCGGTTTCAGTCAGTGTCTCTGGGCCTATCACCAGGCCTGATCAAAGAGGTGGGGCTAATCAGCAGCCTTGGTGGAGGCCCAGGGAGAAAGAGAGAGGCAAGTGCTGATCAACAGCTGCCATGGAGGCTGCAGATCAGACCCTGCCTCTCTCTCTGGGCCTGATCCGCAGCCCCCACTGTGGCCGCAGTGGCAGCAGTCAGTGCTGGGCCACCACACCAACCCAACACTGACTGAAGGACTGACTGCTGGTGTTGGATTGAGCCTTTAGTCATTTTGGATGTTATGGACCCTGGGTTTTTATAATTAGAATAGTAGTAAAGTTAATAAAAATAATATTAAACCTTTTGGTTTTGTGTTTCTCCTTCCCAGAAATACAAAGCAATAACAGATTAAAGGAGAAGGCAATCTGTCATTTATATTTTGTTTGAACACAAAGGCATTCTCTGTCCTCTTACCAAAAAGTAGTTTTATAAAGATGGCTGGGGACAGAGGGAATAAGTTAGATTAAAATGTATCATTCATATGAGAATGGAGAGGCAACAGAAATAGATTTTGATCTTTAGAAGAAGTAACAATAGAACATCTGCACACCCCAGAGAACTTACAAATAGGAATTTAATGATGTCAGTCTGTTGCCAGAGAACGATTATACTGTTACAGTACTGTGACTTCACAGAACTCGGTTGTGGAACCCATCTGTGAATGAAAAACTCAGGGTATGGTTTTGATAAGTGGCAAGGGAAGCTGCGAAACACTCATGAAAGGTAGAATGATTTCAATTTCTCAATCAGATTTCTTTTTAATGTATTTCTGAGATGTTGAAGCTTTGCTAATTAGTTTTGTAAATTAGGTTTTATGTATCGTAAACATGAATGCTAGAATCCAAATTTGCTAATATAGAATGGCTTTTAAAACTCATTACGTGTTATATATTTATGTTCCATTGAGTCCTATTTTGAGCTGTGCATCTTAAGAACTTATATTGGAACTAACTTTTCTAAATTTACCCTAAGGAAATAATTCCAGATATGGAAAGTATTATGCACAAAGACGTTCATTTTCATTGCGATGTAATTTAGTCAAGAAAATGCCCTGCTATAGGGACATGATTTATTAAAACATAGTAATCCACTTGAAGTAATACTGCCATTAAAATGCTTTTTTAGAGTGATGTTTTTTATTTATTACTTTATTTTTTGGATTAAGTCTGTGCTTTTATTGGCCACGTGAGAGGGATGAAGCGGGAGGAGTGGGTGGCTCTGATGCCTGGCCCAGCCAGTGGTGATGGAGAACTCACCCCAGTAATGGCCAATCATCTTCATTTCCACCTGGCTGAAGGCCTTGCCATTGTATAGGCCCACCATGCCGCCCACCATCCTGGCAGGATGATCATGTCCTGCAGCTGCCTCTTCACCACCTCGGGCTTCTCCTGAGGCGGTGCCCCCTTCTCACCTTGTGCAGCAGCCAGTGGGGAGGTCTAGGCCAGCCAAGCGATCACACCCTATGCCTATTACCTGTAGAGGGAGGCAACTGGTGGCAAGGGCGGGGGAGCAGTGCCACACAGATGGCAAGCAGTGCAGTGGCAAGGGTGGGGTCAGCTGCTGGCAGCCAGGGGAAGGAAAGCCCCACTAGGCACTGATTTCTGGTCAGGCCTAAAGGACCCTATCCAAGGAGTCCCGGATTGCGAGAGGGTCCAGGACAGGCTGAGGGACACCACCCCACCCCCAGTGCATGAATTTCATGCATGGGACCTCTAGTATATGTATAGAAAAATACAGTTATATCATCATATATAACAGTATGTGACCAGCGATTATCTTGGATGGTGGATTTCTACAATAAACAATTTTTGTTTAATATTAACTTTTTTTTTTTAAGTTTGTTTTTTCATTGAATACAATGCTTCTGTGAGGAGGGGAGGCAAAACAATCCTATATAATAAAAGGCTAATATGCAAATCAACCTAACAATGGAACAGTTGGTCGCTATGATGCGCACTGACCACCAGTGGGCAGATGCTCAACTCTGGAGCTGCCCCTGGTGGCCAGTGTGTTTCCACAGGGGGAATGCTGCTCAGTTACAAGCCAGGCTTATGGCTGGTGAGCTCAGCTGTGGCAGGAGGGCACATGCCAAGCTGAGGGCCCTCTCCCTCATCCCCCAGTAATGCACAGATTTCATGCACCTGGGCCTCTAGTAAATAATAAGCTTTGTCAGTGGACATTAGAAGCAGAGTTTCAGATGAAATATGAAAGAAGGGTATAGTCAGGACATTTTTATGAGCCAAGACCATTAGTGACAACTGTGTTGCTTCGTGGTGGCTTTGAGAGTAGTTTTATTTTATTTATTTATTTTTTTAATTTTTTTTATATTTTATTGATTTTGTACAGAAAGGAAAGGAGAGAGATAGTTAGAAACATCAATGAGAGAGAGTCATCGATCAGCTGCCTCTTGCACACCCCCTACTGGGGATATGCCCGCAACCAAGGTACATGCCCTTGACTGAAATCGAACCCGGGGCCCTTCAGTCCCCAAGCCGACGCTCTATCCATTGAGCCAAACCGGTCCCGGCGAGAGTGGTTTTAGCTTGAACTGCAGGTTGGATTTAGAGCGGTTCAGAAAATGGCTCCTTGTTTTCCTTTTCTTTCTTTCTTTCTTTTTTTTTTAAACTGGCATTTGAATAAAAGAAAAGTGCGCAGCCCTGACCAAAGGGTAGAGGAGAGAGTTGATTGTAGGGAGTAAAGGTGGTGAGCTAGGTCACTGTTTCAGTCTGATGCCAAGATGATTGAGTAACATAACACTGTGTGCCCGTCGTTTATTGGATCTGCGTGTAGTCTCTGCTACTGGGTCTGCGCACTTGAACCCTCTCTGCAGCCCTGTGTTCCGGGGAGCGCTCTTGAGGGAAAGAGCAGTTTGGGGAAGGTAGACCTGGGAGAAGATGTGCCAGCGAGGGAAGGAGGTGGCCAGCTCCTGAGGAAGACCTCGGTGCCGTGGCTGTCCTAGTCATCGCCGATGGAAGGTAAGGCCGTGTACCGTGGCCTGCTCGCCGGTCGCCTGCTCCAGGAGAGGAGACAGGAAAGGCCCTGGGAATGAGAAGTGCTCTGAGTAAATGGTGGGGATGGGGTAGCTGAGGATGGCGAGCCACGCTTAATCTTAAAACCTAGAAGAGACGTTATACCCTGACAGGTGGCAAATCGGGTTTTTTTTTCCCCCTCTCACTTTTCTTACAAAGAAAGCTTTGTTTTTCTTTTAAACTCTGACACATAAACTTCCTTTCTTTCTTTCCCTTTTCTTAAAAAGATTTTAAAACTTTGAGCCCTGGCCAGGGTAGCTCAGTCAGTTAGAGCGTTGTTCTGATTCACCTAGTTTGCAGGTTCGATCCCCGGACAGGGCACATATAAGAATCAACCAGTGAGCACGTAAGTACCATAAGTGGAACAACAAATCGATGCTTCTCTTTCTCTCTCAAAATTAAACAACAACAGCAGCAACAAAAAGAAACTTTGACACATTGGCATCCTTTCTGCACCTTAAGTTTCCGGAGGCTTTTATTTTCAGTTTAATTATACAAAGAGTGAAGTGCATATTTTAGTAGGTCCCAGAATTGTGTTTGCATTTTTAAAATTGAATTCTTTCTAGGAGTAGAAGAATGGGTTGGGGGTAAAAATATGAAAGTATATTTTTGTATAAGTTCTGAGTAATAATTTCTACTCATTTGAAATGCTGAGGAACTCTATCTAGTTTCTAAATTTAGGTATTTCAGATTTTTAAATACCAGAGAAAAACAGTAAGGAAATGTTTTCTTTTTCTTATGTACACTGTCTTTTTATACAGTGTGTTGAGTCAGTTTATAAAAACGCCTACAAGAAATATTGGTTTCAAAAAAAGAATTACAAAACCAGTACCCAAGAAAATAAGAGTAGCATAAGGCTAAGATTAATAAATTGATTAGTAAATTTCCTTGCTGCTAAAGTTAAAATAAAGGGATTGGGGGGCTCAATCTTTATTACAGAAAAATAAAAATAACTGTTTAGTAGCATGGCTTTCTGTAGCTATAATTTCTAAATAAGGATTCAAGAGGGGGTGTTGTGTTCTTAGCGGTTGTTTGCAGGAAATGAATGTCAATTACATGTCAATTATAGGAGCAAGTTATTAAATGTTGGGTAGTTTTTTTTGTTTTTGTTTTTTTTTTAATAAGATACAGGTTAGCAATGTTTAAGATAGAGTAAGGGAACTCTACTTTTTTTGTTGTGTAAAAGCAGTTTCTCAACTTCAAAACAGAGTTCTCTAATGGGACAACTTCTTTGATATCCAGCCATTCATTGAGTTGACACAAACTGATCTTTCCGGCAAGTGTTTGTTTCCTGTATTCTTTTTTTTAAAAATCTATTTTTGTACTGCTATCAATCTAATCAGAATACCCTAGTTAAATGAACATTTTTTTTCCCCACTTGTTACAGTTGATTGGTTTGATAGGGGCTAGATATAAATCTAACAGATGGCACTTGGCAGGATAAACTGCACTTTGTTTATAGAATACTCTTAATTCTAGGACACACACCATATTTACTCTGTCAACATTTTCTCAATAAGTAGAAATGGCTTAACTGTAGATGTTTAGCTGATCCATGGTCTTGTTTTTTTGTCTCTCCCCCTCCCCCCACCCCGTATCTTTTTTCCAAATAAAGCATTCTTTTAAAATTATTATTTTAAAGTAGAGTTGAGTATTGTGATTCTGAAAACAAAATCACTTGTTCTCGGTCTGGCTTCTTTTGAAAAATTATTTGTGCTAATTGAGGATTTATTATACAGAAGGCTTATTAAACCCACAGATGATTTCTTTGGCCTTAAATGAATTCTTTACAAATATTTGGCCGTCTTTTAGATATATAGAAACTTCAGGATTGCTAACTTCTATGGCATTAGCCTTTTGTGTTAGCGGTCAATCTTAGAAATGAGTGATTGATTTATGGAATCAGCTAGCTTTTGTAGGTCAGTAGCCAAATCATGTCAATAACTTTTCAAGCTTTTGTTTTTGTTAGAAACCATTAAGACCACCAATTTTACAGCAACCCAGAGTGACCGAAATGGCAGTCAATTGCTTTTTCACTTTTCTCCCATTTTAACTTGTTATGAAAGTTTTACATCACTACTTATTAGCTAAATGAGACCTATGTGAGTGCTTGAATACAGTGTAAGTAGACAGCTTCCAGTTTAGGCCAAAGAAGTCAAGGTTGCCCACTGGTTTGACTTAGTGGATAGAGCATCGGTCTGCGGACTGAAAGGTCCCAGGTTCGATTGTGTTCAAGGGCATGTACCTTGGTTGGGGGCACATCCCCAGTAGGAGTTGTGCATGAGGCAGCTGATCCATGTTTCTCTCTCATCAATGTTTCTTACTCTCTATCTTTCTCCCTTCCTCTTTGTAAAAAAAAAAATCAATTAAAAATATTGAAAAAAAAGAAAAAGAAAAAGAAGTCAAGGTTTTTTAAAGAAGCTAATTCTGTACTAGCTGGATTGCTCTGATCAGAGCATTATCCCGATATCGCCAAGATTTCAGATTTGATATCTGGTCAGCACACATAGAAAAATCAGCCATTGAATTCATGCATAAGTACAACAACAAATCAATGTCTTCCTCCTCCCCCCGACCCTTTCTCTCTCTAAAATTAATAATAATAAAAAGTAAGCTCTGTATTTCAGGAAAAAAAAAAGAAGAGATATTTCCATTCCACTTTAGACGTGAGCCTTTTAATTAGGGAGGACAGTATTTGTGAGGTAGGATTTCTTATATTTCAGTTTCCAAGCACTTTTAAATGGCTGAACGATGGTAAAAATTATAGGATATGGTATGTAAATGACTACAACTCAGCTGTGCTTGGAGCCATTTGAGACTTAGACCTCGTAAGGTTTGTGGGCCAGTTACTGACTGGGCCTACCTTCATCCTTTAGAATTGCTACCGTGGGATAGATAGTTCCATTTCCTGAGTCGCCAGAGGAAATGGGCAGAAGACATCCACATCCTTTTCTTTTTTTTTCTTCTGGTTGTACTTTCTCATGAATTATATCTCTGTCCAGAAGCCATAGTGTAGTTAGATTCAGGAGATTCCTTTTACATCACCATATTGATTTTTAGATTTTGAGGGTCAAGTGATATATTAAATATCTCAGGAAAAAAGATCTCACCTGTGCTATGTGGGAATTGGCAGTGGGAGACCAAATGGACACCTTTCTTTCTTTTTTTTTAATCCTCACCTGAAGATATGTTTTATTGATTTTAGAGAGAGGAAGAGGGAGAGAGAGAGAGAAACAATGATGTGAGAGAGAAATATCGATCTGTTGCCTCCAGTTTGTGGCCAGACCAGGATTGAACCCTCAACCCAGGTATGTCCCCTGACCTGAAATTGAACCCACAACCTTTTTGGTGTATGGGACAATGCTCCAATGAACCACTCAGCCAGGGCTAGATGCCTTTCTGTAAAAACAAAACAAGGCAAAAATACCTTTTTTTTTTTTTTTAAACTGTGATAGGAAAACTTCTAGCTATATTTTGAGCATTTAATTTTGACTGTTCTTTCCTCTCTGTACCCTTAATCCTATGTTGTTGTTTTTTTCCTTTTTGATCCTGCATTAATTTGGATAGATTTCTTTGAGGTAGAATACTTTTGTGACCTATTGGACAGGTGAAAGTTCTGGGTGTTGGGAACCATTTGGTACAAGGTGTAGAAGTAGGAAAGCTCGATAAAGCAAATTTGAAGCTTGGGAAGAGTAACAGAATTATTTAGCCGGGTTAGGTAATCTAGTAGAAGGCACTGAGTCAGTATGAAATAATTTAGTAACCAGAAATAAGCAATGCATGGAGCTTAGCGGATGAGAACGATGAAATCAAAGGGCTAACAATGAGAAATGATTTTATTTTATTTTATTTTTATTTTATTTTTTTAAATGAATTTTTATTTTAATATATTTTATTGATTTTTTTACAGAGAGGAGGAGAGAGGGATAGAGAGCTAGAAACGCTGATGAGAGAGAAACATCGACCAGCTGCCTCCTGCACACCCCCCTCCGGGGATGTGCCAGCAACCAATGTACATGCCCCTGACCGGAATTGAACCTGGGACCTTTCAGTCCGCAGACCGACGCTCTACCACTGAGCCAAACCGGTTTCGGCGAGAAATGATTTTAATAATAGCTGTAGGGCCAGCTCAAATGGAGACAGAGAGTTCTTTAATATGATTCGATAGTCAACGGCCGTGACCTCCAGAAATGGGACTAGGCTGTCCTCATGGGTTCTGATGACTTCTCAAGGGAGAAGGGTGTGACATTGAGGTCATGGCAGGACGGCAGAAAGCGCTGTCAGAGTGAACATGAGAAAACCAAAGGGATGATTATGTAAGAGCTGTTTGGCTTATGTGCTGAGTGTTGATCTGATGGTCAATTCTTCAGGAAAAGGGAAAAGAAATGGAAAAGCTGAGGAGTTCAGATGATGAAACTGGTATCTAAAAAGCTTTTAAAATTAGCTTTTGCTTGAATGGAAGGAGTTAATCACAGAGAAATTGGTGAGGATTTGCATAGGTTGGGATCTTTAAAATGAAAATAGTTGAAGAGAACTGAACAGCCATAAAGTCAACCTGCTATTTGAATGCTGCAAAAAAGCAAGTTAAATAGACATGATCCTTCTTAATGAATCTGTTATACAATTAAACAGTTAAGTACTTACTGGCTAGTATTCAAAAGAATGTACCAATTTTTTTTTTTTTTTTTAATAAAACAAGGAAATAATTTGCATAATGTAAGTTAAGGTCTAGTTTTGTTTGGCATGGTCTCCCTGAAAGCTAACTGAGCAAATATTTCAACCCCTTTGGGAACTAGCTACATTTCAGTAATAAACAGAAACATAGAAGATGTGTTAAAAAACAAAACAAAACAAAACAAAACAAAACAAAAAACCCGAAAGGAACAGAATGCCCACTTGCAGAGGGGTAAAGGTAAGAATACGTAATAACCATAGTTAGACTTCTAGGTTATTTTGTGTGGGTATACATGTATGTGATTGTACTGTGGCTTTTACGTTTATTTAAATATAAAATAGCCACCTGATCAACAACTTTTGTGATTTTTTCTCTAAGTGTGATAATTACTAGTAATCCATTACCTAAAAACCTTTTTATTGTTATGGGAAGATAGCAAGTATTAAACTCCCATATGCTGCATTTAGTAATCCAGCATGATTTCGGCCTGCTCACTCACAGCTCTGCTGGGCTTTTCAGGTTATTTAACCTTTGCAGTGGAACAGAATGCCCACGCCTGCACAATGGGCAGGTTTCCTCCGAGAGACCACGTTAGTAAATCAACACGCATACCGTACACTTCCTTTCCCTTTAAAAATAAGGAATCTTAGCCAAAGCTGGTTTGGCTCAATGGTAGAGTGTCAGTCTGCGGACTGAAAGGTCCCAGGTTCGATTCCGGTCAAGGGCATGTGCCTTGGTTGCGGGCACATCCCCGGTAGGGGGTGTGCAAGGGGCAGCTGATCGAAGTTTTTCTCTCATCGATGTTTCTAGCTCTCTATCTCTCTCTCCCTTCCTCTCTGTAAAAAATCAATAAAATATATATTAAAAAAAAATAAGGAATCTTAGTAGTAGTTTTTTGTTTTTGTTTTTGTAACCAAATTGAATTCATAAGAAGTGAAGTATTAGTATTTTCCTTTAAGTCAGTGGTTCCCTGGCACATCTCTGTAGCTCAGTGCTGGCTGGCCCATGACAAAACTTTCATAGGGAATATGGAGGTTTTAAAAAAATAAATTTTAATGTATTCAATGGAAAGGCTATCTTTTTGTCTGAGATTTTGTCCTTTCTACGTTTTTCGTGTTAAAATGTATACTTAATTTTTAAAGAAAGGTTTTAAAAATTTTTTGATTATGTGTATACATTTAATTTTTTTTTCTAGTGTATCGACACATAATTGACATATATCACTATATGAGTTTCAAGTGGTCCAGGGTGTGCACCTGTAGTAAGGTAACTTCTCCAACCAAAGTGCATTGTTAAAAAATTAGCTATTTTTATAGAAACACCACTCAGACTAGCTTAATTAATGAAGGAGTTTTATTGGCTCATGCAATTGGGAAGGTAAAGGGTAGGATGGGATTAAAATAATGAAATACAGGTTCTAAGTATATTGTCAGAACCCTGTCATCATGGCCTTGCTCTGGTTCTGTGGATCTTCTCAGGTAGATGGCTTTCCTGCAAGTGGCAATGATGGTGGTGGTGGTAGAGGGAACCTTTGGGGAGGAAGACTTAGTGACTGCTTCGGAATTATGTTATTTCAAAGCGAAGTGAGAGAACTCCCAGAGGCCTTCCACTCTTAGTCCGCAAGTCCTTCATTCCTCATTAAATGAACTCTTTCCTTCATAGCGGTTATCACAAAGCATCTCATTTATTTGGTCACCTGCTTGTTTTTCCTCAGGAGCAGGAAGGGTGCCTGAGTTGTTAATCATGAAATCTAGCAGGCACTCAGCAGAGAATAATGCAACAAACGTGAAATTCCAGGGAGGGACTCAGATCCTGCTCAAGCCACCCGTCAGTATGTGGTCTAGAGGGAAGGGGACTGTGATTGATGGACCTACCAAAACCTCATGGAATAGGGAAAGGATGGTTTCACACAGGAAATGGAGATACCACTAGCTCAAAAAACTGGGGAAAGATGCTGAGCAGACGACAATAAAAATACATGCCCATCATTTGTGCTTTATGTTCTTTAAATATGGTTTAGTCTTTTTCCCGTCTGCCCAGTCTGCTGGGCAAGATGATGCATGCTCTGCAGTACGTGAGGGTGCTTGGCTGAGGGGATGCAGTGGGCTGAGATGCAGCCAGGGTTCCACTCACAAGCTTCCTTTTTCCGGGAGCCACTCTGATTTTGACTTCAGACAAAAGCTCTGTGTGGTCTCTGTGCACATTGGCCCCAGTAGATATTTATGTCTCCATCGAACCACAATAGCTTATGCCGAAGTGAGAATAACAGGAGAAAAAGTGTAAACTGGATGTGTGTCTGCACCTGGATCCCACTGGCCACCTCAGTGTAGATCCTGCACTTAGCCATGTCTTGCACAGGTTCTCAGAGACATGACTTGTCTTGGGAAATTCCTCAGTTCTTTTCCTTCCCTTCCCTTCCCTCCATTTTTCTGTTGGTCAAAATTCCCAAGAATGCATGTTAGCTTTCTAAATTTTAGGGCGACCGAATGGTGATATAGGGACTGTCATCCTTCTTTCTGGCTTATCTACATTTCTCTGCATTTCCATGTTGATCACCCTGATAATTCTGCCTCCAGAAGAAGAAGGTTATAGATGCCTATGTCTATCACTTGCCCTTCAGTGAAAACGATTTGTCTGAAAGTTCAATCTCTTTGAGGTTTGTTTTGTATTTTATCTGATTAAATAGATCTTGGAGGCAGGGAAATGCTCATTTTTAAAAAAGGAGGTGAGCCAAAACCGGTTTGGCTCAGTGGATAGAGTGTCGGCCTGTGGACTACAGGGTCCCGGGTTCGATTCTGGTCAAGGGCATGTATTATACATTGGTTGCGGGCACATCCCCGGTGGGGTGTGCACAGGAGACAGCTGGTCGATGTTTCTCTCTCATCGATGTTCCTAGCTCTCTAACCCTCTCCCTTCCTCTCTGTAAAAAAATCAATAAAATATATTTAAAAAATAAAAAGGAGGTGAGTGGGTTGAAGGAAAAGAAACTCAGTCTGACTCATTTCAGGCTGCCGGGAATCTCCCACGTCCCAGACACACATCCTGGCCTCTCATTACGGAGGTTCTCGGCAGCGGGCCAGCTTATTTATCTCGCTTTCTGGGACGGCTTGGCTTCTCCCCTGCTTCCCCCGGACACTGTTTCCATTCATCTGATTCTCTCTGAACACTGTCTTACTGTGTGCACCTATTCGTCTGCAGGTGGCCCAAACTGGCAACTGCTATTTAATCTACTCATTGGATTCTAAGTGCAAGATCACAGGAAGTTTGCACCGACATCACCTGGGGAGCTTAAAAGAAAAGATTCATAGGGTTCAGTCATAGAATTCTCAGTCAGGAGGTATGGGGTCCTAGAATCTGTATTTTACGAATGTTTCCCAGTAAGATTCTCCAGAAAGGAAAAGGAGGGGATGATGACATAGATGAGCACACCTCAGCATCCACTTGTCTCCTATCCAAGGAGAAGAGATGGATATACTAAGGCAGTGGTCGGCAAACTCATTAGTCAACAGAGCCAAATATCAACAGTACGACGATTGAAATTTCTTTTGAGAGCCAAAGTTTTTAAACTTAAACTTCTTCTAACACTACTTCTTCAAAATAGACTCACCCAGGCTGTGGCATTTTGTGGAAGAGCCACACTCAAGGGGCCAAAGAGCCGCATGTGGCTCGCGAGCCACAGTTTGCTGACCACGGTTCTAAGGCATTGCAAACAAATATTGATGAATACAACAATTTTCCTTAAAAGCAGCAGTTTTTTTTTTTTTTTTAAACTATGTTGTTTATATTATTACAAAAGTTCCTCATTTTTTCCCTCCTCCACCAGGTTCCCACCCCACCCTGTGCCCTTTCCCCACCTCCTATTGTCCTCATCCATAGGTGCAGTTTATGTTCAGTCTCTTCCCGCATCCCCCCCCCCCCCAGAATTGTCAGTCCACTTCCCTCCTGTATCTCTGATTCTATTATAACCAACAGTTAATATTGTTCATCAGGTTTTTTAATTTCCTTGTTTTTTTTTTAATTAATAAACTTTTATATTTTTAAGAATAAATTTTAAAATCTAATAACTTTAAACCTTGTTTTTTCTGCCCTAGGAACTGAGGAGCAAACTTGTTTACATGTAAACTTGCCCTTGGGCTATCAACAGGCATAGCCATTCAAATGTAAATGAACACATTGTTTAAAGATAGCTGCTGGCTGGAATTGGATTACCTGTTCTGGGAGGGAAGGGCATGTCTTCCCCTTTCTCCATTAAAATTAAGGTGTTAGCTTTAAAACCTGTTTTTGGCAAGAGACCTTAAACTTTCAGAACTTTAAATTTTTCGGGTAGCAAATCAGTTACTTAGCATTTTCTCAAATCAATAATACCTCCATATTCCCAAGGATACACTTCAACCAAAAGACACATCCAAATAGATCAACCAACATCATCCAGACCCCACACAAGGCACTCACAGATCAACACCCCAGCGCTACAACAACTCAACACATCCAGATCTAAGCCTTTATCACTTGACTCAGCAGACACTCAAGTTCCCCCAAAAGTTTCCAGCCATGTCTGAGAAGCAGCCCTGGGGCATGGGCAGGCGAGGAGTGAGCTGTTATGGGCCTGGATGCTCCGGGCCTGGCCTCTGTTGCTTCGGGCCTGGCTGCTCCGGGCCTGGCCACTCCGGGCCTGGATGCTCTGGCCTGGCTTCTCCGGGCTTGGCTGCTGCTGCTCTGGGCCTGGCTGCTCCCGACCTGGCTGCTCCGGGTCTGGTTTCTCCGGGCCTGGCTGCTGCTGCTCCGGACCCAGCTGCTCCGGGTCTGGCTGCTCTGGGCCCGGATGCAAAAGCAGCAGTTTTGACAACAACAATTCTTAGTCTGAATTGGTGGGCGGGCAGTCCATTCAGGCAGTGGGGCCATCTGTCCCTCACCAAGTCAGCGCCACTTTCCTGAGAAACACCTGGGGCCTGTGGGTCTGTTGTGATAGAGGCTGTGAAAGCATTTGCAGATGTTCAAACCGGCTCTCTGTGCAGGCAGATGGGCATGGTCTTCCAGCTTCAGTGCCCACAGTCTCATACTAGCAATAGAAAGTATGTATTTGTGTCTCTTAGTTCAAAGTCTGTGAGGGAATCTGGTCACTGGCCTGCTGCTGGAGAATCTTCCGCAATGAGAGGCTAGGCTGTATGTCTGCCTATTAGGGGCTCACTCTGGAAATGTGTGTAAGAGCAGACTTTGAGAAGGGTATGAAGTGGTAAGTGTACTATGAGCTTTCTTTTGGTTGGCTTGCAAAGTAGAGGGTTAAGTGAATATTTGTGATCCCTTTTTATTTTGGGGATTATTCCCGAGATAACAGGGATTATATTCCTACTAGAGGCCCAGTGCACAAAATTTGTGCACTCGGTGGGGGAGGGGTAGGGTGGGGTCCCGGGGGTCCCCCGCAATCCAGCTTGCACCCTCTCACAGTCTGGGAGTCCTTGGGGGATGTCTGACTAACAGCTTAGGGGAGCAGGCCTAAGCCGTCAGTAGGACATCCTTAGTGCTGCTATGGAGGTGGGGGAGGCTGCTGTCCGCTGCACTTGCCAGCTGTGAGACCGACTTCTAGCTGAACAGTCCTGCCCCTATGATAGCCCACTGACCACCAGGGGACAGCTCTGTGTTGAGCCTCTGCCCCCTGGTGGTCAGTGCATGTCATAGTGACCTGTAGTTCTGCCATTGGGTCGATTTGCATATTAGCCTTTTATTATATAGGATAATTAATTTTTTGTATAGCAGAACTACAAATATGACTCCAATCTAATTTTATATGAGAAATAAATGCCCTGTATAGTATGCAACATATAGCAAGTGTTTTTATAGCAGACATTATCATGGTTTCTGCATAATCTAATAAACAAAATGTATATTAAGATACACATAAAGTGCCCAGCCAGCATGACTCAGTGGTTTAGCAAAACCCTGTAAACCAGGAGGTCATGGTTTGATTCCCAGTCAGGGCGCATGCCCTGGTTGTGGGCTGTCATGAAGGAGGCAGCCAATCAGTGAGTCTCTTGCATCATTGATGTTTCTATTTCTCTCTCACTCTCTCTCCCTTCCTCTCTGAAATCACTAAAAACATATTTTTAAAAATATATAAATAAAGTAACATGATTTATTACTTAATGTGCTTAAAATACATTATCATATGCCTTACCTTTTATTGTGTACTGACATATGTAAAGGATTGTAGCAGTCTGAGATCACTCTATAGTAATGGAACCCATCACTTTATTTAATAATTTTTTCCATTGTAGAACTTCAGGGACAGTTGAAGACATTACATAGGTATTAGTTACATAGAATATGCAAAGATAAGAAAAACTTATAACCAAGATTGAGCACAGAAAATAGCTCTGTAGTATATTTCTGCATACAAAGCAGTTATATGACAAAAAGCAGTTATGTGCTAAGCCCAAGAAGTATAGTGCATCTTAGGGCTGGTTTAAGAAGATATGTGTGTTATTTTTTTAAGGCAAGAGGATTTATTGTGAGGGTTTTAAAGCAAACTCAGCACACAAAGTGGTGAGAAATACAGTGTGGTGGTTAAAATGAAACCTTAAACACCAGAACTCGGTTTAAAATTAAAGCTCTGTGCCTGACAGTTTCATGAACCAGGGATGAAAGATTAAAACCGATTTATAAAATGGAGCTAATGACACCTACCTGATGGCAGTGTTGTGAGGATAGTGTTTTATATCTTTAATTATGAAAACCTTCAGTATCCACCTAGTTCATCTGATTTTTAAAAATCACCTTATCTTTTCTTTCCCAGATCCCATCCCTGTGTGGAATGTCTAAACATCTTTTATTAGTGGAAACCTTATTTTGCTATAAAATGCACTCAGCATCTTAATTGAAACCAGCATCTGCGTGGCTCTGATTCATCTGCTATGGTTTATGGAGCTTCAGATCTAAGGCGTCCAGGGTCCTCTGCGATGACAATATGACTAATAGTAAAGGAAGATCTGTTCCGAATAAAGCAAGCGGTGGTCCGAGCAGCGGAGGAGGGTTTGTAGCCTGGACCTCCAGCTTACATACAGTTCAGTCGGACAAGTTTCTAAACTTACTGTCGAGTATGGTTCCAGTCATTTACCAGAAAAACCCGGAAGATAGGCACAAAAAGGCCAACGGCCTTTGGCCAGAGGGGTTATCAGCTGCGGGACAGACGTTCGGTACCAGGTCTGAGCCCCATGTGGAGTACCACAGAGTCTCGGAGCCGACTTTCCATGGCAACAACGGGCACACGCCATTGAGCTACAGCCCGAAGTACGACGACTATGCCAACTACAATTACTGTGACGCCGGGGAGGCTTCCGAGACCACGGCCATGCTGCAGGCCGAGGAGCTGCCCAGCGACGGCGAGGAAGATGTCATCCTGGAGGCGAACCCGAAGCTCCCCAAGGAGTCCAGCGGCATCATGGCCCTGCAGATCCTGGTGCCGTTCCTGCTGGCCGGCTTCGGGACCGTTTCCGCCGGCATGGTTTTGGACATAGTCCAGGTGGGTTTCCATCTTTAACCTAACCGTCTTGGTTGTTCCGAGCGCTTTAGGTGGGCTGCTCAGCTCAGACACTTACTTTAGATTTCAGCTGTCCCCTCGTAGAATGAACTGACGTGGACTCTGGTAGAGAATTTGCTCTTTGTAGGTGTTTTCTTATTTGTTTTCCTTTATTTTCTTTTTTTCCCCTTTTTAAAATATATTTTATTGATTTTTTTACAGAGAGGAAGGGAAAGCGATAGAGAGCTAGAAACATCGATGAGAGAGAAACATTGATCAGCTGCCTCTGCACATCTCCTACTGGGGATGTGTCTGCAACCAAGGTACATGCCCTTGACCAGAATCGAACCCGGGACCGTTCAGTCTACAGACCAACGTTCTATCCACTGAGCCAAACTGGTTCCAGCTATTTTATTTTTAAAAATATATATTTTATTGATTTTTTTACAGAGAGGAAGGGAGAGGGAGAGAGAATCATCGATGCAAGAGAAACATCAATCAGCTGTATCCTGCACTCCCCCCACTGGGGATGTGCCCGCAACCAAGGTACATGCTCTTGACTGGAATCGAACCCGGGACCCACAGACTAACTCTATCCACTGAGCCAAACCGGTTAGGGCTTGTTTTCCTTTAGAAGTTCTAAGATAATAGTTTCATTCTGACCAGAACATAAGTCTCCAATAAAGTTTTACAATAATAAAGTTGGCTGTAAACAACATAGAGTGTTAAACAAAAGATATTCCTCATCTCCAGCCCCAACTCTCTTCACCTCCAGAGGTTACCTTGTTCTGAGCTTGTTGTATATGCTTGCAGACTTGTTTCTGTGCATATGTATATACATTTGTGCAGATGTGGTGGTGTTTATTTTTTTTCAAACATAAAAAATGAAATGCTGTATCTGTTTTTCTGGAACTTATTGTCATTGCTTATTATTACATCTTGGACATCTTTCCAAATTAGTAACAAATATATTCTGCATTTTCAAGTGAGTGCCTGATGCTCCATTGTATGTATACACCAGACTTTACTTATTCATTCCCCCATGTTGGTGCTGTCATAAATATTCTTATAAATATATCTTTATAATAACATTTTCATCAGATAGCTTTTTGTGTTACTTTTAGTAAGTTTTTGTTTTATTTTAACCATTGTATCCCTGGCAGTGTAGTTATTGTTATCTGTAGTTATTGATCATCATCATCATCGTCATTACCACCACTGCCACACCATCATCTTTGATGGATGTATCTCCCCACTAGCACAGCAGAATCCTTGACCCATCATGAAACATGGACAGGAACCTGTTTGTTACCTTTTGACAGGGTAAGGAATCCAGGATGCCACTGGAGTCCCAGTGCTGCTTTAGGCCCATCTTTAGTTGCAAGGGAGGGCTTTCCTTGAAAAGCCTTTGAACCAGGTTTTATCAGAGACAGATCTCATAAACATTTCCTAAACTCTCTTTCAGCCCTAGTGCTACCCCTGTTCAGAACAACCTCTAGGGAAACTTTGGGGACAAAGTGAATTTTTCTTTAAGTTAGCTGATGGATTTAAATTTTTCTCGTCTGTCTTGGTATTAATGATGACTGTGTTCTTGATTATTTTTTGGCATAAATTAATATACTTAGTTTATAAAGTTTCTTATTGGGACAGTCCCGTCTTAATAGCATTTGTAAAATAGCACAGTCTGTGAAGTCGTTTCGGTTCATAAAGTACTTTAATGTGTGCTACTTTCAATATCATGGTATTTTCCAAAGGTCAAGACAGAGCAGATAGTATCTGCATTTCATGGATGAAGAAATTGAGATCTGAAAGATACTTGCCTCACCCAGGATCACACAGTCAGGTTATGAAAGATCCAGGCCTAGAATCTTGAGTCTAATTTCCAATTTAGTGCCCTTTTATGATCCTACTAGATGCCCGATGCTTGAAATTCGTGCAAGGGGCTCAGCCTCTGCCGCTATGGCAGCTGCCTCGGCCCCCCCTGCTGTGGTAGCTGTGGGACCTGCCTCAGCCCCCGGCGCCATGGTGGCTGCCTCCTCTGCCTTGGGGCCCCCTCCCCCTGCTGTGGCGTCTGCTTCCTCTGCTTGCCACAGCGGCTGCCTCGGCCCTCATAGCCCTGGCTTCATCCAGAAGGACATCCGATATAATTAGTATATTATGTTTTTATTATTATAGATGCTCTGCAACCTTTTGCTTCAAAACGTCAAATTGGGACAGAACATGGATGACTCATAACTCCTGAGGTCAATTCTGAGTTTCATTTTTGACCTTGGGAAAGTCATTTAACCTCTCTAAATCTTTTTTTCTTCACTAGAAGCCTGATGCACGACATTTGTGCACTTCTGGGAGGGAGGTCCCTCAGTCTGGCCTAAGCCCTTTTGTAGTCCAGGAGCCCTTGGGGGATGACGGCTTAGGCTCGCTACCTGGGGCATCCTTAGTGCTGCCAGAGGCACTAAGGGGCACCTCCTGCATTGAGCATCTTCCCCCTGGTGGTCAGTGTGCATCATAGTGACTAGTTGTTCCACCGTTCCGTCAGTTTGCATATTACCTTTTTATTATATAGGATTTGTGAAATTAGATAATATTAATGCAGTTTTCCTGTGGGTTTGTTGTAATTAGTGTTGGAACCAAGATTCAAACCCATGTTACCTGGTTCTTGAGTCTGTGCTCTTAATCATGAGTTACACTAACTTTTGCCATCAAAAAGGAATAAAGTAACCTTTAAGGGTAGAATGTGTAGCAAGCTAGATGTATTTTGGGATGTAGTGACTATTAGCTACCACTCCCAACTCTAACTGGAGCTTCTAAAGTAACTCAAGTTTTCAGAGCTACGGAGAATGGGGTTAAGCGAAATGTTCACTGATTAAATGACCTGTGTTGTCATTCAAAATGCAAATGCAACATTGGGAAAAAGGCTGAGAGTTTTTAGAAATGTCTTTGTTCTAAAATATGTTGCTGTTTTTTAAGTGTCAGCAAATTCTATTTTTATTTTTCTTACAGCACTGGGAGGTGTTCAAAAAAGTAACAGAAGTTTTCATTTTAGTTCCTGCACTACTTGGTCTCAAAGGGAACTTGGAAATGACATTGGCATCTAGATTATCCACTGCAGTAAGTTTTTGCCTACCTCCAAGTATGTGTGTTACTTATGCTGTTTCCATCTGTTATGGAGAACCTGTATCAGGAGACATTTTTCTTTCCTGTCTATTGGGTACACGTCTAGACCTCAGGGCTATGCTAAGGATTTCTGCTTGATAGGATACTGGAGTGTCCTCTGTGTTGTCCTATCTGAAAATCACAGGCCCTCCTTATCCCGAGAAGCTGTAGTATACAGCAATATGGTTGCATTATGTTTTAAGAACTGGTGGGTCCCCTCGGTAGAACCAAATCCGAGAGGCTTTTTGGCAGGAGGAGGGAGTAAAGAAGCGGTCTTGAAAAACAAAAGTGGCAACCTTTAAGGGAGAAGAAGGTTATTGGGCTAGAGTTGAAAGGTGGCTTTTGTTTCATTGTGTTGGAAAATGAACTTTGTTCTGATAAATATAGTTAAGCATACAAGCATTACGCAACTTGGTAACTTTGCAGAAAAGTGGAAATTTTGGCTAGCTTACCTCAAAAGAAAATATTTCTAAAAGCAACATTCTCAAGCATTTCCAGCATTCATTTAGATTCAAATAATAAATTAAACATTAGTTTTGAAATAGGCCATTGTGTAGGGACTATGATTAAAAAAGAAATATGCTGCAAGTTAAATGTTGTTTAATTTGATCACGTTACCATTAAAACTGAGTAAAGGTGAGTTCACTCTTTTTTTTAATGTTTTTTAAAAATATATATTTTTATTGATTTTTTACAGAGAGGAAGAGAGAGGGATAGAGAGTTAGAAACATCGATGAGAGAGAATCATCGATCAGCTGCCTCCTGCACGCCCCCTCCTGGGGATGTGCCTGCAATCAAGGTTCATGCCGTTGACCGGAATCGAACCCAGGACCTTTCAGTCCGCAGGCCAACGCTTTATCCACTGAGCCAAACCGGTTTCGGCTTTTTTAATGTTTTTATTGATTTCAAAGGGAGAAAGGGAGAGGGAGAGATAGAAACCTCAATGATGAGAGGGGGAGAGATAAAAACATTCATGATTGATCAGCTGCCTCCTGCATGAGCCACACCATTTGAGCTGAATTTACTATTTATTTTTAATTTGAACTTCAGTTGTTTTGGCATCTGTATTTTCTATTAGATATTTTCCTCAAACAACTGGTCATGCCTGTTTGTGTGTTCATATTTAAGAGAGAACGCCAAAGCTGATTAGAAGCTCCGTGTATCTGTCGTAGCCTTCACTGCAGAGTGATCTCGTTGGGCCTTTCTTTGGGGAGGCGGGGTGACATGGCTGCCTTCCATCGGTCAAGGATCATGTCACTGATCATAAGATATCTGAGTCATCAACTGAAGGAATTATTCAGTTCTCTTCAGCAATGAAGACACCGTAGACTTGATGCACAATCTGTGATTTCTTAGCTTGTTGCCATGAGCCACCACTTTTTCCTCGTACTCATTGGTTGACGCTCATTTCTTGAGCTCTTTGAGATAGAGCTGTTCCAGGCAGTGCCAAAGGTCAAAGGCAGGACTGTTGTTGATATGTTAGACCAATGGTTCTCAAAGTGTGGCCTTCTGATCAGCAGTGTCAGCTACTTGTTAGAAATGCAAATTCTTGGCCTCACTCCAAAGCTGCTGTATCAGAAATTGTGGGTGTTTGGTTCAGCAGTCTGTATTTTAACAGGTTTTCCAGGTGATTCTGAGGCACATCCAAAATCTGAGAACTACTATGTTGGCTGAACAGCACAGAGGCCAGTAGGGCTGGGACCAATGAGCCAGGGGATAAGTCACAGGGAATGAGATTACCTTACCAGCCGCTGCAAGGACTTTGGTTCTTGTGTGAAATGGGAAGCCACTGTGGAAGGTTTTGAACAGAGGCATGATGTGACCTGACAGATATTTTTAACAGAATATTTTGACTGTTGTGTTGAGTCAGGACTACAGGGGGCCAAGGACTGATGATGCAGCCAGACAAATGGAGATAACGTTGGCTTGGATCAGGGTGGTAACAGCGGGTGTAGTGAGAGCTGTTGGAATCCAGAACTCATTTTCAGAGAGAGAGTTGACAGAATTGGCTGATGAGTTCGCTAAAAGACCAGGAGTAGCCACTTGAAATTTTTTTTCTGGATTTGAGAGGAGTAAAGTAAACGTATTCGTAAATGGAAAACCAGTCACTTGTGGCATCAAGCTTTGTTAACATGTTACATTCACCTATCAGGCGTCCTCAAACTTTTTAAAGTGGGGGCCAGATCACGGTCCCTCAGAGAGCTGGAGGGCCAGACTATATGAACTACTAATTCCTACTGTAACACCTCGGCTGCGCTCACTGCCCAAAAAACCTGGCGGGCCGGATCAGACTCCTCTGCGGGCCGCATGTGGCCCGCGGGCCGTAGTTTGAAGACGCCTGATCCTAGTTTATAGTGTTTGACTTGCTTAAAGAATGGTCTCGTTTGCTAGGTAGAGAGCTACGATTCTTATGGAATGCTGGAGAGTCATTGTCCGTTATAGTCATTTTGATACTCTGTCCACCGTTAGAGCAACTCCAGGTCAGTGACTTCCTGAGACCTTGTTTGGAGGGTCTAGCAGGGGAGGGCAGCTACTCGAATACACTTGACTGAAGACAAGGCCTCTCCTCTTGAGGGAAGGTCGTCCTCTTTGACTGACTGTGTAGCTTCTGGAGGCAGCATATGGATTGGTGATGGAGGGAGGGGACACCCGCTTAGCCAGCCAGATGAGCTGAATCAACCCTGGCAATCAGTGGGGTGACAGATGTCTCAGCCAGGTCACCCTCATGTCCCAGATTAATGACTTCCTGATAGCAGAATCCCCAAAGTCTCACCTCGTATGGACTCTTCACTGGCAACTCCCTACATGAAATTTTTATTATCCCCAACTGAGACCCCACACTCTCCTCATTCTCCCACCTCTCTCTTTGCTGCTTCTCAGTCTACTTTTTTGGTCTCTCTTTGCTCATCCTCTTGATTTGAGACTTTCTGAAAGTTTTAGGACTCTGTTCTACGTGATCTGTCAGTAATTTTGTGCAATCCAACACTGCCAGCACATGGCTCAGCCCCGTATCTCCAGTCTCTTTCCTGACCTCCAGAGCTGACTTTTCAAGTGTCTGTGCCACTCATACATTCAAAACCAAACTCATGACTTTCTCTTACCCCAGCCATTCCCTTTTATCCCTTATCAGTTTGCTAACATTGCCAATCATCTCGTGCTCCCCTCTCCAGCTGGACTGTCAGTTTCTGCAATGAAACCCGCTTCCCTTTCTCTCACGCCCCACTCGCCACAACCTGAACTTAGTGCCTGTTGTGTAATTGAGACTGTTGCAGCTGATTCCTAATTGTACTCCGAGGGAAGAGTAATTATTTGTTAAGCTTAAAACAAGCTCTTTTTGAAAATCAGCCTTTTCAACTATGTGCAAAAAAATCTTTAAAAATTTTTACGGTTTTCCAAGGAAGTTTTAATGTTCACTTGTTAAAGGAGTAAAAGTCATTATAGCTTTAGAAGGCCAATCTATGATTATTTTAATCTTTTTGCCCAATGAAAGGGTCTTTTCTCATTTTTATGATTGTCTGCAGGAGAATTAGGGTAAGTGAGCTTATAAGATTATAAGGAAGGCCTGGAGAAAGTATAAAGATAGCGATCTTAAAACATAAGATATCAGATATAGGCTATTACGTCAATCTGTTGAAGGTTAATTGTGCTTAAAACTTGTTACTCTATAAAGCATACACCAAAAAGGTTGCGGGTTTCATCCCCAGTCATGACAAGTACTGGAGGCCACCAATCAATTGATATTTCTCTCTCTCTCTCTCTCTCTCTTATCTCTCTCTCTCAAAATCAATAAAAACATTCTCAGGTGAGGCTTAAAAAATACTTAACTTGAGTATTTTTCCTGGATTTTTATCTTTTCAACAGTAGACATTTATTATAGTAGATATTGTTATAGATACAGAGCATTAGTATATAATTGGAAAATAAGCCAAGAACAGTGGTTCTAAAATTGTTGGATGCTATTACCTGAGGTCTGAAATTTTCTGCTTCTGAATGCTAGACATAAATGAGTAAAAATGGTATCCATTGTCCTAAAGATAGTATTTTTAAAAAAAGCCTGTGAAACTATTTCCCAGAGGCAAATTGCCTAACACAATTTGATAGCATGTTTCCTCTTTAGGCAAATTCACTTCTGTTGCCTTGAATCTCTTCTCAGAGAACTCTTGATTTTTTGAAATTAGTTTATAAGATTCTGCCTCTTTAATGAATTTAAAAAGATATATATATATATACATATATATATATATATATATATATATATATATATGTATATATATATATATAATTTCAGAAAGGAAGGGAGAGGAAGAGAGAGATAGAAACATCAATGATGAGAGAGAATCATTGATTGGCTGCCTCCTGCACGCCCCCTACTGGGGATTGGGCCCACAACCTGGGCATGTGACCCTGGCCGAAATCGAACCTGGGACCCTTCAGTCCACAGACTGACACTTTGTCCACTGAGCCAAACCAGCTAGGGCTTAAAAATACTTTTGAATCTGCTGTATGCCACGTACTATCCTGTGTGCTATGAAATCAGCAACAAACAAAACAGAAAATGATCCTGCCCTCATTGAACTTACATTTCAGTGAAGGGATATGAAGAAGTTGGCAGAACTTCTATCCCTAATAATGTTAAGTTAGACTTTCAATTCAAATTTTAAAACATAAAATAAAGAAAAATTAAAGTTCCAAAAAATGATATTAATAATTTAGATTTACAGGCTTAGAAAAGAAGTATACAAATTAAGACAGGATGAATAATTATCCAAAACACTGAGAAATACTAATATTTGCATTTGCTGGGTACTTTGAGACTATGGTCCAGAGTGAAGTTAGGCAACAGGATCTGTTTTTTAGATTGATACAGGAAAGGTTGATGTAGCGCACAACCGAATGATCTGAAGCCAGTTTGACCATAGCTAAAGCAACCCATCCTATATAATGAAAGGCTAATATGCAAATAAAACAAAGGGTGGAACAACCGAACAACCGGTCACTATGACGTGCGCTGACCACCAGGAGGCATGTGTGGAACATAGCAGGCATTGGCCATGGTGGGATGGTGGAGCAGGTGAATGGGGGCGCCAGACCAAGGCAGGGTGCCAGTCACTGTCATCGGGGTAAGCCTCTGGTGGTTACTGAAAATTCTTTGCTCCCGTGTACCAGGGTCCCCCCCGATGCTTGCACCCGTTACAGATGCCGGTCCAGATCACTCAGCTTCATCAGCAGGTGCAAGCAGCAGCTGCCGGCCCTGATTGCCCCAGAACTTCTCCGCCTCCCCCTGCTCCAGAGGGATGATTGGGGCAGCAGTTGCTGCTCGCACCCGCTGCTAGCACCAGCCCCAATAGCTCTGCACCATCAGTGGATGTGAGCGGAGCTGGTGCCATCAGTGTGTGGGAGCGGTGGTGGGAGCGGGGCTGCCAGCAGACAGGGGAAGAGGGGGCCATGGCAGTAGGGGCCAGATTGGGGTACAGAGGATGAGCCAAGACCTGCCCTGTGCCCACTGCAGCCTTGTGGCCCACAGTTCCTTTCAAGGTGCACGAATTCATGCACTGATTCCCTAGTAGGTATATAATACCCTTAAATATTTTCCATTTTACCCTTTTACTTATCTTCTATGACCAAGCAGATGATGAACAATTGAAACCTGGCTCCGTATAGTATTTTTAATAACGATTGCTCATTGTTTTCCAAAACACTGCATTAAAAAAAAAAACTTGTCAGATTTGGATATATATTTTATGAATCCTAAGTGGTTAATAAGTATGATTTGGCTTATAGAATAATATAATAAGTGAATAATAATATTTTTTTGGAGTGCATTCTTTTATTTAGCAAAAAGAGGTATAAACTTTAATAGTGAGATAAATGATCAAAATTCATATTTAACTGAATGAATTTTTTATTATTAACAGTGTTAGTCATGACTCAAATATAAATTATGTTCATATGAATGAGTTGTTTGTATCTGGGCTTTTTGGTTAATAATTCTTCAAATTACATTAGTTTCATGATGTGAAATGATATGCTAGCAACTGAAAATTTATGTATTTATATTGAGTGTACATAAAATTTGGCATGTTAGGATGCTCTTGATGGTGTTAGTTGAAAAATAACTACACACTACTGGGAAGGTGGGTAGTATTAGCTAGTCCATGTGTGAGCTAGTAATTAAACTAAAAAAATTTTTCTGAAACATCTCAGGCAAGCTGAATAAGAGATGTAAGACTGGTAGTGAACTCAGAATTATATTTAAGTGCAATGTGAGCTCATCAGATTTACTAAAGAATTACCTTTGGCTTTAAGACTTCATATGTTGTTTAAGTGAAATAGAGAGCATATAGTTTATTCAGTGATATATAAAAATATCTACCTTAACAGGTAAATGTTGGGAAGATGGATTCACCCATTGAAAAGTGGAACCTAATAATTGGCAACTTGGCTTTAAAACAGGTAAGTGATGCACATATTTATTTATAGACCTTAGGTTTACAGATCTTGGTTATTAGCTGTAAAAATGAAATAAATTTTAGTTAAGTCTACCATTTAATTATTTCAGGGGACCCAAAGTGATAATTCAGTACTGCAAAAAAGGGATAGAATAAATTAATATCAATGATTTAAAAAATTTTCTTTCTCTAGAAATTGTGTACTTCTAAATATGAAAAATATATAATACAAGTATACAAAATATTTTCTGTCATAAGTGTATTAGAGAGCCAGATTTTGAGTTAATATTTGTACCAATATAGGATGTTCCCCCAAAATATACACATTTAAAAAATGCTATTTTTATTGGTTTCAGAGAGGAAGGGAGAAGGAGAGGGATATTGAAACATTAATGAGGAGAGAGAATCATCAATTGGCTGCCTCCTGCATGCCCCATACTGGGGATTGAGCCCACAACCCCCTGACCGGGAATCATACCGTGAGCTCCTGGTTTGTAGATTGACACTCAATCACTGAGCCACACTGACCGGGCAGGAACTAAAGTTTGTATAGCATTAATCATGATTGTGGTTACATGTAAGGTTCTTGTTTAATGTCCACCAACCAAAGCTCTTTAAGGGCAGGGAATAAACTTGCTTTGACCACTGTTATAGCCCAATACCAAGCATAGTGCCTGGTACATAATAGACGCTAAATTAATAGTTGTTGAATAAGTGAATTTGAATAATTTGCCACAAGGTTAAGTAAATGGTGTAGCCAGTGGTCAAACTCTTATCTTTGGATTGTAAAATCCAGTCTCTTGCCAACACTGCCTCTGGCATCAGCCTTCCCTTCTGCGGGTGGTGTACTCTTCAGCCCTAAAGTCGGTATTTTCTTAGACAATCTGGATCCCATCATAAAAGTCACTTGAGATGCTTGTTAAAAACAGATCCCTGGACCCTGTTCCATACCTGGGCAGCTTGAGAACCCACCCCCTTAGAGAATACTAAAATTCAAATATAGTAGCTTCTCTAAAAGGCAGCTCAATTACTAGTAGCAGTACTTTCCTCTGACTCCTCCTATGCACATTTATGTAATCAGGCTTACAGGTGTGTTTGCAAAATGAATAATTCCACTGAATTTTATGGGGGAAAAATTTCAGGTTCAGGCCACAGTGGTCGGTTTTCTAGCAGCCGTGGCGGCGGTTATATTGGGCTGGATTCCGGAGGGGAAGTACCACCTTGATCACTCCATACTGTTGTGCTCCAGCAGCGTGGCAACTGCCTTCATCGCCTCTCTCCTGCAGGGTAAGAACACTCACAAGCACCTACTCGTAGTCTTTTACTTTCACTTCCCAATAGCATGGCTACTTTTTTTTAAATGTTCATAATAATAATAAAAAAAAATATCGAAGAGTTGTCTATAAACTTAAAAAAAATATCTTATTTTTTATATTTATTATCTGTAAACCTGAGTGCAGAACAGGCTTTTAGAGTTGTCTCCTGGCCTCACGTACCCTGGTACAGTTCCCAAACAAGATCAGGAGAGTAGCTGAGTTACTCCTTTGTTTCTGTTAAGTTAATTGAGAAACTCCTTTCTGGAAAGTCATGCTGAGGATTTTACTGGCTTGTCTGTTGAGTAAACAAGGATTCCAAGAATCCTGAGTTCCAAAAGCAGTCTCTCTGTTGAAATTTTTTCAAGTTTCAGATTTCAAAGAAAACTCTGCACCGTCTCTGTGGCAATACAAATATAACCGTAAGCTTAACATAGCAGATGGTTGCCTCTTGAAATTGAGAGAGCCAGAAGTTGTAAAAAACTAACTACATTAGAAATTTTCAGTTGGGATTTTGTTTTAAAAGAGGAACTTCACACCGGATAACTAGATTATTTATGGACTCATAATCATAAAGACTTGGTTCTTTTTATTTTATAAACATCATCTTTTCACCTTTACATCACCAGCAAAGTTCAAAAGAAGATTCTCTTGCTAGGTGATCATATAATGAAGCTAACTTTTTGGCTAGGTTCTTTCCCAGAACTTAGAGAATTTAATTATAATTAAGACTTGACTTCTTTCCCAGCCGGTGTGGCTCAGTTCATTGAGCATGGTATCCCATACACCAGGAAGTCACTGGTTTGATTCCTGGTCAGCGCATGTGCCTGGGTTGTGGGCTCAATGCCTAGTAAGAGGCGTGCAAGAGGCAGTTGTTCAATGTTTTTCTCATTGATGTTTCTATCTCTCTTTCCCCATTTCTGCCCTCCTACTAGGGCACATAAGTAAACTAATCTTAAATTGTCTCCACTGCATCCTTTGAATGAGTATGTTGGCATGAGAAAATCTATACAATTAGGTGTGGATATAAACGTTACCATTTTTCTCCCATTTCTATGATTCAGGAAGATAAGGACTTAAAAATGTAAGTACATAGTAACATTTTCAGCTTCTGTTCTTTAGCTATAGGCTCCTAGACACAAACTGTGGATTGCGAGAGTATTCTATAAAAAGACAGCTCCTGGCCTCATGTTAAAAATTGAATTACTTCCTTCCTCTTAACATTTCAGTACCTTTAAATAATAAAAGGAAGTAAGTATTTCTGGCTACCACTATGTAAACAAATCTGGTTTTATTGTTTTTCTTCCCCAGTTGCTATGCATATAAATATGACTTACCTCTCTTTGATATTTTTATGCATTATTTGAGGGTTAAAATAAAATGTGTGCATTTGATGCACACAAATACATTGCATCTAAGACATACAAGTTACTACATTTGAAACTTTAGCTTTAACTTTATTTGACAGGAGGTTTTCAGGTGTCTAAATGCAACACTGACCTCGAATCTTCCATGATTCCCCACTTGGAATTCCTTGAAAGGCATTTTGCCAGAGCACTAGCAAATGTTTTGTTTGTGTTAGTCACTTGTTTAAGCAGTCTAACTGAAATTCATAGGCTGTTTGTCTAACCTGTGTATTTTGTATGTAGGGCAATTGATTGTTTTTGAAATCATAGCAGAAGAGTAATGAATGTTCTTTCTTCTAGGAATAATCATGGTTGGGGTTATCGTTGGCTCAAAGAAGACTGGTATAAATCCTGATAATGTTGCCACACCCATCGCTGCTAGTTTTGGTGACCTTATAACGCTTGCCATATTGGCTTGGATAAGCCAGGGTTTGTACTCCTGTCTTGGTAAGTTGAAACTAAATATAATGTGTTAATCAGAATATCTTTAAATAAATATTGTTATAGAAATGCCATGAATCTGTGATGGCCTTCATCCATGTTAGAAGTGTGGTTGAGACTGATTAGGACAATAACTGCTATTTGTTGTACATGTACTATTGATATTAGGTCTAGTAATAATTAATGTCATTTTCTAATACTTTTTAAAATTGAATTTATTTAAACAATACAACAAAATTTAATCAACAATATAGTTGCCGTTGTTTTCTACTACTTGTGCCCAACGCTCAGGAAGCATCTTAATCCCTCTGTTGTAAAATTCTTGTGATTTTGATGCAAAAAATTTGGTCAATGCATTTTTGAGGCATTCTTCATTATTAAATTTTTTTCCAAGAAGAAAGTTTTGCAAAGAACGAAACAAATGGTAATCGGAAAGGGCAATATCAGGAGAATATGCAGGTTGAGGGAGAACTTCCCATTCCAACTGGCGCAGTTTTTCAGCAGTGATTCTTGCAGTATGCGGTCGTGCGTTATCATGGTGAAGAATTACGCCCTTCCGATTAATCAGCGCGGGTTCTTTTTCTCTTAAAGCTTGGGCTAACCTTTCCAATTGGGCACTATACACTGCACTTGTAATGGTTTGGTTAGATGGTAAAAGTTCATAATGAAGAATTCCTTTAAAATTCCACCAAACACACAACATCACTTTTTTCGCATGCAAGTCAGGTTTTGGCGTGGGCTGTGGAGCCTCATTTTTGTCCAACCATTGAGGCCGCCTTTTCAAATTAACATACAGCACCCATTCTTCTTCTCTGGTAACAATTTGCTCTAAAAACGGCAAACGGTTTTGACGAGAGAGGAGCGAACTGCAAATTGTGACACTCTGATTACGGTTGTTGTCGGTCAACTCATGAGGAACCCATTTTCCAAACTTTTGGACTTTGCCAAGTGCACGCAATTGATTGGAAATTGTTTTTTGTGAACAATTTAAAGTTGTCGCAAGCTCTTGTTGGGTAATTTGAGGATTTTGCACCAAAAGAGCTTGAAGAGCTTCTTGATCAAAATTAGACACATGGCCTCGACCACTCTTGTCATCTAACGAAAAATTTCCCTCGCGAAATTTCTCAAACCAACGCTGGCATTTTCTGGCGCTAACTGCATCTTGATCAAGAGCACTACAGATGTTTTTTGCAGCCTCACTTGCTTTTCTTCCTAATTGGAACTCGTAAAGCATGCAGTGCCGAATATGCTCTTCATCCGCCATCTTCTTAGCCCTAGTTTTGCAACAAAAACCAAACCAAACACAAACTTGTTAATTGCACTTCACACGTTCTGTAGATACCACGTGTTTGTCAATACAAGTCAACGCCAAGCAACATTTTAAACGAATGTTTAAAAACGACATTAATTATTACTAGACCCAACCATTTTTTGTCCAACCATTGAGGCCGCCTTTTCAGATTAACATACAGCACCCATTTTTCATCTCTGGTAACAATTTGCTCTAAAAATGGCATGTGTTGTGGGTCTCATATATCTTTTCTTTAAAAAAAATATATATTTTATTGATTTTTTACAGAGAGGAAGAGAGAGGGATAGAGAGTTAGAAACATCGATGAGAGAGAATCATCGATCAGCTGTTTCTTGCACACCCCCTACTGGGGATGTGTATGCAGCCAAAGTATATGCCCTTGACCGGATTTGAACCTGGGACCTTTCAGTCTGCAGGCCAAAGCTCTATCCACTGAGCCGAACCGGTTTCAGCTCATATATCTTTTCTTACAGAATAGTTAAAAACTCTATATTATTATCTTTAATTTCAGATGGGAAACTGAGGCTCATACAGGTTATATATACTGAGTGGCCAGATTATTATGATCTCTGAGGCCCGGTGCCTGAATTTGTGCATGGGTAGGGTCCAGCCAGCCTGGCCAGGGGGAGGGGACACAGGCGGTTGGCCGGGCTGCCTGCTGGTAGAACTCCTGGTCGAGGGGGCAATTTGCATATTAGCCTTTTATTATATAGGCTATACACTGAGTGGCTAGATTATTATGCATTCAGAGATCATAATAATCAGGCCACTCAGTGTATCTTATCCACTAATGGTAGGAAGATTGAACACAGGTCTGTCATTTTCTATGATCTCTGCCCTTTCCTCTAAATGGGTAGCCAGTGAGGAGTCAACCTACAGTGTTCTGATACGTGCATTGTACTACTGTCCCAGAACATAAGCTTGTGGTAGTTCTTGAAACCCAGTGATCTCCCCTCCCCCCTACCCCTCATCAGAAACCAGCTTGGCAATTAACTAAAAGAAAAAAACACACAATGAAAATGAACCTGAATACTGTGTGAAGTTGGAGTCATCTTATATATGTGATTTCTGATAACAGTGATAGAGTATAGAATCTAAGGACTTGTTGACTGCGATCTATACTCTGGGACCACTACCAATATGAATGAATATGATTTGCAAGAATCGATTTAGTGATGAAAATTGATTGTGGTTCATTTTTTTTTTTTTTTTGGTGCCAAATTAAAAAAAATTGAAACAGAAACCTATAGTAATACCAGGGAGGAAAAGATAGTTTATAGCCAAAGTAGAAGCATTTATTCACATATGCTCTTATATTTTCATGGATACTTCACCGATTTATGCTTTACTTTAGATAAGTCTAAAGTATGTTTGGTTTGAAGAAGAATCTCAAATACATGTTTTTGAACTAAAGGAAGGGCTTGAGCCTAACAAAGGCAGGAATTATCTGCTACTTTCAGAGACATCAAGGGAGGTTTCATTTAGTACCTAAAATTACCTGAATTCTGTAATGAGCAGCATAAAAATAATGCTCAGTAAGAGCTGATGTGTATGTTCAAGGAATTGTCTTCTCATTTAGAAGATTATGTGTTTCTACCTAGAATAAGGACACCAAACAGTTAATGGCCTTAATCTAAGCTCCCATAAGTCTTAGATGGTTGTTTTGTTGTTGTGGAATACACAAGGAATGATATAAATTCAAGTATACTCAGAGTAATCCTCAATTCCTTTCTCTCTCAGTTAATTAAAAACATAGAAAATGAGAATTATGTTTTTAAAGGGATAATCTGCTCTAATTTATATTCTTGGGTGACAATTGGTCATACTTTTGTCCTCTAAACTTTTTAAAAAATATATTTTTAATGATTTTAAAGAGAGGGGGAGAGGAAGAGAGAGATAGAAACATCAATGATGAGGGAATCATTGATTGGCTGCCTCCTGCACCTTGGACCAAGCTGCCTCTTGCATGTTCGATTCCAGGCATGTGCCCTTGACTGGAATCGAACCTTGAACCATTGGGGTCTGCAGGCCAACGCTCTATTCACTGAGCCAATCCTGTTAGGGCTGTCCTCTAAACTATTATACAGTTTAGAAATTGATGCTGAAGTCAGGGATTGAAATATTTGCTTGTGGTTAGTATTAGAGAATGTGACTCAATGTTGTCCTCCTGTCGTGTTCAAGTTACTCACCCACTCAGCCAGGCAGCTGGGCAGCTTGCAGTCCTCACCCCTGCAGGAATGGGCGGTTAGTGATCAGGGAAGGGAGACGGTCATCACTGGGCTGGATCCCAAAAGAGAAGGGATTAGTTAGGCATGCTTGGTTCCCACTTCCGAGCTTTACTAATTAGGAAAGACGCCCCAGTCTGAGGAAGAGGGAAGAGGGAAAAAGGGCGTGGTAGAAAAGGGGGAAGGGTTTCTTTCTAGTATTATTAAGAGGACAGAAATTCTATGGGTCTGGCCAGGAACATTGAGGATGGAGTTGGGGATGCGATACTGGGATGGTAGTGGTTTGGGGATTGGTTCCCTTACAAACATAAAAAAGAAAGGTACATTAATTGCAGTACATAATTACCATCCAGTCATTTTAACACATTTCTGAGCTGCTTCATTAAAGCCACAGTGGTGCCTAAACCGGTTTGGCTCAGTGGATAGAGCGTCAGTCTGCATACTGAAAGGCTCCAGGTTCGATTCCAGTCAAGAGCATGTATCTTGGTTGCGGGCACATTCCCAGTAGGGGGTGTGCAGGAGGCAGCTGATCAATGTTTCTCTCTCATCTATGTTTCTAACTCTCTATTCCTCTCTGTAAAAAATCAACAAAATATATATATTTTTAAAAAGCCACAGTGGTAAAAAAAAAAAAAAAAAAAAAAAGGATAAAGAATACCATTGAAATATGTTATCATAATAAATGATACAGACCTAAGTATGAGATTCCAGAAGATAGATCAACGTTAGAGGAGAATACTGTGTGTTGACTTTTCAAATTTTATTTTCTAAAATTACACAAGTGATAAACTCTTCTTATGAACGACTTAATCATATGTATTGTCATCTGAAGCTTCAGTTTTTGAGTGTTATATATGATACATTAGTAGTTGAACTGGATCAAGAAATAAAGCAAAGTAGAATGTTATCAGAGACCATAATTTTGAAAAATAATTTTATTATTAAGTATTGCTTAGACTTTTTAGGCCTTGTATTCTGCAAGTTGGCTCAAAACAATTCAAGCTAAACTAATTAAAATCAGATCTTTTACATTTCGCCTGTATAATTTATTTCCCTAAAAAAGATATTATTTTTAATGGGCTACTACAGTGATGTAATTTATAAGAAGGAGATGTTTGGTCATTCAGGTGCTCAGAATATATTTCTCATATATGTTTAGCCTTTGTCCAAGGTTCCTGACTCAGTTTCCCCAAACCCTTGGGGTTTCCTGAGTGATAAGAGCAATGGGAGCATCTTTTGTTGTAGTATTTTGTCATAATATCCTGTCCTCAATGCCTGAAGTTGCTTCAGAGCCAAAAGGTGAAACAGGTGTCTTGTTATTCATAACCAGCCCCTTTTCATCACTACTGGGTGACGTTTGGAAAGCACCTAAGGATGGGGCTGGTTGGTTGCTGGGGAAACCACCCAGAGTAGAGGGATGAATCTTTCAGTCCCATCTCTGATGTGTGGGGAGGATAGAGAGGCTGGAGGTGGTATCTCTCACCAGTCACCGATGATTTAGTCACTCATGTAATGAGGATATTATGTAATGAGGCCTCCATAAAACCCCAAAAGGATGGGGCTCAGAGAGCTTCGGGGTTGGTGAACACAGAGATTTGGGAAGAGTTTTGTATTCAGAGAGGGCATGGAAGCTATGGGCCCTTTCCCCATACACTGCCTATGCATCTCTTCCATCTGGCTGTTTCTGAGTTATATCCTTTTATTTATTTTTTATTCTTCTACTAGAGGCCTAGTGCACGGATTTGTGCACTGGTGGGGTCCTTTGGCCTAGCCTGGTCCCTCCCAACTGCCCTCTCCTGCTGTCCTGATCGCCCACAACTGCCCTCCCCTGCTTGCCATCTTGTGGTGGCCATCTTGTGTCCATATGGGAGCAGCCATCTTTGACCACATGGGGGCAGCCATCTTTGTGTGTTGGACTGATGGTCAATTTGCATATTACTTTTTTATTAGATAGGATAATAAGCTGGTAATCTAGTAAGTAAAATGTTCCTCTGAACCACTCTAGCAGATTAATCAAACCCAAAGAGGGGGTCATGGGAACCCTTGATTTATAGCCATTTGACCAGAAACACAGGTGACAACCTGGACTTGAACTGGCACCTGTAGGTGTATGTGTGTTTGTGTGTGGCGGAAAGAGGGGGTCAGGGGAAGGTTTGTAGGAAAGACCGAACCCTTAATCTGTGGAATCTGAGATGTTATACTAGTACCTTCGTGTAGATAGTGTCAATATTGAGTTGAATGGTAGGACACTCAGCTGACTTCTGAGAATTGCTTGGTGGTGTGGGAACCACCACATCTCAGGGTGGAACTGGTACTAGAATCATAGCTACTGATTGACTCCACAGTTGATTTCATAAAGGGTTTTCTGAAGTGTCGGCCTTTGAACTTCTGAAGTATCTGCACTGTGAGCACTAGGGGGCCTCCTAAGATAGCAGTTGTAAGCCTGGAATGCATGGTATTCTGCACATTTAAGTTCCAAGACCCTGTGCATCCTGCTGAGATGCCCAGTTCTTAGTAACAAAGTTTAATTACTGAATTCTGTTAAACACTTAGCGGTCTTTAGAGATAAAAAGAGGGTTTCATGGCAACTTTAAGTTTTGGTTATAAATAGAGGCCTTATATTGTACGGCTCTCAAAGAACGGGCATTGAGAAAGTTCTCACTTAGAATTCTGGACATTCAGAAATGACTCGGAACAGCTCCCCTCCTGTGCTCTTAGCTTTGATACACGGGGCTAAGACTCGCTGGGCATTCATTCCGCGTGCTGCCTTTCTTTTAGTTCTGATACAGTTTGCCGATTCCTGATTCCTGAAGTGAACAGAGGTCCCCCGCCCCACTTCTCACCTTTCCAGTTTCGGTGTGGGAGGGGGCCGGAGGGGAGGGGCGGGAGACAGGCAGGGGCAAAACAAGCCCAAGAGCTTGGTTTACTTCTGTTGACTTTATTCTTTGCGGTCACCCTGTGTAAGTCTTCTTTGCCCGGTGAACAGATTTCAAGTAGTAGCCTGGCATTTAGGCCTCCTGGAGCCCAGGTTTGGCTTACTCCTCCCTTTCTTGTGTCCTTGACTCCAGCCAAACGCAGCCGTCTTCTGATTCACATACAAGCTGTGGTTTCCCCTCCTCTTTCTTATATCATTCCCCTCCCCTACAGGAGGCTACACAGAACTTGCATTTTCCAGCCCTTTTCTCCTTTGACTGCCCTTGCGCTTTTTCGATACTTCTCGTAAGACATTCTTTTTTTTTTTTTTTTTTTTTTTTTACTGAATACCTATTTTATTTATTTATTTTAATTAAATTATTATCTGTGTACATATTTTAAAATTGCCCCCCCTCCCATATATACCCTCCCTCCCCAGAGTTTTGTGTCCATTGGTTGTACTTACATGCATGTATACAAGTCCTTCGGTTGATCTCTTATCTCCCCCAGATCTCCCTACTCTCCCTGCTGTAATTTTACAGTCTTCTACCCTCGGGCAGTCATTAGCTTTGTGTGTAAATGTAGCACCTTTCATTATGAAGGTGTAAACTTGAGGAAAGCCAAAACCGGTTTGGCTCAATGGATAGAGCTTCGGCTTGGGAACTGAAAGGTCCCGGGTTCGATTCTGGTCAAGGGCATGTACCTTGGTTGCGGGCATATCCCTAGTAGGGGGTGTGCAAGAGGCAGCTGACTGATGACTTTCTCTCATTGATGTTTCTAACTATCTCTCTCCCTTCCTGTCTGTACAAAATTAATAAAATATATTTTAAAAAAATATATATAATATATATATAAAAACCAAAAGAAAAAAACACTTGAGGATAAGTCTGTTTTTAATTTTTTAGCACGCCATAGTGGTTGTTAAGCACATTGCACTCCACCAAATGCTTTATTCCTTTTGAAAGCTACCGAATTAATGTGAGAGAGGCTATTCAGGAAGTGGTAGAAGCATGGGAAATAGAAGATTGACATATCCATCTGATTTTGTCACAGTATATGTTCAGTAGCACGTTATAGCAAAAAACGATCCCTTTGATGAGGACTTAGTATTAGGGGAATATTGGTAAGGTATCATGCCTTAGCAGGGAGTTTCTAGAGATTAGTATCACTATAGACCAATGGTCAGCAAACTCATAGTCAACAGAGCCAAATAGCAACAGTACAACGATTGAAATTTCTTTTGAGAGCCAAATTTTTTAAACTTAAACTATATAGTTAGGTACACTGTTATGAACTTAATTAGGGTACTCCTAAGCCTGCCTTTGCTAAAAACTCAAGGGGCCAAAGACCTGCTTGTGGCTCGGGCGAGCTGCAGTTTGCTAGAAAAAATCTATTTCAAGTGAAAATAGGCATTTATTCATTCATATAGTAATCTTTCAACATGTAGTAATCTTTAAATGCTATTAAAAAGATCTAAAGTTGGGCTAGTAACTTAAATATCTGTTCACAGTGATTGTTGTTTTTTCTTCCCTCTTGTTTGCATAATTTTAAGATGATTTTAAAAACTTCTTTCAGTTATTTATAACTACATTGGCTATGTAATTCTTTTCTGTATGTTATTTTTTTAAATTCGAAAATTATCCGCTTTTCTCTTTTTGAGCAAGTTCCGAGAAGCAAAATGTTGACTTCTCCTTCTTCAAGGTTAATTTAAAAAGATGGCTTGGTTGAAGCTGTAAGAGCAGTAACAATCAGCCTCAGTCGTTGCTTCAGTCCTATGGACACTAGCAAGGATGCCACCTGGTTGTTTACACGGCATTTTAGAATGTCACTGCCTTGGTGTGGTGCTGTGAGTAGAATCTAAATTTATTGTGCCTGTCACTCTTCTTCAGAGGGTTTCTGAAATATATATTTTTATTGACTTCAGAGAGGAAAGGAGAGGGGGAGAGAGCTGGAAACATCAATTATGAGAGAGAATCATAATGCTTTTAGTTTCTGCTGCCTCCTGCACCCAGGACCCTTCAGTCCACAGGCCAACGTTCTATCCACTGAGCCAAACCAATTAGTGCTAAGCCCAGTTTTTGAGGACATGCCCAGAAGCAAGATCGTAAATGATTGAGAAGATGCTCTGGAGAGTGGCATTCTGAGTTCCTTTTATGCATTTAGAATCAAAGGACAGAAACACAAGGAAGGTACATGAAATCCCTTGGTGGTAGATTAAGGAGGCAGGAGAAAGCAAAGTGGGGAAATTTCTAGAATTGGATAAAGGTTGGCTTTTTTTTTTTTTTTTTTTTTTTTTTTAATCCTCACCAGAGGAGTGAGGATATTTTTTCCTATTGATTTATTTTTAAAGAGAGTGGAAAGGAGGGTCAGGAAAAGATGGAGGGAAAGAGAGATGCATCACTGTGCAGGCTGACACTAACCACGGAGCAAAGCTGGCCAGGCAGTGGTTGGCTTTTACCTTTTCTCTTGCTGATTGTGCCATTAATGGTTTTCTAAAAGTTTTCTGAAAGTCTTCAATTTTGTGACACCTATAAAACACCAGTATATCCTAAAAAGGGGAATATTTTAGTACTTCCTTTTTTCTATATTTGTAATTTTCCCCTAGCTATCAGAATTGGATTAGAAGTTACCCAAGGAAAAGGAAGGAGAATCCTATACAGTTATATATATATGATCTAATTTGATGGGAATGGGTGTGTTAGGTTTGTTAGGAAATTGAAATAGAACACATTCACAGTAAACCATTTTAGTTAGTTTTATTTATCAGGTTTTCACTCTCTTTTTTTTTTTAAGGGTTTAAAAAATTTTATTTGGAGATAATTTCAAATATATAAAATTGTTGCAAAAAATAAAAAGAATAGAAAAAAAAAGCACCTAAATATTCTATATCCTGATTCAACTAATGTTAAGATTTTACCCCATTTGCTTTCTCTTTTTCTCAATATTACGTACCAGTATGTTTAAATGTATATACATTTGTCTTTTATGACATTGACAATTTTGAAGAATATAGTCTCCCCTCCTTTTTTTAAATATTGTTGGAAATTAAAAAAAAAGTGGCAATTTATTTTTTATTGTAAATTGATTTTTAGAGAGAGGGGAAGGGAGGAGGAGAGCGAAACACTGATGTGAGAGTAAAACATTGATCGACTGCCTCCTGCATGTTCACTACTTGAGATCCAGCCCATAATCCAGGCTGTGCCCTGACTAGGTATTGAACCAGCAACCTTTTGATGCTCAACCAGCTGAGTCACACTAGCCAGGGCCATTGCTGGAATTTTTTTTTTTAATGAGATAATAATTCAGATACCATACAGTTCACCTTTTAAAAGTGTGCAATTTGGTGGGGTTTTGTACATTCATCAGATGGTGCATCCTAACATCTAATTCCAGGACATTTTTATCACAAAAAGACACCTTTAGCAGTCACTCCCCATTGTTCCCTCCTCCCATCCCCTGGCAACCGTTAGCAATCTACTTTCTGTCTCTGTGGATTTGCCTATTTTAGACATTTCAATAAATGGAATCATACAATATGTGACCTCCAATGTCTGGCTGTTTTTCAAAGTAGAATGTTTTTAAGGTTCATCTGTGTTGTAGTATGAATCAGTATGAGTAATATCCCATTGTATGGATTAACATCATTCCATTGTATGAATATAGCACATTTTGCTTAACATTCATCATCTGATGGCCATTTGGATTGCTTCTACTTTTTTTTTTTTTTTTTAGCTATTATGAATAATGCTGCTATGAACATTCTTGTACACTTTTGCATGACCATATATTTTCAGTTCTCTTGACACATACTTAGGAGTGGAATTGCTGGGTCATATGATAACTCTGGTTAAGTGTTTGAGGAACTGCACTCATTATTTTTAGTTTCATTTCGAGAAATTTTGTCTTCTCTTTGAAAGTTCAGGACAGTGATTCAGGGGTTGGGATGAGTGTTTTTGTGGATTTTTTTTTTTTTTCAACTTCAGATGACCTTCCAGAGATTTAATATTGAGAATAACTTAAAAGCCTGGAATGGTGCTCTTCTATTGACCTGAAAATGAAATACTAGGATGATCTGACCTAGCAAAATAGTTCTTTTCAGTTGTGTTTAATGGATTTTAATGCTTTTAGTTTCTGTTTAACCCTATAAAGAGATTGTTGGCAACCTTACTTGTTTTAAGAGGTAAGAATGCTTCCTAATTAGGATTTTTAAAAAATCCTTATCCAGTGGTTTAAAAAGGAAAACTGGGAATCCATTCAATACAGGTTTGTTTTTTTAAAATTTTTAAAAAATCATAGAGAAAAAAAATGAAACTATTTAGTATTAGTCAAAGTCCTTTAAATGGAAGAAAATCTTTAAATGAATTTTGTGAGTATAATTATTTTGAAGGTGTGATGGAAGATCAGATAAAAACACAAGAATAAAGTTTGCTTGGATAATATTTTAATCTCTGTAGTAAATTGTTCCTACCTGATAGAAAAGAGTTTGTGTTTTTATCTACTTTAAAATCTCTTTAGTCATAGGTGAGAAGTTCTGTAAATATGTTAGGAAGATGAAGAAATACAAAATTGAATTAACGATAAGAATATGAATAGGGTTGAAGAATTTTGTGAGATGTCAGGAAAATTTAGTAACATTTAACTTAAATCTAAGGCTACAGGGACTATGAACTCAATTGTCTTTAAGTTATGAAGTCTCTCCTATACAAAATAAGTATTAGAGTCACTGAGAAGAATCCAGAATGCCCTGGCTGAAATCTCTGATAATAATAATACCTCCATCAGTTAAAGTGATATAACCAAAATGTCCTGAAATGATGTAACTGTTTCAAGAAGAGACAGGCAGTTTTTAAACTTGGAAAGATTTAAATATAAAATATTTGATAATTTGACTCATGGTTTTAATGGTTTTATGCCGGTGAGGCAGTACATTTTTTTTGTGTGAGTGTGTGCACTTGTTACTTAGCCCTTTGGAGTAATATGTCAGTCTTCTAATTCTGTTTTTAAATTCATAATTAAGTACTTGACCTATTCTTGTGGTTTTTAAATCAAAATCTTACCAAATTTGTATATGTATGTATGTGAATATTTATGAAAAGTTAAGACTCACTGTATTAGTACATTTAATTTATTAGACTTATAAAGATTAGTATAAGTACTTGGATACTTTTATGAGACTGGTGAAATGTCTAATGTTAAGTAGGATTTCTCAGTGTATTTAATGAAGCTTGTAAATGCTACTGAATATTATCCCAGACTCTTAAAAGTAATCTTTGGTTGGATGCTTGACATTGTGAATGTAATACTGTTACGTGCTCGATTGTTTTTTTCTTTGCCAAGTATTGGACTTTGTTCTTGTGAGCTGTTATTTGTGGATTAACTTGAGCCTCACAGGGCTTGGTTCTTTAAAAAACTTTTTTTTTAATTTATTGATTTCAGAGAGGAAGAGAGAGAGAGAAACAGATAGAAACATCAATGATGAGAGAGAATCATTGATCGGCTGCCTCTTGCACGTCCCACACTGGGGATCGAGCCTGCAACTGGGCATGTGCCCTTGGCCAGAATCAAACCTGGGACCCGTTAGTCTGCAGGCCGGTGCTCTATCCACTGAGCCAAACCAGCTAGGGCAAGGCTTGGTCCTGAGTTTGATTAGGGAGAATCTTCAGCAGACCTGACACTAAGGCTAGCTTTGCTATGAAAACACAACCCTTCTTGGGTCTACTGAATGTTCTCGGTGTTCAAAGAGCCGAGACCTCTCTAGGGGGGTAGGTCTTAAGTGACAAATCCCCAATTATTCTTGGCCTAGTCTTGTGGAGTTCGATAGTCAGTTCTCAGGCTCTTTCTCTGATAGTTCCTATTCCCCAGTTTTCTATCCTATGAACACTATAGCTCAGTTTGTTATTAATTAGAAATGACATACATATCTTATAACAGAAACCCACCCTGAAACCTGTATGTTTATGTTGACCAATGTCACCCCAATACATTTAATAGAAAATAAAAGAATGACAGTGTTCTCATACTTGTGAGGGCAATTAAACGAGTTGATGAATATAAAGCATTTCCCACAATGCTTGGTTAATAATAGGAGCCAAATAAATAGGTTTTTTACTCTTGTTGTTTTGTTATTATTTTATTATTATTGTTGTTATTCCCATCCTACTATTGATAGGACACATAGGTATTTCAGTAGATGTTTGCTGAATTAATGTATTAGTTTCAGTTAACATTTTTATCTTATCTAGTTTTATTTATTTTAAATATATTTTTATTGATTTCAGAGAGAAGAAGGTAGAGGGAGAGAGAGAGAGAGAGAAATATCAATGAAGAGAGAGAACCATTGACCAGCTGCCTCCTGCATGTCCCACACTGGGGACTGAGCCAGCAACCCAGCATGTGCCCTGACTGGGAATCGAAGAGTGACCTCCTAGTTCATAGGTGGATGCTCGATCACTGAGCCACTTGGGCTGGGCACTTTATCTATAGTTTTAAATTTGTTTGAAATTTGTAGAAAATAAATAGCCTGTGAATATGTTTTATAGCATATCTTCTGGTAAATTTTTAATATTTGCTACATGGTTAGAACAGATACTGAAATGCTGTCTCTTTTTCAATTTTAGAGAATTATTACTACATCTCTCCATTAGTTGGTGTCTTTTTCTTGGCTCTAACTCCTATCTGGATTATAGTAGCAGCCAAACATCCAGCCACGAGGACAGTGCTCCACTCAGGCTGGGAGCCTGTCATAACAGCTATGGTTATAAGTAGGTTAGTATTAAATGTGTGTGTGTACGCAATCCATATGCCTGTATCTATGTGTACATGAAAACAAATCAGTTGCCTTTTTTTATTTCTTGGGTCAATTATATTATGTATATTGGTTCAATTCTTTATTACCCAAAGTAATCATGGATAAACACTGAGTGGCCAGATTATTATGATCTCTGAACACATAAAAATCTGGCCACTTGGTGTGTGTGGGTGTATATTAGAGGCCCGGTGCATGAATTCGTGTATGGGTGGGGTCCAGCCAGCCTGGCCAGGGGTAGGGGACATGGGTGGTTGGCATATTAGCCTTTTATTATATATTATATACACTGAGTGGCCAGATTATTATGTGTTCAGAGATCACAATAATCTGGCCACTCAGTATATGTGATAGAAATTACAGAAATCAGTAGATGTAGAGAACCTCATTTGGCTACCAGTTTTATTTTATCTATCTATTTAAATATATTTTATTGATTTTTTGCAAAGAGGAAGGGAGAGAGATAGAGAGCTAGAAACGTCAATGAGAGAGAAATATTGACCAGCTGCCTCCTGCATACCCCCCACTGGGGATGTGCCCGCAACCAATGTACATGCCCTTGACCAGAATCGAACCTGGGATCTTTCAGTCCGCAGACTGACGCTGTACCACTGAGCCAAACCGGCTTCAGCTGGCTACCAGTTTTAAACTTCTCTCCAACCAAATCTTTACCAGATTGCTAAGTGAAGTTTAGTGGTGTTTGCCTTTGTATGTGTGTGTTTGTATGTGTGGGTGTGTTTTTGTGTGTATATGCTATAACCTGACAAGAGCATTACTTGTTTTTCATAGCAAATTGCTCAGATAGGTATCAGAAACCCTTAGAAATGTGTATACCATTCAACTATTTCCACTTCTAGGCCTCTCACAGGACTTAAGGATATAATTAAAGATATATGCAGCAGATTTAGTTCCAAGGATCCTAATCACCGTGGAATTTTTAATGAAAGAAAGAGAGAATGCCTTAGAAACCAAGCAGTCAGATATTGATCAAATAAAGTGTGATGCAGTCACAAAAAGGAATCTCAGTCAGCCATTAAAAATAGCATTGTTATAATTCTTTGACAGGGAAAGGTGTTCATTATATTCTTGGTGAAAAGAGTAAGCTGAAAATGAGTATCAATTTCCTGTTAAACATAGTAGATTGAAGTGTTTATCTTCCTTCCTGAAACTACCAATATGACAATAAAAAGATAAAAAGCTATAAAACTACAAAAAGAAGGAAAACAGAGAGGACAGCAAGTGAGAAATTCCTAAGATAGGAATCAAGTGGATAGCTGTGAACGAACAATAAAAGCTAAAACCCAACCACCAGCAGGGGGAGCACCTAGTAGAAACACAGGGATCTGAGCCTCAGGAATCCGGAAAGGTGGAGAATTCGGGCCTTGAGTACTCTGAAAGCTGAAGTGAAGATTGGTTAACAGTGTATGTAAGAAGCAATTAGGTCCTAAAAGCCCTTCTCTAGTTCTACCACTCAGGTAACTGCCCCTCCCACCTTGGCACAAGACAAGACTTCACTCTGGAGAGACTACATGGGAGAGGCTCCAGATTCAGAAGCTCCTGCTGGGAGTCAGGCTTATAGCTCCAGGCAAGAAGTTAGATAATGTCTTTCTGGGGGAAGGACTTCAGTTCAACAGAAAAACCTGCCTGTATTGACCCTGGCAGGTCTTTTAGTGAAGGAGCTGCATGCCCACCTGGCCATTGGTCAGTGAGGCCCACCTGCTGACCAGCTCTGCCCAGGCACACAGACCTCCAGTTGTGCTTTCCCGTGCCCTGTCAGGAGGGGGAGACTAACCCTTCACCAGACATTTGATTAAGCTTCTAACAGGAAAGATGGAGACAAAAAATGGTACTCAAAGAAAGTCTAGAGAGAGTTGAAAAACCTCAAAAAAAACTATCTCCAATGTCCTCAGAAAAATAAATGAAGTGGTGGCATCCACAATTCGGTAAGAACAGAATGATTTCAGGGGAGAGTTTAAAAACAACAACAACAACAAACAAACAGGAAGAGCTCTTGGTATTCGGAAATACACAAATAGCAGAAACAAAATCAGTAGAATAGATAGAAGGTAGAACCATCCTGGAAAGTAAAACAGAGAACAAAGAAGTAGACAACTGGAGGCAAACAGTAAGGACAGGAAATTATCAAATAAATAACATCAGGGAATTCCCAGACCTGAAGAACATGGGCTTCCTAAGGACAGGGCCCATGGCGGGTCTAGCACAATGAGCTGGAGTAGGAGGGACCCAAACCAAAGCACGTTGTCACAAATCCCCAAGCTTCCAGAATAAACACGAGTTGCATGTAAAGGACTGGGAATCAGAAGTGAGTCCTTCAAAATTCCAAGGGATCATTTTGTGAACATAAAATATGGCCTCAGTATCAACCGAACATAAGGACAGATTCAGGAAGTTTTCAGACACACAGGATTTCAATATCGTTCTTTCCCTTATGCCCTCTCATATAAAAGTTGACAAAAGACAATTTTATCAAAGTAAGGAAGTAAGATACAAGACGACATAGAAATGAGGATAGGTTCGTTTTTCTCTAAGGTAGGTTGTTGTTTTTTCCGGGAGGATTCAGGAAACAGGATCCTGTGCAATGCTGGGTGGGAGCTGGTCACAGTCATAGACGAGGCCTCCTCGTGGGGAGACTGGAGGGTAGGTAGGGATGACAGCCGTGCCCCAGGCCCAGAGAGCAGCTGTCCAGGTGTTGGGAGAATAGTGGGTTTCAGGAGCAATGTCTCCAAGAAGAAAGAAAGTGGAATCGATTGATCACCTGTCGGGTGAGCTTGACTGTAATCAGGGGCATGTCATTAACTTTGCTACACATTTGAGGCTGAATTAGTAATAAGCAGCTAAAAATTTTAAGAAAAATATGAGACAAAGCTAACAGTACAAGTGAGGAATCTAACAAGATGCTGTGTATTTCAGTTGTGAGTTATGATCCCATTGTTATTATAAAATAAACCCTAAATGTTTCACCAAAAATGATAACCAGACTGTTGGGATAGAGAGAGGAAGAGAATTGTGAAGGGACTAAAGTGAGGAGGGAGGAGTGAGATTAAACCCTCCATCTGCCACAGTGGATGCCGTTAGGGAGATGTTTGAAATTGTAAGTCAGGAAATAATAGGGAAAATGTGTTATTTAGAAACACAGAATTAAATGTCAGAAGAAGCAACTAACACAGTTGAAAAGAATTGCTAGTGGAAGGCAGGATCTGGGGGGGTGGGACCAGGGACTATTTCATAAGCTTAGTGGTGCTTTCACTTTTTAAATAATGCCCAGGTGTTTGTTTGCTAGAAATAATTTTGTTTTATCTTCACCCGAAGATATTGTTCCTTTGATTTTTAGGGAGACTGGAAGCAAGAGGGAATGACAGAAAAACATCGGTGTGGGAAAGACTCATCGATTGGTTGCCTCCTGTATGCGCCAGACCAGGGCCCAGACCAGAGAGGAGCCTGCAACCTGAGCATGTGCTCTTGACCGGAATTGAACCCAGGACCCTTCAGTCTGCAGGCCAACGCTCTGTCCACTGAACCAAACCAGCGAGGGCATGCTAGAAATAAAATATAATAAAAGTGAAGGAAAATACTTTTACAATTCAGGTTTTTATTTTTAAACATAAACACGTTTTAAAATGTCTGGGAGGGCATTTACTAGCATGCTAACAGTATACCTCTGAATGATGTAACTATGGTTGACTTTTATTTGCTTCTTTTTACTTGTATTTTCTATAGCAAGTTTTAATACCTGGGCAACAGAAATATTTTTAAATGTTTTTCTGCAAGTGTTCATTGTATATGCATTTAAAGTATATACTTTCCTTTTTTATAAGTAATTTATCTTGGAGATCAGAAAGAGAGCCCTGAAATGTGGGGCTACAGCTTATATTATGTTTAATTTCAACATTTGTGTTGACATTGATTTTTACCTTGAATATATTGTATTTTATCTATTTTTTAGTGTCTAGTTTTTTTTATTTTTTAAAACAATCTCTTGTCCTAACCAGTTTTGTTCAGTGGATAGAACATCAGCCTGAGGACTCAAGTGTCCCAGGTTCGATTCTGGTCAAGGGCATGTACCTTGGTTGCAGGCACATACCCAGTAGGGAGTGTGCAGGAGGCAGCTGATCTATGTTTCTCTCTCATTGATGTTTCTAACTCTCTATCCCTCTCTCTTCCTCTCTGTAAAAAATCAATAAGATATATTTAAAAAAAACAACGAACATACAAATCTCTTTTTAAAAATATGTTCTTATTGATATTTAGAGAGAGAGGAATAGAGAGCAATAGAGAGATATAAACATCGATGGGACAGAAACTTCATCATTGGCTGCCTCCTGCATGTCCCCTACTGGGGATAAAGCCCGAACCCTGGGCATATGCCCTGACCAGAAATCAAACCAATGACCTTTTTCTTCCTGGATTGACGCCCAACCACTGAGCGACACCAGCCAGGCTCAGGCTAATCATTTTATCTTTAAAAGTAGGGGTTTGTTGATAAAGAACAGCTTCAAATTACTACATTTCCTTTCCTCTTCCCTAAATTATATGATTCTGATTCTTTCAGCATTGGAGGCCTTATTCTGGACACAACTGTATCCGATCCAAACTTGGTTGGAATTGTTGTTTACACACCAGTTATTAATGGTAAGGATTAGATATACTATTCATAACGATATCAAGTCTTTCTGTGCTCTTAAATGCCAATAGGAACCTTAGGGCTCTGATTTAAAGAGGCCTGTCTGTCCCATCCATTCATTCTCTCTCCAACCCCAGGTTACTGCTCAGAGTGGAAATGACATTACCTTTTTCAACATGCAGAACACATTTTTTAAAAGAACTGTTTCTTAATCTTATCACTGATAAAAGTGTGAGAGTCAGGCATACCTGATTTTTAAGGGTAGTGAGGCAAAATATGCTATTTCAGTTCTGGATATTTGGGCTGTATCTGCTATCTGTTGTGTTGTTTTACAGCCGCTCATATCAATTTTCATGGATAAATTAGAGTTAGCTTAGTTTGACTCAGTTGCTTGAGTCAGTTGAGTCCATGAAAATCTGTCATCCCCCACAGTAAATTCAATAAAAATTAAAAAGAAAAAGAAAAGAAATCAATCAGTCCTCTGCTTATCCTTTTAAAATCTGCCTAATGTTTTTTCTTATCTATAAAATGGGAATTAGAGTACTTAAGTTCACAGAGAGTTTTCTATGGATTCTGTTTAATAAGATAATTTTAATCCAGTCCTTCTGGGTTTTGGTCTTGCTCTCATTAAATTGGATTTGAGTATAGCCCAAGTGAATATACTATAATAGTAATTTAAAAAGTAATTCTGCCTGGGGAAAATATGTCACAGGATATACTACACATCTAGCATAAATTATTTTTTATTTACTTATGTATAAGAAAACATTTTATTATGAAGGTAAGTTCTCCAAGATCCAAATTATATCTAAAATTTCTACTCTACATTAAATTTTTATATAGCTTTAGAATGTGCAGAGCATATAAGAAGATAATCTAGATTAAAAGATAACTCTTGAGGTTTTTTTTTTAGTGCCGTATACAGATTTCTTCAGTAACCTGAGAAGAAAAGTATCTAGCCTTGTCTTTTGAATAAATCTAGCATACGTTCTCTCTCATGAAGATGATAAACATGATACATCTTAAAAACTTTGTTTTATATCTTGGGATTGATAGTAACTTTTAAAAAGTACTTATTTTGGTCTGCTTTCAGACCAGACAGAAAATCTTGACCAATCAGACTTGGGAAAATAATGTCTTTCATCACAACGTTTTTCACGCCTTTGGAATATCTACCTCCACTTAAATAAATCCGCGTCTCAGAAGAGCTTTTTATTCTGTTTCATTGGCCCAGGGCGTGACAGAGAGAGGCTTGCAGCTGGCTGAATTTATGCAGGTTGTTTACAATATGAGGCTACCCACTCTGTTTTGCTGTGTTCCAGGGATTGGTGGCAATTTGGTGGCCATCCAGGCGAGCAGGATTTCTACGTACCTCCACTTGCACAGCATCCCAGGAGAACTGCCTGATGAGCGCAAAGGCTGCTACTACCCATTTAGGACGTTTTTTGGTTCAGGTATGTGCTTGTGGGTTTTTTCCTATTTCATTTCAGGAACTTTTCCTCTCTGTGAGGCGAGGCGGGCAACCTTTGCTGGATATGTATTTTGTGAGTGTTGCACAACTTGGTTATTTCTGAGTGCTAAATAGCTCTTAATTAGGACAGATTTCGTTCACTAAGTCTCAGTGAGCAAAAATCATTTGTATCAGTTCGCAGTTGTTGAGGAGCTCTGTATGATTTTTCTCTTTTATCCCTTTCTCTGGGATATTGTGTTATTGAGTCGGAAAGAGGAACCTCGTGGATATAAGCAAACATCGCTAGGTGATTTAGGGAGACAGGTAGACTGTCTTTCCTGGAGTGATTTTTTTGGCCTTCTCAATGGAGGCATTTGATCCCAGATAAACGGAATGAGGGGTGATAACCTCAGTTACAAGAAACATGCTTTATTTATGCCAACCAGGCATGTGAGTACAAAACACGAAAACAACAATTTAAGCCTCACAATTCTTGTCATTTTCTTTTTCTGATGAAAATAAATGTAATTGTGACTTTTGAATGAGGATCAGAGATGCCCAGCCTGTGATATCAGTGGAAGAACTCTAAAGGAAAAGCAAAATGAAAACATTTCAGTGCCGTAGAAGCTTTATATTTTTTCTTTGGTCTTTCCTCTGTTTTTGCGAAAAGTTTGACCAGTGTTCTTCATAGCAAATTTTGATCAACCACCTTTTGTTTAACATATAACATAGTGAGAATTCCAAAGAAATTTATTTTTAGCCAGTAAATTTTAAGTGATGCAGTAACTAAAAGGTAATCCCCAAATTTCAACACATTTATTTTTAGCAGTTGAATTTTATGTGATGCTATGTGGTATCGTAACGAGAAAGTAATCCTCAAATTTCAATAACTGACCTATTAACCAAAATGTGATTTTGTTTTAACAATGTTTGCATTTTACATCACAGGAGTAAATCACAAGTCTGCTCAAGTTCTCCTGCTTTTAGTGATTCCCGGACACTTAATTTTCCTCTATACGATCCATCTGATGAAAAGTGGCCACACTTCTCTAACTGTAATCTTCGTAGTAGTATACTTATTTGCTGCTGTGTTACAGGTAAGAAGTAAAACCTCTTGTAATCTCTTTTATGCTCAAATTGATGTAAACATATAACTACCTGTAAACCTAAAGGCATGGAATATTTTAACATTTAAAAAAATGAACTTACTGTCTTCATAATGATTTGATCTTAAAACTAATAACTCAAGACCTGTTTTAATATGATCTGATTGATCAGTAGAACCTTTGGATTTCCTGTTTCCTGGATCCCATGTCTTCCTGTGTTTTTTTTATTCTCGTTTTATATGACTACATCATCTAATAGATTTCTGAGAAAGAGTGCAACAGAGTACATATTTTGAGCCTTTTCATTCTTGTAAAATGCCTTGAAAAAATGTTTTTTTCTTTATTGATTTCAGAGAGGAAGGGAGAGAAATATAGAAACATCAACGCCAAGAGAGAATTAATTTCGGCTGCCTCCTGTATGCCCCACACAGGAGGCCGAGAGTGGAACTTGGGCATGTGCCCTGACCGGGAATCAACCCATGACCTCCTGGTTCATAGGTCAGTGCTCCACCACTGAGCCACTTTTTTTTTTCTTTTTTCTTTCCTTACATCAATAGGTTAACTGGATATAGAATTCTGTTTCTTTTAGGAAACAGAGAAAGGAAATACTTCCTTGACTGTTAATTTTTCCCTTTACCGTTGAGAAGAACAGCAGATGCCATTCTCATGGCTGATTTCATTGTACAAATCTACTGTTATCTCCCTGGAGGCTGGCAAGATCTTCTCTTTCCCCCATTGCTCCCGAATTTTATGTTGATGAGCCCTGGTATTTGGACTGTTTTGTTGAGCATAGTTCAGCCTTTTCAATGTAAAAAATCGTGTGATTCTGTTGTAGGAAACTTTTTTGAATAGCTTCTTTGGAGATTGTCTCTCTTTTTCTGGAATCTTAATTGCTTGCTGGGACTCTTGCATTAAACTTCTTATCTTTTCTTATTCTCTATTTCTTTATCTTCTTTTCCTTTCTATGGGAGATTTCTGGGCTTTGTAAAACCTTTCACTGCTGTGTTACTGAAGTTATTGGAGAGAGTAGAGGTGAATGCATGTGCTTAGCTTGCCATCTTTATTTCATATGGAAGGCTATTGATTTTAAAATTGAAGAAAATTTTATTTTCAAAATGTGTGATCAATATAATGTACAGAATTTTAAGATTAAATAGTTCTAAAGGGTTCTACCTTTCAAGCATTTCTAAGATAGCCACTTTGAAATATTTTAGCTATTTCTTCTGGTAGTTAACTGTATGTTTTAAAGTAATGTGCCTAAATTTCTAAGTTGTTTTTTTTTTTAAATTAATCTCAGAGATGTCCTATCTTTCCCAAATAGTTATATTACAAGTTTTTGTCAAATTAGTAGTCAGTATTCCTATTATTAGGGCTATTTAAACATTGTTTACTATAGAGCCAGGTAATATACTGTGATTATATTTTCTTTTATTTTTTTTATTGGGGTTAATAATCACATATTTTTTCCATTTGTATCCTTTATTTTATGAATTGTTCTTAATTTTTTCCAATGGTTCTAGCTTTATTTTGATTTCTTAGTCATGGCTTCTTGCTAAGCTCTATAGGATCTGGTACTTCCTACACTGAGAAATCCTGACCCCTTAAGGAATGCATTCAAATAATTCTTTAGAGAGATAACATTTGAATTTGGCCTCCAGGGGTTTGACATACAAGAGTGAGGCTGGAAGATAGGTTTGTGGACACTATTCCAGGAGAAGGAAACTGTGATGCTAATGATGTGAAGGAAATTAACTGGTATTTACAGTGTTTCCAATATAACCAGTGCTGTTAAGTGCTTTACATGTTTTGTTTCAGTTAATTTTCACAAAGACTATCTGAGATTTCTTCTTTATATGTAAATCAGTAATTTTCAAAGCGAAGCATATGCGAAGTAATGCATCATGTATGGAAAGAAAAGATTTAAATGTCTATATGTTTTTCCTCGTTTGCTTAAAATGTTTTTTTTCTATTTTATGATTATTTTGTAATAAGCATACTATATTTGCACGGTGTTAAGTATGCTCAAATATTTTATACTGAAAGGGCTACATAATTTAAAACTTTAGAGATTACTGAGTAAAAGCATGGGGATGAAAAAGCACAGAGCTTATGAAAGAAAGAGAAAGTAGTTCATATATAGAAGGGAATAGATGAGATAAGGTTAAAGGGATAGATTAGGGAAAATGTAGATGGAAAGGCTTTAAACGCCAGGCAAGGGGGACTAGAATCTATTATCAGGATACCAAGAACCCTTATGACTTAATTGATATTTTAACTTTTCTATAGTTTTAGTGCTGTATATTTTATTAAAAGTCACCTGTAAATAATTCACTCACTTATTCAATAAACCTTCATTCTAGTAGATGCAGGGGTGGGTTTTAAATCCCAGGATGAATAAATTTATACCCTATCCTGAAGGACTCATAGTCTGGAGGGAAGACCACTACATGAACAAATAATTATAATTAATAAAATATCATAATCTCTCTATATAAAAGCCTCTCTATGCTGTGTCTCCTTGGGAGTTCAACTGACTGGGAATTCGATCACTTGCTATGATGTACACTGACCACCAGGGAGAGAGTGGGGGATGAAGGAAGGCCCGGACAGCAATCAGTAGCCACTAGGAACCCTACCCGTGCAAAAATTCCATGCAATGGGCCTCTAGTATAATATACCAAACTATGGGAACAGTTACATATAACTTTCTGTCAGAGCTTGGAAGAAAAAGCAACTACCTACCAGGGGAGTAATATTTTCCCACTGTTCAGTAAGAACAAAGTTATTTCAAATGCCTTTTTACTGCTGGCTACCTTTATTGCTTTATAAGATATGGTCATTTATTATAATTTATGTTCTCCTCAATCCCCTGGGACATATTCAGAGGCTATTCATTGGTCTGTTGATAAACATGCCATATTAGAATGTGTTCCTATTTATAACTCTACCTCTTTGCCTCATGGATTGATTTGACATTTGTTTCTTGTTCTTATGTCTCTTTCTCACTCATTCTAGAGAAAGGCTCTTTGTTTTACTCATTTTTTATATCTCCAGTATCTATCCCTATCTCCATTGCTCAGTGAATGTTTGTTAAACTGAATGACTATATTTTGTCAGCTCTCTCTCTTCCTTCAGTAGAAGGATGGGGAAAAAATTTACATCTACAATTAGGTCCTAGATATTCCACAAAACAAAACAAAACAAAACAAAACCACACACACACACACACACAGAAAAATCTAAATTTTCTCCTTGCTTTCAGTAAACACTAGTTTCTTCTCTTACACAGATATACGTATTCTATCTAATAAAGAGGGACATGCTAATTGACCCTCACATCATTGTGAAGATGGTGGCGCCCACATCCAATATGGAGGAAATATATTGTACTAATTGACTGCCCTTCCTTCAAAGATGATGGCTCCCACTGCCAACAGGGAGGGAATATGCTAATTGACTGCCACCTCCCAAAGATGGCAGCACCCAATCCCCAGGTGGGCCCTGCTGCTCTGCACTCCTACCTCCAGAGTCCCCCAGTTCTCTTAGCTCCCCAGCCACCCAGGTCCAGCCTGAGGTGCAGGAAAGCCTCAGATGGCAGCTGCCCAGCCACCCAGGGTTTCCCTTGGCTCAGGTAACCAGGGCCCGTTGAGGCTTGCGCTGCTGGCAGTGGCAACAGCAGAGGTGTGATGGGGCATTGCCTTCCCTTGATCGCTGGGTCGCCTCCCACTCCTGAGGTTTTCCAGACTGTGAGAGGGGGCAGGCCAGGCTGAGGGGCCCCCATCTAGTGCATGGATTTTTATGCACTAGGCCTCTAGTTTTAAAATAAAAGGCAGTGAACATAAAACACAAAACCTCACTGAACTGTTATCAATGTTCAGTCAAAATTGTAAGGATTTACTAGAGTGTTTAAGGGAAAAAATGACTTGATATCTAGGGGTATAGATAAAGCAGAATTGGTCATGAGTTGATAATTGATGAAACTGAGTGGTGGTACATGAGCTTGGTATTGGATTTGTACCCTGGGTGTCTACTTTTGTGTATGTTTGAATTTTTCTATAAAAGGAACTTTAGTATAGGAGCTTTTCAGAGTATTTTAGTTTTCTAATTTCGGTCCTATGGCCAGTTCTTCTGTCAAGTGAAAAGTAGAAAGTCCATTTGAGTTTGAAATTGTTTGGGACTTGGAATGGTTTAGTTTGTGTCTTATTTACACACTGACTCCATTATGTCGCAAATTATGTTGTTCAGGTATTTATATGGGTCTTGCAATTAAAAGGAACCTAACAAATGTGCCTTTGTTTTGTGATATTAAGGCCATTGAACCACAGATAGTAGATATGATGGATTGTTCTCTCATTCATGTTCTTGCCCAGTGCCCAAGAGCAATCAGAGTAATTGAAACATGTCAAGGCCAGAGTAACATGTGAATGGCATTCATATTTAGTACCCAATCAATCATGTTACATGCTATTTTTTTTCAAGAATAGGGATGGGTTGGCACCAAACTCACCATCTTATATTGCCCATTATACCTTTTGTGTCATTAGCGAGCATTTATGAGGCTGCTAGCTGTGGTTAAGGGTATTATTGTTGACCTTAGAACACAATTTTTCATCTATATCAAATTAGCCCATTGAACCTACAACTTTGATGTGCTAGAACCAGAGGGTACTTTCTTCTACAAACTTAGGGGCACCTGGGTTTTTTCTCTCCAAGCAGTGATTTCCTCTGCCTTCATATCTTCCTCATTGAGGTGCTCCACTGACTGCTTAAAACCTGCTAGTTTGTGAAATCAAAAGCATAATATGGAATTCCAGGCTGTGATGGACCTTGCTGGGTTTCCTTCTAAGATGCACAGAAGGGAGTATCTTCTTCAGGGTTTTCTGTCTCTAAATGCATTCTTACCTTATCCCCTGCTGTCTTTTTCAAGGATGTAGTACCTTGACTGCATAATAAACCTGAGAAGGGTCAAAGATAACTATCAACCAAACACACAGACTGGCAATCTGTCTACCCAAGAAGGAACAGCGGTACATTGTGATTCGTTTTCCTATTTTATTTAAAGCCCCTACTTGTTTCCCTTTGTATTAGAAAGCCTTCCTTTGTGAAAAGTCAAAAGCATAGATGTTAGGTTTTTTGTTGTTGTTTGTTTGTTTGTTTTTTGGGGGACAGTGACAGGCTGTGAAGAATTCACAACTAAAAGAAGAGATAGATGCAGAAAGAAAGTTTATTTTTACTTTCCCCGAAGGGAAAGGGCCAGTGCATTGCTAATCAATACAAAAGGCAAAGAACAAAAAAAGCTGCTCTTTCTTTTAAAGCCCTGGACAAGGAAGGAGGGTGATTTGGGGGCTACTGCTGTTGCTAGGTGAAATTGAGCAGACATCTGGGGGATTGTCTTTGTTAGTTCTTTAGGAGACAGTTCGGGCAGATATCCTGGGGAGGTGTCTTATCAGTACTTTTCCAAAGTCTGTAAAACATTCTTAGAGCAACAATAATGAAGAGTTCAAGAGGCTTGTTTGAAGAGGAAGGGGGAAGGGGGAGAGAGACACACAACTTTTACTAATTATCCCTGGGTTGTAAGCCAGCAGGAAGGAGGGGTATGTATGTAGCATATCTTATCCTGGGAGTAGCTTATCTTATCCCTCAGTTTGAACAGAGGCATTTTGAACCAGAGGAGCTAACAATTGGTCTTTCATTAGCAGGTGCTTCTCGTAAATTGTGGAAGGTTACAGCAAAGAAAAAGAAAGGCCTTTTTTTACATCCTAACATAGAGCTTGGGTCACATACCCTACAAGAGGCCAAAAGATGGAGTATGTTGACTTTTTTTTTCTGCTAAAAAGTCTAAATAGGAAAAGAACAATGAGACTTTTCTAGCCCTAGATGTCTATTGAATTCCAATAAAGTGTTTAATAAAATTGGCAAACAATGCATACCATCTCTAAATGAAATTTTTAGTTGCCTATTTTAGTTACTGATGGTTTCCTACAGAAAATTAGATTACAACGAAGTCTACAAAATTCTAGTAGCACCAAGTTCTATGAGAGACTCACTGTGAAAGTTTGGTTATAGAAAACCATTGCTCTTGGCATACATGTGTGTGTTTTTTCATGTGGGAGAGACAAAATGTTTCTTTTAACAAATTTTCAATATGTAAAGTTGAGAATTGTAACTACCAACCTTTCATCAACTATAGAGTACATATAGTCTTCCAAGTACTGTGCTATCACTGTACAAAAGAAACGGGAGACATTGTCCCTGCCACTTAAGATCCTCTCTTACTTGTGGGAGATTAAAATTAAATGCACGAAAGAGCCTAAGACTTACCTCCTTAGAATCTTCTTCCCCTGTCACTTCAGAATCAAACTCCATGCTTGTGCCTGGCTTTCATTCTTTAAAATATTTTTTTGGGGTGAGATTGGAGTATAGATTATAGCTGATAAGAAACTTGAATTAATAACAATATATATGAAACTTAAAAAAAATAATTCTTGAATTTATTGTTACCATAGCAAATAAAAATTCATTTATCATCATCATAAAACAAACATCCAAGTGTTTTTATATATATAATGCAAAATAATGGATATCTTAATGCTCTTTGGAATTCAAGTCACAGAAACCTGCTGGCACTTGCTTACACAAAAATGGGAATTTACCAAGACACATAAACTAGATGTGCAAGTGGAGGGGGGGGAAGACACTTCTTCCTTTTGGGGATGACAGAGATGGAGATCTGGAAAACATTTGGCCTCCCCTTCATGACTCTCAGATTCCTTTCAGATGGATCCTTCCTCTGAAGTCTGCATTGCACTTCTGGGGCAAAAGTCCCCCATCATTGCATGCCTTTCATTCATGGGGACAGTAGCCTGCTTCTTCACGTCATTTCACCTGTGAAAGATCAGATATGAATGGTCCAATCTGGGCTCCGTAGCCATTCCTAGTCCAGGGGGCATTGCCAGGGAGCAGGGTCATGTAGTAAAAATATGGTTACTGAAACTACTCTTGACAAAATAATAACACTTATAATTTTTATTAATACAATTTTAAAAATAGGTGCCTCCTCAAATTTTATCACTAAGCAATACTTGTTGAATTTTATGCTTTCGTGTAAATTGCACCATCTCATGTTTCCCAACAGGTTTGTACTCTCAAGAAAAATTGTTCTCAGCAATCCCAAGCCCACTTTAAACGAGGCAATGAATGCTCTGCGTAATGAAATAGGGGATTGGTTAATACGGATTAATGGGTTTCTAAGAAGTGTTTCTGTTTTCCAAATAACAGTTCATGGTCGTTTTAAAACATGTGGTTTGTAATAGGAACATGGCCACAATACAAACAGTGCAAATTAAGAGCAAACATCTTCCATTTCTCCTCTAGTAGAACATGCTTGGGGCAGAAATAGGGTCTACATACTTGCTAAAAGAAGCATCGACAAAAGTGTCATTGAAAAATAAATAACAGGCATTGACAACATCTTCTGAAGTCACAGTCACATGGTTCCATGGAATTATTTTAATTATGAAAACATACAAATTAGTGTTTCCACAGAAGACAAATAGCTATAAGCCAGACTATCTGTCATCACATACAGAGCAAAGACGAGGGAAAATAAGACCCCAGTGCGCAGGACGTCGGAGAAAGATCCGCGCTCTCTGGAGTGAGGCCGGAGTTCGCATTTCTGTTCTGTTACTTATTTTGAGTCCTTAGTTGAGTTTCATAACCTCTCTGGCCTCAGAGGATAAGCTAATGTGTATAAAGTGCTTGGTGGAGTTCCTGGAGCATCATAAGTTTCCAATAATGGCGGGAGCTGCAGTATATCCTCGTTATTGTCCTCGGCATTATTATTTTCCTCCTCATTATTGCGGCAGGTTATTCAGTGCCCGGAGGCAGTTCGTCTCCACGCCTCTCACCCTCCCACGGCCCTGACTGTGTGCCCCGGCTGTGCAGCTCTCTTCTTGTTCTTGTGACGAGTGTCCTGAGCTCCAGACACCACCTTTTCACCGCTGTCTCCCAAACTGGTATCTCCAGTTAAACGTTGAAAAGGCATCCCAAACCCAACACGGCCAAAACAGAAGTCCTTTATTTCCCCCGTCGTCTGTCCTGTATTGGTGCAGGGGTGGTGGACAAGAAGCCACAAGTGGGCACGGTGAAAACGGAAAGGGGGTACGTAAGCAGGATCCCCTGAATCTCTCAGCTTTCAGTTCTGAGCCCATCAAGTCCCCCGGGGAGGGCCAGAGACTTCCTCCCATAGACTCCACTGCTGGCTTCCCATGCCAGGCATCACCCTTGTCTTGCTCCTGGAGAGTCTGGGCAGGATGGTAGGGAGACTCCTGGACTAGGAACAACCTTTTCTGGGTTCTAATTCTGGTCACTCAGCTCGAGGACTTAGGCTAAGTCACAGCATCGTCCTGTGGCTTACTTTCCTCACTTGTATTTTAAGGGTGAGTATCACTAAGGTAACCATGTGATTTTCATCCAAACCAGGACACTTGAGAATGAAAGGGAGCTGTTAATAATTAAAACAACAGCCTTGCCAGTATGGCTCAGTGGTTGAGCATCAACCTACGTATGAACCAGGAGGTCGAGGTTTGATTCCCGATCAGAGCACATGCGCAGGTTGCAATCTCCATCCCCAGGGGCGCAGCTGATCAATGATTCTCTCATCATCGATGTTTCTGTCTCTCTCTCCCTCTCTCTTCCTCTCTGAAATTAATTAAAAATACATTTAAAAATATATTTATATTAAAAAATATTAGGGCAACAAGTATGAACCCTTACTATCCTGGGCACACCAGGAAGTATAGTGGCCCTTGCTGTCATGCAAATCCCCTCCTGCGTTCATATCATATGGTTTTATGAATTCCCACTCCCATAATAAATAGGATTTGTTGCAAAGTATTGTTGTACGTATTAGTAATATGTGTTAAAATTAAAATAATCTGGTAACTAAACCAGTATGTTAATGTTAAAACCCGTAATTACTACTAAAGTAATATTAAGTTGCCTTTGATGGTGAGCAACATTGTTTTCATGTTCCAGGTCTAAAGAGATCATTCTGAATTGGCCTATTTTTAAGTTTGTTTGGCCTACAACAGACTCCCTCGGGCTCCCAGGTGTACTCTGTGATCCGCTACCTCTGTAATCTCCCCGGAAGTCTATAATCAGCTTGTTTTGCCTTGATTCGCCTGGTTGCTTTATTGGGATCAGTTATATCTCCTTTTGATCCGTGACTTTTCAGAGGAAAAGAATACTGGTTCTCTTCTACATGAGCCAGTTTTCCTCCTTGTCACCTAAAGTTGTTCTTTCTGAAAGATTGTCATCTCTGACAGTTCTTTTCTTAAGATTTGGTGATCTGCACCACTTTTCATCTGCATACATACAGATTTTAAACATTGTCATAGCAACTGTTTGTGGAGTATTTATTGTGAACCGTGCATTGTTCCAGTCACTTTGCAGGTAGGACCTGGCTGAGTCTCACAACAGCCCAGGAGGTAAGTTTTACTATGCATCCCCAACACAGATGCGGCATTTTGTCGTGGAGAGGAAGTTAAGTGAGTTACCCAGATCCAGACGCGTGATGGAGTCTGGCTCCAGTCTACCCTCCTGTGTTTACAAGAATACCTTGGACACTTTGTTTAGCCCTTAGTGAGGGTCATGGTTTTCAGGATGGCAACTTCTGTAGGCTTGAAGCGGTGCCTTTGGTTTCATTAGATCTTTTCATAGAGTTTGCACAGAAATGATGTCTACTGGAGTCAAGTAGGGACCTGGTCAAGGACATAAACATGTCCTGACAGGAGGAGGACAGAGTGCTGTGGAAGCTCAGTCCGGGGAGAGCTGCTTTCTTTGGGGACAGGGACGTTTTGTAGTGCATGAGAGTTTGTGGCATTCTTAGAAAATGCCATCTCAACAGAAGTAAATGAGAAAATGCAGGGTATTTATAGAAAGCTAGAGGCCTGGTGCATGAAATTTGTGCATGGGTAAGGTCTTAGGCCTGACCAGCGATCAGTGCTGATGGGGGCCTCTGGCTGCCAGCTGGGGCCTGCCTTCACTCTGCACCACCCCTTGGTGGTCAGTGCATGTCATAGTGAGCGATCCAATTCCCGGTCTCCTGGTTGAACTCCCAAGGGGACACTTTGCATATTAGGGTTTTATATAGAGAGATAGTTAGAATTTCTGGAGCACATGGCTTGTGAAAGGAAGTGATAGAAAATAAAATGGAAAAGATCATGAAAGGTCTTGAAGACCAGAATAAAGAGTGTAGCTTATTCTGTAGAATGATCATTTTCAATGCTTTCCCACTCCCAGCAAACCTGAGAGATCTGACGCATTTCCTTTGACGCACTGGGGATAGTACGTCAGGGCTTGGGCTCAGCTTGTCGCCACTCACCATCTGTGGCAGTTTGGGCAAGGTAACCTCTCAGGGACTGTTTTCTCATCTGTAAAAGGAGACTAAGAATAGACCTACCTCAGGGGGTTTTTTAAGGAAAAAAAGAGATAATGCATCTGAAGTGCTATTATTGTTTCATTATTTTATCATAGTCATCATAGCTGTGGATTACTGGGCATTGAGTTTCTTACGGTGTCAGTGAGAAGATTAGACCATGTGGATTCTAGCATTAAGAATCCCTACCATGCCTCTGATACCGCATTCCTTGGAGTCATTCTTCTAAATGAGGAAGAATACAGTTATGTGGGGACAACATGACCATAAGTAGAATCCCAGAATAAGTGCCCGGTAGCCTAGCAAGGCAGCTTAGCCTTGTTGGCCTGGCCTTTTTGGGCAAGTAACTTCATTCTTTGGGGTCGTCTTGCTCATGCTTGTTAAAATGAGGACAATGATTTCTCTTTGCATGGTAGTTATAAATACCTAACACATAGTAGGTCCTCATGAAATGGTGTGATTATATCTTTTATATTTCGATACTTAACCAAATCCAATTCCCAGATGGCATCTGAAAGGAAAGAGCTGACCAACTAGGGGGCTTTAACAGTTTGCCTGACCTCACTCACATTCTTTTTTTCCGCTCCTCAGGATTTAAATCTGCCAGATTCCAGCTGGGAAGCAGGGATCTCTTTATTCTTTCTGTCTGACTGCTCTGCCTCTATCTCCTAATTGGTTTCTGTTTGATAGCTTGGGTTGAGAGAAAAGTGTGAAGAGAATGATAAAGGAAATGTGAGGGGACTATTTACAATTCTAATACTTTTTTTTTTTTTTTACTGTTTGTAAAAATACCTACTTTAACTTGGGGAGTTGGTTAATATGGTTACCTTAAAGTAGGAAATTGAAATACTAGGTGAATTTTTTGAAGATTACTTTTTAGCTATGTGACTGCATTTAGGTGATATAATGGTGTGATTATGCTATTGTATTATAGCTTAGATTGTAGGGTCTTAGGATTGAGACAGTTTCCTATTATTAACTCGGCATGCTTGGGCTCCAGGCGGTTCTCTACAGAAGATGCAGTGACTGTCCTGCCTCATTAGAGGCACAGCATCCTGCATCCCGTGGAGCACGTCATTGAGGAGCGGAGCTCTTTTCAGCCTGGCAAGTCGGAATAAGGAGAAGATAGGACCAGGGGAGCTGAGCCATCTCTTTCTAGCGCGTGGGATAGGATGTCCTTGCTGAGATGGCAGACATGACTTAGAGAAATTTTCACAGCACCTACAATATATTTTCACAGCACCTACAAATAATCTTACGGCGTAGCTGTGTGCAAGTGCTAATGGGGGGGGGGGGGGGAGAACATTCCTCAAATTTTTCAGCATAAAATTTTGGTTGATTGTGACCCAGAATCTTCACTCCCAAAGTACTGGCCTGAATGATTCTATAACTTAAAATTTTTAGTTATTTTAAAAAGTAAATATTTAGCACCATATGACTTTTTAATTTGAAAACTAAATAGCCACGTTAGTTCTGACTAACAAAACTAATCTGCATTGTTCTTGTGCCACCTAGGGAAATGTATTAAAATGAGACATGTTTGCATTCATTAAAAGGGATGCTTAAAGATGTCAGAGGATGATGAAACCCTCATTCAGTATCAGAAATAAAAAGACACAGTTGAATTCATTGCTATTGTAAAGAAGTTATGCTGGGATCAGACAAAATGCCTCTAAGCAGAGCAGACTCCTGATCTTAGAGGGGGTTGCAGGGAAGTGTGCGATATAATATTCTATTGTATGAATATTCCATAATTTGCCCATTTACCCATTCTTCTTCTATTGGACTTTTAGTTTATTAGTAGTGTTTTTCTATTAAAAATCAAGGCTATGAATACGTGATTCCTTGAACTCATTCTGAGGGTTTCTTTTGGACAGAAGGTCTTAACTATTTTTGTGCCACGGGCCTCTTGGGCAGCTTGGTGAATATCATGGACTCCTTCTTGTCTCACCTTCCCCCACCTGCTACCTCGCAAGCACAGTTCAGACCAAAGCAAGGATGCTTTTGTCTGAATATCAGGAGATTGACTTCCTGTTGACTGATAATCCTACATGCTGCTTAACAGACATTTAAATATTAGATGTTAGTGTATAAAGTTTCCAGTCTGGAAACTGGATTAGGGAAGCATATTTTTATAGGGGAAATAAATTCAGCCTTTGTAAGTTAGGGGTCCGGAAGAAGTGTGCTAAAGAGCTCTTTCTGGTGTTTATTTGTTTCATATTTCCAAGCAATCCTCTCCCAAAGAAATCATCTTCCTTCACACAGTACACAAGGCTGTTTGTCACTGGCGGTTAGCTGGGCATGGAGGGGAGGCTAGCACCTGGGGATGCTGATTCTAGCTCAGAGGAGGTGCTGGCCAAGAGAACCACTATTGTCCAGAGCAAATATATATTCTTGTAATTTACGTATTTATTCAACACAGCTAGAGAGTGCATAGTTAGCTGGGGCTACAAAATTGCCTTTCCCGAAGGTCTATTTACCTCTAAAAGGTTATGCATATTCATAAAAAACAAACACGATGTGAGAGAAAACACAGCTTACTCTTAGTTTGATTTTCAAGGTGTTTTCACTGTGAAAAGCATGCATTTCTGAAGTAATCATTTAGTTTTAGAGTAAGACATGTTGCGTTAAAAAGTACCTGATACTTAATGCCAATTTAAATAATTCCTTATTCACAATATTCCAAGGAAACACTGAGCCAAACCACTAGGGCTAGAAAAGTGCTCTTAAGTAATCCACTCTACCTGCTGGCTTGTCCCTAACCAGTGAATGTTAACCTCTCTAATCCTAAGTCCCTTTTACCCTTTAGGAGTTTGAAAATCACAGAATCCTTCCACTGTAAATGGATCAAAAAGGCCAACCTGTTTATCTGATCCCCAAACTCAAAACATCACAGAGGCCTTTGCCCAGGGATGCACAAAAGTAGGTTTATAGTTGTAACACAAATAAATACTACAAAATAAATGAATCATAATACAAGAATAAGCTGTGTTTATCTGTGTGCTCAACTGTAAACCTCCTTTTGCCCACCCCTGTATTCTTGATATCCTAGAAAACACACTCATTACCTTAATATTTGAATAGTCCTTTAAGATATCTTGACTCTGTCTAAATCTTTATTTACACTGAGTGGCCAGATTATTACAATCTCTGAATGCATAATAATCTGGCCACTCAGTGTGTGTGTGTGTGTGTGTGTGTGTGTGTGTGTGTGTATGGTGGCCTGCAATGAATTTGTGCATTGGTGGGATCCAGCCAGCCTGGCCAGGAGGAGATGACATGGGTGGTTGGCCGGTCTGCCTGCTGGTCGAACTCCTGGTCGAGGGGACAATTTGCATATTAGCCTTTTATTATATAGTATGTATGCTGAGTGGCCAGATTATTATGCGTTCAGAGATCATAATAATATGGCCACTCAGTGTATATAGACAGGCCATTCCTCAATGCTCTTACCTTCCGTAAGGCAGGGCATCAGGGTGGCACTCCAGGACTTGACGCCATGACCTGGTGCACCAGCCACACAGGGCCGGAATCCGGGACTTGGGGCAGTCCCATGGCATGGGAAGGGGGGGTGGACCCGGGTCTTGGGTAATTTTACACAACGGGTCACTAGTAATAAATGAATGGTCAGTTCTCCATCTTTATTTCAATCGATATACCTGCATATCAAATGTTAAATGATTCCTAATTGCCATTTTTATATTCTTCATGTATAGTCTTCCTTCGTCACAGGATTATCATATAGAAAAAACCAATGATTTGGCAGTTGCACAATTCTATTAACTATAAGGATGGTTGTGATAATTGGGGGGCTAGACAAAAAAGAGAAGAAACATGTGAAATGTTGAATAATTTTATCATAGAATTACATGAAATGTATTCTTGTGGAAGGAAAATCTTCCTGTCAGTGAGCTATTTCTTCTTTTCAAGCATGATGCTCAGATGCATGCCATTAACTTTCAGCAAGTAGTTTAGACTCATGGTCATGTTCGCCAGGCCGGGAATGTCCGGGCGCCAGGAGTAATGGCTGGTGTTCTCTTGTAGGTGTTCACCTTGCTGTGGATCGCTGACTGGATGGTCCGTCACTTCTGGAGGAAGGGAAAGGACCCCGACAGTTTCTCCATCCCCTACCTAACAGCTCTGGGGGATCTGCTCGGGACAGCGTTACTAGCCTTAAGTTTTCATTTTCTTTGGCTTATTGGAGATCGAGATGGAGATGTCGGAGACTAATCAATCCTACAAACTGCTCTCAAGTTACCGAGACGGAAAAGGCAAGATTACCGCCAATGGCTTTTTCAGAAATCTTCAATCAGTCGTGTGACTTCAGCCAGGGCACTGTGCCGTTGGCCCTGATTCCATTAAATGGCCTTAACGTTTTTCTAAAGGAAGTTGTGTCGAACCAGAATGAACAGTATTTATGCTAATTTCACACAGACATAGAATCAAGCTCAATCTCCGAAGTTAATTAAGTAGAAACAAGCCTATAGGATGTTTACAATGAATCATTTTAAAAACCACAGACACAGCAGAAATGTACTTGATTATTGTTTAACTTATAATGCCAGTTTAGAGGAGAGTTCTACTTTAACCTCTCTTGTCTTGCGGATGTGTGGTGCCTACCGCAGAGCATACCATAAAACGAAAAGGGCCCAACCACGCTTTCAGTAGTTTTCAACTATCCCCACCTCTCTGCTAGATGGGAACCATTTGCCAATACCTTACTCCTCACCTGACCTAAATAGGTCCTGCTGAGCATAAGACAAATGGACTCTGACCTGCTGCTATGAATTTCCCTGTGCCAATGCTAATTCAGTTTCATCTCTGCAAGTCCTTGGCAGCTGCCCTTGGAACACGGAATGACCTTGAGAGATCTTTCATGAAAGCAACGGGTCATTTTTGATCATTGGCTTGTTGAAAGAATGTTGATATTTTTCAGAAGACTTAATAGTCAAGAACAGGAGACAATCCAAGCTGCATTTGTAGAGACGAGAAAGTATGTGTGTGTGTGTGTGTGTGTGTGTGTGTGTGTGTGTGTGAGAGAGAGAGAGAGAGAGAGAGAGAGAGAGAGAGAGAGAGAGAGAGAGGAGGGAGGGAGAGGGAGGGAGGGGAGAGGGAGAGAGAGAGAGAGATTTTCGATGGACAACCGAATCTTGGCTTGTTGATAGCAAAAATCCTAGTGCTGTTATAATGTTAGCATTATATGGTAGTTATTCTTAAATACACTTTATTGACATACTTTTGTTATTTGGTCCAAAAATTTTGTTACTGTCCAGAATTTAGTATTTCTTATCTACGTTGTAATTGTTTCTTATTAAAACCACTGTGCTACTTAATATGTGGGATTTAGAAGGGGCAGGTGATTAATTTGTTCTTCTGAAGAAGTCTGTTGCTATTTTTAGGCACACCATTTTAAAAGAGAAGTTATGTAGTGGGTTACTTCAGTGGTTGCTCATGCCTGCACATTTTATCTGTTTGTACAGATTCATTTTTACACTGCTGAGTCTCAAACAGTTTCTAACCTCTGGTCTATATTCCAAACACTCAGTTATTCAATAGGTAAGCATTTTTCTATCACATATAGTTCATTTTTAAGACCATCAGATATCAAATAATTTAGTTGATAAAGGGAAGAAAAATGCACATTAGCTTTGATCTTCATGGTTTAGTTGTGAGTTAGTGTTAATACTATAGAAACAGTAGGTTGTTTATAAATATATTGGGGAAAGTGTTCCTATTAAACTCTTTAAAATAAGGGGACTGTGGTTTAGAGCTATATATTTTTGCTTATTTTAAAACTTTAATTATTCCATTCTTCTGCCTTATAATGAAGCTTCTAAGGCAGGGAACTGAACGAATTATAGAATTTCTCCTTTGGAGAGTTATAATGTCTTATAGCGATCATTCTTATGAAAGAAAGAATGATTAAGTTAAGCTGATGAATATTTATCTGCAAAGACTTTTATTTTAAAAAAAATCCATAAATAATTTATTTGATTTTATTGTAAAGTACTGGTAAATTACTTGTTTACATTTGCACCATGTGATTCATAAGCATTTATGTATTTTCCCAATGGTTTATATTTTGATTTTTTAATATAAAATAGTAAACAGCAAGCCACATTGTTTTAAAGATTGATTTTTGGAGAGAGGAAGGAAGAGAGACAGAGAGAGAAAGAAACATCGATGTGAGAGAGAAACATCAATTGGTTGCTTGAACCCGCAACTAAGTATGTGCCCTGACTCGGAATCAAACCCACCACCTCTTGGTGTACGTCCAACCAACTGAACCACATTGGCCAGGGCCAGGAAACCACATTTTTAAAGCATTTATCAACAACCGTAGTACATTGACAGTACCTGTGACATAGGTCAGGTAGGTCTTTCTTTCTCTGGATTATAGCAAAAGAAACGGAAACTCAGAGAAGCTACATTTACGTGGCTGCGAAGTGACCAGATTGTGACCAAAGACAAGGTGTCCAATCTCCTGAGCCAGTACTCTTCCTATGACCCTCTCCCCCTCCCCCCCAAATGCACCAGGAGCACCTTCCTGATTCCCCGGGAGGAGAGCAGTGGAGACGCAGGGCTGGCCATAGCACAGAGCATTGCTGCTGCTTTTAGATCTCAGGCAGGGAGACCTCCATATAATGTGTCTTGCTGGTCAGTGTACCAACTGTGAATTATTCATGTTCCTAAGCCCTAGGAAAACACAGATAAATAAAAACGGTAGAATAAAAAAGAACAATGCCTTATTCCATAGAACATTTCATTGCTACCACCCTTCCCAGGTGCAGTCATTCTAGATAGACAATGAGAAAGAACTAGGATGACTGACTTATAGCTCCTTTCTCAACCTTGGTTACAGCAACAAAACGTCTAATAGGCATATGATAAAAAATAAACGTGGAAAAAATCAGTCATCAATTAACTGGATTAATTTATAAGAGGGATGTAGATTCCTCTGAAACATTTTACTGTTTTCTGAAAGCCTTTAGATAAATATGCAAATGCTAAGATGACCTATTTACCCACAAAAATAATTTATCAGTCTTAAATAATGTGAATTCACAGTATTTTTATACAATATAAAAACTCCTGCTTTCCAAACTTCTTCCTTTCACTAATCTACCAGGCACTTTATTTACGCACAGATAATTTTTTTAAAACATTTTTTATTCTTGGTTACCAACCATTTTTTTTTTTTTTTTCTTAAAAAACTCATTTCTCAGAACATGATAAAATGGGAACTTAGGGTAATGTATCTTCTGGAAGACATCAAAATTCCGCATCGAGACTATCGGTGATGTAGCCAAATGAAGTATATTTTAAAAAGTCTTTCAGTATTTGGGCTTCTTTGCCATATAATATATCTGTGGTATGGTAGTCTACCCATTTATTATGGGCATCTTCCTTCCTTGAATTGTTGTAAACCCAAATAAGAATAAAATGGAAGAAATACCCATCCTGTTGTATGTATATTTTTTAATAAACTACATGTGTGGAACTCACCCAGAAGAGAGTGGGGCGATCTATGTATATATCTTGTATGTATGAGTATAATGTATTGGCTTTGACCATACCTAAATCTCCAATCTATTGCTTTGTCACTGATTTCTCTGTTTTATGCACTCTTCTCACTTTGCAGCTTAGATTCCCAGGTTCATCAATCCATACATCCTCCCCTACCACCTTCATCATGACTGGACAGCTCTGGTTAGACATAGCTCTCACCGATGCTTTACCTGCCCGTGAGCAGCTGAATGTGGCTGGTGAAAAACAGACCTTTCAGTGTATAACCTCAGACATCAAGTTACCCCTCGACTATCTAGCAGCCGGCTGTATTTCTCTAATCCAGCGGTCGCCAACCTTTCAGACCTCACGGACCAGTGTTCCGGAACCACCGGTTGGCTACTGCTGCTCTAACCACTGTGCTCTCTGAGATGTCAGGCTTTTGTCCCTACCTCTCAGCTGAAAGTATTCCTGTCAAAGTCATCTATAGTCTCCATGTTGGCGAATCCATTGATCAATTCTCAATAAGAATTCTCATCGGCCTTTTGCTTTGTTTTCTACACCCCCTGGAGGCCCCTTCTCTGCCTTGTGGTGGTTCCTTCTCAATCTCTAAATGTTGGAATGTTTTTATTACCTATGCTCTACTTTTTCTCCCCAGATTACCTAACCCATCTCATTGTTTCAAATATTCTCAAGTTTATTTCTCCACTCCAGACCTCTCACCCGAGTTCTAGATGTGTATTTCCAAATGCTTGCTGGACAGTTCCACTTGAGTGACTACTAGGTATGCCAAACATTTGAACAATGCTGTCAACCACTTTGACCTAACTGATACATAGACTGCCATATCCAACAACTGCAGAACACACAGTAAGGGCTAATCTCAATATGTAAAGAACAAATATAAATCAGGAAGAAAAAGGCCAATAACAAAATAATAAAATAACCAAAGACAGATGATTCATTAAAAAAAAAGAGAAAGATGCTCAGAACTACTCAGATGGAAAGAAATGCTAATTAAAATCACACTGAGATACCATTTCTCACTATCAATTTGGCAGAAATTCAAAATGGGATAAAACATTTTCTTGGCAAGGCTGTAGGGAATCAGATGGAATTGATGGTGGTAAATGATAAACTTACCACAATAAGAGCTCTGTAGAGGGGAGTCTGAGCATATCTGCCACAATGATACGTGCATTTATCATTCGGTCCTGTAGTCCCACTATTTGCACCATTCAGTCCAATCCAGTGAAGCCTCTGCCTGCGGCCCTCTGCCACATGCAATGGTTGGGATCCAGCCAGCGGACTAAATCCAGCTCACTGCCTGTTTCTGTAAATAACGTCTTATTAGAATGTGGTGTGCCCATTTGGTTACATTTGCCATTGGCTGCTCTCTTCTACAACGGCAGAACCGAGAAAGAGACCACACAGCCTGCAAAGCCTGAAGTATCCACTGTCTGGCTCGTTACATACGCAAAAGTTCACACACCTGTGAATTCTTCCAATTTTATTTCTAAGCCTTCCTCGGGTACCTGGGACTAGAACCTGGTTCAGCAGCCACTCTTCTGTGATTGGCCCTCCCAGTTGGTGATCCTGCATGGACTCCGTCTGCAAAAAAGCAACCACCGTGCCGGGTAGTTTTGTCCAATGCCTGGGACCAGCCAAGCAGATGGTGAGCCCAGTTCCTGTTCCTCTCCTCTAAATTAGGGGTCAGCCTTGTGTGGGGTCATCCAGATGCCTAGTACCTGTTTCTCCAATTTAGGGGTCATCCTTGTGTGGGGTCAATCAGATGCCCCTAGGAAGCCAGACTCCTGTCCGTGGGGCAGTCCCTGGACTTATGTCTGGCCCCAGTTCCCCGAGGCAACGTGGAAAGCCGATCATTCTCCCTGGTGAGAATACCAATAGGTTTCCTGGATGGTGCTGACGTGTTGATTAGGAGTGACACGTTAGACAGAGGACAAGCGCAGAGCTTCCGGCCACTGAATCCACAGCTCACCCCTGCTCTCCAGCCCAGACTCTGTTGATAGCATTTTGACTGCGGTGTTGTCTCTGATCTAGCATCCAAGTGTGGCAGGCATCCTTTCCCCTGGGCACCCTGTCAGTTTCACCCTAGAAGGTCTCCCTACCCTCTTGCAGGCTCCGTGCCAGGTGCCAGGCAGCCCTCTGGGCGGGCACCCACTTCTTCCTCCTCGGAAGGCTTAAGGACCACTCTTCTGTGATTGGCCCTCCCAGCTGGTATCCTCTCTTCCCTCCAATTGGTATGGTGATGTCTGACCTCTATGGTGAGGTCAGTCTTAAATTGCATTGGACAAGGAACAGCCATTCATTGTATGGATGGGACCATTCTTCTCACTATGCTCCTGGGCCCTGGCCCAGCCTCCCCACTGGTGACAGTGTGTGTGTTAGGCAGAGATTGTTGAAGGAAAAAAATTCAAGAACCCTTGTTAAGATGGTAAGGTGGACTTTATTCAGGATTGTCACGAATGGTGTAGGGACCACTGCAATGGGATTCTGCAGTGGGGAGAGACATGGGGCTCAACTCCAAATGCAGAGTGGACCTGTGGGAATTATAGCCAAATATCGGGGTGGGGTGAGTGCATGGAAAATGACTATGAAGAAACAGCAGAGGTAAAGACCATTCTGGCTAAGTTGGCCTGACAGGATTCTTCGCTAAAGACAGGCCAGGGTGCTCAGACGTGGCTTGGGGGTGGAGGATGAAGAAGATGATCAGATATTGAGAGTGTTCAGGTTCAAGGGTGAGGGTGCTGGTTAACCTGACTCAGGAGCGTTCTTGCTAGGAGTGGGTTTTACAGGAAGTTTAAGGGACCTGACCAGCATTGGAATCTGTCAGCAAGCACTGAAAGAAATCACATCCGGAAATGCAGGGACCACAGCCCAGAAGTTCAAGACGGGACATGGATGCAGCGTGTTAGTCTATATTTACACTAGAGAATTCCAAACAGTAAAGTTAACATGATGAGAAAAATTATCCTCCCCTTTTCCTACACACTTTCTGGTAATATTAGCATTTTTGTCTTCCATAACGAAGTACAGTAACAAGCTTTGAGAGAGTCATTGGAAGTCAGTATTCATGGGATGGGGGCGGTGAGGGGGGAGAAGGCTGGGAGTTGGTGGCGGGTTCTGAGGTGGATGATGCAACATGAGCAGCAATAGATACAGTATTAGTTAAGTGGTGTTAGGGAACTGCAGAGACCAGAAAATCTATCGTTTCAATACAAATAGGTTCTGGAGAGCCAGGGCGTTGCAAGTCATCACAGTTCTGCTATCTCTATCCTAACAGTGGGAGAGAGTCGCCGGGAATGGCGTATTGGACAATAAATAATAACACAGCCGATTGTGCTTGGGCACAAGGAAGAATCTTTGTTTGCCTTTCCTGGACAATCAACAAATATATAGGCTCCTCTTTTCTACTCGTCTTATTAAATCTCCCTTGGATATTAAAGGAAGACATGACCCAGGGGGCTGCCACGCTCGAAGCTGTTTGGGGAACACGAGAAAGACCCATCCAGCGAGGTCCCTCAGCCAGCCACGCAGTCCAGCTCCTCCGGGCAGAAAACTAATGGACTTGTGTCAGGCCTGACGTCCAGTCAGCTGAGGCCAAGTAAGGGCAGGGACACAGGGTAATTGGATCGCGTCTTCCTCTCACCAAGCAAAGTAGGCAGAGGAGATGATTGTCACCTCTGAAGTGACCACATACCGGTCTGCACATCAGGGGGAAGGTGTCCCGAAAGGCCATGTTATCAGCTGCTAAGAATGGGTCAGAAAACCACCTTTGTCTTAGGCCTTAGGCTTAGGCAATACCGTAAGCAGGCACCTTGAGGAGTGAAAAAGACTCAGGTGATATTTTTCTTTTTTTTAAATATATTTTATTGATTTTTTACAGAGAGGAAGGGAGAGAGCTAGAGAGCTAGAAACGTCGATGAGAGAGAAACATCGACCAGCTGCCTCTTGCACACCCCCCACCTGGGATGTGCCCGCAACCAAGGTACATGCCCTTGACCGGAATCGAACCCGGGACCTTCCAGTCCACCACTGAGCCAAACTGGTTTCAGCTCAGGTGATTGTTTTCAATGGTAACTCTCCAGCGGCCTCCAGGTTGCTTAGGAAGCAGGATACACTTAGATGGAGTTTGGCCAAACCTCTTTTCCCAGTGTATCAAAACGAGGGTTTTATTCAGTAAAACAGGCTGGACACAGCTTCAGAAACTCCTCCTGGGATGCAATCTAACTCGGTTGAGTTGTATTTCTGCAGCAGCTCTGGGCCCAGGGCTGGGCAGATAGTCAAGTCCCAAGTGGATAAAACTATAGCCTTTCATGGTGATTTCTGGAAGTTTTCCACCCCAAGGCAGTGATCAGGTAGCTTCAGAATCTAAGAATCCTTGGTCTTGGCAGTCTACTTCTCTTGATGGCTCAGCAGTTGGTTTTCATATCATTGAGGCATTTCCATCACACATAGAATAAATGTGTGTGTGTGTGTGTGTGTGTGTGTGTGTGTGTGCCTTGTGCACAGGTACATGTATGCTGCTTGCACCTGGCTGTCGAGCCTGCGCTCAATGCTGTGATTTGCAGTTGATGGTGTGTATCGGCACCAGGAGCGCAGAGAGTTTATGCCAGTTAGTTTATGCCAGGTAATGCCTGTGGTTTTTCAGCAGTTCCTCTGAACAGGGGACTTGGTTGCTGGCGCCATAAGTCAACATGCATGATGCATTCATTGCAAAGTGTTCTTTAAAAAAATCATTACTTGAGTTTTGATTCTCTAGTTTAGGGGTGTCGAACTCAATCAGAGAAGGGGTCAAAATCTAAAATCCAGCCTAAATCGCGGGCCGAATGGTTTACTGAACAGTCATAAACTGTCATTGTGATGGAAACGCAGCGGAGTGCAGTGATGACAGCGCAGTGCGGGCCACATTGCAAGGCCTGGCGGGACGGATTTGGCCCGCGGGCCTTGTGTTTGACACATGTGCTCTAGTTAGTAGGTACCTCAATGGTCTCTGTTAATAGCGTTTCAGAAATTGAATAAAACAAAACACGAGATGCCTCTTTACAGAGCGAAGAGCTCCTGGCGGATGCTAATTGGACTTGGCATGATCTGGCGATTTCCTGTCGCTCAGTGTTAGGGAGATGGGTTTGATAGGCCCCAGTGAAAGCTGGCCTGGGCCGTGAGTGAAGTTCACCTGTGAAACCCCTGCTCTCAGCGCGGAGGGGAGTTCAAAGGATGGAGCAAGGTCCTTGCAGATCATGGCAAATTATCTGCGAGCAGGTCAGAGATTAATGTCTGAGAAAATTCATAGCAGAAACTGATATGAGTAAAAACTATAAGGCATCTGAATGTCCAACCGTAGAGGGAGGGTTTAAAAATTTAGGGTACATAATTTACAAAATATGTATAAAATATGTATCATTACATATAGTCATACTTTCCAAAAATATTTAATGACATGGTGGGAAGTCTCACAATATAGTGAAAAAAATCAGGATATATGCAGTGTGATCTTATTGTGGACTAGAGGCCCAGTGCATGAAAATTCATGCACTGGAGGGGGGTCCCTCAGCCTGGCCTGCCCCCTCTCAGAGTCTAGGAGCCCTCAAGGGCGGGAGGCGACCTGGCTATCAGGGGAAGGTGACGCCCCATCATACCTCTGCTGCCACCAATGCCTTGGCTGGCCCTAGTTACCTGAGCCTCGGGTGGCCAGGCAGCTGCCATCTGAGGCTTGTCTGGTCCTTGGGTCGCTTGGATGGTTGGGGAGCTGAGGGAACTGGGGAACTCTGGAGGCAGGCGCACGGCAAGGCTGGGCTCCCAGGTGGGCACAGCCTTGCTACGAGCCTGCTGCCCTGGTGGGGCTGAGGGGACTGGGCACCGCCATCTTGTGGCTGTGGGAACCACCATCTTGGAGGGTGGGGCAGTCAATTAGCATATCCCCTCCTTATTGGCTGTGGGCGCTACCATCTTTGCCATGGCGTGAGGGTCAATTAGCATATCCCCTCTTTATTAGATAGGATTGCCTTCCACCACCCCTGCCCAGGGGTCAGGGAGAAACAAAGAAGCCACTTTCTCAATTTTTCTGGGAAGTCAATGCAAGGACACAAGTGCAACCCAGGCAAGAAGAAGTATATGCCTCGGGAAGGAAAAGAATCCTCCCTGAGAGGTCAGATCTATAATTTCAGATCATATTTTAGGAAAATGGCCTCAGAACTCCACTTTATCCATACCCCCATGGTCTCCGTCTCAACCCCCTCACGCCCCAATCAGTGGTCACTGAGACCCGCGCTCACTGCTGCCCCTGATGGAGTCAACAGAAACTGCAACCCACCTGTAGCCCTCCTCGGGCTGTGAAATTTGCAACGCAGGCAGGCGCAGGGCTCAGAGAGCTTGTTATTTCTACAGGGAAGAGTGGCAGTGTGCTCGAGGGGAAAGGAGCAGGTTGGAGAGACCACGGGGAAGAGGGAGAAGAGAGAAGAATTCAGTGAAGGCCGCGTGGCACTGCCCCGAAGGCCTAGCCGGCATGTCTCACTACCCCACATTCAAGTCCCCCGAGGGCCTATAAAAGCACTGACTCGGAGACCCTCTGATGAGTCAGCTGTAGGGCCAGCCACCTCATGGTCCTAATGCAGCCAGGGATGCGGCTGATCAGCTCCCCGGCCCCTCCCACGTCCGTGTGACACTGCAACAACCACTGAGCCACTCATCCAAGGCCTTCCGGTCTCCTTGGTGGCGTGTGCACCTGGCTCAGAGAGAGGGTCCTTGGAGGCGCTGGCCTCCTGGCTACCTTGGGTGAACCGTGGCAGCCCCCTCACCGTGGACCGCTGAACATTGGGGGGAATCAAATAAAGGCCCCAACTTTGCTCTTCCCTAAGGGGAGCTCAGACATGCTCTGGACTCATGGAAGGGGCTTCCACAGAACTCAGTGGCTTTGAGCTGGAGGAGAGATAAGAAATATGTAGATGTCATAATTTGATGAACAAGAATAGATTCAGCCGAAACCGGTTTGGCTCAGTGGATAGAGCGTCGGCCTGCAGACTGAAGGGTCCTGGGTTTGATTCCGGTCAAGGGCATGTACCTTGGTTGCGGGCACATCCTCAGTAGGGGGTGTGCAAGAGGCAGCTGATCGATGACTCTCTCTCATCAATGTTTCTAACTCTCTATCTCTCTCCCTTCCTTTCTGTAAAAAAATAAATATATTAAAAAAAAAAAAAAAGAATAGATCCAGAGACAAATGGTACGGGGTGGGGTGGGCAGGCATTCAGTTAGAGAGCAACCAAAGGACTTGTATGCATGCACATTAGCATAACCAATGGCCACAGACACTGGGGTGTTGGGGGCTTGCCCGGGGTGGGAGTGGCTGGGGGGAGTGGTCAATTGGGGAAAAAGGAAACATATGTAAAACTTTAAACAATAAAAAAATTTAAATTTAAAATGAAATATGTTGATGTATAGCTGCATTTTTAGAAGATTGGAAGGAAACAGCAAAATAATAACAATCTTTAATGGTAAGATTTTAGGTGACAATTCTTTTCTTTTCATGCTTTGCTATTTTTCTCAAATCTTCTGCAGCAAACATGTATTTTTATGATTGTATTTTTTTAAAGCTACATAACCTACAAGCAAAAGCAAGCCTAGCCTTCCAAAAGCATGTGTTCCGATGGGGTTTTCCAATGAAATCTGCTGCTGAAGCATTCCCGTGGCTTGAGAGGTTATGACAGAGGCTGTCTCTTTGTCGCCCAGGCTACCACCTGTCTCCGCCTTTAGTGCTAACTTAAGGCTGATTGACATCATCACAGGATCGTGATTTAAAGATTTCCTGCATCTTTTTACGCTGAGCAACTAATACTTTTAATATATATATATATATATTATTGATTTTTTACAGGGAGGAAGGGAGAGGGATAGAGAGTTAGAAACATCTATCAGCTGCCTCTTGCACACCCCCTCCTGGGGATGTGCCCACAACCAATGTACATGCCCTTGACCGGAATCGAGCCTGGGACCTTTGAGTCCGCAAGTCGACACTCTATCCACTGCGTCAAACGGGTTTTGGCAACTAAAACTTTGTGCATGAAATGTCCAGGGCTCTGCATTGCATTTCCTAGGCTTCAAAACCCCTATCAAATATCTCTATGGCAAAATATATTCTAACTTGTTCTATTAATGAGTATTACACACCGCAGTATCTACTGAAGCCCTGGTGTGCAACAAAGCATACTAAATACAGCTTCGGTAATTAATATCTCATTCCCGATCAAGTAATTGGAGTGTGCCATCCTTTGGGTTCAACCATATCCGCCATGCCCATTAGGATGACCATCAGAAGTAAGATGGTGCCCTCAAGTCTATTCATCACAGATGCCCACAAAAGCCCGGGGTTAAATACAGGAACATCTGGGGCCCATTCAGAGTGGTAACCTGAGGTGACTTGCTTAGCTGGAGAAGATCGTGGCTCCTGACACCACTAGCTCAGATGACAAAAGTCCTTCTTCCAAAGGGTCTGCTGGGGGGAAGCAAGCCTGTTCCCTTTCTCTGGTGTCTATCTTTCAGACACCCCTGTGATGGGGAGACCTGGGGAGGGGTGATGTTGAGGTTTCATTCAAAGATACCATGAAGCATGTCCCATGAGGAAGAAATGCAGACTCCTTTGCTATTTATCCGGAAGGCTGAATCATTTCAGGGCAAAGGCACATGTGGTTAGCGGCCTCAAAGGAATCGGCGCAGTAAGCCATCCCGCAGGAATTGAGAACGGATTCCGTGCGGGTTAATGGAGACAATTAACAGCAAAGCGAGACACCATCTGTAAGTAATTGGGGCTGTTTAACACCGTTATTGACTGTGTGAGTCTCTGGGCTACGGATTAGGCAGCCTCACCAGTCAGCAGAGGGGTAATTAGCAACACTTGATTGGATTTTAGTGTTGGCTCCAGAGTGGATTGGAAGGGAAGCACCTTGGTAGGTAGTTTTCCCTGAGAAGCATGCCCGAGGTGTCATCATTTGGATGTTTGCTTTAAACTGGGTCAATGTCTACTTTTAGATAGCTCCAGTTTACCCAAATTTATGCTAATTCTCATCACACCCCTCCCATCCCTCTTTCCCCCACTTCCTTAAGGGGCCTTTTCTGCCCAACCACCCAAGCCCCTTCATGGTTCTCCCCATCACTCATTCGGCTTTGACACAGGCTTGGCTGGCACCGGGGCTGGCCTCCTCCTTGTCCTTTGACCAGCGAAGCTCACTTCTTTTTTTTCTTTTTTTCTTTTTTAAAATATATTTTATTTTTTACAGAGAGGATGAGAAAGGGATAGAGAGTTAGAAACATCAATGAGAGAGAATCATCGACCAGCTGCCTTTTGCACACCTCCTACCAGGGATGTGCCCGCAACCAAGGTACGTGCCCTTGACTGGAATCGAACCTGGGACCCTTCAGTCCACAGGCTGACGCTGTATCCACTGAGCCAAACCGGTTTAGGCCGAGCTCATAGTTGCCTCCTGTCTATCACCGGGCCAAGAGGCATTTATTGAGAAAAATGGAGCTACACGTAGGGGAGCCCATGGAGAAGGGGTGCGCATTTGAATCTGCAAGGGAGGCAGGCGTGGTAAAAGCTTTCCTCAGATCTAATCAGACGGACCCTTTTGTGCCCTTTTGTGCGAATGTTTTCCACGCCTGCGCCGAGCTGAGCATTGGAATCACCTGGGAGCTTTCAGAAAGGCCTGGGGCTCCCCTGGGAGGTTCTGAGGAACTGCTTGGAGGTGAGGCCCAGCCATCCCAGTGCTCTCCCAGCGCTCAGGTGGTTCGGAGGGCAGCCAGGTGCAGAACCACGCCTTCGGGGCAGGGCTGGGCCCGCGCTGACCTGCAGGGAAGTCACGGAAGGAGGGGGGGTGCGGGGGGGGGGGTGTGTGATCAGGACGAAGATTCTGGCTGGGCAGGCGTGGCGTGCGGCCTGGCGTTTTGCATTCCTGAAAAGGCCCTAAGCGATGCATCCGATTCCACCTGCAGCCTCTCTCCAGGCCCGATCCATCTTCTTCGTCCCGGCAGGAGAGGAAGAATGTTGATTGGCTCCAAACTGGAGAAACTGCCTCCTGACACTGAGTTTCTCACTTACTGGAGCGAGATGGCTGACGGATGCGGGGGCCTGTGGTCCCAAATCTCACCAGTGGGAGCATCACCCGTTTCGGATTCTTGCAGGATGCACCTGAAAATGAAAAGTCAAACACTACAGAGATAGAGTCTTGCTCTCCACTCCTTCCCGGCTGCTCCTAGGTAAGCCCTTCCACTCATTTCCATCTCTAAGTCTTCCCATGTCTACCGCCATAGCTCCAAACCCCAGGCACACCTCGGAGATATTTTGGGTTTGGTTCATTCCATTGCAACAAAGTGAGTCCTAATCTTCTTCTCTGGAGGAGGTTTCCTGCCTTTGGTGTGGAAACACGCCACCCGGGGCAGCACAGTAAACCAGGCTCGCCTGCATATGCTTACCCCGTGCCTCAGGAGTGCTTGGTCTTAAGCTAGGGGTGTCGAACTCAATCAGAGAAGGGGCCAAAATCTAAAATCCAGCCTAAATTGCGGGCCGAATGGTTTACTGAACAGTCATAAACTGTCATTGTGATGGAAACGCAGCGGAGTGCAGTGATGACAGCGCGGTGCAGGCCACATTGCAAGGCCTGGCGGGACGGATTTGGCCCGCAGGCCTTGTGTTTGACACATGTGTCTTAAGCGGTGAGTACTAATGACCAACATGAAACATGCAGAATTTAATTCACACCTGGGACACCTCCCTCTGCATTTTGTTGGTTATACTTTTTAAATAACGGGCTGTTATTTTGGACCCTTTTATAACTATAAGTAATTTGTTTACATGTCTGTTTCTTGATCCTTAGTTGTTGGATACTGTTCCTTTACTCACCCCTTACTCACTTGTGTACCCACCCCTGCCTTTCCCTCCACTTCTCCCTCCTTCCCAAGTCCCGTGCGCTGTGTTGTTACTTCGTCAAGTTTGCCTAAATGGAAAACAGAGCTTAGAAAGTTACGTTTCAATAAACCATTTAACGAAGGCCCAGGGCAGGTTGACTGGATGCTTAAATAGGAAATCTAGTCCTATGGTGCTGCCACTCACACTCGTGCCATCAAAGGGGAGAGTCAAAGTCAAAGTCAAATGGACCCTCTTCCCTTCAACCCCATCGAATACTCTGAATTGTTTTGTGGTTGTTTGTGTTGCTTTTGGAATTAGTATTCTTGTACTGGCTTCCCACCGGGTGTTTTAAAATTATCTTCTTGTTGATGGGAAACAAATTTCTCTATCATTAATATCTTCCAGCTGTTTAATACATGTTGAGCACGCTAATATACCCTGACTTCCTAGGCTCGTTTGCATAGAAGTTATCCTGGGATTACTTTTTGTTACATTCTTTCATTAGTTTCACTGTATTGGGAGCTGATGTTATTGTTTCTTGGATTTGTTTTTCCTTTTGACACAGTAGATCCTTAAGTTACCTTTTCAGATAAAGAATATAGGTATTTGCATGTCAGAAATATAGGTGTTTTTGCATATCTGAGCTTTTGCATGTCTGAAAATGTATTAAATCCTCCCTCCCCAACTGGATTAATATTTTGGGTAATTCTACATTCAAAACCATTTTCCTTCAGACATTTGAAGGCATTTCTCTACTAGCTTTTAGAATTTGGTATTCGGAAAAAAAAAAAAAAAAAAAAAAAAAAGCCGAAACCGGTTTGGCTCAGTGGATAGAGTGTCGGCCTGCAGACTGAAAGGTCCTAGGTTCCGGTTAAGGGCATGTACCCTGGTTGCGGGCACATCCCCAATAGCAGGTGTGCAAGAGGCAGCTGATCGATGATTCTCTCTCATCGATGTTTCTAACCCTCTATCCCTCTCCCCTCCTCTCTGTAAAAAATCAATAAAATATATTTTTAAAAAAGCCACGGGCAAGGGTACAAAGCCAGACTGTGGTTTGAATCCCAGTTCTGCCACCTGCTGGATGTGTATCCATGGGTACGTTCCTCGGTATTTTCACCTGAATAATTATAGTAGTAAGTCATAGAACAATTGTGAAGATTAAATTGGTAAAAAGTGATGAAAACATCTACTTGCACATAGTAAGCCCTATAAAATATTAGCTTTAAAAATTAATTTAATCATCATTACCATCTTTATATTTATCCTGGGTGTTCTGAAATTTCATAATAGTATATAGCTATGTGGGCCTTTTTGCACTCAGTGAACTTGGAATTTGAAAGATCCTTTCAAGTATTTTCCTTAAGTTCTGGGAATTAAATATTTAAACAAAAATTTTGCCTTCTATTTTTCCTTCCCCCTTCCCCCTGGATATCTTGGTCAAATGTGGCCCTTTTGGATTCAGATTATATGTTTCTTATCATTTTTATCTCAAATTTTCCACTTCTTTGTCTTTTAGTCTTCTATTCTGAGAGTTTTTTTCTCATCTACTTCTTCCACCTAACTTATTACATTCTTAATGTCTATATTTATATCTTTATCACAAACTGTTCAGATTTGCTTTTGGTTAACAACTTGGAGTTTTGAGTGGATATAATCTCCATATCTCTTTGTGGCTCCATAGATTTGTTTTATGACTTCCGATTTCTGCTACATTATCTCAGTCCCTTTCAGAATGTGATGAACAATATATTTATAGGTGCCTCACATCTTTCAAACACTCTCTCTCGATTTTTCCATGATATGAATTCCACTCTCCCAACTCCATGTGACTAGGACATAGAATATGCTCCTTTGAGAACTTTGACTCTACAGTTAGTTCCTTGGGGAACTGCTAGCACCCGGCATCTCTCTTGCACTGGGGGAGGTAGAGGCAAACTTTCTCTGGGCTCTGCAGCCGCAGGGCCATAGCTGATCCTTTACCAGAATAGTTCTGCAGGGTAGCTCTGGGCAATGTTCCTGGAGACGTAGTCCAGGATTGATTCCTTCAGTCCTTTCAAAGATTGTCTCAGATGCCTAACATCCAATAATAAATACTTTCCTGATGATGACTTTCCAGCTGGATGTACCCCCCATATGCCAGATTTTGTTCAAACTGCCCACATGACCTTGCCACATGGACATCCAGTGAATGTGCCCACCTCTTGGTATTCATGCCCTTGTGTAATCTTCCTTCCTTGGGTGTGGGCAGGCTGGGCATATTGACTTGCTTCTAATGAGTAGAGTATGGCAGACAGAATGGGATGTCCCTTCAGTCTTGGTGCTCGTTCTCTCTACTTCTCTCTTGGGTCATTCTTCCTGGGGGAAGCCAACTGCTGTGATGTCAGAAGGCAGCCCTGCGGACAGGCCTAGGTGGCAGGAAAGTGAGGCCTGCCAGAAACCATGGGAGCAGATCCCATCCATCTCAGCTGAGTTTTCAAATGAGACCATTGCCCCAGCTGACAGCCCCACTGCTACCTCAAGAGAGACCTTGAGCCAGAGGCACCCAACTGAACTGGCCCCAAGTTCTGACTCACAGAAACTGTGAGACAGTAAATACTTGATGTTTTTCAGCCACTAAATTTTGGGATAATTTGTTATGCAGCAGTAGCTAACTAATACAGATATCACAGATTTAACTTGTTCAAGTAATGCTCCTCCCTCATAGTCTCCTGGTCTTAATAAATGACTACTCTATCCTTCCACTTGCTGAGGCCAAAAACTTGGAGCCATCCTTCATGTCTCATTTTCTTTTTTTACAGGAACAAGAGGGGGAAAATTCAATTGCTCAATGATATGCCCCTTGGTGTGGTGTTTTTTGTTTGTTTGTTTTTTATTCATTGTACTTAATACATAGAATCCCTCCTTCTGTGGACATGTCCACTATTATTTGATAACTTCCTACTCACTGTTTTATCTCCCTGGAATTCCTATTAGTTGGCAATTGTACCTCCATGGGAGATTAACCTCCTGTCTCGTCTTTCTTTTCTATCTTTGTATTATTTTATTTTATTTTTTTACTTCTCTTTGTGAGGTTTCTTTCTCTCCCTGTCCTCGATTGAATTTATTTTGACTATCCTGTTTTTCATTTCCAAGAGCTCTTTTCATTTCCTGTTCATCCCTTGTTCTTGGCATTTCTTTTATGAATACAGTACCCTCTCTTACCTCTTGAAAGATTCCAACTCTACCTGGTACTTTTTATATTTGTTTTATAATCTTCTCCATTTCCTCTGGATTTATTTTTTCTCTTTCCTTGGAGGGCTTTCTTTTGCTTTGGATGGGTTTCCCAAGTATTTGGAGATTCCTAGGCAGTGTGCTTTGTTAAAAGATAAACCGAGGCATATTAAAACTTTTAAGAGTTGATTTGGCCAAAAACAAATTCAAATTGGGAAGCACCAAACCAGACATGGTTAGGGGTGCTCTGCCCAAAAGTCAAGGGAAAACTTACAGAGAAAAGGCACAGAAGCAAAGAAAGGAAGTTAGTTGACTGGGTACAGCTTAACGCCTAGTTGGCTGTTTGCGATGGGCTGTCCTTGGCATTTTGATTTCATAACCTTGAGGCATTTACAGGCTTATATTATATTTGGATTTGCTTTGTGTGGGTTGCCAAGGTATTAGAGCCAGTTCAGTCTAATGGCCTCCTTGTTTAATTAACTTAACAGCTTCTATTCAAGAGTAAGCCCAGGCCTGGGCTTCCTTTGTTGACTAATGGATTTCACTTTAGAATAATTAGGACAATTGAGCATTTCTATGGGGAGCATTTCTCTGGGATCCTGAGTGATATGTATATTGCAAGAGGCTTATTCTCACACTGGGAGGCAAAGAATAAGAGTCAATCATACCATGAAAAACGTCAGAAATAACGTATTGCTGTCTAAACATGATTTTCATCCAAGATCCTGAGCTTTTGCCCTTACTGTATTTTGCTATTCATATCCTATAACCTGTGACCAATGAGAGGACACACACTGCTATTTATTCACCTTTATATTTCTCGGTGTCTCAATAAATGCATGTAGAATGAATGGATATGCTAAGCCCCATGGGGATTTACTTAAAGCCTTGCCCAACACCTCGAATTAACACCAACCCAACACTGTTGGCTGGCTCACTGCTGGCTGCTCAGTGGTCCCTGCCCAGGCCCTGAGTGACCCGCTCCAATTAGGCAGTTCTGACCTCACGCGACCAAGACAAGGGTCTGCCTGTGCCCAGGGCCCAGCAGGCAGAGAATGGCCTCCCACTTTGCTGTGTCACTGCTCACTGCTCATTCTTACCGACGAGACTAGGTTCATGGTTGGATCCATTTTTACCAAAACTCAGCATGAAGATAATGGCTTCCAACTATAGAGTGAACCCAACTACCCCCCACTCCCCCCCAGTGTCTATACAGTTTGGATAGTTTTCCCTTTTGTATTTTCCACATTTAAGTTCTCTCCGTGTACGTCAGCCCCGTCCCTTGGCCTTCCCTCTAGCCCGAAGAGCCACTTGTCATCTGAAAACGTGCCTTCCTTGAGACCAACACTGAACCTTATATATCGATTTTCCATCCAGGAAAAGAAACTTTATATCCCTCCTTACTTTCCCCTCTGTAAGTCAGGTTGTGTCACATTTTCCCCCACGCCAGATAATTAACATTTTTATTGGCTTTCTTCAAACTTTCTGGAAGCATCAACAGATGGCGCCTTCCCCAGCGAAGCACGTGTTATTCATTTGCATCGAACTGGGTGCAATCGTGGCTAAAGAGAAAAACGTTCCCTTCAGAGCGGTGCCGTCAGGAGGGGGGAAAGCCTACCAGCAGAACTAATATAGGTCTGGCAGGTATTATATTAGTTCTAACACCTCAGATACGGAGTGCAGGGGATGGAGAATAAGCCAGGGCTCTCTCTGTGACCCGCGCTGGGTTTCTACATGGCTGTCACATGTGTGAGTCACATTTAAAATCGGGAACATTACCTGGTGCTTTGCTTTTGTAACTCCCCACTCGGATTTGCAAATAAGCAAATGGATAAATTTAAAACCAGGACATTGCCGTGTGTGCTTTGCTTTCCCCTCCGCCTCATCCCGATTTGCAAATGAACAAATGGAAATCTGAAGTGACAGGCAGGTGGGAAAGAGAAACAGCTGCTTTAAGGAATAATATTGAAAACGCATAAAAGCTGTTAATAAATAAAAAGAAGCCCTTATGCGTATTTAAAAAAAATCCAAAAAACACTTCTTTCCTGGCTTATTCATAATCTCTAAGTGTAAATAAACTTAAAAAAAATTTTTTTTGCCCTCGCTGGTTTGGCTCAATGGATAGAGTGTCGACTTGCACACTGGAGGGTCCCAGGTTCAATTCCAGTCAAGGGCACAGGCCTGGGTTGCAGGCTCTGTCTAATGTGCAGAAGGCAGCCAATCAATGATTCACTCTCGTCATTGATGTTTCTGTCTGTCTTTTCTTCTCCCTTCCTTTCTGAAATCAATAAAAATATATTTTTAAAAATGTTTTTAACCAAATCTGCCCAAATTTCCAAAGACCCTCAAGGAAGCATAAAGAATAAGGTATGGCCGAAACCGGTTTGGCTCAGTGGATAGAGCGTCGGCCTGCAGACTAAAAGGTCCCATGTTCGATTCCGGTCAAGGGCATGTACCTTGGTTGCGGGCACATCCTCAGTAGGGGGTGTGCAAGAGGCAGCTGATCGATGATTCTCTCTCATCGATGTTTCTAACTCTCTATCCCTTTCTCTTCCTCTCTGTAAAAAATCATTAAAATATATTAAAAAAAGAATAAGGTATGAGTTGATGTAAAAGGTTAAGAAATGATGGGTGTTAGGAAGGCGGAGCAAGCATGAGAGACAGAACCACGGCTCACAGTGTAGCTGGGGGGACACTGAGGTGAGGAGGGCTGGACCCAGGAGAGCAGCTTGCATAAGACTCCCTTGAGATCAACGCTGAGGGGCTTCTGAGTGTCCCTGGGGGATTGAGCCTCCTCCACCGCCGAAGACCAGAGCAGCTCTGGGGGTGTCTCTTTTTCAGACTGGACTTCTGCACAGGATTTCGTTAGGACCGCTGTTTGGCAGTTCACGCAAAGTGTAAGGAAGGCTGCTGATTCTGCACCAAGAGCCACTTAGGGGTGGGAGGGGCACCTGTATACAATCTAAGGCAAGACCCAATCTCAGAAGCCGGCGGTGTAATACCCGCCAAGCAGGTGGAAGGCACCTGATGAGCTAGAACAAGTCGGCCCCACAGTGTCGGGCTCCAGAGGAAAGGCCAGGGTAAGAGGAAGTCATTAAAGATCAGTATTCTAAACCGAACGGCAGTCTCAATTCAAGTCATTGGGAGGGAATGGCAGAGAAACCCACCTCGGTGCAATGTTCCAAGAGAGAGTTTCTGAATGAAAGACTTGGTCTTTTAAGGAGTTAAGAAGAAGCATTGAGACGTAAATACAAAACAAATTTGGAGTTTACTTATCCCTTAAACTGTAAAAAGTAGAAAAAGAAGGCTTTGGGGAAAACTTGCACAAAGCTAAGAGAAATGGGGTTGTCAGTGTTCATGGGGCTGTAGGGTTGGTTGGGTTAATCTTTGAAGGTCAAATTGACCTTTAACCTGACCTTTAGCATAGACTAATGTGATGGCTCTTTCAGAAGCCAAAAGGTGCTTTGTATCCAATAATAATGGTAAGAATTGCCCTGGCTGCCGTGGCTCAGTTGGTTGGAGCGTCACCCTGTACACCAAAAGGCTGGGGGTTCAATTCCTAGTCAGGGCACATATCTAGGTTGTGGGTTCAACCCCCAGGGACACATATGGAAGGCAACCAATTGATGTTTCTCTCTCTCTCTCTCCCCCCTCTCTCTCTCTTCCCCTCCCACCATCCTCTCTCTCTCTAAAAAAATAAAATAAAACAACAACAAAAACATCTCCTGTGGTGAGGATGAAAAAAAATAAAAGAAGAAAATCTAACCATCTGATCCTGGACAGTGTGGCTCAGTTGGTTGGGCATTGTCCTGTGCACCAAAAGGTTGCCAGTTCAATTCCTAATCAGGGCACGTGCCCAGGTTGCCAGGTCCACTCTTGGTAGGGGAAATGCAGAGGCAGCTGGTCAATGTTTTGCTCTCACATCAATCTTTTTCTCTCTCTCTCTCTAAAAAAAAAAAAAAAAAAAAAAAGTCAATAGAAATATATTTTTTAAATCTAACCATCTGTTACTTAAAGAGACATATTTAAAAATGAAAGGCATATGCAAACTCTTTAAGCTATGTGAAAAACAGAACAGATAATAGCATACTGTCCTACAAAATGTAATGAGGTTCTACAATTTAAATGCCATTAATTGCTCTTGCTACATCATCAAGTTTGATGAACAGATAGTTTATATACAAGAAAATTGTCTTACGGGAAAATGCACAATTTTCCTAGCAATGTAAGAAAAAAATAATAAACGGAGCTATTTTCTAGGCACCATTACTCATGGCTTCAACTAATGAAAATAAATTTAAAAGAAAAAGCCCAATGCTGGTAACCAAGAGAAATATGTATTTGTATTACAGTGCTATCCAGGGGCAATTAGAAACTATTGCAACAAGGACTATAAAATTGTTCATATCCTTTGTTCTAGTAACTCTAATAAGTCTCAAGAAAATATCCTCTAAAGAAAATAAAAGGTTTTTTTTTTTTTAATAACAATGTTCATATTGGCACTGTTTATAATTGCTTTAAAATTAGAGTTCTTAGTGTTAAGGGATTAACTAAATTCTCAGGGTTAAGGGATTAACAAAATAAGCTGTGTAATATTGACTTCACTATTGCTTTTGAAACAATAAGCAGACTTCTGTATGGGACCATGAAGGATAAATGCAGTACAGCCCCACCTCCAACCCCCAACCCTAAAAAAGGAAGCCCTAGAAAAATGGAAAAATACAGAAAACAACCATTTCAGACATCAGGCACCAGGCTGAAACAGACTGAGATCCCTGAAAAAAGGGAACCATTGAGGTGCGGTCTACCATGGCCAAGGCTTCTGTCTGGTGGTGATTCCCAGACTCAGTCCATTCCTTCTGAGTTGAGGAGTAGACTGAAGTTCCGAGAGGCCAAGGTGTCTGGGATTGTCAAAGTAAGGGAACCTGAGTGAGAAGAGCTACAGTAAGAAAGAGCTTCAGAAATGTGGATAGAGGGCCTTTCACTGAATACTGGTGAGTGCCTGTATAGGGTAAAACTCCATCAGATGAGACAAGAACAACTTCTCAGGGAAGGACAATTGCTGGGGAACTCTACAACCAGTAGTTCCCAGGGGTCACTCAGTGCCAGGTATTATCTGAGTTGCCTTTAGCCAGAGTGAAAGAGTTCATTGAATATTTGGGACCAGACCTTATCCATGGAGCTTAATTAGCTCCAGAAAAAAGTCTACTCTAGGCCCCTCCTGAATGAGTTTTTAAAAAAATTTAAAAGGATCAATCTAATCCACAAGTAATATAATTACTTTCTATAAAGTCCAACATCTCTCTCTTCTTTAAAATATATTTTTATTGATTTCAGAGAGGAAGGGAGGGGAAAGAGAGATAGAAACATCAGTGATGAGAGAGAATCATTATTGGCTGTCTCCTGAATATTCTACACCCAGGATGGAGCTTGCTGGTAATAGAACCATGACCTACTGGTTCATAGGTCAATGCTCAATCACTGAGTCATGCCAGATGGGCCAACATCTCTTAAAGAAGGGATAAGGAAACTTTTTTTCTGCAAAGGGCCATTTGGATATTTACAATATAATATCATCCTCGGGCCATAAAAAATTATCAAATTATCAATTAGCCACTATATTTGGTCAAACATTTAATTAACTCACCCCTAATGCCTTGGCAGGGCCAGACAAAATGATTTCGTGGGCTTTATATGGCCCATGAGCCAGACGTTCCCACCCCTTTTTTAAAGGAATGCAAGCACTCAACAATGTAAAAAAGCCAGCATCAAATTAAAAGTTGGTAGACCTATGAAAAGGCAAGAAAATGTTAAAAATCAGTCAATAGAAACAGAACTCCCAATGGCATATGAGCGAATAGCAGACGAGGACATTAAAGAAATGTATAAATAATTCCCATTTGCAAGGATATAAAGAAAAATGGGATCACTCTAAGGAAAGAAGAAATGGAAGATTTATAAAAGACACAAATGGAGCTTACATATTTAAAAAATACAATGTGTAAGAGGAAAATTCCACTGTAATCAACAGCAGAAAAGACACTGTGGAATTAAGAACCAGTGAACCTGAAGACATAGCAATAAAACAAAGTGAAGCACCTACAGAAAACAAAAACTAAAAAATAAGTAGCATATAGTGATGAATGGGACAACATCAAGTGGCCTAATATTCAAGTGGAGTCCTAGACAGAGGGTATAGGCAGAAAAAAATGTTAATCAAGTAGTGGCCACACATTCAAATTTGATCAAAAGTATTTAGACAAACAAAAGATGAGAGGACTTATTGCCAGTAGGCCCACAGTGCAAGAGATGTGGAGGAATGTTTTCAGGTTGAAGGAAAATGAAACTGGCTATTTAGAGTTATACAAAGAAACAATGAGTGTCAGAAATGAGATGAATATTACAGTTTTTCTCATCTTTGGGTTCTGTAAAGAATAATTGACTGACAAAGCAAAAATAATAGCAATCTATCACATAGTTTATAACAGGCAGGACAAAGTGTATGACAGCAATAGCAGGAAAGAAAAGACGTAATCTGCTGTGGAGTTTTTATGCTAACTGTGCATATTGCATAATATTATTTTGAAGGTAGACTGTAATAAGTTTAAAAATGCACACTATTCATTCTAAAGCAATCACTAAAAACAAAAGTAAGCCAAAAGTGAAAAAGTGGAATCATTAAAAAAAAATTAAGAGAATGAAGGGAAAGAGAAGAAAAAGTAAAAATAAAAGATACAGTAATAGAAAACAAATGACAAGATGGTAGATTCTTTTAGAAATAGAAGGAACACTTCCTACATCATATTATTAGGCCTGCATTACCCAGGCACCAGATGAAGACATTATAAAAAAGAAAACAATAGGATAGTATTTTCCATGAACATAGTTTCAAAGTCCATACTAAAATAGTGAGTTGGCCACTTCAATTTATTGATAGAGGGCATCTACAAAAGACCTACAGCTGCGTTCATGCTGTATCATGAAAAACTAAATGCTTTCCTCCTACCGCTTTTATTCAACCTGGTATTGCAATGTAAGAAAAAAAATAAAGCATACCGGAGGAAATTACTCTACATGATTTCAAGGCTTCCTACAAAACCACAGTAATTAAGACAGTTGATATCAACATGAGAACAGGCATGTAGATCAACGGAACAGAGTCCAGAACAATACCCACACACACGGGGTTTCTTGATTTTGTGTGTGTGTGGTCACTGATTTTTTTTTTTACAAAGGCACCAACATGAGAAAGGTACAATTCTTTCAACAAATGACACTAAAAAACAAAACAAAACAAAACAAAACAAAAAAAAAACCACACTAAAAAAAACACTGGATATCAGTATGGTCTTTATGACCCTTACTTTATACCATATATAATACATAATCATCTCTACATAGATGTAGACTTAAATGTAATTATAAAAGCTAAACTATGACACCTCTATGAGAAAACATTGGAGAAATGCTTGGAGACCTTAGTGGGGAAAGATTTCTGAATAAATGGGACACAAACCTGCCATAAAGTAAACATTGGTAAATTGGACTTAATAAACATTTCAAAATGATTGCTCTTTGAAAGATA